>NC_092711.1:220642906-221242906 GCF_047496885.1 Scyliorhinus torazame | reverse complement strand
CTTGATTTCAACAATTCACGAATAAGCCTTCAGAATCTTCTGTCGAATGAAGCCCCCTTAAGCCAAAGCAGCCGATCGTCTAAGTTGCTCAAAAGCAGTGACGACTTAAACAATGCTTATGAGACGATAGGGGGGCAGCCTTCGGTAATTGTGAAAAGGATTGGTGTGAGGATGAGCCAGAGCTGGGATGCCGATGGATGGTCAAGGCAAGCTAGGTATCATAAAGGACACTGCAATCGATCAGAGGGAGAAATGACTGACACCAAAAATGGCAGTAAATACAATATGCAAAAGCATCAAACCCTCTCACTCTCAGCTCTGCCTGGTTGGATCCTGGCTCTGGTCGAGTCACCCCGCTCCGCTGGCCGCTGCCCCCAATACCCTGAGTCACAATGCCAGCCTGGCCTTCTTCGCACCTTCCCTCTGCTGCTCTGCTCACCTCTCGGCTCTTGTTCGGGTGGCCGGACCTTGACCCTCGACAACCGTGTGTGCTCCTCGCTGGCCACCTGGCTGCTGCTGCTGGCTATCTGGCCTGGTGGCCTCATTTCTTTTTGGTTAATTACCTGCCTGCTTTCCTCAGCCTTGGCCTTGAGGTCCAGAGTCACCCTGCTGCTCCCCTCAATGGCTGTTGGCCAACGCCTCCAGCTCACCTCACTGAAGGCTTCGCAAGCTCGTGCCCTGATGTAAGATTGGCATCATCAGTTACCCATCAGCCTGTGCGCCAGACCAAGTGCCAGAAACCTGGCTGCTGCTTTGCAACTATACTCAATGAAAGTTCAGAAACTTCACACCAATTCAGAAGATTTGTGTCTGAACTACTCCAAGTCTCCACTACCTCTCCACATCTGGCAAACTGTTTTCCCGCTCTAAAGGGGAGTGCACCAATCAGAGCCTGTTCTGTATACCTCAAGAAATTCGAATGAGCCTTCAGCAAATTTAGAGCTACCAAGACTCTGATTGATGCCCCTAAGGTGTTCCCACTGCAATGTCACCTCTCCACATGGGGCCCCCCCATTGGCTGGGGCCCCGCACTACAGCACTTTGCGTTTCATTGGTAGTCCGCCTCCAGGGACACAGCATAGAAGAAAAACAAATTCCTAAGAAAACGGATAAAGAAAACAAATATTAAAACAAAAGGTGATGAAAGGAGAGGATTGAACCAAAGTGGAGTAAAGGATTAGTGCAAGTCAACTCAAAGCATCTCAGTATCATCAGAGTTAAGTTGTACGTATCGTTTGAATAAACAAGAAGCAATTGGATTGAATATTAACTGGTATTTTTGACCTACTCCCATGTACTTGTGGTTTTAGACCATCATGACACTTTCAACATTGGGACTTTCCATTATTTTCCTGTGGCATGTACTGCAGTCAATTTAAAAGATAAAACAGAAATAACATAAGTAATTTTCTCTTCAACTGTGTGTGCACTAATCGGCAGAGCAGTGTGAATCTCCTAAACCAACCCAATGGAAATTGGTGGATTCAATAGAGGACAGATTGGATCTGCCAGTCATTAAAGATGGAAACTACCGACTTCCGGTTGCGGCTATGCTGAGTTAAGTCGTACGTTCGGCAGCTCCCGCCGGAAACGGACTTTTGGGCTCTTTTTAGGGGCCCCAGCGGAATTTGTTTGGCGGTTCCCAGTGTGGGAAGGTGACAGTACTGTGGATTGGACCAGGAGTGGAGCGGTGAAAAAAGTAATTTTGGTGCAGCGAAAAGTGTGAGGGAGGAAAACCAAGATGGTGGCGGGTGGAGACCAGGCAACGTGGGCGCAGTGGTCGCAAGAGCAGCAGGAGTTTCTTAAGCGCTGCTTCACGGAATTGAAAGCAGATCTGCTGGAGCCGATGAAGGCTTCGATCGACAAGCTGGTCGAGACCCAGAAGGCCCAAGGGGCGGCAATCTGGGAGAATGAGAACGAGATATTGGGCCTGGCGGTGAAGGTAGAGGCGCACGAGGCGATGTATAAGAAATGGCAGGAGAAGTTCGAGGACATGGAGAATCAGTCGAGGAGGAAGAACCTGCGGATTCTGGGTCTCCTGGAGAGAGTGGAGGGGTCGGATACTGGAGCATACGTGGTCACGATGCTGAACACGTTGATGGACGCGGGTGCCTTCCCGAGGCCCCTGGAGCTGGATGGGCCCCCCCCCCCCCCGAGTCCTGGCGAGGAGGCCCAAGTCTAACGAGCCGCCGTGGGCGGTATTGGTGCGGTTCCACCGCATGGTGGACAGAGTGTATCCTAAGATGGCAAAAAAGGAGCGGAGCAGCAGGTGGGAGAATGCAGAGGTCCGTGTATACCAGGACTGGAGCGCGGAGGTGGCTAAGAAGAGGGCCGGGTACAATCGGGCTAAGGCGGTTCTGCATCGGAAGGGGGTGAAATTTGGGATGCTGCAGCCGGCATGACAGTGGGTCACGTTTAAGGACCGGCACCATTATTTTGAGACGCCGGAGGAGGTGTGGACCTTTATCCAGGCCGAAAAGTTGGACACGGACTGAGGGTCGGTTGTGAGGGGATGTCGCGGGGGGGGCTACTGTGGTTACTATGCTTTGGGGGATGTTCTGTTCTGTATTGTTTCGTTGGGTGCTGGGTTGGGTAAGGTGAAATGCTTCGAAGTGGGGGTTTTGTGAAAATGTGGGCGTCAGTGGTTGGAAAGAGGGGCCCCGTTGGTGGGGAGGGGAGATGGGAGGCCAGAGGTGGGGAGCTGGGATTAGGCCGCAAAAGGGAACTGCGCCAGAGAGGGTGGGGCCGGTTTGATGGCAAGCGTGGGCTTCGTCCCTCGCTAGGGAAGGAAGGGGCGTGGCCGGGGGGAACGGCGGTGTTGGAGAGGAGCACCCGCTGATGGACAGGAGGGGGGGAGACTACTGCACTGGGGAGTCAATGGAGTAGCGGGAGTGGCCGCGATCAGCAGGAGTCAGCTGACTTACGGGAGTGTTATGGGGGAAGCAATGCAGCTAGGGGGGTACCTAGCTAGGGGGGGGAGGGGGAGGGGGGGGGTTGATGCTGCATTGGCCAAAGGGGAGCTGGAGCTCGGAGAAAGAGTCGGGGCGGGGGGTCTGCCGCTGGGGCGAATGGAGAGTGCGGGAGGCGCGGGCACGTGGCTGGCCTAGAAAAGGGGATGGCTAATCGGCTGGGGAGGGGGGGGGGGCGGGAAGCCCCCTGATCCGTCTGATAACTTGGAATGTGAGAGGCCTGAACAGGCCGGTCAAGAGGGCCCGTGTGTTCGCGCACCTGAAGGGACTGAAGGCAGATGTGGTTATGCTCCAGGAGACGCATTTGAGGGTGGCAGATCAGGTTAGGCTGAGAAAGCGGTGGGTAGGGCAAGTTTTCCACTCGGGGTTGGACGCAAAGAAACGAGGGGTGGCGATTTTGGTGGGGAAGCGGGTGTCGTTTGAGGCGCTGAACATCGTGGCTGACAATGGAGGTAGGTATGTGACGGTGAGTGGTAAGCTGCAGGGGGTGCGGATGGTATTAGTGAATGTGTATGCCCCGAATTGGGACGATGCCAGATTTATGCGGCACATGTTGGGCCAGATTCCAGACCTGTAGGCAGGGAGCTTGATAATGGGGGGGGGGGGGACTTTAACACGGTACTGGATCCAGCATTGGACCGCTCTAGGTCCAGGACGGGTAAGAGGTCGGCGGCGGCCAAGGTGCTGAGGGGGTTTATGGACCAGATGGGAGGAGTGGACCCATGGAGGTTTGTTAGGCCGAGGGCAAGGGAATTTTCTTTTTTTTCCCATGTCCATAAAGCCTACTCCCGGATAGACTTCTTCGTTATGAGCAGGGCACTAATCCCGAGGGTAGAGGACACGGAATATTCGGCCATAGCCATCTCAGACCATGGCCCGCATTGGGTGGAGCTGGAGCTAGGGGAGGAGAGGGACCAGCGCCTGTTGTGGCGCCTGGATGTGGGCTTGCTGGCGGATGAGGAGGTGAGCGGGCGGATCCGGGGGTGCATTGAAAGCTATCTAGAGACTAACGATAATGGGGAGCTGCAGGTGGCGGTGGTCTAGGAGGCGCTGAAGGCGGTGGTTAGGGGAAAGCTAATCTTCACTAGGGCCCACAAGGAGAGGAAGGAGAGGAGAGAGAGGGAGAGATTGGTGGGGGAGATTTTAAGGGTGGATAGGCGGTATGCAGAAGTCCCCGAGGTCCTGGACGAGTTCGACCTGTTGACCACCAAGAAGGCAGAGGTGCAGTGGAGGAAAGCGCAAAGGGCGGTGTATGAGTACGGGGAGAAGACTAGCCGGATGTTGGCATACCAGCTTCGGAAGGGGGAGGCAGCGAGGGAGATTGGTGGAGTTAGGGATAAAGGGGGGAACACGGTGCGGAGTGCGGGGGAATAAATGGGGTATTTGGAGACTTTTATGAGGGGTTGTATAGGCCTGAGCCTCCGACGGAGGAGGGGAGGGATGCATCGATTTTGGAATCGGCTGAGGTTCCCGAGGCTGGTGGAGGAGCAGGTGGCTGAGCTTGGGGTACCGGTAGAGCTGGAGGAGCTGACTAAGGGGCTGGGGAGTATGCAGGCGTGGAAGGCACCGGGGCCAGATGGGTTCCCGCTGGAATTGTACCAGAGGTACATGGACCTGCTGGGTCCTCTACCAGTGAGGACTTTCAATGAGGCGAGGGAGGGGGGGCCCTACCCCCGACGATGTCCAGGGCGCTGATCTTGAAGAGGGACAAGGACCCATTACAGTGTGGGTCGTATAGGCAAATCTCGCTCCTCAACGTGGACGCAAAGCTGTTAGCGAAGGTGTTGGCTACCAGAATTGAGGACTGTGTCCCGGGGGTGATTCACGAGGACCAGACGGGTTTCGTGAAGGAAAGGCAGCTGAATACCCATGTGCGGAGGCTCCTTAACGTAATCATGATGCTTGCAGTGGAGGGGGAAGCGGAGATAGTGGCGGCGATGGACGCGGAGAAGGCCTTCGATAGGGTGGAGTGGGGGTACCTCTGGGAAGTGTTGAGGAGGTTTGGGTTCGGGGCAGGGTTCATTAGTTGGGTTAGGCTACTTTACGAAGCCCCGGTGGCGAGTGTGGCCATGAATCGGAGGAGGTTGGAATACTTTCGGCTGTACCAGGGGACGAGGCAGGGGTTCCTCCTATCCCCCTTGCTATTTGCATTAGCAATTGAGCCTTTCGCTATGGCTCTAAGGGAGTCCAGGTACTGGAGGGGGCTGCTCCGGTGGGGGAGGAACACCAGGTATCATTGTATGCCGATGACCTGTTACTGTATGTGGCGGACCCAGTGAGTGGGATGCCGCAGGTGATGCGGATCCTCAGGGAGTTTGGGGACTTTTCCGGGTATAAGCTCAACATGGGGAAGAGTGAGCTCTTCGTGGTACACCCAGGGGACCAGGGAAGGGGGATAGACGAGCTTCCACTGAAGAGGGCGGAAACGAGTTTTCGGTACCTGGGGATCCAGGTGGCCAGGAGCTGGGGGGCCCTACACAAGCTCAACCTGACGCGACTGGTGGAGCAGATGGAGGAGGAGTTTAAAAGGTGGGCTATCCTGCCACTCTCCCTGGCGGGTAGGGTGCAGTCGGTGAAAAGGACGGTGCTCCCGAGGTTCCTTTTTGTATTCCAGTGCCTCCCTGTCCTGATCCCTAAGGCCTTTTTTAAGCGGGTCAGCAGGAGCATCATGGGATTCGTGTGGGTGAAAAAGACCCCGAGAGTGAGAAGGGTGTTTCTGGAACGGAGTAGGGACAGAGGAGGGTTAGCGTTGCCTAATCTGTGTGGGTACTACTGGGCTGCCAATGTGGCAATGATACGCAAGTGGGTAATGGAGGGGGTGGCTGCAGATGGCGTCCTGTATGGGCACGAGTCTGAGAGCGCTGGTGACAGCACTGCTGCCGCTCCCGCCGACTAGGTATACCATGAGTCCGGTGGTGGCGGAGACTGTGAAAATTTGGGGACAGTGGAGACGCCACAGGGGTGAGGTAGAGGCTTTGGTTTGGTCCCCGATCCGAAAGAACCATCGTTTCATCCCAGGGAGAATGGATGGAGAGTTCCTGAGCTGGCACAGGGCAGGAATTAGAAGCATGGGGTCCTGTTTTTAGATGGGACGTTTGCGAGCCTTGTGACACTGGAGGAAAAATTTGGGCTTCCCCCCTGAAATGCCTTCAGGTACATGCAGGTAAGGGCATTTGTAAGACGGCAGGTGAGGGAGATCCAGCCTCCAGCACGTAGGATCCAGGATAGGGTGCTCTTGGGGGTGTGGGTTGGAGAAGGCAAGGTCTCAGCGATCTACCAGGAGATGCAGGAGGAGGAGGAGACCTCGGTGGAGGACTAAAGGGTAAATGGGAGAAGGAGCTTGGGGAGGAGATAGACGAGGGTACGTGGATGGACACCCTGGGTAGGGTTAATTCTTCCTCCTTTTGCACCAGGCTTAGCCTGATACAATTTAAGGTTCTTCACAGAGCGCAGATGACAGGGGCGAGGCTGAGCAGGTTCTTTGGGGTGGAAGACTTTGGGGTTTCTAGCAGAGCATTAGGAGGTGGTCAGTAGCAGCAGCAGCCTGGGGGGGGGGGGGGGGGCAAGAGGGGGGGTGTACTTTGTGTTTACTATTGTGTTTATTATTGCTTAATGGGGGGTTCGTATATTGGGGGAATTCGGGATGTAGTTGTAAGATGTTTATTTATGTGTTCTTTGTTTTTCTTTTTTCTGTAAGGGGAGGGGTTGTTGAAAATACGTAAAAATTTGAATAAAAATATTTTTTTCAAATAAAGATGGAAACTACCCCAATATAAATGAAATGCATTCACATAAAAATGTGAAAAACAATTAAGAAAGGAATAAAAAAGGGGAGAATCAAAAGTATTAATATACGGCCTGTATTCATACGCAAAATTCCAAATTATATCTTGTTTGTCACCAGCTAATCTTTTTTATCAGATATATGTTGCATGAGGTAATCTCTTGGATTCAGTGCCACCAGACTTCTTCATAGTGGTTCACATGTCTCTTAAAATCAGACGTTTACCTTTAACTCCCAACAGCCTGCTGTATGTTAGCACAGCCGAGGATTATGGCAATGAATTGATTATTGTATGGCATCCAAGTGCTGCATTTCTCCATTCTTCCACAAGGTGACCCGATGAGCACTTTAGTAAGATACAGTCAACTCAAAGTCAGCAAAATGGCTTACATGTATTGCAGTAAACCTCACTCCCTTGCGGTTTACTTTGATAAACCTCTTTGTAATATGGAAAATTAAACACACCATACTGTTTCAATTAAAATATAACTTTCCTAATCTCTCTGGATCTTGTCTTGTAGGAAGGATCTATCTACACTCCCTTCCCAGATCGAATATGGCTGAACTCGACTATAAATTCCTTGTTTTGTTTGTCAACTTGAGAAGAAGTCATCAGTTTGACCTCTAACGTTCTCCCAGCACCCTCAGGTGGTCAGCATCCCTTCCAATTAATCCAACTACCATACCCCCCTTGTTGAGTCGCTTGTAATTCACAAATGAGCAAGATCGCCTTAATATAATGATTAAAGTTTTAATTCCACTGTCTCAAGTTTAAACAGTGTGCAAGAATCACCATGACATTAAGAGGTTTGCATATCACCTTGAGATCAGCTAAGGGAAAATCTCTGAGCCAGTTGACTGATGAATGCTTCAAAAGACGTCGGGTAGGATTCTCTGCCAGCAGGATTCTCCATTCCACCGGCGGCGTAGCCACGCCCACGGTGGCGTGAGATGGTCACAATGAGAAATACTACTGGCAAGCGGCGGGAACAGAGAATCCTGCTGCCAGCAAGGACGTGCCACTGAGAAACATGCACCTGGCGGACTGAGGAACCCTCCCATAGAGGGCCTTTTGGCAAAAATCAAGCATCAGATCAAGACCAAGATGAGACGCAATGCCTTTTCTTGTCGACTTGGTTCTTATATGATCTCTTGTAGAGAGCATGAATTGGATTCAATTTGAATTTGAATTGGTTTTTGGAGCAGGCAATGAGATGGATTAAGGGCTGCCCCTGTCCACTCTGCACATTGGCTTTGAAACTTTAAGAATGGGATAAATGTTTTTTTTAATTATCATGTTAGGCATCACAGAAGCTCTCACATGATGGAACAATACACCATAAACCACAGAAAAATGCCTTGCAGTAGGAAGCTCTGAAACTGGCTCAGCTGGTTTAAATGCACATCCCCGGCACAATGCTTTTTGGAATTTAACCCGTTGTGAGCTAAACCCAATAGTATTTTATTGGGGCATTTATATTATAAATTTTAACAATGGACAATAACACACCCCAAAACCAGCCAACATGGCTTTACATAACCAACATCCCAACAAAAATTGCCCACCAATCTGCGCCACCTTGTCTGCCTCCCCCTGCCTCCCCTTTTTAAGGCTCCCCTGTGGTAAGCCACTGTGTTCTGATATTAGAGGTCGAACCTGCACTACAGGTTCACCTGTGGCCCCTGCATGCTAGCTCCGCCCAGGAGGCGGAGTATAAATATGCGTAGCCTCCAGCTCGCAGCCATTTCGCCAGCTGCTGTGGGAGGCCACACATCTGATACTAATAAAGCCTCAGTTTGGATTCAACTTCGCCTCCAGTCAAATTGATCATGCCTCAACCCCCTCCCGCTGACAGCTTATTCTTCCCAAAGAAGTCGATAAATGGCTGCCACCTCCGAGCAAAACCCTTCCATGAGCCCCTCAGGGCGAACTTCATTTTCTCAAACCCCGCATGTCACTCACCCACACCCTCCCACTTCAGGAGTCCCTCCATTCTAGCAAGATTCGTCTCTGGGCCACCAGGGAGGCAAAGGCCAAGACATCGGCCTCTTTCGCCCCCCCGGACTCACGGGCCTTCTGACGCACCAAAAACCGCCACCTATGGAGTCAGGACCACCTTTACTTTCAGAACCTCCAACATAACATCGGCAAATCCCTGCCAGAATTCCCCAAGCTTCGGACATGCCCAAAACATATGGACATGATTCGCGTGCCCACCCATACACCACCCACACTTATCCTCCACCTCTTCAAAAAACATGTTCATCCGGACCACAGTTATATGTGCCCTGTGGACCACCTTAAATTATGTAAGCCTAAGCCTGGCGCATGACGAGGATGCATTAACTCTCCTCAAGGCATCCTCCCACAACCCAGCCTCCAGCTCCCTACCAAACTCTTCCTCCCATTTCCGTTTCAATTCCCCTATCGGGGCTCCCTCCCAGTCCATCAGCTCCTTATAAATTTCCGATATCTTCCTCGCCCCTACTCCCGTTTTCGACACCACCTTATCCTCTATCCCATGGGCCGGCAGGTGAGGAAAGTTCAATACCTGCCTCCGCACAAAGTCACTCACCTTCCCCGCCAATGAGAATGGGATCGCATCCCACCTCTAAGTCTCGCTTCATCTGCTCTACCAACCAAACCAAATTTAAATTATGCAGCTGCTCCCACCACCGCGCCACTTGAATGCCCAAGTTCCCACAGCTCCCCCTCCTCACCACCTTGAACGGCATCTCCCCCAATCTCTTCTCCTGCCCCCTCGCCTGGATCGGAAGGACTTCACTCTTCAATTTGTACCCCAAAATCCAACCAAATTCCTCTAAGATTCCCATAATCCCCCAATAACTCCCAGCAGGTCCATAATGTACATCAAGAAATCGCCTGCATAAAGCGAGACCCTATGCTCCACACACCCCCTACTATCCCCTGCTAATCCCTTGACGCACTCAATACCATCGCCAATGGCTCTATAGCCAAGGCAAAGAGCAATGGGGAGAATGGGCATCTCTGCCTCGTCCCCAATGCAACCTGAAATAATCCGAGCTCACACCGTTTGTCTGCACACTCGCCACCAATGCCTGGTACAGCAGCCGGACCCAGTCCACAAAACCATGACCAAACACAAACCACCCCCAAACCTCCCACAAATAGCCCCACTCCACCTGATCGAAGGCCTTTTCCACGTCCATGGCGACCACCAGCTCCACATCCCGTCCCTCGGGGGGCAGCATTATCACATTTAGTAATATCCTAATGTTGGCCGCCAGATGCCTCCCCTTCCGGAACTCCGTTTGGTCCTCCCCTATCACTCCTGGCACACAATCCTCAATTCTCGAGGCCAAGATCTTGGAAAATAGCTTAGCGTCCACATTCAACAACAAGATTGGCCTATAGGACCCACACTGCTCCAGATCTTTATCCCGTTTTAAAATCCAGGAGATGGAGGCCTGAGATACCGTCGGGGGGGAGCACCCCCTGCTCCCTCACCTCGATAAATGCCCTCACCAGCAAGGGCCCCAGGACCCCGAAAACTTTTTATAAAACTCCACTGGGAATCCTTCCGAGCCCGGGGCCTTGCCCGACTGAATCGCCTCAAGCCCCTCCACCAATGGTGGCATCCAGCCCCTCCACCAGGTCCTCCTCCACCCTCCCAAAAACCACCTCACCCCCTCCACACTGGCTGGGGGGTTCCGACCCATACAGCCTACTGTAAAAATCCCAAAACACCCCATTCACCCCCACTCGGTCCAAGACCGTCTTCTCCCCCTGTCTGTCACTTTCCCAATCTCCCTCGCTGCCTCCTGTTTTCTCAATTGATGCGCCAATATCTTGTTCGCCTGCTCCCCATATTCGTAAACCATCCCTTCGCTATCCTCAACTGCCCAACCGCTTTCCCCCTTTGATAAAAGCCCAAACTCCATCTGCAGTTTCTGCCGCTCCCTCAACAGCCCCGACTCCGGGGCTTCCGAATACCTCCTGTCCACCTGTAAGATTTTCTCCACTAGCCTCTCCATCTCCACCGTTCTGCCTTCTCCCTGAGTGCCCCTCTCGAGATAAACTCGTCCCCCACTACCGCCTTCAATGCTTCCCATAACGTGGCTGCCGAAACCTCCCCCGTGTCGTTCAGCTCCACATATCTCCAAATGGCCACCCTCACCTGCTCACAAACCTCCTCGTCCGCCAAAAGCCCCACATCCAGCCTCCACTGCGGGCGCTGACGCACTCCCTTGTTTACCCACAAGTCCACCCAGTGCGGCGCATGATCCGACACAATTGCTGAATACTCCAAGTCGACCACCCCAGCCAACAGCGTCTTGTCCAACACAAAAAAGTCAATTCGGGAGTACACCCTGTGCACATGGGAGAAAAATGAAAATCCCTTTGCCCCTCAGCATCCTAAACCTCCAGGGATCCACCACCGCTCCCCCCCCCCCCCATGTGCTCCCCCCACCCCCACCCCCATGTGCTCCCTAAACCCCTTCAGCTCCTTCGCCCACGCTGACACCCTCACTGACCTCGATCTCGGCCGATCCAACCTTGGATCCAGAACCGTGTTAAAATCCTTCCCCCATTATCAACCGTGCGATCAGGAATCTTCCCCAACACCCACCTCATGAATTCCACATCGTCCTAATTCGGAGCATAAATATTCACCAGCATCCCCTCCAATTTTCTATTCACCATAACATACCTCCCCCCAGACCTTATGAGAGACGAGAGAGCAAACAGGCTTCCGCAGTTCCACGAAGTCGGGGCTTTTTCAGGGGGCCTCCGGATTTTAAAAACAAAATCTTAAAATATAAAAAAAAGTTCCCACAAAATCGGGAGCAGGGGAACTGGGCCCTCGGGAGAGGAGCGATCCCCCCCCCCCCCCCCCACCCCCACCCCCAACGCACAGCAGCAGAGCACAGGGCAGGACAAGCCGTGGCCAGGACCGAAGCGACGGCCAGGACCGAAGCAGGGGCCGAACATGCAGGGAGGAAGGAACGGAGGAGCGACTGACACCCCCCCCCCCCCCCCACCCCCCAGCAGGAGAGCGCAGGGTGCGACGAGCAGCGGCCCAGACCGAGTAGCGGGGACAGCAGCGAGGACCGACCCCCCCCTCCCCTCCCCCGGCGGCGAACACCACGAGGCAGGAACAAAGATGGACTCCGGACCAGAAGCCACTCTCCCTCTCTCTCGACCTGGGTGAGTGAGGGAAAAGGAAGGAAAAAATAACTTTTGCAAACAGAAAACTCTGAAAAGAAAACTTAAAAATGTTTAGACTTAAAAAATATATATATATTTTTGCACTTTTCTTGTTCTCACCCAAAACAAGTTCACCTGAGAAGAATTTTATAAAAGAGGAAAAATAAAGTGGTAAAGGAGAAAAGGAAGGGGAGAAGAAAAAGGGAAGGGGGCGGGGGGGGAGGGGGGGGGGAGGGGGGGGGGAGAAAATAAATAAATAAATAAATAAGAGGGGGGAGGGGAGGGAAAAAAAAGGGGGGAAAAGTGCCAGAAGGGAGCCAAAGCAGAGGGAGAAGAGGCACCAAAGGCAGGCGGGGCAATGGGCGAGCCAGTTCAGACGAGCCAATTAGCGAGCAAAGCGGCAGAACGGAAGTATCGCCGCATCAAAAAGAGCTGGGCAGACAGGTACATTCTCCCACGGGACCAGGGGGGAGCTGGAACTGGAAGGCAGCCTTTGCCGATGTGCTGAGGGAACATCAGCAGGTTAACAAGGCAGAGGCTAGGGCAGACATAGAGGCCGCAGTGCAGGCAGCAATGGCCAAAGCCCTGGCCGAGGTGCAGCAGGCCCTGGGCAGAGCAGAGGAGAAATTGGACGCCCAAGGGAAGAAACTGGAAGCCCAAGAGGTGGCCATCAAGGAGCTGGAGAAAGCAGCGACTGACGTGAACGACCGGATCACGGCCCTGGAGAGAGAGGTGGCGAGACTGGGGAGCCTGGAGGGCAGAGTGGACGACCAGGAAAACCGCTCGAGGAGGCAAAATGTCAGGATAATGGGTTTACCAGAGGGAATCGAGGGTAGAAACCCCATGGCATACGTGGCCGAGATGCTGGGCAACTTAGTGGAGAAGAAAACCTTTCCCAGCCCACCAGAAATGGACAGAGCACACCGGTCGCTGCGCCTGAAGCCCAAGGCAGGGGAACACCCAAGAGCAGTTATAGCTAAACTGCACCGGTACCAAGATAGGGAAACAATCCTGCGCTGGGCCAGGAAAAACAGAACCTGCAAATGGGAAGGACACGCCATTAGAATTTACGAGGACATTGGGGCAGACCTAGCCAGGAGACGGGTCGAGTTTAATAGAGCGAAAGCAGCTCTTCACAAGAGCAACGTGCTGTACCCAGCGAAACTCTGGGTCACATACCAAGAAAGAGAATACTTCTTCAATGCCCCTGCCGAAGCAAACAAGTTTGTCGAGGAACACGGGCTGGAAGACCACCAGCGAGGGTAGAAACAAGGGGCCTCTGGCAAGGGGCAACAACACGACGACAGGGTGAGGAGAGGGGTGAGGCAACGCCAGGCCCCCCTGCACCCGTCACGGCGAGCGCACCCTGAACAAAGAACAAATCACTGCCCGAGGGACAGCTTCAGGTGGGAGGCCAGGCCCCAGCACGAGGGAACGAGAGTAGCGGAGAAGGGAGAGCAAGCAAGAGGAGTGCAGGGTAGGATAGGGGAAGAGCGGGCAGAAAACCGTAGAGGCCGGGCAGGGGAGAAGCGAGGCAGTAACTCCCGAGAGGGGGGAAAACCATACTAGCAGGAAAGCTAGCGCCGGGGGCATGCAACAAAGCAGGGCCGCAGCGCGCCCCCAACAGGGGGGAAGGCGCCAGGCTGGAGGTGGGGGAGGACCACTCAACAGAGACGGGAGAGCAAACTGGGACAGAAACAGGGGAAAGAGGGATAAAGGAGGGGTACAAGGGAGAGGGGGGAAAGGGGAGAGACCAGGAGGGGGGGAGGACAGAGGGAGGGAGAGACCGGGGAGGGGCGACACAGGGAAGGAGGGACAAACAAGGCTAGAAAGAGAATAACAATAGGGCTACAAAGTGCCACAACCAAGGGCTCAAAACAAGGAATCGCTGCAACACCCACCCAGTACGGTCTCTGGGTGAAGCGAGACCCCAGAGTGCAGGGGACTACCCGCATGGCAGACGCACAGTAGGCGGCCATGTCGGGTGACAAAGGGAAACCCTGGAGTGCAGGGACCCGACCACATGGAGAGAGCAGTGACAGCGGCCATCCTGGACGGCCCCTAACAAAGGGAAACCCCGGAGGGCAGGGGCGCGTCCACCAGGTAAGTATGTTTAATCCCACAGGAGCAAGGGGGCAGAAGCCCCCCACTAGGATAGTCACCTGGAACGTAAGGGGACTCAATGGCCCAGTGAAGAGATCCAGAGTCCTCACCCACCTAAGAAATATGAGGGCCGACATAGTCTTCCTCCAAGAGATACACCTGAGAGAGCAAGACCGACTGCGGGTAAGAAAGGGCTGGGTGGGGCAGACCTACCATTCCTGCTATGGAACAAGGGCCAGGGGCGTGGAGATATTGATCAGCAAGAGGACGATGTTTAGGGCGATAAAGATGGTTACAGACCCAGGGGGACGGAACATCATGGTCAGCGGCGCCCTGGATGGGGCACCGGTAGTACTAGATAGCCTATACGCACCCAACTGGGACGTCACGAGTTTCATCAAGAAGACCATGGCAGAAATCCCTGACATAGCGACGCATCGACTAATCATGAGGGGTCTTCAACTGTGTACAGGACCCAAAGACAGACAGATCAAACCCCAAAACGGGGAAAACCTCAAGCATGGCAAGGGAACTCAGTCACTTTACGGAGCAGATGGGAGCGGTGGACCCCTGGAGGTTCACCCACCCGGGGGAGAAGGAATTCTCCTTCTTCTCCCCAGTGCACAACGTATACACCAGAATTGACTTCTTTGTAGTTGGGAAAACGGTGCTTCCGGGGATAGACAAGGCGGAATACTCCGCAATTGTAATATCAGACCACGCTCCACACTACATGGACGTGAGGCTGGAGACGGGCAGGGCCCAACACCCCACATGGAGGTTGGACGTCGCCCTACTAGCAGACAAGGCCTTCAACTAAAGGATATCGCGGGCTATTGCAGGGTATACAGAGAACAACCAGAAAAGGGAGCTCTCACACTTCAAATTCTGGGAATCTCTAAAGGCCGTACTAAGAGGGGAAATCATCGCTTTCAAAACGTGAAGAGTTAGGGAGGAAAGGGAGGCTAGGCAGCAGCTGGTCGACTCCATACTGGAGGTAGACCGTAAATACTCCGAGGCCCCGGCCGTAGAGGAAAGAGCTACAAAGGAACTTTGACCTGCTCTCCACCAGGAAAGCAGTGCACCAACTCCGCCAGGCACGTGGGACCCTAAACAAAGCCAGCCACCTGTTGGCACACCAGCTGAGAAAGCAGGCAGCCACCAGAGAAATTGCACAAATCAGGGATACCAGAGGCACGCTAGAAACAGAACCAGAAAAGATCAACAAAACCTTCAAGGCCTTCTACCAAGGGCTGTACACCTCAGAGCGCCAATGGGGGAGTCAGGGATGAAACGGTTCCTTGATGGACTGGACATTCCAGTCGTGGGGGAGGGCAAAGAACGGGGCTTGGAAGCACCACTAGCACGGGGAGAGATCATGGACAGCATTAGCTCCATGCAGGCGGGGTAGGTGCCGGGACCAGACGGGTTCCCGGCAGACTTCTACAAAATATTTGCGACAGCACTGGCCCCGCACCTGCAGGAGATGCTCACAGACTTGCTAGCGAGGGGCACACTGCCGCCCACGCTAGCACAGGCCTCAATCTCGCTGATGCCTAAGAAAGACAAAGACCCAACGGAATGTGGGTCGTACAGAGCCATCTCACTGCTGAATGCTGACGCCACAATACTGGCCAAAATCCTCACCAAAAGGCGAGAAGACTGTGTACCTGAGGTGGTCGCAGAGGACCAGACGGACTTTGTCAAAGGTAGACAGCTTACCTCGAACATCAGCCGCCTGCTGAACGTGATAATAACCCCTCTCCCTAGATGCAGAAAAGGCCTTCGACTGAGTCCAATGGAAATACCTCATAGAGGTACTGGAGCAGTTCGGGCTTGGAACAGGATTCACCTCCTGGGTAAACCTCCTATACAACGTTCCCATGGTGAGCATACGGACAAACAACACCAAATCCCGATACTTCCAGCTGCACAGGGGCACCAGACAAGGATGCCCACTGTCCCCGCTGCTGTTCGCTGTAGCGATCAAACCACTAGCAATCGCGCTCAGAGCAGCAAAAAGCTGGAGGGGGATCCGAAGGGGCGGCAGAGAGCACAGAGTCTCACTCTATGCAGATGACGTGCTCCTCTACATTTCAGGCCCACAAAGCAGTATGGACGGAATCATCACGCTCCTGAAAGAGTTTGGCACCTTCTCGAGCTACAAACTCAACATGAGCAAAAGCAAGATCTTCCCGGTACACCCACAAGTAGATGGGGCAGCACTAACGGGACTGCCATTTAAACAAGCCCGAATCAAATTCCGCTTCCTGGGGAAATAGCCCACGACTGGAAAGGGATCCACAAATGGAACCTCACCAGTCTGACGGAGGAAGTAAAAAAGGACCTGCAAAGATGGAACACACTCACACTCTCCCTCGCGGGGAGAGTCCAGACGATCAAAATGAATGTGCTGCCCAGGTACCTCTTCCTATTCAGATCCATCCCGATCTACATCCCCAAGGCCTTTTACAAAGCACTAGACAAACTAATCATGGTGGTCATATGGGGGGGACGAATGCTGGGATCCCAAAGAAGGTCTTACAAAAAACAAAATCCAGGGGCGGGCTAGCCCTCCCAAACCTACAACTTTACCATTGGGCGGTGACGGCCGAGCGAATAAGGGGATGGATCAAGGAGCCAGAAGCCGAATGTGTGCGTGCGAATGAGGCCTCCTGCATGGGGACCTCTCTCCGGGCCCTCGCCACGGTGGCGCTCCAATCCCCACCCAAAAAACACTCCAGCAGCCCGGTGGTAATAGCCACCCTCCAGTCCTGGAACCAACTACGGCAACAATTTGGCCTGACCAGAATGTCGGGTAAAGCCCCCATCTGCAACAACCATAGGTTCACACCAGCGCTGACTGACGCTACCTTCAAAAGGTGGGGACAGGACAGAAGGACACTGACAGTCAGGGACCTATACACGGACGGCAGGATTGCAACACTGGGCGAACTGACAGAGAATTTCCAGCTAGCCAGGGGCAACGAGCTAAGGTACCTGCAACTAAAAAACTTCCTACGAAAGGAGACAGGGACATACACACAACCACCACGACAGACACTACTGGAAGAGTTACTGGACGCAAGCATACTAGATAAAGGAAATTGTAGTGACACGTATGACTGACAGGTAGAAGGGGCCGACACGTATTGGACGCAACAAGAATGAAGTGGGAGGAGGACCTGGGGATTGAAATAGGGTGGGGACTCTGGAGTGAAGCACTGCATAGGGGCAACTCCACCTCCACGTGCGCAAGGCTCAGCCTGACACAACTAAAAGTGGTACATAGAGCCCACTTAACAAGAACCCGTATGAGTAGGTTCTCCCCGGAGGTGGAGGACAGATTATTACTATTTATTATGAAAAACTTTAATTTAAATTTTTTTTTAAAAGAACAGTCTGCACCTACCCACTTAAGCCCTCACCCACCCTATCCCCCTTACCCAATAGCCCCGTCTAACCTTTTTAGACACTAAGGGGCAGTTTGGCAGGCCAATCCACCTAAACTGCACGTCTTCGGACTGTGGGAGGAAACCGGAGCACCCGGAGGAAACCCACTCAGACACAGGAGAATGTGCAGACTCCACACAAGCGGGAATCGAACCTGGGACCCAGGCGCTGTAAAGCCACGGTGACAACCACTATGCTACCGTGCTGCCCTAGTTCCTGGATTCTTTGAGAGGACAGCACCTCTGGTCATGATGTCTTCCTCACGATCTGCCTGATCTGTGGTGGGTAAGACGGCTCTGGAAAGGCCATCATGCCAAGTACAGCCCTTGCCACGTTTGTAGAGAATTCTGAGATTGGAACGTTGCAGGTTTAGCATCATGCTCTGCAGACTAAGTGTGCAGAGGTATTTTTAATATAGTTATGAGCGGCTGATGATCAGTTTCATCGCTTTGCAGGGTGACCATTTATGATGTCATGATCTTTCTGACAGGCGAAGACCAAAGCATGAAGTTCCTTTTTGATCTGAGCATAATGAGTCTCAGTGTCAGCGGGGGCCCTTGAAGCAAAGGCTATTAGACTATTCATCCGCCATTCTGGATCCCAGTGTGGTATTCCAGCACTGCCTATTGGAGACATGAATGTGGTTAGTTTTCCTTGTCCAATTGGATCTGCCAGAAGCTGCATTTGTCATCGAGATTGCTGAAAACCTTGGCATTTGGCATGTTTGCCATCACCTGTTCCACTGTCCTCATGCACTGGACCTATGCAAATCCTGACTGTGCCATCTTTCTTTACTGAGGCTATCATTGCTGAGACCCATTCCTCGGCCTCGTCTATAGGAGTTATTACACTTAGTGCTGTCATCCAATCCAGCTCATTAACGACTTTCTGCTTCATGACTACTGGTACTCGCCTTGGAACACAGACTGTTGATGGTAGTCTTATGTGGTATACAGCTAATCATACCAAGGATGTCATGGTTGAAAAGGCCTTTTTGTAAGCTGTCTTTTTTCGGGCTTGATGTTTTAGAAAATGCACTTCTGTACCAAGTTGAATGAACCCTAGTATAATCATGTCCTGAAGGCCTAGTCGTGGCATTATATTCTAGTCAACTATACAGAACTTTAAATTTCTCTGTGTGCAGTGAAGGGTAGCTACACCTTCTGTGCGGATGGTTTATTCGCCATAAGCCACGAGGTTCACCTGCTGCATACGGGTGTAGTTCCCGTAACATTCAGTTGGATAACATGTTGCACTTACCTTTAGTCTTGTGTTACTGTCAGTTACGTTGAGGGTGGTAAAGACCTCACCCTTTTCTGTGACAGTGTTGACACTCTCACAGTAGAGTGTTGTTGGAGGCTCTGTAGCTTCGCTGCTTTGACTGAGCTGCAATTCATTCACCTTTCTGGCACTCTTACCCATGGAGAATCGACCAGCTGCCATGTTGCTGATGACAGAGGAGGGTTGCTGTGGTTTCGATCTGCAGCACTTAGCGAAGTGATTTCACTTGTCATGTGTGTTGCATATTTTACCATGTGCAAAACAAGCTGTTCTGACGGGAGGGTGCTAACCACTGCACTTGGAGCAGGGCGCCCCTGTACTGCAAATACTTCTATTTTCCACCTACAATCTCTGCTCTTTTTCTGATTGTTCATTTAACATACAGATACTACTTGTAACCATGCTTGTAACCATGGATTTTTCTCTTGCGACATCTGCTTTTGAACTAAATCGCTATGAATGCCACAAATTAATCAATCCCTGTGTCGTGTTGGGTGTTCTGGTCTATAAATGATCCAACACGGCTGGAGATGGTGTAACTCAATTTTTATTAACGACTTAACTGGAACAGCACACTGCTAACTTGGGTACGTGCATTGCCAGCTAATCTGTGGAACCTGTCCTATTACTATGTGGGTGAGGCACTCAGCACATGGTGAATGTCTGAGTGGCAGGCTCTGAGCTCGGTGCTCTGAACTGGCTGCTGCTGGAATGGGCGGGCACTGTGTTGTCCCCTGTTTTTATAGTGCGTGTGCTCTCACTGGTGATTGGCTGCGATGTTGTGTGTGTGTTGGTTGGTCCTACTGCATGCCCATCAGTGTGTGTTTGATTGCACCATGATATGCTGATCTAAATATCATGACACCCTGATTAGTTCATCAATGAGAATTCCAAACATACATTTCTTTGTCAAGATTTTCAGGGTGACCGTGTACAATTGTGTTTAATCATCTGCTGTTTGGTATGTTGAATTGAACGTATGTCTATTGAGGATTATATTTCTTTACTGGGAGACATATACCTGAACTGTTTTCGGATTATCTCTTTTGCCTCCTCAATCTGGAAAACAAGGAGCTCTAATTTTTCAACAGCCTCGGGGCTGCTAAATTTAATACCTGTACCTTTTTCTACTTGTCAGAGAGTGCAGCACCACAATACATATGTTATTCCTTCCGGAACATTTCCCAACTATCTGCAATATTTTCATCAAAGACGAGCGGGCCAATGTGGCGAAGCCCTTGTGCCACACTACCCACTCCTGACACTATGTAAATTTGTTGGGTTCACGGAACACTGACAGCAAGGACTTTCAACAAAGAGTAGTTTATTTTCGGTTCAACAGCTACTTCAACACTTGTACTCTGTCTGTGCTCCTGGAATAACTCTCATGCTTCTGCCACGTGACCTCTTGTGCAGCCATGTCACCATGTGACCGCTCAGTCTACAATGAAGATCTGTTAAGCAAAGAGTGACATGATATTATTATATTGAGCAGCAAGCTAGAAAATACTGTGAGGCACATGTCTTCTAATACCATTTTCACTGTGGGATCATGCCTAATGTTAGTCCATAAAATATATCAACTTGTGATTGACAAAATACTCTGTGAAAAGTTATAATTTTCCTCTCGGACAAATGTGTGAGAGGTCTAATCACCATTGGTGTTTCACACCAATGCACCCCAAAGGACAGCGAAACATAACTTTTACAGGCCTTGAAATGTCTGACAAATCTTTATAAGGGTGAGAGTTGAACATTGTGGAGTCTATTCCCATCTGGAGACTACCTTCTTCTTGTTTTACTGATGGCTGTTCCAATAATAAACATTGCCAAATTCCTAGAAAAATCTTTTTACCCAGTTAGATAACATGTTTCCTGTTTTGCAATAGTTAAAGCTGGTAATATTCGTTATCTTTCAATAGCAACGACTGTAAGATTCGACAAGGGAGGATCACTGCTGATTGGTCCCAATTCCATTCAGAGAATTTATGTTTCACACTTCAAAGGAAAGTTACAGTGTCAGGAATAGCAGGTGTTTTCACACAACTACAGAACAAGACACTAGAAACCAAGAATAAATCCCTTGGAGTAAAAAAAACCGAATTCACTAATTTTCCCTGACTTTACTCTTTGCCAAATAATGGCAAAACTGACAATGAAAAGATACTGATCAAGTTACATCACCTCAGATCGACAAACATTGTACAGTGTTGTGTCAATAATGATAAGACAGACTTTCACCACCATCTTATATAAGTCATACATCTGATTTAAGTTCCATTAAAAATGGATTATCGATTGAATTCCGGCAGTAGTGATGTGCTCAGCGGTCGCACGATAGGTGTCTGTCCTTGGGAACTTCAATGTAGTCCCATTTAACCTGTAAATCGGATACCAAAGTAACAAAAAAAAACACCCTCACCTCAAACTAAGGAGAATCCCAGGAAATGCCTTTGAACCAGCCACAGAACCATGAGACCGGCTCTGGCCCCCATCAAAGAAGCGTTGGAAAGAAAGGAGCAGGGACTGGAGACCCAGGAGGTGATGGTGCGGGACCGGGAAAAGCAGCCACCAACCTGAGCGATTGAATCACCTCACTCAAGGCCGAGGTGGCAAGGTTGGTAACAGCCGAGAGAGCACTCAAGGGGAAAGTGGAAGATCGGGAGAACAGGTCCCGCTGCCAGAACCTAAAGATTGTCGGGCTCCCTGAGGGCACAGAGGGCAGAAACCTGACAGAATATGTTGCGAAGATGCTCGAGAATTGGTCGGAGGGGCAGGCTTCACCAGAACGCTGGTCACAACAGGTCACGCATTGGGACGACTAGAACAAAGAAGAAAACGGGGGCATTCTTGGATGGCCCATTAACATGCAGTTAATCTGGAAAATAATGCACATAATTGTCCAGTGAATCTTCACAAGTATAGTTCTGAGGTTGAGAAAAGATATCTGTATCAAAGTACACAATTTATTTCAAATGGATATTTTCATGATTATACTGACCTATGATGTAGAGTTGCCGGCGTTGGACTGGGGTGAGCACAGTACGAAGTCTTACAACACCAGGTTAAAGTCCAACAGGTTTGTTGCGATGCCACTAGCTTTCGGAGCGCTGCTCCTTCCTCAGGTGAATGAAGAGGTATGTTCCAGAAACACATATATAGACAAATTCAAAGATGCCAAACAATGTTTGGAATGCGAGCATTAGCAGGTGATTAAATCTTTACAGATCCAGAGATGGGGTAACCCCAGGTTAAAGGGTTGTGAATTGTATCAAGCCAGGACAGTTGGTAGGATTTTGCAGGCCAGATGTCGCATTGCATTCATCCCCCACCATCTGGCCTGCGATATCCTACCAACTGTCCTGGCTTGATGCAATTCACACCTCTTTAACCTGGGGTCACCCCATCTCTGGATCTGTAAAGATTTAATCACCTGCTAATGCTCGCATTCCAAGCATTGTTTGGCATCTTTGAATCTGTCTATATATGTGTTTCTGGAACATACCTCTTCATTCACCTGAGGAAGGAGCAGCGCTCCGAAAGCTAGTGACATCGAAACAAACCTGTTGGACTTTAACCTGGTGTTGTAAGACTTCGTACTATACTGACCTATGTTATTGAAATAATTCATATGACACAATATATTTACTGAAGCAAGGAAAAATCGTTTGGTTAAAATCCCTCCCTGAAGGCCTTAGCATATTCTTCCTCCTCTTCTCAGCTATATTTACATTCCCTCCACTTGTCTTTGTGGTAAGTATGGCTGACCCCGCAGGGTGGAGCCAGGGGTGGGGGGTCGGAAATCCCCTATCAGAATGCTCATCTGGAATGTCAGGGGGCTCAGTGGCCCAGTGGAAAGATCCAGAGTCTTCGCCACCTAAAAATCCTGAGGGCTGACACAGTCTTCCTTCAAGAGACATAATTGAGGGAGAAGGACCGACTGAGGTAAGAAAGAGCTGGATAGGCAGGTGTACCAAGCGTGCTTTGTATGAGGATGAGGGGGTTGGCTATATTGTTTAGCAAAAGGAAGAACCTTACAGCGACAAACATGGTAACGGTCCCAGGGGGTGCGGTACATAACAGTTAGTGGCGTCATGGAAGGGGCACAGGTGGTACTTGTAAATATATACGTCCCCAACTGGGATGAAGCGGACTTCATTAAAAAAACTACGGCGGAGATCCCAGACCTAGACTGTCGCCGACTCCTCACGGGGGGAAACTTCAACTGCATACAGGACACAATGACACACAAATCCAGCCCAAAATCAGGGAAACAGTCAGCAAGGACCTCCTTCATGAAACAGATTGGATGGTGGGTGGATAGGGAGGATTGGGGGGTGGGGAGACCGTGGAAGTTCAACCATCTGAGGGAGAAAGAGTTCTCCTTCTTCTCCCAAATCCACAAAATATATTCCCGTATTGACTTCTTTGTAGTTGGTAAATCAGTGCTTCCAGGGGTAGTAGGAGTGGAATACTCCGCAATAGTAATCTCCAATCATGCACACACTACGTGGATGTAAGGTTGGAGATGGGCCAGGCCCAGTGCCCCCCCCATGGAGCCTGGACACAGCCTCCCTCGCTGATAAGGCATTCTGCGAAAGAATGTCACAAGCCATCGACAGATTAAGTAACCTCTAACCAAAATGGCGAGATCTCGCACTCCACCTTCTGGGAGGCACTGAAGGTGGTGGTAAGTGGGGAAATAACAGCATATAGGGTACCCAGGGACAGGTAAGAGACGGCGGTTAGTCAACAGCTGATTGATTCCAAATTGGATATTCCCTAACTGTGGAACTACTGGTGGATAGGAAAAAGCTACAATTGCAATTTAACTTGCTTTCTACTGGAAAAGCAGTCAACTAGCTCCGCCAAAGGTGAACATGGAGACAAGGCCAGCCGCCTGCTGTCTCACCAGCTGAGAGAGAGATAGCGCAGGCGAGGGATAGGAACGCAAATTAGTCACGGCACCAGTCAATATCAATGAGGCCTTTGTGCCTTTCTACCAAGAGCTATACGTCTCCAAGCCCTCGGAGGGGGACTCGAAGATGAAGCGATTTCTTGATGGGCTGGACATATGAGCTGTGGGGGAGGAAAAGAGGCAGGGACTGGAAGCACCTGGGGGAAGAACTGGGGGAAGTCATGAAGAGCATCAATTCCATGCAGTGGGGAAAGGCACTGGGTCCACATGGATTCCCGGTGGACTTCTATAAACAATTTTCTGCGGCAGATGTTCAATGACTCGCTGTCGAGTGGGAACCTGCCGACCACGCTAGAGCAGGCCTCAATGTTGGTAATCACGAAAACAACAAAGTCCCGACCGAGTGCAGGTCATATCATGCCATCTCACTCCTAAATGCTGAAGTCAAAGTCCTGGCGAAGGCCCTGGCAAGGCAACTAAACAGTTGAATGTTGGAGGTAGTCAGGAAGGATCAAATGGGCTTTGGCAAGGGCAGACAGCTAACGGCAAACATCAGACGCTGCTGAACATGATTGTGACCGCACCCGAGGAGGGGACGCCAGAAGTGATCATCTCCCCAGACGCAGAGATCGCCTTCGACAGAGTTGAATGGAGGTACCTCATGGTACTCGAACGGTTTGGGTTTGGGCCAGGATTCACCTCATGGGTGAAACTACTGAACAGCGCTCCCATAGAGAGTGTGAAGAAAGATGCCACCAGCTCTGAATATATCCAGCTGCACAGAGGCAGGGATGCCATTGTCCCTGTTGTTATTTGCCATGGCTATCGAGCCACTGACTATTGCCCTTAGAGCACCAAAGGAATGGAAAGGAACCCTAGGATACGTAAAAGTGTCCTGCAAGAAGGAGGAAGATGGGGGGGTCGCCCTTCCGAACCTTCAATTCTATCACTGGGCAGCTAACGCAGAAGAGGTACCGGGGTGCTTTAAGGAGCCGGAGGCAGAATTGGTGAGAACAGAGGAGACCTCTTGCACAGGGACATCCCTCTGAGCACTGACCAAGGGCAATCTGAGGACGTGGAATCAACTCAAGCATCATTTCCATCTGGGTGCAAGGTCCACTATGGCACCCATCTTCAGAAACCATAAATTCATCCCTGTAACAATAAACGCCGCCTTTAAAAGGTGGAGACAGGACCAAGGGGTGCTGACGGTAGGGAACCTGTACATCAACTGCAGAGTAGCAACCCTGGGGGAGCTAACAGTCAAGCTCCAGCTCCTGGAAGGGAATGAACTCTGATGTATGCAACAAAGGGACTTCTTTCGCAAGGGCATACCCTACTGATGGACTTCTGATATTGGACGAACAAGGGGACGGTAACTTCGCCGACATGTACGGATGACTGCCAGAGGAGGTAAGGACACCGCTGGACGGGACAAGGGGAAAGTGGGAGGAAGAGCTAAGTACGGAGATAGGGGAGGACTCTGGATCGAAGCACTGCAGCCAGAATACATCTGAGCGGGTTCTTCCCGGAGGTGGAGGACAAATGTGAATGGTGCAAGGGAGGCCCAACCAACCACATCCACGTATTCTGGTCCTGTCCCAGACTTGCCGGGTACTGAAGCACCTTTCTCAAGGCCATGTCCAAGGTTGTGGGGGTGAGGGTGCAGCTATGCCCAGTAGCGGTCTTCGGGGTGTCGGAACAGCCAGAGCTCTTTACGGGGAAAGGGGCAGTTGCCCTGTTCTTTGCCTCCCTGCCGCCCACCAGAGAATCCTGTTCAGCTGGAAATCAGCAGTGCCACCCAAGGCCGCAGACTGGCTGTCCGACTTAGTGGAATTCCTCAAATAGGAAAGACAAAATTTACTATCAGAGGATCGGAAGAATGTTTATGCAGCACATTGAGGCAATTTACCAACCTGTTTGTGGATCTGTTCATGACTAGCATTCAATAAGCTGGGGGGCGGTTGTTGCTCTTTTTAGCCTTAGTTTTATTAGCTTTGATAATGTCACCTTTGCTCACGAGTTGCCAGGTATCTTTCTGATACCGCCACGTGGTTCAAGCTCGAGTTATGATCAATAAGTCAGCACACCGCTTAGTAAGATTGAAATCAACGGTCATTTATTATGTACAGCAATCGATACTTACACAATAATCCTACTATCTATATCAAAACCTACCACTACTGGCCAATACTTAACTTTTGGGGATGGCCCACCAGGTCAGGGAAACAAATGGTTTATCCAATTGGATCTGGCCTGCGGGATTCAAAAGGCTGATACGGGTCGTTGGCTAGGAGTCTCTATTGGGTAGCGATCGCTGGAGTCAAACTTACAGTTTCTGGTCGATGTTCTTGCGAAGGTTGCGAGCAGGAGAAGAAGGGAGAGAGAAAGCGATCTGAACTTGGCCCCTCAATTTATAGGGCCCAGGGGCTTCCCACCTCTCGGGGCGGCCCTTGACCCTGAGTCCCAAGTGATTGGACTTGTTCCCAATCACTGGATTCGATATGCTCCAATAATGGGGCGATTCCTCGATCGGAGGGTGGTCGTTCACCTGTCTTTGTTTCGGCCACTGCAGGCGCCGAGAGGTCTGGCCCGGCATTCAATTGCTAATATGTTGCAATTGTTCCGTTGCAATATGTTGCAATACGTTGGGACGTTGGGGTGGTTCGGGAGTCACATTGAGGGATCGAAAGTACTCCTCCTGCATTGCCGAGCGGAGCTCCTCAGTGCTGAAAATGAAGGTATGTGAGGCCTCGGCGGAGAACTGAATAAATAACAGATGCCCGTTTGATAGCTGGGTCTTCCCAGGTGCTTCAACCCCCGCTAATCTCATCCACAACGGGACTGTTTGTCACCGGTCAACCCACACTTGGAAATTTTTTCTGCAGTGGGGAACTAAACTCAGATATCGGGGCCCCATTTTAAAAGGATGTCCCAAAACCAAAGTGAGCTTGAGGGTCCCCCACATCTCCCCACCCATGGAAAATGTGACCCCTGCAGACATGGGCATCTCCCCCACTAGCCCCCCCCAAGTAAACACCATGCTATGGCATTGATGATGGCCCCCCCCCCATCTTTAGGGCCTCCCCGTTCAGTCCCCCAACCTTCATGATGCTCCTTCATACCCACTACAATCCCCACCCTTCATACCCCACTTCGCCTCCTCCTTCCATGAGCATGGCACTCCTCAGGTCCCAGCCCTTGGCAATGAACCTGGCACCCTGGCTTTAGGGCAGTTTTCCTGACACCCTTGCAGTGCCAACGTATGTTGGAAGGGGGCCAGGGATCTTGGGCAGCACCAGGGCACAGCCCCCACCCTGTCCCCGACCACCTGAGGGACTGCAATGGCCTCGAAGACCCCAGGAGTGGCCACCACACCTAGTCTCCACTTGTGGAGATCGGTAAAAATCGGTGCCCGGCTGGGGCCTCACTAGTGCAGCCAGTGACTCTCGGGATTCGGGAGAATGCGCCCTCAACCAGACATGCATATTTAGAATAGCGTAATGGCTCATTTAAATATCGTTACCTGGATCACTTCCAGCAAGGGCATGATCCAGATTGTGCTGGGTACTGCTTGTCAGGTGACTCAAAATCTGATCAATGCCTGGCGCAAAGCCTATTTTGGGCCTGTCCCGCGATGCACCCAGCACAATGGGATCGGCACTGGGAGCAACACGGTAGGAAAATCACGCCCTGTATCAATACAAACTTGTCCTTGTGGATGGCAGGTACACAATAATTTTGTCAAACTTTCAAATCTTCATGAATCAAGGGCAATTTCCTGATCCATGTCCTGACCACCACACCACCAGCTCCCATCAGGCCCTGATGCTGGACTCTGGACCTCGGTCTTGACCCCTCATTGTCTCAATCCATGGGGAGGCGGTGACGTAGTGGTATTGTCATTGGACTAGTAAACCAGAGACCCAGGCCACTGCAGAGGGTGAAATTTGAATTCATTAAAAATCTGGAATTGAAAATGTCTAATCATGACCATGAAACCATTGTCGAATGTCAGAAAAAGCATTTGGTTCTTTATTGTCCTTACCTGGTCTGGCCTACATGGACTCCAGATCTACAGCAATGTGGTAGACTCTTAACTGAAGGGATAGACAGTAAATGCTGGCACAGCCTGTGACGCCGACATCCAATGAATGAATAAAAACACCCAACCCGGTATTGCCTTGACTGCCATCCTAGTCTACTGCCCGCAGAGTCACAGAGATACTAACAGTGGCTCAATGCTTTTGCAGTGTCTGCCAGTGGGGCGTCACTCCATTTTAATGAGGACTAATGCCAATATCCGAGGATCCTCGAACGTCACCATCCTGGGACAGGATATACAACATGTGCCACTCCCTCCCCTCCCACCCTCCCTCCAATACACCCGCTCCCTAACCACTAGCCCACAACATCCTGTGTCTGAACATGGGGTGGTTAGGAATTTCTAGATCACGGTGTTCAAAGTGTTCAACAAAATCATTGCTGCAATAATTGTGTTGGAGAAAGACGGAATGGGAACGTGTAACATAGAAATGACCCTTCTCTAACATATTCTGCTAGTGCAAGCATACTTTTTAATTGTAATCAGATTTTCTTACATTTCACAGACAAAAGAATAACATGTTTTCCTCACAGTAAGTAAAAATCTTGCATTCATATAGCACCTGGTCTGGCCGATGCCCTGTACAGCCAATTAATTGCCTTTGAAGTGCAATCACTTTGTAGCCAAATGTGGCAGCTAATTTGGACACAAGATGATCCCAGGTGATTTAATCTGTTTTGATGTTGTTTTGGCTGTAATGCAGGGAACACAATGTTGGGCTAATTTCTTTTCTAAGTTATTGCAGTACTTTAAACGCAGGATGACATGGCCATCAGTTTAAAAAAAAGTAGGACCCAGTCTTCTTCAAAACATCATGATTCACAATTCCGGTATATTTTTATTGAGCTCACAGTTCAGGATGAGTACGTCACAAAGATACATCACAAAGCATGTATCACACACCGCAATCCAGCATGTGTACAGCATATTGTGGTTTACTCACAATTCTTATACTAACTAAACCTTTAATCTCTATATTCCAAGCATACGACCATTAAATCACAGTACATTATATACGCAGAAATTGACACCCTAGACGCATGTTTGTTCTATTTCATGAATCTCTGCTCTCATTCCTTCCCCTCTCCCTGAACCATGTCAGGGTTCCCCTTGCCTTCAACCTCCCACCAGTTTCCATATTCAATAGTTCATTCTCTGCCACCAGCAAACTTCCCCTTTCCTCCCCTTTCAACATTCCAAAGGGACCACTTCCTCCCTGATATCCTGATCCACTCCTCATTCACCGCCAACATCCCTGTCATGATATGCAGACACACACATAATGATATACAGGCAGGCACAGACAAGCAGCTAATGGACACAGAGAACAGGACATGACCAATAAGCAGGCAGGACACTCAGGGGTGGGATCTGACTATAAAAGACACAAGGCAATCACACTCCGCCTCTTTCTACTGATGAACATCTGGAGAGTCAGTCAAGGGTGTTGTTACAATCTCACATCTCCACCACGTGGCTAAGAGCTAGTCTGGTTCAGTCAGACAGAGTAACTTAAGTTAGCAGAGAGTCGAACTCACAGAGAACTGTGCTAACTGTGCTATTAGTTCAATAAACCTGATTGAACTAATTTCAAGGTCTGGAGTATCTTTTTGATCTAAGCTGCATCCAGTTGTAGCCAGTGTTATACCATTGTACCTAACACGACAATCCCCTCCAGCTCCTCCAGCGACTTTCCATGCAAGCACAAGAAAAGCAACCTCTGGACTTTTATTTATTCGCCTTCTGACTGGTCAAGGCCCCAAACACTGCACGCGGGTGAAACAGAAATGTCTGTGTCCTTTGTTCAATTTGGTATTCTGTATTCCCTGCTCACAATGTGGTTCCTCTAAATTGGACAGAGCAAATGCAGTGTGGGTGATCACTTTGTGGAACCCTCTGTTCAATGCGCAAAATGTCGCAAGATTTCAATCCTCTGTCATTTTAATTCTCCCACCATGCTCCCGAGCTTACTTCTCTGTCCTCAGTTCCTGAATCATTGTAAAGAAGCTCAACTCATCTTTCAAATTGGCATTTTACAGCCCTTTGAAGTTAACCTTAAGTTCAACATTTTTAGATAACAATCTTCTGCCCCATTTTGTTTTGTTTGTCTTTCTTTTCTTGTTTTCTTTGCTTTTGTGCAGCAGAAACTTGGGATCCTGCCATTCACGCATACTCTTGCCACATCTTTTGTCTCTTTACTTGTCTCATTCCGACTCCCTCTTACTTTTTGTCATTTAATCCCTCCTGCCCGCTACCCTATCACAGACCTTCTCCTTTGTCCGTCTTCCCATCTTCCCCTGCTTCCCTGCTACAAAACCGATGACATTTCTAACTACTTCCAGCTCTCAGCTCCTCAGATGTATTCAGTGGGCTCTGGCAGCTCCCTTTAAAACCTGGCTTGCCATTGGGCCCGGTACATACCATGCTCCTGCCCCCACCGGCCTCGTAGACACTATCCAGACGTGTTTCCCGCTGGCGAGCCCATAATTGGAAAGCCAGCATAAAATCATGGTCTGTCCAGGATCTTGGGCGGAACTGGAAAAGGCAACTGTTTCCAGTCCCACCCACTGTGAACGCACATCACATGTTAAAATCCAAAGAGCAATTTTGTTTCTGAACTTTCTTGTATTTCCTCAGCAAAGTGGAAGTGCTTGAGGAATTGTGTGCACAACTCTTGAGAAATTAACAGCAGTTTTTACTTTGGGTAATATTCATAGAATCATAGAATTTACAGTGCAGAAGGAGGTCATTCGGTCCATTGAGTCTGCACTGGCCCTTGGAAAGAGCACCCCACTTAAGCCCACAATTCCAACCTATCCCCGTTACCCAGTAACCCCATCTAACCTTTCTGGACACGAAGGGCAATTTAGCATAGCCAATCCACCTAACCTGCACATCTTTGGACTGGTGATGTGGAGATGCCGGTGTTGGACTGGGGAGAGCACAGTAAGAAGCCTTACAACACCAGGTTAAAGTCCAACAGGTTTGTTTCAAATCACTAGCTTTTGGAGCACAATTCTGTGACTTTCACTTTAGTAATGGAGAGGGATAGGTGCGTGCAACAGGGCAAGGTTTACAATTGGGGGAAGGGTAAATATGATGTTGTCAGACAAGAATTGAAGTGCATAAGTTGGGAACATAGGCTGTCAGGGAAGAATACAAGTGAAATGTGGAACTTGTTCAAGGAACAGGTAATACATGTCCTTGATATGTATGTCCCTGTCAGGCAGGGAAGAGATGGTCGAGTGAGGGAACCATGGTTGACAAGAGAGGTTGAATGTCTTGTTAAGAGGAAAAAGGAGACTTATGTAAGGCTGAGTAAACAAGGTTCAGACAGAGCGCTGGAGGGATACAAGATAGCCAGGAGGGAACTGAAGAAAGGGATTAGGAGAGCTAAGAGAGGGCATGAACAATCTTTGGCGGGTAGGATCAAGGAAAACCCCAAGGCCTTTTACACATATGTGAGAAATATGAGAATGACTAGAGCGAGGGTAGGTCCGATCAAGGACAGTAGCGGGAGATTGTGTATTGAGTCTGAAGAGATAGGAGAGGTCTTGAACGAGTACTTTTCTTCTGTATTTACAAATGAGAGGGGCCATTTTGTTGGAGAGGACAGTGTGAAACAGACTGGTAAGCTCGAGGAAATACTTGTTAGGAAGGAAGATGTGTTGGGCATTTTGAAAAACTTGAGGATAGACAAGTCCCCCGGGCCTGACGGGATATATCCAAGGATTCTATGGGAAGCAAGAGATGAAATTGCAGAGCCATTGGCAATGATCTTTTCGTCCTCACTGTCAACAGGGGTGGTACCAGGGGATTGGAGAGTGGCGAATGTCGTGCTCCTGTTCAAAAAAGGGACTAGGGATAACCCTGGGAATTATAGGCCAGTTAGTCTTACTTCGGTAGTAGGCAAAGTCATGGAAAGGGTACTGAAGGATAGGATTTCTGAGCATCTGGAAAGACACTGCTTGATTAGGGATAGTCAGCACGGATTTGTGAGGGGTAGGTCTTGCCTTACAAGTCTTATTGAATTCTTTGAGGAGGTGACCAAGCATGTGGATGAAGGTAAAGCAGTGGATGTAGTGTATATGGATTTTAGTAAGGCATTTGATAAGGTTCCCCATGGTAGGCTTCTGCAGAAAGGCATGGGATAGTGGGAAATTTGGCCAGTTGGATAACGAACTGGCTAACCGATAGAAGTCAGAGAGTGGTGGTGGATGGCAAATATTCAGCCTGGATCCCAATTACCAGCGGCGTACCGCAGGGATCAGTTCTGGGTCCTCTGCTGTTTGTGATTTTCATGAATAACTTGGATGAGGGAGTTGAAGGGTGGGTCAGTAAATTTGCAGACGATACGAAGATTGGTGGAGTTGTGGATAGTGAGGAGGGCTGTTGTCGGCTACAAAGAGACATAGATAGGATGCAGAGCTGGGCTGAGAAGTGGCAGATGTAGTTTAACCCTGATAAGTGTGAGGTTGTCCATTTTGGAAGGGAAAATATGAATGCGGAACACAGGGTTAACGGTAGAGTTATTGGCAATGTGGAGGAGCAGAGAGATCTTGGGGACTATGTTCATACATCTTTGAAAGTTGCCACTCAAGTGGATAGAGCTGTGAAGAAGGCCTATGGTGTGCTAGCGTTCATTAACAGAGGGATTGAATTTAAGAGTCGTGAGGTGATGATGCAGCTGTACAAAGCTTTGGTAAGGCCACATTTGAAGTACTGTGTACAGTTCTGGTCGCCTCATTTTAGGAAGGATGTAGAAGCTTTGGAAAAGGTGCAAAGGAAATTTACCAGGATGTTGCCTGGAATGGAGAGTAGGTCTTACGAGGAAAGGTTGAGGGTGCTAGGCCTTTTCTCATTAGAACGGAGAAGGATGAGGGGCGACTTGATAGAGGTTTATAAGATGATCAGGGGAACAGAAAGAGTAGACAGTCAGAGACTTTTTCCCCGGGTGGAACAAACCATTGCAAGGGGACATAAATTTAAGGTGAATGGTGGAAGATATAGGGGGGATGTCAGAGGTAGGTTCTTTACCCAGAGATGGTGGGGGCATGGAATGCACTGCCTGTGGAAGTAGTTGAGTCGGAAACATTAGGGACCTTCAAGCAGCTGTTGGATAGGTACATGGATTACGGTAAAATGATATAGTGTAGATTTATTTGTTCTTAAGGGCAGCACGTATCATTGTGTGTAGCACAATTGCTTCACAGCTCTAGGGTCCCAGGTTTGATTCTGGCTTGGGTCACTGTCTGTGCGGGTCTGCACATCCTCCCCGTGTCTGTGTGGGTTTCCTCCGGGTTCTCCGGTTTCCCCCCACAGTCCAAAGATGTGCAGGTTAGGTGGATTGGCCATGATCAATTGCCCTTAGTGTCCAAAATTGCCCTTAGTGTTGGGTGGAGGTGTTGACTTTGGGTCGGGTGCTCTTTCCAAGAGCCGGTGCAGACTCAATGGGCCGAATGGCCTCCTTCTGCACTGTACATTCAATGATAATCTATGATTAATCTAGGACAAAGGTTCGGCACAACATCGTGGGCCGAAGGGCCTGTTCTGTCCTGTATTTTTCTATGTTCTATGTTCTATGCTCCTTCCTCAGGTGAATGAAGAGGTAGGTTCCAGAAACATTTATATAGACAAAGTCAAGGATGCAAGATGCAAGATCCTACCAACTGTCCTGGCTTGAGACAATTCACATCTCTTTATCCTGGGGCTACCCCTCTCTCTGGCTCTGTAAAGACTTAAGTATCTTTGGACTGTGAGAGGAAACCGGAGCACCCGGAGGAAACCCACGCAGCGACGGGGAGAACGTGCAGACTCCGCACAGACAGTGACCCAAGCCGGAATCAAACCTGGGACCCTGGAGCTGTGAAGCAACTGTGCTAACCACTGTGCTACCATGCTACCCTAATTACTGGATGTTTATAGTGAAAATAAATCTGTAAGGGAGTTGTTGCTTGGTAGTTTTGTGTTCTGACCAACTGGGCTTTTTGGGGGATGCGCTTTAAGACAGTTTAACTGTGCAACTTTAAACTAAGTAATTAAATTGTTTTGATTCCTCGTGTTAATTAATTTTTTAATTTTTTTAATCCTAAACATGTTACTCGAGTTCTGGAATCAGTAGCTATTTCTCCCCATTTTCAGAATACAAAAAAAAGTTATGATCAGTAAGACAGGTTTCCCTCTGGGATTTGGCTTGCTCTGCAAGTGACATCTCCTGTCGCCGTACCACCTTGCTATGCACAAATTAGTTGCTATGTGTGGGAACAAGGGTTCACACACTACCTGTGTACTTCAATGTTCTGGAATCAGCACAACTGAGGTGCGAGAGAAGATCAGAACCCCTGGGTCCACCTAAGGGTCAGATGTCCAAAGGTTTTGGTAAAGTCCTCACGGTTTGTGATGTGTTGGGTACTCTGCTACACAGACGAACCAACACGTTTGCGAATGGTACAACTCAGTTTTATTACTCACATTTATTTACAGTGGTAAACTGGTTACTGAGGTTCAATCATAACCCTAGAATCTGTGGACCTATTCCTAATATTATTTTGGAGTGGCACTCAGCACATGGTGGATGTCTGAGTGGCTTGCTGTGAGCTCTGTGCCCTGAGCTGTCTCCTGCTGGAATGCCCAGGAAGTGTCGTGTTCCCTGTTTTGTACTGTGTATGCTCTTGCCTGTGATTGGCTGTGGTCTTGTGTGTGTGTTGATTGGTCCGTTGATCTGTTGATCAGTATGTATGTATGTTTGTACCATGATGTTTACCTGAATATCATGACATTCCCCCTTTTTTACAAGAACATGTGCCTATGTGGTTATAACGTGGAGATGCCGGCGTTGGACTGGGGTGAGCACAGTACAAAGTCTTACAAACAAGGTTAAAGTCCAACAGGTTTGTTTCGATGTCACTAGCTTTCGGAGCGCTGCTCCTTCCTCAGGCGAATGAAGAGGTATGTTCCAGAAACAAATATATAGACAAATTCAAAGCTGCCAGACAATGCTTGGAATGCGAGCATTAGCAGGTAATTAAATCTTTACAGATCCAGAGATGGGGTAACCTCAGGTTAAAGAGGTGTGAATTGTGTCAAGCCAGGACAGTTGGTAGGATTTTGCAGGCCAGATGGTGGGGGATGAATGTAATGCGACATGAATCCCAGGTCCCGGTTGAGGCCGCACTCATGTGTGCGGAACTTGGCTCTAAGTTTCTGCTCGACGATTCTGCGTTGTCGCGCGTCCTGAAGGCCGCCTTGGAGAACGCTTACCCAGAGATCAGAGGCTGAATGCCCTTGATTGCTGAAGTGTTCCCCGACTGGAAGGGAACATTCCTGCCTGGTGATTGTTGTGCGATGTCTGTTCATTCGTTGTCGCAGCGTCTGCATGGTCTCGCCAATGTACCACGTTTCGGGACATCCTTTCCTGCAGCGTATGAGGTAGACAACGTTGGCCGAGTCGCACGAGTATGTACCGCGTACTTGGTGGGTGGTGTTCTCATGTGTAATGGTGGTATCCATGTTGATGATCTGGCACGTCTTGCAGAGATTGTCATGGCAGGGTTGTGTGATGTCGTGGTCATTGTTCTGAAGACTGGGTAGTTTGCTGCAAACAATGGTTTGTTTGAGGTTGCGCGGTTGTTTGAAGGCAAGTAGTGGGGGTGTGGGGATGACCTTGGCAAGATGTTCATCTTCATCAATGATGTGTTGAAGGCTGTGAAGAAGATGTCGTAGTTTCTCCGCTCCGGGGAAGTACTGGACGACGAAGGGTATTCTGTCGGTTGTGTCCCATGTTTGTCTTCTGAGGATGTCGGTGCGGTTTTTCGCTGTGGCGCATTGGAACTGTCGATCGATGAGTCGAGTGCCATATCCCGTTCGTACGAGGGAATCTTTCAACGTCTGTAGATGTCTGTTACGCTCCTCCTCATCTGAGCAGATCCTGTGTATACGGAGAGCTTGTCCATAGGGGACGGCTTCTTTAATGTGTTTAGGGTGGAAGCTGGAGAAGTGGAGCATCGTGAGGTTATCCGTGGGTTTGCGGTAAAGTGAAGTGCTGAGGTGACCGTCCTTGATGGAGACGAGTGTGTCCAAGAATGCAACTGATTTTGGAGAGTAGTCCATGGTGAGTCTAATGGTTGGATGGAACTTATTAATATCATCGTGTAGTCGTTTCAGTGATTCTTCGCCATGGGTCCAAAGAAAAAAATGTCATCGATGTATCTGGTGTATAACGTCGGTTGAAGGTCCTGTGCGGTGAGTAGGTCCTGTTCAAACTTGTGCGTGAAGATGTTGGCGTATTGGGGTGCGAATCTGGTCCCCATGGCTGTTCCATGCATCTGGATGAAGAACTTGTTGTCGAAGGTGAAGACGTTGTGATCCAGAATGAAGCGGATGAGTTGCAGAATTGCGTCTGGAGATTGGCAGTTGTCGGTGTTGAGTACTGAGGCTGTTGCAGCAATGCCGTCGTCATGGGGGATGCTGGTGTAGAGTGCCGAGACGTCCATTGTGACGAGGAATGTTCCTGGTTCAACTGGTCCATGGTTGCTGAGTTTCTGTAAGAAGTCCGTCGTGTCGCGACAGAAGCTGGGCGTACCTTGTACGATGGGTTTCAAGATGCCCTTGATGTAGCCAGAGAAGTTCTCACACAGGGTCCCATTGCAATTGCAGGCCCTTATGACAGTGGACGATGTCAAATCGTGCAGGCGTATGACCTCTGGATAGTTTGAAAAGTAATCAATGACGATGACATAATCCCTGCCAAGCACGTGAAAAAGGTCCACACCCACCTTCGCCCAGGGGGACGTCACCAGCTCATGGGGCTGAAGCGTCTCAGGAGGTTGCGCCGGTTGAAACCTTTGGCAGGTGGGGCAGTTGAGCACCATATTGGCAATGTCATCACTGATGCCCGGCCAGTATACCGCCTCTCGGGCCCTCCGCCTGCACTTCTCGACCCCCAGATGGTCTTCGTGTAGTTGGTCGAGGACCAGTTTGTGCATGCTGTGCGGAATTACAATCCAGTCCAGCTTTAGGAGGACACCATCAATGACGGCCAAGTCATCTCGGACATTGTAGAACTGCGGGCACTATCCTTTGAGCCACCCTCCCATCATGTTGGGCATCACCCGTTGTAGAAGGGGGTCAGCCGCAGTCTCCCGGCGAATATGGGCCAGACTGGAGTCGTCAGCTGGCAGATTTGCCGATGTGAAGGCCACCTGCGCTTTGACCTGACAGACGAACCCCTCCGAATCGGGCGGTGTGCTCACTGCTCTAGATAGGGCGTCCGCAATGATAAGGTCCTTCCCCGGGGTGTAGACCAGTTGGAAGTCATACCTCTTGAGTTTAAGTAGGATGCGCTGGAGGCGAGGGGTCATCTCGTTCAGGTCCTTATTTATGATGCTGACCAGCGGGCGATGGTCAGTCTCAACGGTAAACTGGGGGAGACCATACACGTAGTCATGGAACTTGTCTATTCCGGTCAGCAAACCCAGGCACTCCTTTTCAATCTGCGCATAGCGCTGTTCTGTGGGGGTCATGGCCCGCGAGGCATAGGCGACCGGGGCCCATGACGCAGTGTCATCCCGCTGTAGGAGTACCGCCCCAATGCCGGACTGGCTGGCATCAGTCAAAGTTTTAGTGTCACGAGATGTGTCGAAAAACGCCAATACCGGGGCTGTGGTGAGCTTAATTTTGAGCTCCTCCCATTCCTTCTGGTGTGTGGGCAGCCACTGGAACTCCGTGGACTTCTTGACGAGGTGGTACAGAGCCATCGTGTGGGAGGCAAGGTTGGGAATGAACTTCCCCAGGAAGTTGACCATGCATAGGAAGCCTAGCACTGCTTCCTTGTCTGCCGGCTGCGGCATGGCTGTAATGGCGCTCACCTTGTCTGCATCCGGACGGACCCCTGACCGGGAAATGTGGTCCCCCAGGAACTTCAGCTCAGTTTGGCCGAAAGAACACTTGGCTCGGTTGAAAAATGAAAATCGCTTATTGTCACAAGTAGGCTTCAATGAAGTTACTGTGAAAAAGCCCCTAGTCGCCACATTCCGGGGCCTGTTCGGGGAGGCTGTTACAGGAATTGAACCGTGCTCCTGGCCTGCCTTGGTCTGCTTTCAAAGCCAGCGATGAGGCGCAGGTCGTTTTCCCGTATGTGCGCAAAGACGCGCTGGAGACGATTGATGTGCTCCTGTGGTGTGGTGGACCAGATGATGATGTCGTCCACGTAGACACGCACCCCTTCGATGCCCTCCATCATCTGCTCCATGATCCTGTGAAAGACCTCGGATGCCGAGATGATGCCAAATGGCATTCTGTTATAGCAGAACCTGCCGAAAGGGGTGTCGAAGGTGCACAGCTTTCGGCTGGACTGATCCAGTTGGATCTGCCAAAAACCCTTCGAGGCATCCAGCTTTGTCAAGATTTTAGCCCGGGCCATTTCGCTCGTGATCTCTTCCCGTTTGAGTATGGGGTAGCAGGGAGTCCTTCGATGATCCAACTATCTCAAAGGACTGTGTGGCTGTGTATGCATTGTGTGTGACCTCGAGCTGTCAAGATCCCATGGCTGGGATAACATTTCCGCTGTAATCGACCATCTGACAGTGGGATGGCCGAATCGGTGGTCTGACCTTCAAGGTGTAGAGGGCTGACCATGCTATAAAGTTGGCGGAGGCACCAGTGTCTAAACGGAATGTGATTGGTGATTGGTTGACCGTTAGGGTGGCACACCATTCATCACCCGGATTAACGCTGTTCACTGGCATCGGCTGGTGGGTCCTGCTTGGGGACATCCGGTTCCTGTTAACGACCGCGACGCGGAAGACTTCCCAGTCATCTGTATCACCGGTCTGTACATCGTCAGGGTATGACTCGGTGTATGGAGTCTCAATGGTCTGCACGTCCTTGCGAGGCTGGCGGAATTGGGGAGCATTGGCAGGTTGAGCTGCTCGACAGCAGGCAGCGTAGTGGCCCATCTTGCCACAGCGGAGGCATTGTCGATTCTTTGCTGGACATTGCCGCTTTAAATGTGCTGATCCACAGTTGCCGCATGTCGTAACGACATGGCGTTCGTTGCGCCACCGCGCAATCGCAGTTTGGTCCTGCGTAGAGCGCACCTGTGCACCACATCCCTCTGCATCAACGTCTCTTTTGGCGCGTACAAGCGCAGGAGGCTGCGGAAAGCGTGCAAAATGGCCGCCCTCGTCCGGGTCGCGGGCCGGGAGGAACTCAATCGAACCCAATCGGCCTCGTAGGACCCCTGCCATGCCGATTCGGCCGCCTGGAATTGGGAGTACCGGCTGGTCGCATTTTCATGGAGGACGCAGACTTCGATGGCGGTGGCTAGGGTGAGGCTCTTAATTTTGAGGAGCTGCTGGCATAGGTTGCTGGAGGTGACCCCAAAACCTATCTGGTCCCGAATCATGGAATCGGCCTCATAACTGCAGGACTGCGCGAGGATACAGAGGTGTGTCAGGAAAGATTGAAAAGGCTCATCCTTACCCTGCAGGCGCTGCTGGAAGAGGTACCTCTCGAAGCTCTCATTTACCTCGACGCTGAAGTGCTGCTCGAGTTTAAGAAGGACTGTCTTGTACTTCTTCTTGTCTTCACCGTCAGCGAACACCAGGGAGTTGTAGATGTGGATGGCGTGTTGCCCTGCTGTGGAGAGGAGGTGCCCGAGTTTTCTGGTGTACGAAGCATTCTCCCTTTCTGTGGCTTCTGGGAAGAACTGGAAGATCTGTTTAAACAGCTTCCAGTTGACGCCGTGGTTTCCAGCGATTTGGGGCGGCTGCGCCGGGCTGATGGTGTCCGTGGCGCAGGATGGCGGATTCCTGAAGATGTGTAGGTAGGTCTCACAGTTGCTAGGTTCCAATCCTGGTACTATGTCGTGTTGGGTGTTCCGCTATACAGACGAACCAACACGGTTGCAGATGGTACAACTCTGTTTTACTACTATCAATGACAACATCTGTAAACTTATGACTGTGGTTCGTTCTTTACCCTTTAACCTGTGGACCCAGCCCTTACACTATCTTGGAGAGGCACTCAGCACATGGTGTATGTCTGAGTGGCTTGCTGTGAGCTCTGTGCCCGGAGCTGTCTCCTGCTGGAATCAGCGGGAACTGTAGTGTTCCCCGTTTTATAGTGCGTGTGCTCTTGCTTGTGATTGGCTGTGATGTTGCGTGTGTGTTGATTGGTCCATTGATCTGTCCATCAGTGTGTATATGTGTTTGCACCATGAAGTTTATCTGAATATCATGACACACCCAACATCATCTCATGTGATCTTGCGTGCTTCTGGGTCCTGTAGTGCCTTAACTTTGGTCATCAAATTCGGGCCAAAGCCTTTTCTGGCCTCACTAGACAGCAGTTTCAAAATTTACACCTGGTTTCAGCTCAAAGCTGGTCTCAGAACATCTTCCCCACACAGCCACCACAATTTAGCTCAATTCCTTTCCTTAAATATCCTTTTTCCCTGTCATCTCCAATTTCATTATCCTCAGCACCTCTTTGAACTAGGGCAGCATGGTAGCACAGTGGGTAGCACTGTTGCTTCACAGCACCATGGGTCCCAGGTTCGATTCCCGGCTTGGCTCACTGTCTGTGCGGAGCCTGCACGTTCCCCTCCCTGTCTGCGTGGGTTTCTTCCAGGTGCTCCGGTTTCCTCCCACAAGTCCCAAAAGACATGCTTGTTAGGTGAATTGGACATTCTGAATTCTCTCTCAGTGTACCCGAACAGGCGCTGGGGTGTGGCGACCAAGGAATTTTCACAGTAACTTAATGTAAGCCCACTTGAGACAATAATAAAGAATATTATTACTTCTATTCCAACATTTAAAAATCTTTCACCTTTTAATATTGTTTTCACTTTCAGGTCAAATAAAAGTTAATTCCCTTCACTTGTTAACTTATAGTAAGAAGTCTTGCAACACCAGGTTAAAGTCCAACAGGTTTGTTTCGATATCTGTTGGACTTTAACCTGTTGGACTTTAACCTGGTGTTGTCAGACTTCTTACTGTGCTTACCCCAGTCCAACGCCGGCACCTCCACATCTTGTTTACTTATGAAGCCTTTGTACGTGGTAAAAGTCCCCTAAACTCCCTTTGAAATGTAACTGCTATCTCCCATGCAAATATTTAAAACCTAACTTATTTACATGTAAATCCAACTTCAGCATAACCTCTCATTGCAAATGCAAACACTCAGCACCTCTACCCTTTTATCTCTCAACACTTCGAGGCAAGCTGTCTGCATTAACCTTCATTAACCTTCATCCAGCTTAATTAAATCAGGTACACATGCAGAAACACAACCTTCTTTACTGAGTACCTTCACATTCCCAGAAATATTAAAGGAATAACATCCACCTTCATGAAAGTCCCACAAAAATAAATGACCAGCTAATCAGTTGTTGGTGGTCCTGATTGGGGAAAATTACTCTAAACAGCAACATGAGATTTTAGGTTCACCAAGATGGTCACGCAGAGCCCAATCTGAAAGGCAGCATTGTTAACAACATAGCAGTTCTTCAGAATCACACTTCGACCTTACCTAGATTGTAAATTGAAGGCGTTCACGTGGCTTTTTGCACCCACAACTTTCAGGATCAGAGGCCTTGCAGAACCCAGGAAACACTTCAGTATTGCTTTTCACATCCCAGTCATGAGCATTTTTTTCTATGAACTGACCGATCAGGTAGGCGATCCCTGCAGTGCTGCGCTTACTAGATTCCCATTTCCCCTTTCCAACTGGGGTTGTTCAACTTGTATTAAATTTGGGTATTTTGTAGAGTGGCTGGCGGATTCCCCTTGCATGGGCAGTCAATGTCCAACTACAATACTAATTTTGGTATTTTCCCAATGAAATTCTCCGTGCTGTAATTGCTATGAATGGCCAGAAAGGTGAAATTATAATCACAAGCATGGCCACACAGGAAGTGACCAAATTCACATTTCATTTAAGATACATATTTGTTTTGCAACTTAAAATTAGGTTTCTTGTCTACTTAAAGGAAGACGGGTCTCAGCAATTGAGTGAAGTAATTGATCAGGAGAAGGGCGATGATTTAGACATCACCCCATTCAGCTTGAGGGAATGGGGGCAGTTATAACCACAGACAGGTTCACTGTTTTCTCACCTCGCTGCAAATGTCACAAGTGCTTGTAAGCCCAGCAAGATCCTATGAACAGCGATGAGATCATGACTAGATAATATGCAATCTGTTTAGTGGTGTCGGTTGAGGGATAAATATCGTCCGGAACCCTGGGAAGATCTGATTGATTTTTCTTTGACTGGTGCCCAGGGATATTTTCGGTTCACCTGAGAGTGCACATGAGCTCTTGAGGGTACCTGTTAGCTCCACCAGTGCAGCACTCCCTCGCAAGAGCATGGAAGGAATCAGAAGTTTACAGTTTGGAATTATTTGTACCATAATAAGAATGGAGGGACACACAAGTTGGTGTTCCTCTTGATGTCAAGTTTGTAGTTGGAGTCTATGGACATTGGTGTCGCCCATTATGTTGGAATGCAATATGTTCCGTCAGATTGAGCAGCTAATGGTCTGATTTGCCAACGGTACTCACCCGGTTCTTGTCTGTGGATGGTCAAGTGTTGAGAATTGCGGGGAGGGGAGGAGAATGGGGTAACACAGGAACTGCATGGACCCTGTGGCAGCGCAGGCCCTTTAAGGGGCGATCCCTCGTGGTCCATGCTGTGGTGATGTGCATCAATGTAAATGCATGTAGGCCAGCTAGACACTAGAGGGAGCACCAGAAACATCATACACACACACTCAACCAATAGATAAGTTAGATAGGACGCGACCAATGGACATTCACGATACACAAGGAGGTGACACGACCACAGGGGGGCATTACACCAACCCATATATAAAGGACACCACACACATGATCTGCCTCTTTCCAGTGGAGACAGTCAGTGAGAAGAGACACAGGGTTGATTCAGTATTACACCCACCACGTGGATTGCAGCAGCTGGTTAGTCAGTCTGGGTAGCTATAGTAGGATTAGCAGTAGTGTCGAACCCGAGTAATAGAAGTGTAAATAGTTTAATAAACATGTTGAAGTTATCTCCACGTCTGAACCTTCCTTTGTCAAGAGCACCACAAGGAAGCCGCTTATGTTACACCTACAACATAACAAATCACATGCCACCGACACAAGGCCAAATGTATATGAGTGCGCGAACCCCGACCAATGGTGAAAAAGCGTGGGGTCTTGGGAACAGAAGTCCGGGCAGTGTGGACCCGGGAGTTGGAGGCCGGAATTCTCCGTCCGTTGATGCCAGTGGGATTCTGCAGTCCCGCTGCAACGAACGGAGTTTCAACTGAATGTCAAATTCTCCGTTCTCTGGATTTAACTCCAGTCCCATGTCAGCATAGTTGACTCTTAACTGCCCTCTGCAGTGACCTGACAAGCCCCTCAGTATTGAGTCAAGCCAACTAGAAATGGGCAATTAATGCCACGCTCGACAGCAACAGCCACATCCTAAGAATGATTAATAAAAAGAAGATATTAAGCTCTGAATGCAACTAAGTAAAGAACTTTAAAAAAGATTTTCTAAAGGAGGAAGGTTTCAGAGGTAGTTGGTCTGAAAACACAACAAATAGCATTTTTAAAACTTTGTCTGCTGTTAAGCAAAATCTGTGGTAAAGCAGATTGACGTGTAATGGAATTAGTACTGTTATTGCATAATCCTTTTTATCCCAGGGCTCAAAAGGTTCAACTGCTTTACGATCATTCCTGTCATTTTCACCCTCTCTTCAATGTCTATTTCCCTTTTTTATTTTAGCCAGCCCTCCATGATAAAACAGGGGAGAACTTAAAAACCAAAAAGGAGCAATTACATTGGTGGGAGTGTTCTAGAGGCCACCTAACAGTTCAAGAGAAATAGAACAGTAGACTTATAGGCAAATTTCGGAGAAGTGTAAAAGTAATATAGTGATAGAGGGGGATTTCAACTTCCCCAATATTAACTGGGATAGCCATAGTGTGAAAGGTTTAGAGGGAGCGGAATTCTTAAAATGCATCCAGGAGGGGCGGCACGGTGGCACAGTGATTAGCACTACTGCCTCACGGCGCCGAGGACCCGGTTCGATCCTGGCCCCCGGTCACTGGCCGTGTACAGTTTGCACATTCTCCCCGTGTCTGCGTGGGTTTCATCCCCACAACCCAAAGATGTGCAGGGTAGGTGGATTGGCCACTCTAAATTGCCCTTTAATTGGAAAAAAAATGCATTGGATAATTTAAATTGATATTTTAAAAAATGCAACCAGAAGAACATTTTGAGGCAGGGCGAAGAAGGACCTGCAAGAGATGGAGTGGTCCTGGACTTAATCTTCGGTAGCAAAGCTGGGCAAGTGGTTGAAGTATCAATGGGGGAGCATTTTGCAGGCAGTGATCATAACTTTGTTAGGTTCAAGATTGTTATGGAAAAGGACAAGACTGGGCCTGAGATCAAAGTTCTAAACTGGGGGAAGACCAATTTTAATAAGATCAGATATAATTTGGCCAGAGTGGACTTGGAGTAGACACTTTTAGGTAAATCTGTGACAGAATAGTGGGATGTATTCAAGAAGGAAATAGGGACAGTACATGGTCAACATGTTCCAATCAAGAAAAAGGGTGGGACCACTTAATTCAGATAGCGAAAGGTATACAGCATTGAATAAAAATAAAAAGGGAGGCTCATGGCAGATTTCGAGGGCTCACAACAGCAGAAGCACTAAAACGTATAGAATGTGTAAGAGGGAACTTAAAAAGGAAATTAGGAGAACAAAAAGGGGCATGAAAGGGTACTGGCAGGTAAAATAAAGGAAAATCCTAAGTTAATTTTTAAGTATGTTAGTGTGAAAGGATAACTGGGGTAAGAGTAGAGCCCATTAAGGGCCACAGTGGTAATTTGTGTGTGCAGGATGTAGAATGAATACTTTGTGTCAGTGTTCATTCATGACAGGGACAGTGTGGGTATAGAATTCAGGGAGAAGGACCGTAATAACATTTAAAAGATTAACGTAGTTAAAGAGGTTTTGAGTGTTCTGACGGGCTTAAAAGTAGACAAATCTCCAGGGCCAGATGAAACGTATCCAGGCTGTTGTGTGAGGCAAGGGAGGAAATAGCAGGGCATTGGCAATAATTTTCAATTCCTCTCTGGCCACAGGAGCCGCAGATCTGGGAGGACTGGAGAATAGCCAATGTGGTATCATTATTCAAGAAGGAAGGAAGGGATAAACCAGGAAACCACAGGCCAGTCAGTCTAACCTCAGTGGTGGAGAAACTATTGGAAGCAATTCTGAGAGTCAGAATGAATCTGCATTTGGAGAGGCAGAGATTAATCAAGAACAGTCAGCATGGTTTTGTTAAGAGGAGGCCATATCTGACCAACTTGATTGACTTTTTCAAAGAGGCAGCCAGGTGTGCAGATGCGGGAAACGCATTTGATGTAATCTACTTGGACTTCAGCAAGGCTTTTGATAAGGTCCCACATGGGAGATTGTTAACAAAGGTAAGAGCCCATGGGATCCAAGGAAATTTGACAAATTAGATCCAGAATTGGCTGAGTGGCAGGAAGCAGAGGGTATGGTTGAGGGGTGTTTTTATGACTGGAAGTCTGTGTCCAGTGGGGCCCCGCAGGGATCAGTGTTGGGGCCCTTGCTGTTTGTAGTTTAGAGAAATGATTTAAATATGAAAGAAGGAGGGTTGATCAGTAAGTTTGCGGATGATGTTCCCTTGGCGGCCATGGATCAGCGATCGCACTCAGGGCACCTCCAGTGTTGGGTTTTGGCACTTTTTACCCATTAGTGGGGTAGTTTTGGCAGGAAAGTTGAGCAGAAGGTGTAGGAGAAGACGTTCTCTCCAGGATTGGCATGTCTACAGTCTATCAGACCTAGCTGAAGACAGTTAAGGACGTGGCTAAGGAGACCTCTGGGATTAGAGGAGGGGGAAGGGCCCTCATCTATGAGAAAGCATCTGGTGGAGCAATTGATGAGCTTCATAAAGGAGGAATTTCGGCAGCAGAGGAAGGAGATGCACAGTAATTGGTCAAGAGCAATTGAAGGAGCAGCGGCACCTCTACAAGGGCCGATGGATTGGGTGGAGAAGTGCATCAAGCCACAATGGGTGACGATCGGTGAGGTGGAAAATGTGGCGTCCGACCAGAGCGATCGTATTGTATCTTTGGAGGTGGAGGTGGGGATCCTGGGAGAATCTATGCAAGTCACTGCGGGTGAAGGTGGAGGGGCAGGAGAACAGGTCCAGATGACAGAATTTATGAATTATGGGTCTGCCAGAGGGTGTGAAGGGAATGGGTGCCATGAAATACGTTTTGAGGATGCTGGCTGGGTTGGTGGAGGAGAAGGTGCTGGATAAGACCCCGGAGGTGAATCGGGTCCACAGGTCCTTGAGGCAGAAGCCGAGAGCAGGGGAGCTGCCACGGGCAGTGATTGTACGGTTGCACAAGTTAACGGACAAGGAGAAGATCCTGAGGTGGGCCAGGGCAAAGAGAGTCTGTGAATGGGAAGGTAATCAAGTCCGAATTTACCAGGACATTGGCACGGAGCTGGCAAAGAGGCATGCAGGATTCAATGAGGCCAAGACAACTAGTGTTGTGCATACAAAATAAATGTTTCAGGGTGTTGTACCGGCCAGACTTTGGGTAACTTTTGAGTTGCCGGAGGAGGCGAATAACTTTATAAGGGACCATAAGTTGGGGGAGAACTGATGGAAGGTGTGGGATGGAGAAGTTAACTCAGCATAAGTTGTGCATTATGGCTGTTTTGTGTTGCTGAAGGGGTGGAATTTCTAGAAGTTGTAAGTTTGTAACGGGGAGGGGCTTCCCCCACCCCCACCTTTTCTTTTGTTTTTGAGAGGATGTTATTTGTGAATTTGGGTGGTTTTTTTTAATGTGAGGATTGTGCTTGATGGGGCCATATGGGTGGCCTTGATGATTTTGTCATTATTCTGGTTGCGCAGGCTGAGGAGGGACTAGTAGGGGGAGGGGTGGGTGGGCGTGCAAAAGGTGCCTTCGGGCGGGAGTTGTGAACGAAGGTGAGGTGTGGGAGGAGGTTGCGAGGGGTGGTCAAGTGAGGGGGAGAGTGGGGTAGGGGAGGGGGGAATGTGAATTGGCAGGTTTGGAGGTTGTGCTTGGCCATGGGCGGTGAGGGGGTCTATCTTGGATGGGCCCAGTTCAAAGTGCGATTAAGTGAGGGAGAACCGATGGCGGACAATAGAGGGCAGTAGAGAGACATAAGCCTCCGGTAAGAGTCATGACCTGGGGTTTGTAAAAGGGTTACAAGGTGCGATTCCGGACTTGGATACTCACCAGCTAATTATAGGCAGAGATTTCAACTGTGGGATGAAGCCGAAGGTGGACAGGTCGAGCCCCAAGTCGATGTGCAGGTCGAAGATGGTGAAGGAGCTGGGAGGGTTTATGGAGCGTATGGGGATGGTGGATCCGTGGTGGTTCAGGAACCCGGGAGGGAGGGAGTACTTCTTCTCACACATGTATAAGGTGTATTCTAGGATCAATTTTTGGGTGGTGAGCCAGGCGGTGCTGATGGGGGAGGTGGGAGCGGAGTAGACGGGAATTGTGATTTTGGACCACGCACTGCATTGGCTGGAAGTTAGGCTCAGTTTGGAGCAGGTGCAGAGGCCGGGATGGAGGTTGGATTCGGGACTTTGGAGGATAAGGCGTTTTGTGAAAAGGTGAGACTGGCGATTGGGAATTATGTGGAGCTCAATCAGAACGGGGAAGTGTCAGTGGCCACATTTTGGGAAGCTTTGAAGGCGGTGGTTCAAGGTGAGATTATTTTGTTTAAGGCTCACAGGGTAGGAGGAGGAGGAAGGAACACAGGCAGCTGCTGGGCGAGGTAGTCGAGGTGGATAGGAGATAGTCGGCAGACCCCATGAAGGAGGTGTTGGTGGAGAGGAAGAGGCTGCACGGCGGTTTGACAGGTTGACGATGGGCAAAGCGGTGGGACAGCTGCAGAGGGCGAGGGAGGTGCAGTATGAGTGAGGAGAGAAATGGGAGGTGTATGCTGGCCTGTCAATTGCCGCAGCAGGCGGTGTCTAGGGAAATTCAAAGGGTGCGGGCGGAGAATGGGGAGGTGGTGTCAGAGCTGGAAATGATAAATGAGGTGTTCAGGGGAAATTATGAGAAGTTGTATAAGGCCAAGCCGAGTGGAGAAGCGGGGGATATGGGATGATTCCAGGATCGGTTGGTGTTCCCAGAGTTGGAGGAAGGGAAGAAGCAGACAATGGAGGAGTCGCTGGGGCTGGGGGAGGTGATAGATAGTATCAGGGAAATGCAGTCGGGGAAGGCCCCAGGGTGGCAACTTGGACCTCGTTATACCGGGTATCCACATCGGTCTCCGGCTTCTGTACTGGCGTCAACAGCCAGGACCTCAGCGATTCCCCAAGGATCAACTCATCATACCTGGGGTGGGCCTTGAAGATGCCGGGATCTCCAAGTGTCCCAGGGTGCAGCTGTCGTACACACTCCCTGGGAAGCATGCACACACGTGCATGATCCGGAGGTAGTGGTCGCACACAAGTTAATCTTTCAGGGAGTGGAACCCCTTCCTGTTACGGAAGGGCATGCCCTGATGCCCCAGTGAGCGAAAGGCGACATGTATGCCATGAATTACCTCCTGGACCTGGAGCATCCCAGCGATATTGGAGAATCCTGCTGTCCAGTTAGCCTGATGGGCTTGGTCCAGCTCAAAGTTTATATAGTTTGATGCCCGGGCATACAGGGCATCCGTGACTTCACTGATATACTTGTGGGCTGTAGGTCGAGAAATGCCACACAAGTCCCCACTTAAGCCCTGGAATGAACCCAAAGCACAGACGTTCAGGGCTGAGGTGACCTGGACATCCACCAGAAGTAAGTATCCTACTCCTCCACGTAGTGCCAAGTCCAGGTGCCGCACCATCGCCTGCGGCACATGCAGTCTGACATCTCCTCAAATGACCAGCGCCACCTGTGCATCTTGGGCTGCCCCGCTGGCCTCCCCCTCTGGGCTGGCCTGATGGGCGGCCGGGCCATCAATGTGTGGGGCGGGCTCTTGTACATGGACTGCCACATTGAGCCACGTTGACGCTGCGACCGGTGCCTTCTCTGCCGTCCAGCCACCTGGGCTGCAAAGCGAGGGCAGCTGCTATGGGGTCGACAATACCATCCATAATGTGATGTCTGTAAGGAATTGGAGAGGGTGGGAGACCAACAATCAATTAATACTTCCACCTGGGAACTGAGAGTCCCCTAAGCCTCCTCCACCCTTACATTCCCTGTCTCCTCTCAGGGTGCCATCCAATGAGGCATCCAATGACCCCGTCCTGCACTTGCATCCCCAGCAATGACAGGGGCCCCAGACACTGGGCGCAGACCCTGGACCCTAGACCCCTGCCGGGAACATTACTTGGACCGGGCTCAGGTTCTCTCCCTGATCCACACACTCTGCCTCTGGTCGCAGGGATATCCCCAGTGCTGAGGCCCAGCTCGAGGGTGTTTGATTGTTGGCTGCTGTCTCGACGGTGTTGATGCCTCCAGGGTTCAGACAAAAGTGTCCAGGCCTCACAGTTTGATTGGGATGCCAGGCAATAAAATAAATCTGGGACATGGCACATGTACCTGTGGGATTCCATTCAAAAGCTGTGAAGTGCTCATATTACGAACAATGCCAATTTCCTATTAGCAATAGTCAGAGGCTGCTCACGGTCAGAGGGAGTTCAAGGCTGTCCCTGCAGATTGGAGGGTAGCTCACGCCACTTCGATATTCAAAAAGGGAGGTAGCGAGAAAGCAGGGAATTATAGACCAGTAAGCCTAACATTGGTAGTGGGGAAAATGCTTGACTCCGTTATCAAGGACTTTGTAGCGGAACATTTAGAAAGCAGTGGCAGGATCAGTCAGAGTCAGCATGGATTTTTGAAGGGAAAATTATGCTTGACAAATCTGTTGGAATTCTTTGAAGATGTAACCAGTACAGTTGACAAGGGGGAGCCAGTCGATGTGGTATATTTGGACTTCCAGAAGGCGTTTGACAAAGTCCCGCATAAGAGATTATTGTGCAAAATTAAAGCGCATGGGATTGGGGGAAATGTATTGAGGTGGATAGAAAACTGGTTGGCAGAGAGGAGAGTGCTGGGACCCCAGCTATTCAAAATATATATTAATGATTTGGATGAGGGAACAAAATGTAACATCTCAAAGTTTGCAGATGATACCAAATTAGGTGGGAGGGTGAATTGTGACGAGGATGCAGGGATCCTACAGCAAGATCTGGACAGGTTGGGCGAGTGGGCAAACCAATGGCAGATGCAGTATAATTTGGATAAGTGTGAGGTTATTCATTTTGGAAGCAAAAACAGGAAGGCAGATTACTACCTGAATGGTTGTAAATTGGGAGAGGGGATTGTGCAGCGGGACCTGGGTGTACTTGTGCACCATTCGTGAAGGTAAGCATGCAGGTGCAACAGGCGGTAAAGAAGGCTAATAGTATGTTGGCCTTCATTGCAAGAGGTTTCAAGTATAGAAGCAGGGATGTGTTGCTTGTGGTGAGGCCACACTTGGAGTATTGTGTGCAGATTTGGTCTCCTTCTCTGAGGAAGGATGTTCTTGCCCTGTTATTGCCAGTGTCCGAGATTCGATTCCCGGCTTGGGTCACTGTCTGTGCGGAATCTGCACGTTCTCCCCGTGTCTGCGTGGGTTTCCTCCGGGTGCTCCAGTTTCCTCCCACAAGTCCCCACTATTCTCCCTCTGTGTACCTGAACAGGCACCGGAATGTGGTGACTAGGGGCTTTTCACAGTAACTTCATTGCAGTGTTAATGTAAGCCTACTTGTGACACTAATAAAGATTATTATTATTCTCCAATTCTTTACAGATACCAAAATGGATGGTGGTATCAGTCCTGCAGAGGTTGCCCTCGCGGTGCTGGTGGCAGTCCAGGCAATCAAACACCGGAGAACGCAGTAGTGTCGATGCAGGCTGGAGGCGGCGCCCCATGTGCAGGGGCTGGCACACACCCTGTAGACCCATCAGGCTGAGGAGGAACCCAGAGGGGGGTGCCAGCGATGGTCCAATGTGTACAGGCATCGCTGGTCCTTCAAGGAGATGATGGCCAGCTTGTGCCGCAGAAAATTCCGTCTCAACAAGAGATAGTGCGACACCTGTGCCACATCCTTGGCACCCCGTGGAGGAGGAGGACGTGACCGTGAAGAACACTGCAGCCCTGAACTTCTATGACATCAGTTCATTCCAGGGCTTGAACGGAAACTTGGGAGGCATTTCACATGTTACCGCCCGCAAGTATAGTCGTCAGATCATACATGTCCTGTATACCTTGCAGCAGACTTTATCAACTTTGAGCTGGACCAAGCCCAACAAGATACTGCAAGATTCTCCGCCATCGCTGAGATGCCCAGATCCAGTGGGTAATTGATGGCACTCATGATGTTGCCTTGCGTGTACCGGGGCATCAGGGAGTGCCCTTCATTAACAAGAATAGGTTCCACTCCCAGAATATTCAACTCGTCTGCGACCTCCACTTCTGGATCATGCACTTGTGTGCAAGCTTCCCAGGGAGTGTGAACGACAGCTAAATACCAGGACACTTGGAGATTCTTGGTGTCTTCGAGGACCACCCAGGATGACGTGTTGGCTCTTGGGGGTAAGAGGTACACACTGAGGCCCTGGCTGATTATACCAGTACAGAGGCTGGAGACTGAGGCAGAGACCTGATATATTGAGGCCCATGTTGCCACCCGTGCTGACATAGAACAGTGTATCGGACTGCTCAAAATACGGTTCTGGTACCTGGACCGCTCTGGAGGTGCCCTGCAGTACACCCCCAAAGGGTCTCCTGCTTTCTGGTGGTCTGCTGTGCCTTCCACAATCTGGCACAGCAGCGGATTGACGTTCTGGAGGAGGAGGAGGAGGGACATGCAGCCTCATCTGAGGAAGAGGAGAAGGCAGACCAGGAGGAGATGGAGGACGAGCTGGTGGAGGAGCCAGAGGATGGAGGACAGGTGGCGGCAAGGGTCTGACACACCGGGAGGACTAGGGAGCCCTCATCCTCACCAGATTCTCAAAGGATGAGGCTATGTCCGTCACCAGTGGTGGCCTCGGTACCACATATTGTCGGCATCATATTCGGCACCCGTAGCTTGTGGAACCCCACCAATTGGCTATGCACTCGCTGCAATGTCACTGACATTCGCTCCTGAATCTCATGGCCGTAAGCTAGCATCTGCATCATCTCTGGGAGAACCATGTCCAGAGGTCGGCATCTGACAGGGACCCAGCTGTGTCCTGGGATCCAGCAGACCTCCGACTGCTGTCTCACCTGAGGTTCCTGGCTCCGCCTAACGTGCATCAGCAACTGTGTGATGCTCACCCGATTGTGCACCAGAAGCCTGACTACTAATTTTGCTGACTGAGGTGCTTGCCTCTGCGCTGGTAGAAGCTGGGACTTACAGCTCTACAACTCTGACGCTTTGATGGTGTTTCTCCTCGGAGCTCTCCTCCGAGGTGTTCTCCTGTGTGGTGGGGGGGTGACAATTCCGGATGGCCTGCCTCATCAGATGGAGATTCTGTGAGACAACGACTTGTGGTCAGTGAGAGGCAAGGATCATTTTGGCCGAAATGAACTACTGACTTGAAACAGGATGAAGGGGCACTGACCTCACCTCTACGGCGCAGGCCAACCTAGCTGTCAGTGACTGCTCTCTTTACGGTCAACCCTGCGATCTCCAGAACCCGTTCCTCATAGAGGGTGGGCCACCACGTCGTGGCTCTTTCCCGCTTATTATGAACTATCTTCTCCAGCGGAGACAAAGTCAGCGCATTGTGAGCTGCACACTTGATGGGTCAGGGGGCATGGGTGGGCACCGCACTTGGTAATGAAGGGGTTGGGCTGGTGTGTGCCAGTGGGTTCTGAGGAACAAGCATGAGGATCAGATGTGGGGAGGGTGCGAGGTGTCAACCAGTGATTTGTGGGAGGGAGAGGCTGGGGTTTGGGAGTTTTCGGAGTGGCAGGCATTACTGATGGCAGGAGAGAGGTGGTAACTTACCCTTGCAGCTCGGTGGAGGTCGTTGGTCTTCTTCCGACATTGGACGGAGGTCCTCCTTATCATGTTGCCTGAACTGACAGCCGCTGACACTGCCTCCTCAGCAGCATTGCTGACCCTACTGCTGGTCCTCTGACCCCCTCGGGGGAACAGAGTGCCCCACCTCGCATCAACGGCATCGAGAAGCCTGGTCAAGTTGGCATCCATAAAGCGAGGAGCAGGCCTGTCCGCTGCTATGCTTGTATGTTGACTGGGAATGAATGGTGATGGAGCGTTTAAAAGCACCTCCCTCTTATTAGTGGCGAGACGCTGAAGCGCAAGTCTGGCGAGTCATTCGGCCAGACAGCCAGTAATGGCGAGAAGCTCATGGGGGCTCATTTTCGGCAACGCGGCCGTCGTGGAACATCTCGTTAATTGAGTTCAAAATGATACTTAGAAATTTTACCATTAAAACAAGCCCTACATCTCCAAACAAGGTAAAACAATGGTGTTAAATGTTACTTTACCCACCAAAATAGCCACAATAGAATTCTGCCTTTGGAAACATCAGAGCTAATTCAGTACCCCGCTCAAAGGGTTAAAAAAAAATCTCGCTGCTAACTGACTTAAGCTGCATCTGCACCTGCTGCCAACTGTGTGAAAATCAACCCTTTCCTCTTTTACCCCTCAGGCTGTCTGTGACAAAATGAATTAATGCTGCGTTCTAATAGGTTCACAAGGCCTTATCAGATTGTGGTACAACGTTTTTGCAAGTTTTTGCTAAGCCTGTGTCCAAAATCTTCCTGTGTTACAAAACGTTGAGCCATATTTGGGAATGATGTCAATTCTCAGAAAGGTTCAACTTCTAATGTAAATTAACCCTTTATTTGTCAGCCAGTTACCACTGAGAAGTGGCAGGCACGGTGGATAGAAAGTCACTGTGTGGAGCGAATGGGAAAACGGATTGATGCACACTCGTGGTGGGAGTGAGCTTGAAGAATCCGCCTCACCATTGCCCAGGTTCCTGCCACCCTGTATTATCTGTGCTGACTTGTGATTAAAAAGGCTAGATTTATCAAACCACTGTGAGGTGCCTTTTGTTGCCACATTGCGAGCTTTACCATAGTGCCAGCTCGTGGGAACGGCCCCAAAAGCCAAGCAATGCTGGGTGAAGCAAGGGCCACAACATTAGGAGGATAATTTAACAATATGTTCTTTAACGGTAATAGAATAATGGATTTGGGCCTATCAGGGACAAAGAAGGTGATATATGCTTAGATGCACAGGGCAAGGATAGAATACTTAATCAGCACTTTGTATTGGTGTTTACTCAGGAAGTGTATGTTGAAAAGTTATTGGTAGAAGTGGAAATGGTAAAGTAAATGGATGGGGTGAAATCGATAAGACGGAATGTACTGGAAAGGCTGCCTCTGCTTAAACTCATAGAATCATAGAATCCCTACAGTCCAGCCATTTGACCCATCAAGTCTACACCGACCCTCTGAAAGGGATTCTCCGCGAACCGGCGGGCCAGGCCACTCCGGCGCCGAGGAGTGGCATGAACCACTCTGGCATTGGGCTGCCCCGAAGGTGCCCTTCAGGGGCTAGGCCGACGCCAGAGTGTTTGGTGCCGCGCCAGCCGGCGCGGAACGGCTTGGCACCACGCAAACCGGCGCCGAAGGGCCTCCGCCGGTCGGCGCGCGTTGCCGCATGAGCAGGAGCACCAGCGTGTGGTGGCGTCATCCCAGCGCATGCGTAGGGGGGTTCTTCTCCGCACCAGCCATGGCGGAGGTTGACAGCCCCCATGGCACAGACCCGCCCACGGAACGGTGGGCCCTGATCGCGGGCCAGGCCACCGTGGCGGCACCCCCCCGGGGCCAGATCCTCGCGCACCTCCGAGGACTCTGCAGGCCGCCCATGGAGTCAGGTCCCGCCGGTAAGGACCTGTTGTGATTTACGCCGGTGGGACCCGCCGAAAACGGGCGGCCACTCGGCCCATCGTGGCCGGAGAATCGGTGGGGGGGTCCGCTGCCAGCAGCCGCCGACGGCGCGCCGCAATTCCCGTCCCCACCAAAACCCAGGCGCCAGAGAATTCGGCAGCCAGCGGGGGCGGGACTCACGCCGCCCCACGGCGATTCTCCGACCCGGTGGGGGGGGTCGGAGAATCCCGCCCCACCTTACCAAAGCCCAATCCCCCGGCCCAATCCCCGTAACCCCACCTAACTTTTGGACACTTATCCACCTAACCTGTATATCTTTGGATTGTGGGAGGAAATTGGAGCACCAGGAGGAAGTCCACCCAGACGCAGGGAGAATGTGCAATACAGTCACTTGAGGTCAAAATTGAACCCAGGTCCCATTTAATTTCATGTTTATTAACTGAAATTAAATTTCACCAAATGTTGTGATGGGATTTGAACCCATGTTCCCAGATCCTAGCCCCTGTAGTTCTAATGCAGTAACTTTCCCTCTACACCACTGCTTCCTCTTAGTTGGGGAGTTTAGTCATGTCATATCAGGATGGGAGTCGAATGGTCAGGTGGGGTGAATGGGGAGGGTTTGGTTGTGGAGTTGTTCGGCTATTGGACAAGGTCTAACATTTCCAGGGCCTACCTGGCTGAAGTCTATGCCATAAACTCAGATTCGGAGATATTTAGAGAGGGCACTGGGTTTCAGGAACAAAGAACAAAGAAAAGTACAGCACAGGAACAGGCCCTTCGGCCCTCCAAGTCTGTGCCGACCATGCTGCCCGACTAAACTACAATCTTCTACACTTCCTGGGTCTGTATCCCTCTATTCCCATCCTATTCAAGTTTTTGTCAAGATGCCCCTTAAATGTCACTATCGTCCCTGCTTCCAGCACCTCCTCCGGCAGCGAGTTCCAGGCACCCACTACCCTCTGTGTAAAAAACTTGACTCGTACATCTACTCTAAACCTTGCCCCTCGCATCTTAAACCTATGCCCCCTAGTAATTGACCCCTCTACCCTGGAGAAAAGCCTCTGACTATCCACTCTGTCTATGCCCCTCATAATTTTGTAGACCTCTATCAGGTTCCCCCCTCAACCTCTGTCGTTCCAGTGAGAACAAACCGAGTTTATTCAACCGCTCCTCATAGCTAATGCCCTCCATACCAGACAACATCCTGGTAAATCTCTTCTGCACCCTCTCTAAAGCCTCCACATCTTTCTGGTAGTGTGGCGACCAGAATTGAACACAATACTCCAAGTGTGGCCTAACTAAGGTTCTAATTAGCCTATCAAAAGTTTAAACTTCCTGGGCAACTTCCAAGCATTCCTGCACATCCATACTGCCGTCTCCAGACACTCATCCTCCTGATAATGGATAATAAGTCATCTGTTCCAGGTGGCTTGCATCCTATGTCGATATACGACAGCTGGTTGGTGCCATTTGCACTATTTGTTTCTTCAAACAGCAATTCCCAAACCCGCAACCTCTGCCACCTAGAAAAATAAGGACAGCACGTGCATGGGAGCACTTACATATGCAAGAACCCTCCAAGCCACACACTTGAGACAATATCATCGTTCCTTCACTGTTGCTGGGTCAAAATCCTCGAACCGAACTAATTTCCGAACAGCACTGTGGACGTACTTACACCAGAGGGATAGCAGTAGCTCAATAATGTGGATCAGCACCACCTTCTCTAAGGCAACTAGGGCTGGGCAGTAAATTCTTTCCTTGGCAGTGATGCCCACAGCCACCAAATTAATGATTAAAATATGTATTTACCATGGCTATTTTGAAACATATTAAACGCAAGACAAAATAAATAGATTTTTCTCACACCAGCATTGGGGTTAAGGAGCTTCACCATGAAGTCATCACTGTTGAGACCATTCCTGCTCACCCAACAACCACATTTCCAACAGCGTTACTGGATAGAAATGAGGAATGAGAGCTCTGTTGATTTCCTTGTTCAAACCGGAAGATGCTAAGACCTTTTTAATATCCGACTGCTATCTCAACACAGACATTTCTGGTTTATGGAATGGCTCAACTTTTTTATTGCAATTATGGAGGAGTTTACAATCAGAAAATAAAGAATCTGAATTTTGAGGATAATGAGGGCTTGGCGTCCGCCTCCAGGCACAGTATTGCAGTCGCCAAAAGAAACACTACAGGGCGCTTCCCGGCACTAAATCCCAGGACAGGTAGGAGGCAGCGGTCCCAGGGTGGGGAGGATAGTGTATGCCTGGGGGCTCTTGGGAATACGTTGGGGTAGGAGGGAGGTCTGGAGGTCACCAGGCATTAAGGAGAGGGCTCCCCCTGGCAGAAGGGGGCACCCGATGGAGGCTCATTCCCCCCAACCCAATATACAGCTGTGAGATATGTTCATTCATGTGTCTTCCGAATGAGCTGTCATCTGCCTGCAAACCTAAAAATTGAGGCTGGGTGGGGGAAAAGCCCTTAAATGGCAGTTAAGTTACCATTTAAGGGCCTCAATTGGTTCAAGGGCAGGCTTTCTTCACCTCACGAGTACCTGCCTGCCCAACTGTTAAATAGTTACCGGGTTGGGGCGGGCGGGATCCCACAGGAAATTCTTCCAGGCAATCTCACACACACTCTCATAACTCGCTAGGAGAAGGGAGCATAACATTCTGGCCATTGTGTTTCCTATTTTAGTTCATCCCCTAGCCAGGTGACTGTCTTCTGGCAGTCATAATGGGGCATTATCTTTGATCTTGCTGCGTCAATGTGAATTCCAGTTGAACAATTAAACATATTAGTGATTGTCATGTGAGTGTCCCTTTAAGAAAGGTTTGGTCTGACCACACGGCTTGGAGCAGGGCTTCAGTGATGTCATTTGTGGGTGGAGCTGGGCTGTGGCTGTCAGGTGAGAGGGGGTTTAGTGTTTTGGTTTCCTTTTCAGTTTTTTGGTTTGGACTGCAGAAGCGAATCAGTGTTCCCCTGTTTGTATTTTAAAGCTGTTCCAGGGAACTGAAAGCACATTGGGTGTGGCAATCTGCCGTGGTAACTTTAAAGATAGAGTTGCTTTCTGGAAGGAGTTTTGAATCTGCTGGTTGGAGGCTGGACCAGAATCTCAGGGAAAGGACCAGCCCCATTCAAGTGAGATTACAGTGTGCTGGGCCACGCCCTTGAAAGGGGTTTTGGTTTATTTGATTTTGTATTGAATTGGAACAGCTACTAAGGGGGATTCATTAAGAGTTGTCTACATAGATTACTGTAGCTGTTGTGTGTTTTCTTATGTTTGTAATTGACTTCTTGCTATCTGTTTTACATATGTTACCTACATTCTTCTAATAAACCTTGTTTTGATAAAAGCACCTAGGAAGTCTGATGAATCACACCTGAAGTGAAGGTTCTTGTTCTCATCCTAGCCAAATTCAACATCAAAGTTATCGGTCAGGTGAGCTTCCTAATACACTTTGGAATTTCTAAGCCCTGGCCCATAACAGTGATGAACCTTTTGTTGATAAGACTGTTCACTGATGCTGCTGAAATGGACTGGGCATTCTTTGTTCAACAAAAGCACTCTCGCTTCTGAATCTGAAGATTGTTGTTTCAAGCCCTACTTCAGGAGTTAACATCATTTTGGGCTGGCATTTTGGTGCAGTACTGAGCTCTGCATTGGTGGAATTGCAGACACAAAATTCGGCTGAAAGGGTCTAATGTGAATGAGGAACTTAACGTAATTCATGTTAGCAACAAGAGAAAGAGAGATAAATGGAACTAAAAGCTGACAAATTCCCTGGATCTGATGGTTGACATCCTAAAAGAGATACAGCTGCAGAAATGGATGTTCTTGACTTTCGCCCCCGCTGAGATCCTGGAATGGTCCCAATGAATTACAAGTTAAAACATGTAGCCAGGTGTTCAAAAACGGGCAAGAGAATACAGGGAACCGCAGGCCTGTTAGCCCCTCATCATTATTAAAGAGATGGCAACAGGGTATTTGCTGGAAAAGCATAACATGATTAAACAGGGTCGACCTGGTTTTATGAAAACCAAAGTTATTTGAGTTTTTCTAAGGCTATAGATACCAGGGAATCAATGCTTGTGGTATATTTGGGTTTTCTAAAGGTATTGGTTAAGGTGTCACATTAAAGATTGTTACGCAAGGTAAGATATCATGGATTGGGGGTAATATTGGCAAAGCTAGAAATTGGTTTAAGGGCAAAGAAGGCGGAGATTAGGAATAAACCGGTTATTTTTTAGGTTAGCAAACTATAACCAGTGGAGTACCGCAAGGATCAATGCTGGGGCCTCATCTGCGCTAATGGCATAGCTGAAGGGACCAAATGAATTGTATCTCGGCTTGTGGATGATTCAAAGTTACAAGGGAGAGTGAGATGAGAAAAGGGCACAGCCTGCAGAGGGCTATAGACAAGTTAAGTGAATGGGAATGAAATTAAGCAGATGCTAACTGGTGAAATGTGAGGTTATTGACTTTAGTGGGAAAAGTAAAAACACAATGGGCGGAATCATCTCAGAAAGCAGCAGTGTCCGATTTTGGGCAGGGAAAGCAGTGTTTAGCCTGTCAATGACAGCTTTTACCGCCATATTGTCTGGCACTTGGTGAAGAGACTTGCAGGCACGGGTTCCACGTTGTATCGCTGACTGGCAATCTCTGATTTGTCCGACTTGCTATCACCTCAGAGCTCCAATGATCCGTGCACCATATTTAATGGCTGCCTCCTGTGCACATCTAGCACACTTTGGAATTTGCTGGGATGTCATGGCTGCCAGACCCAGAAAACACTCCATACCCAAGCCTCCATTGAACCCCTATGGTACATCAGCCGTGATGTACCATACCCATGATCTGGGTGAAGACATGCAACTAAGGTGAAAAATCCAACCAGTGCCATTGCCCTGTGCCAGGTCAGGCAAGAGATGAGGAAAGATTTGACAAAGATGGGCACAAGACATAGGAAGTGTTAATGGTAGTGTTAAAAACTATAGAAGGTGCTGTTAGCGTTATACTGGTAAGATAGCAGAATGTATTAATGGCACTCTGTGAAAGCAAAACTTAAGAATAATTGACAGATGGCCCTGTGAGGGAGGGGGTGGGGTGGGGGTGGTTGGCAGAAAAAAAGGGTTACAAAAGGGGGTCAAGATGGAGGAAAGAGTTCATACATAGAATCCCTGCAGTGCAGAAAGAGGCCAGCTGGCCCCTCAAGTCTGTACCAACCCTCTGAAAAAGTACTCTACCTAGGCCCATGCCCCTGCCCTATCCCCATAGCCCCATCTAACCTTGGACACTAAGGGACAATTTATTATGGCCAATCCACGTAACATGCACATCTTTAGACTGTGTGAGGAAACTCGAGCACACGCAGACACGGGAAGCACGTGCAAACTCCACACAGTCACCAAGGCTCTAATTGAACCCTGGTCCCTGGTGCTGTGAGGCAGCAAAGCTAACCACTGTACCGCCCTATGGTCTGACTTTGTTGAATTCAATGTTAAAAGGCTGTAAAGTGCTGAATCGGAAGACGAGCTTCTGTTTCTCCAGCTCGTGTTGGGCTTCACTGGAACATTGCAGCAGGCAGAGGACTGGAACCTGTGGGCATGAGAGCAAGGTGCTGAATTAAAATGGCAAGCGGCAGGAAGGTTGAGGCCATGCTTGCGGACTGAGTGAAAGTGACGATTTTTGTGTTCAAAAATAATTCGACCTAATTTATAAGAAAATTCCAACAAAAGTATTCTGTCGATGCAATTGAAAACGTTGGTGAAACAAAATATGGAAGGAACTCGCTCTCTTTTTGATTTGTGGAAATGCATCTTTGGCACGCCTTAGACTTCCTCATTTCTGATCAGAAGTTTTTTTTAAAAAAATGTATTTTGCTGAACGATAATCTGGGCGCTTCCATCGACAAACCCGAGTGATCGTTCCAAGCCGGTACAACATCTGATAAAAAGGAGAAACGGGTTCCTTTCCGAGAACAAGGGGGTGTGCAAGCCCATCAACGGATTTACCACAGGCGCTTTTCTTCTGAGTGGCGGGGGCGACGCCTTGCACCGACTCACACGTGAGCAACAGAGCGCAAGATACGCGCGAGCGAGGAATGAGAAGATGCTGCAGAGGTGTCACTTCGAGTTCAGCGCTGACAGAGCCCATTTTGTCTGCGATTGGCTCGGTTTGCCAACTTCCCCCATCTGAATTGGGAGTGGCATCCCCTGAGGTGGGCGTTCAGTCGTGGCGCTAGTCACTTGTGTGGCCTCGCAGGAGAAGAGCAAGTGTCCAATTTGACTCGTTGTGTCCGCCTCCTGGATAACCTCCTCCTCCATCGGACGTCTGTGAGTGAGTAAACAATCTGCAGAAAAGCAGAACTTTCAACCGTCAATATTCGCTTCATGAACGTTTCCTCTGTGTGTCTGTGTGTGTGAAAAATTCAATTGCAAAGTGGATCGGGTCTATTTGTTTTTAAAGAAGCAGAACTGGGTCCAGCTTTGAACGCGAATCACGTCCGATTTTAATACCCGAACGTCAGTGTGTAGTGGACTGCCAAGTGGAGCGTGCATTGAGGGGAACGGAATACACATGAGAGGGAATAACATTGACATTGCAGAAAATTGGCGCGTTTCGCAGTTGTATGCATATTTATGCTTTTAAAAAAGGAAGTCTGTAGATTTGTGATCATGGTTATACCCCCCACTCCAAAATGAATATCTTCTAACGTGGGGTTGAAGTTAGGTGGGCGCAACATTCACATATTGAACAACAGGAACTGAGTTACCTGCTGAATAGCTCCACTAGAAGCTGGTATAATGGCTCATCCTTTCTTCCAGCTATAGCTGAATTTATTTTCCACATTCTGTATGAATTTGATTTCCCACATACATTAATTTATTTTCTACATTCTATATGAATTTATTTTACACATCTATGTTTTTCCCACACGGAATTTATTTTTCACATCTGTGTTTTTCCTATATAGAATTTATTTTCCACGTTCTGTATGTTTCCCGTACATCTATATGAATTTATTTCCCACATTCTGTACGTTGGCGATTTATTCCGTTCAAATTTGCTGGCACCAGGCGCATACGATCCGTGCAGATTGGCTTGCAGAAGGGATTGATCTAATTTGAGGGTGAATGTTGTAACTTTTAATCGCCAAAACACTCACATGCCAAATATCAGTGTTTCCTATTGCCAGCCAAGTGAGGGTGGCCGAAGGCAATGCCCACGTGAGGTAGAAAATGCTGCGAATACATCATGGTTCAGTCCGAAAGACAAATGAAACAAAAACATGTTAACGTTTCCTGAGGGAGTCTTCAGCAGCGCTGAGAAGTTGGACGCAGATGTTGACCTGTCTTCACAGATGCTGACTGATCTGTGGTGCCTGTCCAGCATTTTCTCTTTTCGACTCAGCTCTTCAGTGTTTGGTTGTTTTTTCTTTCTCGATACAATTGACCAGGGACCGTTTAGCTGAGGCTCCTTGTGTTTGTGTGGTTCAAAGTAACGCCAATAGAGCGAGTTCAATCCCTGCTCAGACTTGGGACCTGCCTCCTTGCCCTGCCCCTGAGGGTGGACGGCGGTGTCAAACCACCACTGAGAACAACTGCCAAGAAAGCAACTCTGGATGACGCATCAGCAGACAATTAGCCAAGAACCTGTCTTCAGGCAGAGCACACATAACCATATAATTTAGCATCTTAACTGTATTTCTCATACAGGGAAGACATGGTAACCCAGTGGTTAGCACTGTTGCTGCACAGCGCCAGGGTCCCAGGTTCGATTCCCAGCTTGGGTCTGTTTGGAGTCTGCACTTTCTCCCCGTGTCTGGGTGGGTTTCCTCCGGGTGCTCCAGTTTCCTCACGCAAGTCCCGAAAGAAGCACTTGTTAGGTGAATTGGACATTCTGAATTCTCTCAGTGTATCTGAACAGGTGCCGGAGTGTATCGGCTGGGGAATTTTTCACAGTAACTTTATTGCAGTGTTAATGTAAGCCTACTTGTGACAATAATAAAGATGATTGTTATTATTTGCAGAGTCAGGCCAGATGAGCTGTCACCCACTTTGTTATGTAAAAATCAATTTGTTTTTCAATGGACTTCTCACTAATGGGCCCTTGTTTAAAAGATAGAATATGAATATGAATCTGGAGCAGGAGTAGGCCACTTGGCCGGTCAAATCTGCTCTGCCATGCAATAAGATCATGGCTGATATGATCGTAACTCAACTCCACATTCATGCCTACCCCCAAAAACTTTTCACCACTTTGTTGACCAAGAATCATATCTTGCTCAGCCTTAAAAATATTCAAATACTCTGCTTCCCCTGCTTTTTGAGGAAGAGAGTTCCAGAGACTCACGATCTCTGAGAGAAAAAAATTCCCCTCAAATCATATTTAAATATAAATCATTCACTTTTTCAACCCAGATCCATAGTTCAGCCAATAGATTTTCAGAAATCACAGATCAATCGTAGAATTTACAGTGCAGAAGGAGGCCATTCGGCCCATCGAGTCTGCACCAGCTCTTGGAAAGAGCACCCTACCGAAGTACACAACTCCACCCCATCCCCATAACCCAGGAACCCCACTCAACACTAAGGGCAATTTTGGACAATAAGGGCAATTTATCATGGCCAATCCACCTAACCTTCACATCTTTGGACTGTGGGAGGAAACCGGAGCACCCGGAGGAAACCCACACAGACACGGGGAGAACGTGCAGACTCCACACAGACAGTGACCCAAGCCGGGAATTGAATCTGGGACCCTGGAGCTGTGAAGCAATTGTGCTATCCACTATGCTACCGTGCTGCCCAATAATTTGAATAGAAAGCTATTCTCTTTGATTTATGTTTGAGTTGATTATTCCCCATCAAAATATTCAGCCCCTTTCTCTAACTTGTACTTCGTGCAAGAGTTATGCACTGCTTGGAGACCAAATCTTTTAAAGTATTTCTTGTGACTGACACATGCCTGTATGGTTCCACATGCACACAAGCCTGTAAGTCCTGAGGTGCTGTTCGGTGAATTGGACATTCTGAACTCTCCCTCAATGTATCCGAACGGGCATTGTAGTGTGGCGGCTGGGGCATTTTCACAGTAACTTCATTGGAGTGTTAATGTAAGCCTACTTGTGACACTAATAAATGTTATTATGGTGGAAAAGAAATGTCTGGAAAATAAATTCTTAAATAATAGATATGTAAAAGGGATTGATCATGCATAGCATTCTCGTCATTGTGTCCGAATAATCTGAATTCCACTACTTATTTCCAATGTGTAGATACATGTGTCTATTTTCTGTATGGGATTGAGAGGGACACTATTTTGTCGCTAGCCGCAGCTCTTATTGGGATGTATGAGGAGGTAGAACAAGCTATAGCCCTGAAATTCTGTCCTGGTTTAATGTCTGTCTGGATTCTTCTCCTTTCTATTTTAACAGGCAGCAATTATTTTATTTTAAGTAGATTTATGTCTCTGCTCAGAATGGGGAGAAGGATTTCAGATAAGCACAAGCCTCGTAGCTGGGGCAGAGATCACATCAAGTCGAAAGGCAGTGGGTTAACACACACCAAACGCATGGCCCATGAATGCCCTGGGAAATGGTGAGGGAGCTGGAGAGGAATTCTCCAGATTTTTGATTCCCCTCGTTGGGCCTGGATTCTTCTCTTTAATGTTTCAACAACAGGAGTGGGGTGGTGGTGGTGTGGAGTCTCCAGCCATCATGAGCTTGTATAAATGATTATATATGTTTCCAAAACTTGCAGGGAGTAAGTGAGATTGCAAAGACAAAATGACGTTACAGTGAGTGCCATAGACAATAGTGATCTTCACTGTCACTGGGTCAAAATCCTGGAACACCCTCCCTAACAGCACTGTGGGTGTACCTACATCACATGGATTGCAGCGGTTCAAGAGTGTGGCTCATTGTCACCTTCTCAAGGGCAAATGCTGGGCTAGCCAACGAGACCCACATTCAGTAAGAGTATATAGAAATAAACATAGGTTGGAGTTTGAATAGAGTTGTATATATTGCTCCGCCTTTGTCGTCAGTAAGAAACTAATGCACAGCATTTGGACGAGCCCACCGACTGCCTTCAACAATAAATACTAAGAGTTAATAATCATGAGATGATAAAACAAGACATAAAACAAGCGAAGGACACTTTATATACTCTGCCAGTGTTGCTCTTTGAAACAGTGAATAATATATGCTATTTTTAGATATGAAACAGAGTAACAAACACATGTTGGACTTAACCGTAGATTGAAATAAAACTCTCACAACTGCTTTAGGCCGATGGGTTTCATATTAGTTGTCAACTGCAGCAGTTCTATAAGGCCAGCAGGCTGTCTTCCATCTGATACCAGATTTTTGTTGCCATACTATCAGATTATTTGTGTCGTTGCATATGTTAATAAATGAAATAAGAAATATGTTCACACAATCTTTTGGAAATTCTGCCGAGGGACCTGAGCATGTTCAGATATAGTCCTGGCAATTCGCATTCGTGTTTGCATTGTAACCACCAGTTAGAAAAATTAGAAAACCACAGTTTTAGACTGATGACTTGATATAATTCTCGGCTTTTCTTTAACAAAATGGCTAACGGTCAACATGTGACGGTGAGAAATGTGACATATTACTTTGATATTTGAATACTTTGTGTCCCAACATTTAACTGATATACAAGTTGGGAAGAACAACCACTGATGTAATTGTCTTTCACGTTGAGAAGAACGACCACTGATATAATTGTCTTTCATGTTGAGAAGAACGACCACTGATGTAATTGTCTTTCATGTTGAGAAGAACGACCGCTGATGTAATTGTCTTTCATGTTGAGAAGAACGACCGCTGATGTAATTGTCTTTCATGTTGAGAAGAACGACCGCTGATGTGATTGTCGTTCATGTTGAGAAGAACGACCGCTGATGTGATTGTCTTTCATGTTGAGAAGAACGACTGCTGATGTAATCGGCTTTCATAGCCACATTATGTCCCAAAGTGCTTTACAACTAATTAAATACTTTTGAAGTATCATTGTTTTGTAGACACTTGCATAGTGAGGGGCGGCAGCCAATAAATGAGATAAGCAGAAAATCCTGGATGGAGTCAGCAGATTGGCCAGCGTCTACGGAGAGAGCAAGAGTTAATGGCCGAACCTTTACAGCTCCTTTGGGGTCAGGCTTGGAGGTGGGAAAGCTGACAAAATAGCATGGGAAGTCGTTGAGTGGTATGCCTGTCGTCTTCCCACCGCTATACCATCTTGCCAGTGGTGGGGAAGATGGCAGGAGGCTTGGCCACCTGGGGCCTAGTTGAGCCAGTGAAGTCACCAATTAGAGGCCCTCCTCTGCTGATATTTTTGACCCACGGAGGAGCCTTGCTGGCAATAGCTACCCCCTTGGTATAGGCGCTGCTTCCCCTCAGTGAACTGACCTGCCAAGGCATGGCTGACAGACCCCATTGCCCCCGTGCTCCAGGTGGCCACTACTTCTGACAAAGGGTGATAGATGTGAAACATCAACGCTATTTCATGTTCCACTGATGCTGCCAGCTCTACTGAGTATTTCCAGCATTTTGTTTCAAATTTCCAGCAGCTGCCATACTTTGCTTCTGTAAATGAGATGAACCACCAGTTTATCCATTTCCAATCGTGTTGTTTGAGAGATGAGTGCAAGCCAATACTGGGAGGATTGGCCTGCTCTCCTTTGAATAGTTTGATGTGATCGTTCACATTCGTGCCTTAGTTTAATATCTCAACTGAAAGATGGCACCTCCAAAAACTAAACACTGTCTTTGACGCTTCGCTCTGCGTCAGCCTCGATTGTGAGACCTGACAAGCAGTCTTCTGACTCACAGACAAACCAAGCTGTCATGTACAGTAGCATATGTTATAATGCTGTACCTCATCAAAGCTGTTACAGCGAGCTATTTTCAGAGTGCAGCGACTGCTATGTTAGCAAATGCAGCAGCTGTTCTGAAGCAGTACCGTTCCACAGATAACAATGAGAGAACCTTTCAGTTAGTCAGTAGCTGCTGGTGGGTTTGCCCTTCTTGTTTTACCAGTCACATTTACACCAAAGTTGTTTCCCTTGGGGAATGACAGGCAATGCATCACTGGAACTGGTACTTCCCGTTTTGACCCTTGCTTTATGCAGAAGGTGCTACCACGGTGTGTCTTTAACCCGTATGCGGTGGACAAATGACTGCGAGTCGGCTTTGTTAAATCAGATAGTGTTTATTCACACTCAGACAGTGTTACAGTTAATCAATCACTCCATCAACACCAAGTTATGCTCAGAGTACCAAAAGTTCATACTGGACCTTAACTTAACTTTGAGTGACTAGCAAGCATCCAGACAGATATTGGCCTTTATCTGTGCGCTGTCTCCAGTAGTCCTCGATGTTCGATCCTCGGTCTGGTCTGATGCTCTGGCTCTGGCCTTCCTTCTGTTGGTGGCGCGATGGTCCTCCTTGTGGTGGCTGGTGAAGTTCACCGTTGTTCCATTGCTGTGGCTGGCTGCTGCAGAGAGAGATTCTAAGGTGGTGTGGCACCGTTTAACCTTCCGGGATTTCAGGCCCTTTTGGGCGGTCCCTGGGTCATTACAATCAATTGATCAGGATTCGATCACCCTGATCTATCAAGCCCAATCAGGGTTTGCCACATCAATTTTGGGGTGTGCACTCACTGGCCATGTCTGCAGGTAATAGGGATATAGGCTTTCCAAATAAGGAGTATAGATGCCGCTGTGTCTGGTAAACACGCGTGATTGACTGGATAGTTATCTTGTTCCTGGGATGGCCTAGAGATGGCCTTTTTCCTGTGTATTGCGATGTCTAGGCTGCAACTTGCTCATCAATGTTTATTTAAACTGCAGCCTGCTTGACCTTATACTTGGCCAATTCTCCCAGCATCCTTTGAAGGATGCCATCTTAGGTGGCCGTTCGGCCACACTGAGTTATCTCAATATGGTGTCTCCGTACATAGCCTCAGTACTCCTGATTCCCATCTCCTGATTGCTATTTAACCATTCCTGATATATATCATAAATTCACTCTCCTCCATGCGTTGAGGCTGAATAACAAGTTTGTATTCACTGGCAAGGCTGTCAGGTGATGTTTAACCTGAGATATTGGACAACTGTCTTTGGAATCAGTCTCTGGCATAAGTTAGCAATGGAGTGGGGAAAAAGATGAAAAAAGATTATGGTGTCTTATGTTGGCTTGTTGGAAGTTGATGTATTGACCTGTACTACATGTGTGTGAGGCTGTGACAACTTACTCAGGAAAATGAAAGTCATCATTGTAAATTATATAGATCCTCCACATTTGTGGTCAAATCCAGAATGTGATGGTAATGAGTAAGTTAGTTAACTTTTTTTTGGTTATTCATATGCATTCTTTGCTCTTTCAGCGCCGTGCCAGCCCTCATCACACACATTACTGCTGCAAAGTCCCTTCAGCCAAAGCCAAGGTGCAGGTTTGCTTATCATCAGTCAGTGCTTCCTGTGTATGGAAAGTGCCTAACCATCCTTGTAGGTAAGATACAAATTCCCAGTTTTTCCATTCTTTTTCTTTCTCATCACACCAATGTTCAGATTGTATCAAGTGCTGGATTAACCTCACACCTAAAATTTAAACCCTGAAGGAGGTGTAGTTAAAATTCACTGGGATGACACCAGGGCAGCATGATAGAATTATGAGGACACATTGCTCAGACTTGCCTCGTGTTCCCTTGAGAATGGAAGGTTAAGAAGCGAGCTGATTGAAGCGTTTATGATGGATGAAGGCAAACTTTGTTTTGGGAGAATCTAGGTCCGAAGGTGCACTTAGATTTGGGCTGTAACCGGGGTGATGTCAAAAAACTATCTTCACACGAAAGGTAGTGGAGATCTGGTATCTTCTACAAAAGGTTGTTGAGGCTAGCTTAATTGAAAATTTCAGAATTGAGCTTGATCCAATTTGTTTGTCATATTAAAGGATATGGAACAAATGCAGGTGGATGGAATAGAGATCGAGATCATCCCAGATCTAATTGATTTGCAGAACAAGCTTGAACGATTAAATGATCCACTCCTGTTCCAAAATCACAAGGAATGTAGGATAATTTCCCCGTCGACTCCCAGAGCCCTGCAGCCATTTTATACTCTTAACGAGCTTTGATTGGCATAAGGCGGGATGTCCGCCCATCAGTTGGGAGGGTGTCTCACCTTGGAGAGCTGCCGAGCTGTCCAATTGGCCGGCAGCTCTCCAGCAACAGTGCTGCAGTGGCTGGAAAAGGCACTACATGGAACTGCCAGAGCCCCGAGGTCCCAGGAACTGGAGGCCCAGGTAAGCGTTAGGAGTTCCAGAGTGGGGAGGATAGGGAAAGCCTGGGGAATCTGCGAGGGGTGTGACGGAGCATAAAATTCTGGTATTTGGAGCCTGTTTCTGTCTGATTCTACAAAAAGTTGGCATAAATGGTCATGTGGATGCAACACACCACATTAGTTGCAACGCTTGCAACTAATTCTTCAATAGTCTGAAGTATAGCTGTGACACCCCCCCCTCATCCCACCTCAAATAATACTAATGTCAGGAACAAAGAAAATTAACACTTGAGACTGATATTTATATGTTATTGTAAAATCAGTTCTATATGGTTAAAAGTTGGTACAAATATACCAGAAAAGTAAGGTGTCGTTAACTCTCAACTTTCAGACTCTTTGAATAATCAGTCAGTTTGGGGACAGATTATTTTGGGTACAGGTAGTACAGTGGTGGTGGGGCTATAGTTTTACATGGTGGTGGAATTTAAAGGCTCATGACAATTGAAGAGAAATTGTAGAATACGGAAACACAGATTTTGACAAGCTTTCAAAAGATTGAAGATTTCAACTCACTGGTGGTCTTTCCTAAGGCTGAAGGTCAGAAGAACTAAGAGGTCACAGACAAAAGTGAAAGGAATTGACAACTGATGAGTGAGATGACTTGCTGACCTTTTACTTTGCATCTGCTGAAGTGGACACCATGCTGTATGATTCGGTTAGAAGGAGAGTGGCGCTATTTGACACTCCATGGTACGATCCGTCAGATCAGTACTCCATCCTATCTGGAAGGGAACTGATAGCCTTGTTTTTAATGTTTCACATGATATAGGCATCGCCAGCATTTATTGCCCATCCCTAATTGCCCTTGAGAAGGTGGTGGTGAGCACGTTTCTTGGATCGCTGCAGTCCCTGTAGTATAGGTACACCCACAATGATGTTAGGGAGGGAGTTCCAGGAGTTTTACCGAGCTGCAGTGAAGGAACGACGATATATTTCCAAGTCAGGATGGTGAGTGGTTTCGAGGAGAACTTGACGGTGTTCCCATGCACCTACTGTCCTGTACTTGTAAATGGTAGGAGCCACAGGTTTGGAAGGTGTTGTCTAAGGAACCTTGGTGAGTTCGTGCAATGCATCTTGAAGATGGTGCACACTGCTACCACTGTTCATCGGTGGTTGAGGGAGTGGATGTTGAAGGTGGTGCATTGGTGCCAATCACGCAGGCTGCTTTGTCCTGGATGGTGTTGAGCTTCTTGAGTGTGGTTGCAGCTGTCAGGCAAGTGGGGGGCATTCCATCACACCCTTGACTTGTGTCTTGTGGATGGTGACGAGACTTTGGGGAGTCAGAGGGTGAGTTACTGTCAGCAGAATTCCCAGCCTCTGATCTGCTCTTGTAGCCACAGTATTTATATGTCTGCTCCAGTTCAGTTTCTGATTCAGGGTTAATGATACCCCTCAGGATGGTGATAGTGGGAGATTCAGCGATGGTAATGCCATTGAATGTCAGGAGGGGAAGGTGGGATTTTCTCTTGTTGGTGATGATCATTTCTTGGCACTTCTGTGACATGGACATTATGTGCCACTTGCCACAAGTCTGAACTGACCATTATAATCACTCAATGTACCAGTCTGAAATGCCTAGTAATCAATGTGTCCTTACATCTGTGGGCACAAGTTTACTTCAACCTCCGACTCTCACCTGAATCTTGTGAAGTCAATTCCCCTCAGTTTGATATGGTAGTGTAAAAGTCCTTTCTGTTTATTTTTGTTCCCATTTCTTTTATTTTATTATTTTGGTCCCTGAACCCATAATCAGGATGTGCCTTTAAGCGGAGGACTCAGGGTTGAAGCAGCCTGCTTGTCAGGACACTGTGGTTCCCAGGTTTTATTTTGGGAGGGGAGAGGCCAGACTCCTCAGCGCCGAGTGGATCTTGGGAACCAGGTTTGGAGGGAGTCAGATCGATTAGTTAACTGGCAACCAGTAGCTTGGCCAGGCAAACTGTTCTGCCTGACAACAGTCAGTGATTGGTTTCCGCGTGATGTTTTCAGAGAGAACCTGGCAGAAATGTTTAGGCCTTGGAAGTGAAAGGAACACTTTCTCTCTCTCTCTCTTTTCTGAAGTGAAAAAAACGCTCTATTGGTCTGAAAGCAGTGAGTTCCCGGCACATCCTTTGCTGTGAACCTGAAATGATGCTGAGCCTGCAGAGAATGGAGAAAACTTTGCCAGAGAAAACCATCTCAAGGCTAGAAGGAAGGAGTACCAAACAAAAGCCTGAACTTCAGATAGACATTGTTTGGAAGTCATTCCAGTGAAGTGCATCAAAGATCCTTATCCGTCTGTTTTTATTCATATTTTTTTTTCCCTTTCCACCACCCTTTCCCCTCTGAGTTGTGTGCATGTGTAGAGAGTGGGGCGAGATAGGAAGGGGGGATTGGGAATGATGCAATAGATAGTCAGTTACATTTTTCTGTGTTTAATTATAATACTGTATATAATAAAAGGTTACTCGTGTTAAACTTACAAATGTGGTGAGTGTAGTTTATTGGGCTCAACCAACGATGTGTATTTTGAATAAAATCTAAGTTCACCTGTTTTGCCACTCCGGGTCAAGTGGGGCTGGAATTGACTGGGTACTACCCCAGGGTGTTATGTCAGTAGAACAGTGGGTATGTTACTGGACTAGTAACCCAGAGGCATTGCGATGTGAGCTCAAATTCCACCTCGGCCGGGGGGAGAATTCAGATTGAATGAATAGCCAGCATCCGGAATGGTATCCGTGAAACTACTGTCTGGTCATATTTCACTCATGTCTTTAAGGAAGGAAGTATTTCCCAACCCAGTCTTGACTGAATGTGACTCCAAATCCACAGGAATGTAGTTACCTCTGAACTGAGCTGGCAGGCTTATATTGTATTCAAGAATGTGGTTCACCACCACCTTCTTAAGAACAGTTAGTGATGGACAACAAATGTTGGCCATGTCAGCAATATTGCCATTCTGTGAGAGAATCAGAAATTGTTGTTACAAGGAAAGTGTGCTAATGTTGGGAAATTTGATTGCTGGCACCTTGGCAGCCGGTTGGGCTATGCTGGCTGTTGATCGCCCTGCCATGTCTTCTTTCATGGAATGCCACTACAGGCATGACATCTTTTTCTTTAGGCCGAATCAGCGTTGTCGTTGCGCTATTGAATTCACTGTCCCAGTTTCTTTTGGCAGTAGAAACCTCTGTGTGTGCTAATCCTCTGTTGACTTGCGATATTACACCACTGGTTGCAGATAAGGGGCTGGATTCTCCACTGTCGGGATTCTCCGTTCCTCCGGCAGCCCGGGAATTTCTCGACGGCGTGGAGCTGCCCACATTGGGAAACCCCATTTGCTGGCTGGCGAGACAGAGAATCCCGGCGGCGCATCTCACCAGAAATCTGGCATGGCGGGACGGAGAATTCCGCCCAAGGACTTTGGTGCACTTATGGCATGGGGTACAGGGGCTTCTGATGCAGCCAGACCCTGCCTGATTCTCATACAACACCAAAAGCAGGACTATTGCCCATCGACTCCTCCCTGCAAAATACTGAGATGCTGGTGGCAGAAGGGCCACCATTGGGAAAAAGAGGTCACAGAGCAATTTGAACAAGGTTCCTGAAATTGTAATTGGTAGAAAAAGAAAAGAAAACCTTGTAGGAGTGGAATGGCCTTAAAACAGTAATTTAGTTTTTTTACTTTGCCTTTGAAACTTTCTCCTCAGCTGACCCCCTCCTGACTCTGGATTCCCATTATATACGGCCATGATTTCAGACTGCCAACACTGACTGGGCACTTTCCTCAAGATTTCATTTCATGGCATCCCGCTTTCAGTCACCTTACGGCCACATGTTTGGCTTTGGTCTCCTGACCAGCCCATCCTCATGTTGTACAGCTTTATCACAACAATTATCAAGCAAACATCCTCTTAATTTCCTGCATCTTGGTTGTGTAAACTTCCTGGAGATTGCCATCTCGTGGTGCAACAGCCACAAAAAGATAGAAGACACATTGACGCATCAAGCATGCATCAGTCGAATTGTTTCCATGGGCATTTTCCTGCAGCCACCCCTAATCCCACGAGAAATGCAACGTCCGATGCATTTCGCCATGAGAGCTGTGTTCTGCAAAGAGGCATAACGGAATTGAAAAGCTAGCCCTGTTGTTCCAAGCAGAACACTGCATGAAAAAACAGTTGATGCCTCCCATGCTAGCTTCCACATTGTTGGATCCATCCAAGTCACTGCACGGGTTTGCTTCAGGAAAGTGATAACTGCTTTGTCTGTAAAGGACAATGCAGCCATTAATACACGTCTTGTGGAGAAGAGGCATCAACTGGACAGGGCACATGGCCTTCAGCGGCTGGCTGGATCCTCTCAAGTTCAAAGACTTTCACTTGATACCCCAGTCAACACTGGGATTTATAAGACCTTTATGAAGAACATGGGTTCGCTTTTGGATACTATTAGGATGTAATCTAACAACAAAACTATTATAATAGAATGATAGAATAGGAACTAAGTTACAGCACAGGAGGAGGCATTCTTTCTACTAGAACAATGCAGCTTGTGCCACCCTCCTGCCCTTGTAACCTGGCACTTTTACCCCTTTCACCTGCTTTGTTCCAATTCTCTTTTGAAAACCTCAATTGAATCTGATTTTGCCACACTGTCTCAGGCTGTATTCCACAACATAATGACTTGTGAACTCTACTCTGAACTCAGTGAGGGCAATGTCGGATTAATGGCTGTTGTCATTTATCGCCCATCGTGTCCTAAACCTGTCTTTCGCACACCATGATGCCTCATTCTGATGTTGTGGTTCACATTAAAGTAGTGCTTCAGCGTGCTGGTTCACACTGCACACATTTCGACAAGATTCCACCTCACTTAGTGCCTTTCAAGGTTAAAGAACACAGGCTCCATTTCACAAAAAAAAACCCATGGACAACTAAAGAAATTAGGGACAGCAAAAAACTAAAAAAAGGCTGACAAAAATGCAAAACATAGCACAGATCCGGACGAATGGGACAGATATAAAGACCAGCAAAGGGTTACAAAGCAGCTCTTCAGAGCTACTAAAAGGGATTGTGGAAGGATACTTGCAAGGGACATCAAAATTAATAACAAGAACTTTTATAATTATATAAAGGGAAAGTGGGTGGTGAAGAGCAACGTAGGCCCACTAAAAGCTGAAAATGCAGACATTGGGCAGGATTCTCCGACTCCCCGCCGGGCCGGAGAATTGCCGGGGTTGGGGGGGGGGGGCGGGGGACGCCGGCTGCCCGATTCTCCGGCGCCGGTTTGTCTGCGGGGGCATGAATCATGCCGTGCCGGTCGGGGGCCATTGGCAGCGACCCCCCGGCGATTCTCCGGCCCGCGATGGGCCAAGTGGCCGTCCGTGTTCGGCGGGTCCTGCCGGCGTAAAATACACCAGGTCTGTACCGGCGGGACCTGGCTCTGCGGGTGGCCTGCGGAGTCCTCGGGGGGGGCGCGGGGGGATCTGGCCCCGGGGCGGGGCCCCCATGGTGGCCTGGCCCGCAATCGGGGCCCACTGATCCGCGGGGGGGCCTGTGACATAGGGGCACTCTTTCCCTCTGCACCAGCCGGTGTAACAGTCCGACAGTCCACCTTGGCCGGCGTGGAGAAGAACCCCCCTCCGCATGTGCTGGGATGACGCCACCACACCCTGGCGCTCCCGCGCATGCGCCAACTCACGCCGGCCGGCGGAGGCCCTTCGGCGCCGGTTGGCATGGCGCCAACCCCGCCGGCGCCGCCTAGCCCCTGAAGGTGCGGCGGATCCACACCTTCCGGGCAGCCCAACGCCGGAGTGGTTCACGCCACTCCTCGGCGCTGGTATGGCCCGCCCCGCCGGGTAGGGAAGAATCCCGCCCATTGTCAGTGATAATGAGGAAATGGCAGACATGTTGAATATTTACTTTGGCTCAGCGTTTACAGTTGAAAAGGAGGATAACTTGCCTGAAGTCTTGAAAAAATTTATAGTCGATAAGAGTACAGGGACTTAATACAATTAATGTAAGTACAGCATCAGTAACTAGGAAATTAGTGGAAGTAAGGAGTGACAAATCACTAGGACCTAATGGCTTCCATGCAAGGGTATTAAAGGAAGTAGATGCCCGCACTATGATCTTTCAGAGTTCCCTAGATTCAGGAGTAATCACTCTGGATTGGAAAATTGCACATGTCACTCCACTTTTTCAGATGGATGAAAGGGGGAAATCAGGGAATTACAGACCAGTTAGCCTAACGTCTGTAGTGGGGAAATTGCTGGAGTCTATATCAGGGATGGGGTAACTGAACACCTTGAAAAATTTGGTTGATCAGGGAGGGCCAGCATGGATTCGTGAAGGGAAGGTTATGCCTGACTAATCTTATTGAATTTTTAGAAAAGGTGACTAAGGTAGTGGACAGGGGAATGTCTGTGGATTTTATTCATATGGATTTCCAAGAGGCATTTGATAAAGTCCCAAGTAAGGAACTGTACCTAAGACAGAAGCTCATGCAGTTGAGGGCAAATTATTGACATGGTTAGGAAACCGGTTGAGTGGCAGGCACCAGAGAGTTGGGATAATGGTTAATTACTCTAATTGGCGAGAGGTGACTAGTGGTGTACCACAGGGATCTGTGATGGGGCCTCAATTATGCACATTATTCATTAATGACTTGGATGAAGGCATAGAAAATCATGGGTGGGATTCTCTGCGAACCGGCAGGGTGGGCCGCCCCGAAGGCGTCATCCCAGCGCATGCGCAGGGGGGTTCTTCTCCGCACCGGCCATGGCCGAGGTTGACAGCGGCCGGTGTGGAGGGAAAGAGTGCCCCCATGGCACCCGTGGATCGGTGGGCCCCGATCGCGGGCCAGGCCACTGTGGGGGCACCCCCCTGGGCCAGTTCCCCCTGAGGACTCTGCAGGCCGCCCGTGGAGCCAGGTCCCGCCGGTAAGGACCTGTTGTGATTTATGCCGGCGGGATCCGCCGAAATCGGGCGGCCACTCGGCCCTTTGCGGGCCGGAGAATCGCTGGGGGAGCCACTACCAACGGCCCCCGACTGGCGTGGCATGATTCCCGCCCCCGCCAAAACCCCGGCGCTGGAGAATTTGGCAACTGGCTGGGGGTCGGAGAATCCCGCCCCGAATATCCAAATTTGCTGATGATACAAAGTTAGGTGGCATTATAGACAGACTAGATGTTAGTATAAAATTGTAAGGAGATAGTGACATTGCACATGCTGACTCAGTGCCAGGGACCCAGGTTCAATTCTGGCCTCAGGTGACTGTCTGTGTGGAGTTTGCACTTTCCCCCCGTGCCTGCGTGAGTTTCCTCCACTTGCTCTGGTTTCCTCCCACTGGCCAAAGATGAGCAGGTTAGGTGGATTGGCCATGTTAAATTGCCCCTTGGTGTCCAAAAGGTTGGGTGGGGTTGTGGGGATGGGGCGGGGGAGTGGGCCTAGGTGGGATGCTCTTTTGGAGGGTCGTGCAGGCTCAGTGCGGTGATTTGCCTCCTTTTGCACTGTAGGAAATCTGTGATACTGGTTGAATGGGCAAATTGTGGCAGATGGAATTCAATGTAACAAGTGTGAGGTTATCCAATTTGGACCAAAAAAGGATGGAGCAGAGTACTTTCCAAATGGAAAGAGGTTAGGTGTGGTGAATAAATCCTTAAAATGCCACGAATAAGTGCAGGAAATAATCAAAAAAGCTAATGGAATGTTAGCCTTCATATCTAGAATATAAAGACACAGCGGTTATGTTGCAGTTATACAAAACCCTGGTTATACTGCAAATAGTTCTGGGCACCACACCATAGGAAGGATATTTTGGCCTTGGAGGGAGTGCTACATAGGTTTACAAACATGGGTGGAGTTACGAGGAGAGAATACTCAAATTAGACCAGTTTTTACTCGAATTTAGAAGGTTAAGCATTGATATGATCGAAGTACTCAAAATATTAACAGGGAAATGACGGGTAGGTAAAGATAAACAATTTCCACTGGTTGGAGATTCTAAAACTAGGGAACATAGTCTATATATTAGGGCTAGACCATTCAGGAGAGATGTTAGGAAGCACTTCTTCGCTCAAAGGGTGGGAGAGGTTTGGAACTCTCTCCCACAAGCAGCAGTTGAAACTAGATCAGTTGTTAATTTTAAATCTGAGATAGATAGGTTTTTGTCAAGCATAGTTATTAAAGGGATATGGGCCTAAGGCAGGTAAATGGAGTTAGGTCACAGATCAGCCATGATCTCATTAAATGGTGGGACAGGCTGGAGGGGCTGAATGGCCTACTCCTGTTCCTATGTTCTCTCATTGCTCATGCTATTTGTAAGGTGGTTGTGCAGTTCCCTAAATTAAAAATGAAATGAAATGAAAATCGCTTATTGTCACAAGTAGGCTTCAAATGAAGTTACTGTGAAAAGCCCCGAGTCGCCACATTCCAGCGCCTGTTCGGGGAGGCTGGTACGGGAATTGAACCGTGCTGCTGGTCTGCCTTGGTCTGCTTTAAAAGCCAGCTCTTTAGCCCTGTGCTAAACCAGTCCCAGAAGCGTAGAATGCAGAAGTAGTTAGAATTAGAAATATCAGGGAAAAAATAGATTTATGATGGGAAAATGGAGAACAATCTCAAAAAAGACATCAAAAGTGTCATCAGAGATAGCATCATAAATAGCACCAGAAATATGACTGAAATAGCATCTGAATCGTACCAGGAATATCAGCGGCACAGTGGTCAGCACTGCTGCCTCACAGCACCAGGGACCCATGTTCAATTCTGGCACCAGGTGACTGTGTGGAGTTTGCACTTTCTCCCCGTGTTTGCGTGGGTTTCCTCCGGGTGCTCCGGTTTACTCCCACAGTCCAATGGTGTACAGGTTAGGTGGATTGCAGTGCGGCATGTGGCGCAGTGGATAGCACTGGGACTGCGGCGATGGGGACCCGGATTCGAATCCCGGCCCTGGGTCAGTGTCCGTGTGGAGTTTGCACATTCTCCTCATGTCTACATGGGTTTCACCCCCACAACCCAAAGATGTGCAGGTTAGTTGGATTGGCCACACTAAATTGCCCCTGAATTGGAAATAAATAAATAATTGGGTACTCTAAATTTATATTAAAAAAAAGGTTAGGTGGATTGCCCCTTAGATCACAAAGATGTGTAGGTTAGCTGAGGTTGCGGGAATGGGGCAGGGAGTGGGGTGCTCTTTCAGAGGGTTGGTGTAGACTCGATGGGCCGAATAGCCTCCTTCTGCACTGTAGAGATTTTATGATTCTTAATGATAGTGTTGAACAAGGGGCTAATATATATAGTGCTGAGTGACAGGAGATTAAGCATCTAGTCCTGTATGAATCAAGGTGAAAAGGTGTCCTTTTCCTCAAAACTTTGCAATATTAATTTCACAAGAATTCAATTTTAATATGAAGGCGCTGGACTAGTTTGTGGTAGGGATTCGTCAAGCAGAAATTATGATTCACTTCATAATCAGATAAATAAATAAAAATAATTGTGTGGTAGTTCCATAAGAAAGAATCTTAGCAAGTTGGGGGTGGATGTAGAAAGGCCAGATTGCAATCTACGAGCATTAAGGTCTGACCCTTGCTGGAAGGTTTTGCTAAGCTTTGCTCTTTGGATTTCAAATTAAGATTTGCAATCAGGTGCCAAAATGGTATCTAATTGGAATCTGTGTCAGCAACCTTGAATGATGCAATGGCAGTCGCAGACATCTCATCTTACATTGGGATCAGAGTGTTAGAATGTAAGTAGAGAGACGTCACCACAATTCAGACTCATAGACTCATAGAATTTACAGTGCAGAAGGAGACCATATGGCCCATCGAGTCTGCACCGGCTCTTAGAAAGAGCACCCCACCCAAGTTACACACCTCCACCCTATCCCCATAACCCAGTAACCCCACCCAACACTAAGGGCAATTTTGGACACTATGGGCAATTTAGCATGGCCAATCCATCTAACCCGCACACCTTTGGACTGTGGGAGGAAACCGGAGCACCCGGAGGAAGCCCACGCACACACGGGGAGAATGTGCAGACTCCGCACAGACAGTGACCCAAGCCGGGAATCGAACCTGGGACCCTGGAGCTGTAAAGCAATTGTGCTATCCACAATGCTACCGTGCTGCCCAGACGTATATGTAGCTAGTAGTAATTGTGCTGTGATTGGCTCAGTGGTTAGCACTGCAGTCTCACGGTGCCGAGGCCCAGGTTCGATCCCGGCTCTGGGTTACTGTCCGTGTGGAGTTTGCACATTCTCCCCGTGTTTGCGTGGGTCTTGCCCCCACAACACAAATATGTGCAAGGTAGATGGATTGAACACGCTAAATTGCCCCTGAATTGGAAAAAATGAATTGGGTACTCTAGATTTTTTAAAAAATTGTGCTGGAACAAAATATGAGTCTGATCCCATTACATTCCCTCAATGTGATGGATCACTGCATTTCCTCATGTTTGCCCAGAAAATTCCTACATTTCAAAACTGACCTTTCTTTACCAATTCTTCAGAATGTTTACGTGAGGAAACCACAGAAAATGTAGGGCTGAATTTTACCGGCTCCCAGGAGGCAGGCTGGGAGGCAGCTTCTGCAGTAAAACCCTGGGGTGCCCAAGGAGGTCTGGCAACCCTGTGATTGGCAGCATCAGGAACCTGCACGCTCTCCTAATTGGACAACTGACCCACAGGCAGCCAATTAGGAGGCCGCTTGTGCTAAAACCGCTATGTGGGCCCTGCTACCAGCAAGGCTGGATTTCGGACCAGCTTTTCACCCCAATATAGGAATCCCCGCTCAGCTGATAAAATTCAGACCACAATTACTAACGGGGATCTGTGGTAACTTTGTGTTCCAGACCCTGCATTATTGGAAGGGATAAATCTCTGCCTCACACCCGCCTGACTTGCGTCTCAATGAAATGTGTTTCAAGCTGGTCACATGCCGAAGCATCACATGTTTCAGTTACTTAAAGTCACCCGTTGGTTTTCAGCTATTTATTTGGCTTTCAATCTTAACTCGAACGCCTTCATTTAAAGAAATTGCCAAAGTTCTGGATGGTCACAGCCTCAAGCCACTTGCCTGGCTTGCAAAAGCCAACAGTTTGGAGGACTGCTGAAATTGGGTCGCCCTGCCCTCTGGCCTTAAGAGGATCTAGGTTGGGAATTGCCTCTGGCTCTGTACATGTGTTGGGAACTAGCCATTTTGATATCTAACTAAACTGAGTGTGACAGAATTCTATGGCACACTCCTGGAAATGGTAGTTTCCCCTTTCCTCAGCCTTCTTAAACCCAGCGAGGTTAACCGGTCCGTTTAATAGCGCATATATTAATGTTACATACCTCAGGGATCTCTGAGTTCCTCCCGTTCTAGCCTCCCCCCCCCCCCCCCCCCCCCCCCCCCCCCCCCCCCCACACACACACACCTTTCTTCATCCTGCCACTGACCGCTTTGACTAAACATTGGGTCACTTCAACCCTAATGTCAACTTCCAGACTCTGCTGATTTTGCATCTGTTAACTTGCCCGAGAAGCAAATTGTTTTTTTTTAGTACATTACGACACAACATAAATGCAAGTTGTTGTAAATGCAGTGTAGACAAGGACTTCAGCGGCTCAAGAAGGCAGCTCACCACCACCTTTTCTAGGGCACTTGGGGATGGGCAATAAATGACGGCCTAGCCAGCGACACCCACAGCCTATATAAATGATTATCTAAAAAAAAGGATTGACCCCACACACACACACACACACACACACAATTCATTCAGCTCCTGAAACTTCTTTGCAAATAAATTAAACTGAAACAACCTCCATTTCACCTATTTGGCTCAAACTTGTTCTTAAAGGTTTGATGATTCTTAATACTGTGGGGAATATAGCTTTTAACCACCAGCAGTGGTTAAATATTATGCAATGTTCAAATACTGTGGGGATCACAGAGAGATATGCACTGTGCAGAATGCTAATTAGATAAATCTAGGCTAAAAGAAAGTGGTAATTTTTTAAATGGCTAAACACGCAAGTAGGGAGTTTGAAGCATCTTTTAGAATCGGTGGATAGCAAGTTGATCGCTGTAAGTTCTTGTTCTGACTGTGGAAAACCTCTTTGATGTTTTATGCAAATTGTATCTATCTGCTTTGTAAAGGTGCTGTTTGTGGGTGACACTGACAAAAGCACATGTTTTTACATGTTTAGGAGTGATTGTTGTTTCAAACTTTCAGCTTTGCTGAGAATGCTGGTACAGCGAATTGTTGTCCATTGAGTGATCAACAACAAATTAGATGATAAAGAAACGCAGCAGTCTGAAATTGATCACTGCTGCGTCTGCCAAAAGCCTGCAGGAATGCTCAAGCGTCAGAGAAGGCAGCTTATTTTTGCCCAGGTTAAAGAGAGAGGAAGACGGGTGGTGACATCTTTCTGCTGGCTGTCTCCATGTTCAATTCCTCCCTCCTGAAGTGTCAGTCACTTTCACGAGTACCAGCAGCCATCCAGAATATAGCACCAGCCACAGCTGCCTCTGTGTGCAAATCCAGACAGTCTGGGCAGCCCATGCCCAGGGAGCCTGAGAGAGTCAAGGCTTGCTGTTCACTGTTCTCATTGTTCTCATCCAATAACAGGTATATCTTCCAGAGGACCACTGAATAATGCTAGGCTATTTCAATTTCCAGTTCAGGAGTTATCAAAGCTAACAAGTTAGTTATTGCTACTATTCAACAGCACATTCTATGGTTAGAGTTGATTGTAATGTCTTGTCAAGCGGCAAGTACTGTCCTATGTTCTACAGGTGACACTTTAGAGTGGTTTTGTGCCGTGGAAGGGTGACAGCGAATCCATTGGGAAAGTTACATTTTGGTTTAATATTCTATTTCTAAAGTTATATTTTTCAATGGAGCATGTTGAGCGGGGTGTGGAACTAACTAAATTGCTCTTGCAGAGAGATGTCGCAGGATCAAAGAGCCAAATGGCCTCCTGCGCTGTATTTTTTATGTTTCTATGATTCCGAAATCTGTCACAATTTAAATTGATGTAGTTTTACTAACACCCAGTGTGCGTGTTGTGTTTGTTGTTGCGCGACAGTTTGAACTGGTGCAGTATTACTAACAACCATTGTGCATGGTGCCCCTGTGCATGTTTGTCACAGTTCGAAGTTCTGTTGTGTTACTACTCACCTTTGTGTGTGTCACAGTTTGAACTGGTCACCGCCACTGACAATTGTGTGCATGTCTGTGTCTGTGTGTCGCATGTGTCACATTTTAAACTGGTATAGTGTTACTGACACTCATTGTTTGTTATTGTGTCTGTTTGTGTGTGTGCAACGTGCAAATTGGGGTTGAGTTACTGACATTTATTCTTTGTACGTGTGGGCATATGTCACAGTTCAAAATAACAACCATTGTGTGTTTGTGTATGCACATGGTGTGTCTGCATGGTGTTTGTGTGTGTGGTGTTACTCTAGAAGACAAATACTTCAGAATCGAGATGTTTGAGGTTAACCTGCAGAAATGATTTGTTGGAGTATGTTCTAGCTACATCCACCCACATGATTTGCAGATTGACCATCCCCATTACTGTATCACATGCACACTTTCTTCTATTTAACAAAACACTTGACACGGGTCATAATAGAGATGGAAGTCAAGAAAACGTTGAAGCAATATATCACTCTTCTTTCTTCCCATGCACTCAACCCTTGATCATTATTTGGAAACAAATTCAAAAGACCTGCTGGAAAAATGGATTGCATTTCACACACGATCTCGGAAATATAGGTGATCTGAACGATTTAAATGGCAGTTTCCTGGTAGATAAGGGGCGGGATTCACCGACCCCCGCCAGGCCGGAGAATCGCCGGGGGTTGGCGTGAATCCCACCCCGACACCAGCTGCCGGATTCTCCGGCGCCGGTTTTTCGGCGGGGGCGGGAATCGTGTTGCGCCGGTCGGGGGCCATTGGCAGTGGCCACCCCGGCGATCCTCCGCTCCGTGATGGGCCGAGTGGCCGCCCGTTTTCGGCCAATTTTGTCGGCGTGGATTAGACCAGGTTCTTACCGGCAGGACCTGGCTCTGCGGGCAGACTGCGGAGGTCTCGGGAGCGTGTGGGGGGAATCTGGCCCTGGGGGGGTGCCCCCACGGTGGTCTGGCCTGTGATCGGGGCCCACCAATCCGTGGGCGGGCCTGTGCCGTGGAGGCACTCTTTCCATCCGCGCTGGCCGTTATAAACGTCCGCCATGGCCGGCGTGGAGAAGAACCCCCCTACGCATGCGCTGGGATCACGGCAGCATATCTGGCGCTCCCACACATGCGCCAACTCGCGCCAGCCGGCAGAGGCCCTTCGGCGCCGGTTGGCACGGCGCCAACCCCACCGGCGCCGGCCTAGCCCCTGAATGTACGGAGGATTCTGCACCTTCCGTGCGGGCCGACGCCGGAGTGGTTCACGCCAGTCCTCGCCGCCGGTACAGCCCGCTCCGCTGTTTACGGGAGAATCCCGGCCCTTGTGCGTGAACGATCAGTTAAAAACAGACTTGAATTTATCTTGCATGACCTCACAATGCCTTAAAGAGTTTACATCGAATTAGATACTTGAAGTGCAACCACTGTTGTTTTCGTAGGAACATTACAGTCACTTTGCAAACGGCAAAGTTACAAAAGCAGAGACATTTTAATGACCAGACAGTCTCTATTTTTTACCTTAGCTGTAGGATAAATATTGAGCCCACCATCGCTCTTCATTTATATCAATGGAAGAAACATTAAACGGTCACTGCCAAAATGAAATTAAACTTATTGAGAGGATATTTTCCTGATTTAATTGGGATTAGAAAAAAAAGTGGCCATAATTATTAAGTCTGTAAATTCTAAACCATTAGCAAAGAGAATGACATATGTAACCATGACTACTCAAGTTTTTGAGCTGGCAGATGAAACATATCAGAAACACAGGGGAGAAATTATTGCCAGAGTTGCTATTATACAAATGGTCAACCTGCATTTACAGAATTCCTCGATTTTTGTAGCAGATTGATATCCCCTTTCAAATGAATGGGTGAATATTTCCATGGGAACAGCAGAGGGGAGTGAATTAGAAACTGACCGTTAAATTCACAATCAACCTACATTCAATTTTTTCTGCCTACGGATCTTAGTGACCCGCGCAGTTAGGCACTGTCAATCCAAAACTGTGTGGGTGTCAACCTATAGCACAAGACTGCTAATTTGCAATTAATCGGCAAGCTTGTTCGGGCTTCATGGATGGTTGGTGTTGGCGTGGGGGGGTGGGGGAACACCACATTAGATCAGTATGGAGGAGGCTGACACATTGCTTGGCCAGAGTAAAGGGAAATTGTGCTGTAGCTAATATTAACATACTGAGTGGAGTGAAATGGGTCCCAGGCTTCAGGCCACCTCCATCGCTCTTGCTAAGTATAATTGCAAATAACAAAGTAACGTACAGCGGCGAATTTTAGAACCTTACAGCACAGCAGAATACCATGAGGTTCATCGTGCCCCCGGCTTTTGGAAAGGGCTTTCAAATTAGTCCCACTGCCCTGCTCTTTCCCATTGCTCCGTAATTTTTTTCACCTTCAGAAATTATCCAATGTTATTGAATATAACTTTTCAATCTTGACCACCACCATTTCAGACAGTGTATTCCAGATTGGAACGGATCTGCATAGAAACAAAATCTCCTCATCTTACCTCTAGTTTTTTTTTCCAACTATCTCAAATCTGTTCTTTATCTTTACTGACTATCCTGCTAATGAAAACAACTTCTCCTTATCTACTCAGTCAAAACCCTGCATCATTTTGAACATATCAATTCAATCTCCCCTTAACCTCCTGTACTCTGACATGACCAGTAAGGCTTCTTTCTCCTCCATAATGACCCCTTTTTTGTTTTCTTTGTTTGTTTGTTGCAGCACAAACTTCCCCCTGCACCCCACAGGGCCATATGTCAATTGATTTTTACATTTGCTTTCACTGAGCACTGGCCTTTGTTTCCCTATTAGGGGCTGTTTAGCACAGGGCTAAATCGTTGGCTTTGAAAGCAGACCAAGGCAGGCCAGCAGCACGGTTCAATTCCCGTAACAGCCTCCCCGAACAGGTGCCGGAATGTGGCGACTAGGGGCTTTTCACAGTAACTTCATTTGAAGCCTACTTGTGACAATAAGCGATTTTCATTTCATTTCATATTAACACATTCTGCTATCTTACCTTTAATGCCACTATCAGCACCTTCTTCAGTCCTTAATGTTACCATTAACGCATCCTTTCTCCTGTGTCCATGACATCATTGTCAAGCTCTCCTTAGTTCTGATCTATCTCTGCCATCTATTCTGCACCACCTTCTCCTCCCCACCTCTCCAACTATATAATCCATCGCATTGCTACCTCTCTTCATAGCACAGTTGTTAGCACTATTGCTTCACGCGCCAGGGACCCCCGTTCGATACCCGACTTGGGTCACTGTCAGTGCGGTGTCTGCACGTCCTCCCCATGTCTACGTGGGTTTCCTCCGGGGGCTCCAGTTTCCTCCCAGAAGTCCCGAAAGACGTGCTTGTTAGGTGTATTGTACATTCTGAATTCTCCCTCAGTGTACCCGAACAGTCGCCAGAGTGTGGCGACTGGAGGATTTTCACAGTAACTTCATTGCAGTGTTAATGTAAGTCTGCTTATGATACTAATAAAGATGATTATTATTGAAGAAGAGCCATGCAGATCCGTTAACACCAAGCTGCTGCCAGATCTGCTGAGTTTATCCCAACATTTTCTCTTTTTATTTCAGTTTGCACTGTTGTGCTTTTTGTGAGGACAATGGAAGTATGAACAAATTCAAAATTCTTGTTAACTGGGTGCCTTCTGATAGATTTGATACACGGCGAAGTGTGAAATCTATGGGGCACTGACGAAATTGCCTCATTCATTCACATCACTGTCCTTTATATCTCATACTACATGCTGCGATTCATGGTTAGTCTCAAATACAGACAAGGTTCACCCAGTTAACCACTACACGTGATCAATTCTCAACAGTTACCAAAGGAAGCTAGAAATGTGTTTTTTATAAGCTACCAAACATCTTAGCTCAACAGTTTCAGCTTCATGGAACCCCCACATCAATGAATCATTTTAAAATGCTCTATGCAGGTACGACACTTGCAAAAGTTGGCACAGCCGCAGAAGTCCAGAATAAATATTAGCAAGTTCTGGAGATCCCCTATAAGTGTTGGTTAACACCAGGGATCCCCTGTTAATATTGCCATACCCCAGAGACCCCCATGTAAATATTGGAAACTCCCTTGGCCTCCTTGCAAATGTTGGCACACACCCAGAGACGTCCATCTAAATATTGCAGGTGCGAAATTCACATCTGTCGTGCATCTGGAGTCTCTGAACACCACCGTGCCAGCCACTCCACATGTCATACTACCTTCAGAAGAGCACTCATGTGGGCATGTTCCTAAGCTCCAGAAGAAACGGATCTGGTCAGATCATGATGTCGCACAGCCCTTCCCGCTGATGTGATGGCTATTTTCCAAATTTGGACAACAGAGGTCAATTCAACAAATTTGTGCATTTCTCACAGAAAATGAAGCGCTCAGCCTCAAGATAAGCCTTTTACCACTGTTATTTAAAGGACCAGTCAGCGACTTGCCAGTGACTTACACTGAGGCTGAGCTAGTGGAACTGCTGTGTTGTATTTTTGGAATTGTTTTTTTTTTAAGTTTGGTGTTTCCAGTCAGGGGAGGAGAGTAGAATACAAGACCCCCATGTGGGGGCATGTGGTGGCAAAGTGTTTCGGTCTACAACGTGGCCAAGCCATGGAGCAAAGGTTGCAGAGAGGGGAAGCTTTGCAAGGAGGAAGGAGGGGAGGTGGGCTTTATGCAGAAAGCCCTATCCACCAAGGTTTCTAGAGAGCACTTCTCATGCTTAAACATGGTTCTGGAGCAATGCAGCTCAGGTTTTAACAAGGAGGGTGATCACTGAATTGTGCCACCTCCTTCAACTTGACCTGGAGCCTCACAACAGGACGAGGAAGGTCCTGCCAGTGGCTGTAAAGGTCACCTTCACAGCTTCAGACAGGAGTGAGGGACATTGACAACATTGCCCAGTATACTATCCATAGCAGCATCTGGGAGGTCACAGAGGTCATCCACTCCAGATAAGCGAAGCTCATTATCTTTTCACTGAGGAGAGAGGAGCCGGCAGAAAGAGAATGGCTTTGCAAGGATAGTGAGATTCCCAATGGCATAGGGCACCATCAACTGCAGGCACATGCTTCTACCGGCCCACCATGTCAACAGGGCAAGGATTAGGAGCTGCGAGGATCTCCCATTACATGAATATGCATCACTGCCAAGATCATTTCGGTGAATACCTGCTATTCGAGAAACAGGCACAATGTATTCACCTGTGTCAGTCAGCCCTGCCCACTGTCTTCAACCCTCCTTGAAAAATCAGTAGCTGGATGCTCAGAGACAAAGACTATCCCCTTCAGATGTGGATAATGATGCCTATACTGATGCCGCCACCACCCCATCACCCAAGCACAACGGGCTGACAAGAACCATGGAGCCACAGGTGCCTGATGAATCAACGCGTATTTTCTTTCTTTAGCTTGTGCAGTAATCACCAAGCCAGGCAACAGCTTTTGCAGTGGCTAAGTGGAGCTCTCTGAGCCCTCCTTTGAATTGTCTCAGGGGGCAGTCTTCAGTGATCATGGGGGTGCATCACAGCTGCAGTCTGAGTTCCCTGCAAGGCTCCACTTGTGCCAATTTGCTGCACAAAGACCTTGGCCACTGAGGAAACGGTTGAGGAGCGTCCAATGTTGGCGTGGCAGGTTGAAGCCAGGTGGGTGGGCTGTGGGATCTGTGATGAGGAAGCGATTTTTAATGGTGGTGTTGGTTCTATTCCTGTTGCTGTAGGGCCTCTGCTGTTATTCCTTGGCACAGTGGTCTTAGCCATACAGGCTGGCATGACGGGAGGCGAGCAGCAGGGGGATTGGTCAGGTACTTGTCTAGCGAAAGGCTTGGGTTGAAGTAACTCTTCTCCATGAGCTCTCTCATTGCAATCATCCCCTGGTTGGGAGCCAGGGGAGTTGAGTTGATCGGAGGGTACCTGGGATAATACGCATTGTTGTGTTGAGCTCGGTATCTACAAGACTGGTGTGGGATGGATAGTATCAGACTGATGAACAGTAGTCTGCAGTCAAATAGACAATGGCAAGAGCCAAGGTCCTTAAGGTTTGAGCAACCGCACCCCATGAAGAGCCAGCAGGTTTGTTGAGGCAGTTGTTTTGTGTTTTTATCTATGTAGCTGTCGTGCTCTGATTTTTTTAAATGTCAGTGCTCAGTCAAAGTTAGCGCTAAAATAAATGGGATATTGTTTGTGATTCAGTCTCTTGTTATTCAAGATGTTGAGTTCCCTCTTGGCACTGGTATTGTGGAGGTGGGATATACTTGAGGCTGTTTTACTGCCGCTGGGCTTAAGGCGCCATGTTTTACAGTAATTGACCAGCTTAGCAACATTGTTGTTTAGCGTTGCCTCCAATTTAGAAAATGTCCGAGCCTGAGAGGCACAGCATAGATGAACTTCGGAGACAGATCGTTGATACAGAGATTGGAAAGGGTTGGGGCTAGAACCCTGGGGAAGCCCGTTGGACTGTTTCCTCTGCGCCCTTGTCTCATCAACCATGTGCACCCTGGACTGTCTATCTCAGAGTAATAATTCAATAGCGTCAGTAATCCATGGAGGGAGGACACTTGAGATTTTGACAAGGAGACCAGGGTCGCAGACCGTGTTGTATGCTGCATTGAGATCGAGAAAGACAGCGCTGGTTTTGAGCTCATTTTCAAAGCCATTTTTACCTAAAGTGGTAGGGCAAGAAATCGGTTGCCTGTGGTTGACCCTTGCCGAAAGCAAGCTTGTTCAGCTTTCAAGATTGTCCCCCTCTGACCCTATCCGCTGTGAAATGAGATGTTGTAAGACCTAGCATCACACAGATCGCAGAGATGTTGGTCGGTAGCTTGAAGATAAGTTTGGATCTTTGCATTGTTTTGGGAGGCCGATGACTTTGGACATACACCAGGGTTTAGGCAATTTTCCTTGGCAGAAACCCCATATGCCAACCAACCATGGGCACTTGGGCCAAGGTGTTTGAGAAACTCATCAAGAATGTTGTCATAGCTGGCAGCAATGCCAGGCTTGATATTTTGTGGCACGTTGTCCAACACCTCTGCAATGATTCTGAAATTGCAATGACTTTTAATACTCTTCACTCGGTCTTTATTTATTTTTTCACTTTGTTCTCCGCGGCACCTTTCCCATATGAAGGAGATGGGTCACTGACATTTGTTGATGTTTACAGGTGGTCATCTTGGTGTTAGTGGTTGCTGGGCTGCTCAAGGTGGCATAGGAGCCTCCAGCATTTCTGACTGGAATGGGTGAAGTTCAAGATTCTGGTGGTCTCTTCCCATTTAGCTCGGTGGGCAGAGACCAAGGTCACCATCAAGTGATCAGCTACATCTGGGTCACCAGTTTTCTCTTAGTGCTGAAGGAGAGAAGCACATTCCTCTTCGAGGCGGGGTATACACTGTACAATATCCCCGTGGATGGATTTGATGGCCGCTTTGTGGACGGCTGTAATGTCTGCTCTATGGGGATTTGGCAGGATGGTATAATTACCAGACTTCGTTTCAGTGCCTCACGGTATTTCTCCCAATTGGCTTCTTTGCGTGGGTTCCACTGCTGCTTCTTTGAGCTGGTGATGATAGATTGTTGAAGGCCAATGAAGGTAGTAAAGAGGTATATGTGAAGCTGACAGCCTTGGTAGGTGACTGTGAGGTGGAGTGTGTGAATGTGCATGCCAATCAGTGCTGCTGTGTGAGTGATGAGGATGTGGTGCCTGGAGTAGCATGTGAAGCTGGTGGTTTGATGGATGCATGAGGTGATGTGAAGAAACATTCACTGACCTTGATGAAGTGTGTGTGGTCGTTCAATTTCTTTCAGCACTGCTGCCTACTCCTCAGGGCCAGACTCCAAGCATTTGCCTCCCTTGTATCTTGCTTCCGCTCCATTGTGAGGGCTTGAAATGTATTCCAAAGATAGTGTAGATGACAATGTCATAATGTTTTTGCAATAATTTATTAGATCAGCACATTCTGGAGCCAGCGAGGGAGCAGGCTATACTCAACCTGATATTTTGCAATGAGATAGGATTAAGTAATGACCTCATAGTGACCCCCAGGTAGCAGAAATTATAATATGATTGAATATCATATTCACTTTAAGGGAGAGAAACGTTGGTCTAAGACTAATATTTTAAATAGGGCTAGCAAAAATGACCTGGTAATTTAGGTTAAGGAATAGGTCAATAGAGATGCAGTAGCAAACATTTAAAGGGGTATTTCAGAATGTACAGAATTCTAAGGGGAGGATCCACCATCCGTTATCAACAAGAAAAGTTAAAGATAGTAGCAAGCTTAAGGCGGCACGGTAGCACAGTGGTTAGCACTGTTACGTCACAGTGCCAGGAACCCCGGTTCGATTCCCGGCTTGAGTCGCTGTCTGTGCAGAGTCTGCACGTTCTCCCCGTGTCTGCATGGGTTTCCTCCTGGTGCTCCGGTTTCCTCCCACAGGTCTCGAAAGCCATGTTTGTTAGATGAATTGGACATTCAATTCTCCTTCAGTGTACCCGAACAGGCGCCACAGTATGGAGACTAAGGAATGATAATGTAAGCCTACTTGTGACACTAATGAAGATTTATTATTAAAGAAAAAGCATTTGATTGTGCCAAGGTGGACGGCAGGTCAGAAGATTGTACAGAATATAACAAACAGCAAAGAATGAGTCAAAGATTAATAAGGAAGCAAAAATTAGAGTATGAGAGAAAGCTAGCTAGAAATATAAAGACAGATAGCTAGTTTCAAGAGATATTTTTAAAATAATAGAGTTAACAAAGTGAGCGTGGTCCAATAGAAAGTGAGTCTGGGGAGTTAACAATGGAAAATAAGGAGATGGCAATTTTTTTAATTCACTGAATCATTGCCCTTCGGAGGGATTTAAGAGTGGCTGTGAATCTGGAGTCACATGTAGGCCAGACCAAGTAAGGATGACAGATTTCCATGGATACTGTGGGCAGCATGGTAGCATAGTGGTTCACACTGTTGCTTCACAGTGCCAGGGGCCTGGGCTTGGTTCCCAGTTTGGGTCACTGTCTGTGCGGAGTCTGCACGTTCTCTCTGTGTCTGCGTGGGTTTCCTCTGGGTGCTCCGGTTTCCTCCCACAGTCCAAAGATGTGCAGGTTAGGTGGATTAGCTATGCTAAATTGGCCTTAGTATCCAAAAAGGTTGAGTGGGGTTACAAGGATACAGGGATAGAGTGATGATGTGGGCTTGGGTAGGATGTTCTTCCCAGGGGCCGGTGCAAACTCGATGGGCCGAAAGGCCTCCTTTTGTACTATAAATTCTATGATCTATGATTTCCTTCCCTAAAGGACATTAGTGAACCAGATGGATTTTTATAACAATCAACAAACTAAAAGCCTGTTAGCTTAGCAGCTATTATTAAAGATATTTTAATAGGGCATTTTGATAAATTGAAGGTAATTAGGCAGAGCAACATGGTTTTGTGAAAGGGAAGTCTTGTTTAATCAATTTATTGGAGTCCTTTGAAGAAGCTGCACATGATGCTGTGGATGTATTGCACTTAGATTTGAGAATGCATTTGGTAAGAAGCCTCATCAAAGATTATTATGGAAAATAAAAGTTCATGGCGTAGAGGGTAACACATTGGCATGGAGAGAACATTAACTGGCTAACAGGAAACAGAATAGGCATAAATGGGTCATTTTCTGTTTGGTAAAGTGTGACTAGTGGTGTGCCACAGGGATCAGTACTGGGGTGTCAGCCTTTACTTTTTATATGGTTGCTAAATTCGCTGATGACACAAAGATAGGTAGGAAAGCAAGTTGTGAAGAGGACGTAAGGAGGCTGCAAAAGGATACAGATAGGTGACTGGGCAAAGATCTGGCAAACGGATTATGTATGGGAAAATGTGAGGCTGTCTGTTTTCACAAGACAAATAAAAAAGAAGCATATATAAATGGTGAGATTGCAGAGCTCTGAGGTGCAGAAGGACCTGGGGGGTCTTGGTGCATGAATTATAAAAGAGTTCTATGCAAGTGCAGCAAAGCTGCACAACATTAATGAATAAAAGTGTAGGGAGGCTATGCTTCATTTATACAGAACAAAGGTGAGACCTCATCTGGAGTACTGTGTACAGAATTGGTCCCCTTATTTAAGGAAAGAGGTAAATACATCAGAAGCAGTTCAGAGAAAGTTTACTCAATTGATACCTGGAATGGGTGGGTTGTCTTATAGGCTGGACATTCTCGGCTTGCATCTGCTGGAATTTAGAAAAGTAAGAAGCAACTTGATTGAAACATAGATGTCTTGACAGAGTGGATGTGGAGAGGATGTTCCCTCTTGTGAGAGAATATAGAACTAAGGCCACTGTTTAAAACTAAGTGGGAGGGGGGTCTCATTTGAGACAGACATCAGAAAATGTAAATTTTTCACAGAGGTTTCAGAGACTGTAGAACTCTTTTCCTCAAAAGGCAGAGTCTTTGAATATCTTTAAGGCAGAGCTGGAAAGATTCTTGATAAGCACGGTGGTGAAAAGTTATTGGGGGTAGGCAGAAATCTGAAATTGAGGTTAAAATTAGATCAACCATGGTCTTATTGAATGGCGGAGCAGTCTGTAGGGTGGCCTTCTCCTGCTTCTAATCCGTATGTTCGTTTGTGTGTGTTCCTCCCAGACAAATTGCCTTTTTCCTTGCGTACCTCTGACACTACTGTCTCACTTGTGGGATCTGAGCATCTGCCTGCCCCATGTTCCATTTTCTCTCACTTTGACTGTTGCAATTTCAGTGGTGTGCAGCCTGCAGTTTACCATTGGAGCTTCCCTTTAAGAGCAGGAGACTAGCCTTTTGCCAACCATGTGCTAGTCTTGCATGGTTATGAGTCATGCACGGCTGTATGCCACAATCATATAAATGGGGAAGCAACATGAAATTTACATGCTGCTTACCTTCGCCAGGGCTGGCACCGGCAGGTCACGAAAGCTGGCCGGTGTGTGCCAAATCATGGTGCAGTCCAGTGTTTAGCCCTGCAATTTTCCATGGACCCCCAGACACATGTCAGCGCGATCTCACGAAGCCCCTGAAAATATCTTGAAAGCCCCAGGAAGCCATCGCGAATGCTTGATTATTGTCAGAGATCCTCATCCTCTCACTTGTAAATATTAGCCCTGTTCCTGGATTTCCTCTGAGAATAGCAATTGCCCGAACTTCTGTAGGTCATTGCCAGGCATTTTGTTTAAAAAAAATTCTTTTGAGGCGATGACAGCAGACATAAAGCAGTAGCAGAACAACAACAACTTTCATGGGCGGGATTCTCCAGTTCCCAAGCCTCATGTTACCGGGTGGCGTGCCGTTTCTGGCGGCGGGTTTCTGTCTTCCCGCCACTTGTTTAAAAAAATATATATTTTAATTAAAATGTTGATATTTTAACATTTTAAACACACACAGACCCCAACCCCCCCCCCGCCCAGTAACCTCAACCAAATACTCCACTTTGCCCTCCCCCTCCTCCTTAGCAGCTGACGGTAACCAGCTCCTTGAAATGTGAAAATTAATCCCAGCTCTTGTGGAACCACTCACTCGTCGTCGTCCCCCTCAAAGCAAATTTTACCTTTTCCAGGTACAAAATCTCAATTAGGTCCCCAGCCAGATCAAGGCGCAGCGTGGTGCAACTGACATCCACCGCAAGAGGACCCGCCTGCCAGCGATCAGTGAGGCGAAGGCTAAAACATCTGCCCCCGCTCCCATCTGCAGCTCTGGCAAGTGCGACACCTCAAATATGGCCCCCAGGAGAATGGGCTCCAAATCCACGTGCAGGACCGTTGACATAGTGCTGAAGTACGATCTCCAAAATTTCACCAGCTTAGTGCAGGACCAGAACATGTGTCCGTGATTGATCTCGCCCCTCCCTCACCGCTCACTAATATCCTCCATGCCTTCAAACAACCGGCTCATCCTCGACTTCATCAGGTGAGCTCTATGTAATACCTGTAGCTGTATCAGCCCCAGCCTTTCACATGAGGTCGAGGCATTCGACCTCCGCAGTACCTCACATCACATCCCCTCCTCCAGCGGCATTCCCAGCTCCTCCTCCCACTTGGCCTTAACCCCCTCCAGTGACACCATATCCTCCTCCAAAATCGTCTCATAGATCGCTGAGACGACCTCCCGCCCCCTTCAGCCCCGATAGCACCACCTCTAACAACGAGGAGGGTGGTGCCACCGGAAAAGTCAGAAAAACCTTTTCCGGAAAATCTTGCACTGCACCTGCATATACCTGGACCCCCCCCCCCCCCCCCCCCCCCCCCCCCACCCCCCGCGGGATCCCAAAATTCTGCCCCAACTCCTCCAAACTCGCAAACGGCCCTCTAGAAATAGCTCCTTCATTTCCAGCATTCCCGCCGCTTGGTAATCGGAATTCCTATTATAGCCCACCGACGCTACTGGAAAACCAACGGGCTGGGTGCACTGTCGGTGGAAAAAGTAAATCCAGCCTATTTGTGTAATACCTTTAATACAGCAAAAGATCCCTAGATGCTTTAATGGGCAGCACGGTAGCACAGTGGTTAGCACTGTTGCTCCACAGCGGCAGGTACCCCGGTTCGATTCCCTGCTTGGGTCACTGTCTGTGGGGAGTCCTCTCGTTCTCCCTGTGTCTGCGTGGGTTTCCTCCGGGCGCTCCGATTTCCTCCCACAAGTCCTGAAAGACATGCTGTTAGGTGAATTGGACATTCTGAATTCTCCCTCTGTGTACCCAAACAGGCGCCAGAATGAGGCGGCTAGGGGATTTTCACAGTAACTTCATTGCCGTGTTAATGTCAGCCTATTTGTGACAATAATAAAGATTATTTCAATAAAATTAGTGCGTCAAAACATAAGAGTTATGTTAAATGTTAGTTGGACAGATTAAGTGGTAGGTTTTAAGGGGCGTCTCATAGTTGGAAAGTGAAGGAAAAAAGCAGCGAGGCCGAGGTCAGAAATACTGAAGCTTAGGGCCTTGGTAGCTGAAGAAACTGGCAGTTTCCCCAGAATTTGATCTCCTTACCTTATCTTTTTAAGATAAAGATAGATAGTTTTTTGAAGAATAAAGGGATTAAGGGTTATGGTGTTCGGGCCGGAAAGTGGAGCTGAGTCCGCAAAAGATCAGCCATGATCTCATTGAATGGTGGAGCACGCTCGAGGGGCCAGATGGCATACTCCTGCTCCTAGTTCTTATGTTCTTATGTTCTTACCCTCAGTGTTCACAAGTATCCGGATGCCACCACACTGTCATCAACTAAAGAATTATGTGCGTAGCATGCAAAGCGGTTGCTATACCAGGTAGCTGTTGATGACGCAGAGGTCTGGTTGACGAAACCACAGCAGAGAGTGCATACTTATGCATTGAACAGATATGAACAAGAACTAAAGCTGCATCCCCTGCAGCTTGTTGGCCCAATTAAATATCAAAAGGCGTACAAACATCTTAAAACTTGCTCATTCATGCATTTTCTTTGTGGCGCGCCAGGCAGTGTAAGCCGGGCTTACGTATGCAGTCTAAACAAACAAACTTTTATTGTGTAACTCATGGCTGGAGCTTTAATTGTTATCCACCAAGGGGCTCAAGGGGCTGTTTAGCACAGGGCTAAATCGCTGGCTTTGGATGCAGGCCAGCAGCACGGTTCGATTCCCATAACAGCCTCCCCGAATAGGCGCCGGAATGTGGCGACTAGGGGCTTTTCACAGTAACTTCATTTGAAGCCTACTTGTGACAATAAGCGATTTTCATTTCATTTAATTTCATTTCATTCACCCTTACTTTCCGTTTGTTCACTCATGGTTTGTGGGCTTCGCTGCCTGGGTCAACATTTGTTGCCATCCTTAATTGCCCTTGAGAAGGAGGTGCTGAGTGTGGTATTATAGGTATTACGGTACCTGATAGGCTAAAGCACCATTGATGGAAACTGTATGCTTTCTATTGGTTAGAATGTATAATAGCTCCGCCCTGATATGCGGGGTATAAGAACCCGTGCCGCCCAGCAGCCCTCATTCTGTACCTGAGCTGCTGGGGGAAACATCTAGCTTATTAAAGCCTTCAGTTGGACTACAACCTCGTATACCCCTCAACTATACCCCTCAACCAAGCGGGCAGACCCGTGGCCTTCTTCTCCCGTATCTCCATGCTTCCGAAATCCGCCATTCCTCAGTCGAAAAGGAGGCCCAGGCCATAGTAGAAGCTGTGCAACATTGTAAACATTATCTGGCCGGCAGGAGATTCACTCTCCTCACTGACCAACGGTCGGTGGCTTTCATGTTTGATAATGCACAGCGGGGCAAGATAAAAAATGACAAGAACTTGCGGTGGAGGATCGAACTCTGCACTTACAACTACGAGATCTTGTATCGTCCCAGGAAGCTAAACGAGCCTCCTGACGCCCTGTCCCGCGGCACATTTGCCACCGCACAAGTGGACCGGCTCCGAGCCCCCCCATGAGGACCTCTGCCAACCGGGGGTCACTCGATTTTTCCACTTCCTCAAGACTCGTAACCTGCCCTACTCCATCGAGAAGGTCAGGACAGCCACCAGGGACTGCCAAATCTGCGCGGAGTGCAAACCGCACTTCTACCGGCCAGAGAAAGCGCACCTGATAAAGGCTTCCCGTCCCTTTGAACGTCTCAGCATGGACTTCAAAGGCCCCCTCCCCTCCACCAACTGCAACACGTACTTCCTGAAAATGATTGATGAGTACTCCCCGTTCCCATTCGCCATCCCCTGCCCCGACATGACCGCAGCCACCGTCATCAAGGCCCTCCATAACATCTTTGCACTGTTCGGGTTCCCCGCTTACATACACAGTGATAGGGGGTCCTCTTTTATGAGCGACGAACTGCGTCAATTCCTGCTCAGCAAGGGCATCGCCTCGAGCAGGACGACCAGTTACAACCCCTGGGGTAACGGACAGGAAGAGAGGGAGAACGGAACGGTCTGGAAGACCGTCCTACTGGCCGTACGGTCCAGGAACCTCCTAGTATCCTGCTGGCAAGAAGTCCTCCCGGATGCCCTCCACTCCATCCGGTCACTGCTTTGTACGACCACCGATCAGACACCTCACGAACGTCTCCTTGTCTTCCCTAGGAAGTCCTCCTCAGGGACCTCGCTACCGACCTGGCTGGCAGCACCAGGACCCATCCTGCTCCGTAAACACGTGCGGGCGCACAAGTCGGACCCGTTGGTCGAGAGGGTCCATCTGCTCCATGCTAGCCCCCGTTATGCCTACGTGGCGCACCCCGACGGCCAACAAGATACGGTCTCCCTACGGGACCTAGCACCCGCCGGAACCCCACGCACATTCCAGCCACCAGTCCCACCCTCCCCTCCACCTCAGCACCTTACAGGAGGATCGGTCCTTCTGCCACCCCGGTCTAGGCCCCCCCACCCACCGACGCTCCCCGCAGGCGCTCCCTTCCCAGGTCAGCTGTTTTTCCCACCAGCGCCATCTAGGGGTGACGAAGCTGCCATGGAGATCGAAGCCATGCTCCCGGAGTCACAGACGCCCGAGCCTCCACCGGAGTCACCACCGAAGCTCCGACGATCACAGAGGACGACCAGAGCCCCCGATCGACTGATTGCTTCATTTTAACTCTAATCTGTAATTATAAACCATCAAATGTATATAGCTTCCAGACTTGTAAATAGTTACTAAACACTGTACGGAGGTATTGCGGTACCTCCATAACTAATTATACCATGTTGCTATGTTTTGTAATTTCTGGCCACCACCCCCGCCGGACTCTTTTTTTTAACAGGGGGTGAATGTGGTATGATAGGTATTACGGTACCTGATAGGCTAAAGCACCATTGGTGGAAACTATATGCTCTCTATTGGTTAGAGTGTATGATAGCTCCGCCCTGATAGGTGGGGTATAAGAACCCATGCCGCCCCAGCAGCCCTCATTCTGTACCTGAGCTGCTGGGGGAAACATCTAGCTTATTAAAGCCTTCAGTTGGACTACAACCTCGCTTTAGTGGTCATTGATCGTGCATCACTGAGCTACTGTCTTGAAACGCTGCATATCGTATAGATACACCTGGATTGTGAGGGATTATACTAGGATTATGACCCAATGACAGTGAAGGAACAGTGATGCAGTTTCAAGTCAGGGTGTAAGTAAAATAAGTAAAGTGGCCATAGTCCCAGATGACCATAGGCTACTTTCCCCTTTTGCAAGAGAGAGTTTCCCCTTTGACAAGAGAGAGGATCATCACACCTCAGGCGAGGAGCGAGGTTGAGAAGGCAGGCCTTCATGAATAACCTCAGCCGGTACAGGAATTGAACCCGAGCTGTTAGCCTTGCTCTGCATCACCAACCAACTGTCCAGCCAACTGATCCAAATTATTAATCTATTAATTGCTCATGTTTTACTTGATTCCATTTGATTTCATGGGGTCCGGAATCAACTGGCGGAATTGCCTGGTCCTGCCTGGCACCAGGGTCGTTACCGTTGAAAGTCAACAGACTTTTGGCTGGGCCACCGCTGCATGTCCTGCATTGGGTCCCACCACGGTGGGGTCGGACTGTGCTGAGTTGGCTGGGCAGGGTATGTCATGGTGATTTTCGAATGCCTAGTTCGATGTTGGCTTGTCCACCTGGTTTTACTCCTTTTCAACTTTTCCGTAGCGGTTGGATACAACTCCGAGGCTTACTAGGTCATTTTGGGTTGGATGGTTAAGAGTCAACCACATTGGTGTGGATCTGGAGTCACAGTCAGAACAGCATGGTGGCACAGTGGCTAGCGTCGTTGCATCACAGCGCCAAGGACCCGGGTACAATTCCTGGGGTAACTGTCCATGTGGAATTTGCATGTTCTCCCTGTGTCTTTGTGGGTTCATCCGGGTGCTCCGATTTTCTCCCAGTCCAAAAATGCACAGCTTAAGTGGATTGGCTTTGATCAATGTGCGGAGTTACAGGGATAGGGCAGTGGAGTGGGCCGAGGTAGAGTGCTCTTTCGGAGGGTTGGTGCATACTCAATGCGCCAAATGGCCACCTTCAGCACTTTAGGGATTCTATTGATTTCCTTCCCTCTAGGGCACTAACGAACCAAATAGGTCTTTATGAGTAGTCATCATTCTGAGGCTAACATTTTATTCCAAATTTACATAATTTAATCCACATTCCCCTGCTGCCATGGTGAGATTTGAGTATCCAGGCCTCTGGAGTACTAATTCAATAGCATTACCATTGCACTACTTTCGAGCTGATACTTTTCAGCCCAAAGAAAACAACAAAACCCCTTGCAGCCTGCACCGGGTTGAGTGCACCAGGAGTTGAGCAACCAACACCTCATGCCCAGTCTTTATTAGACCCGCACAGACAGGCACTTTCTCTGACAAGCACTATTCTCAGGTAGTGCGAATCTTCCAGGAAATGATTTCAATGCAAGAGATTTCTGAGGAAAGCATTGAAGGATCATTGAAGGCACTTTCTTAAGAACTGCACGCCCTTGATGCAAATTGGTGAAATTATTTTGATGCACCACCCCCAGATAGCAGCTGCCAACATTGGAAAAAGCCTGGGCGTGTGATACTTTCAGTCATGAATTATGTAACTGAGGTTTATCTGGCAGCAAAGCAAGGTTAGAGAAAAAGTGCTAAAACTGAGCAATCGCATTGAGTCACAGCCGGCTTACGCTCTCATCCCGTCTTGCAATATTTCTCTCGCGTCTTTCCTTTCTCTTGCCTGCTTTCAAACTGTCACTATCTTGTCCGTAGATTTGCCATCCCACCAAGATGATCCAGGACGTTCCAAGAATGAAATATTAATTTCCAGAGTACAGCTATGAGTAGCCCAGGAGAACCATCTTAGGGGGCGTTGAAATCGACCTGGCTTTCCATTTTCTTTTGAACACTTTTGAATATTAATTCTAAAAAATATTTGTTAGGACAGAAATTGTCAAGAATCTTCTCATCCAATAGCAATGGTCTGAATCTGAACACATGGGTCTGGATAAAGTCAGCGGTTAAAATTCAAAGTATTGGAACAGGGAACCGAGCCGACATGGAACTTTTGGTTTTAATGGAGATGGGATGAAGAGGTAGTGACCAATCTACTTGGAGGAGGTGGGATTGGACATCTATTATAATGAGGCTACATGGATTTACTTTAAAAAGGCATTCCATTTTTAGCTGGTAACTGGATGTCCCAAGCCTCGGGAAAACCCAAGAGGTGAAATGAGGTGGGAAGGTCCAAACAACTTTTACAGCACTGCTTGTGTGCCTGGAGGAGCACGGGTGCTTCTTTCAGCGCTGCAAGCTACCCGGTCAACCGCCCCAGGCCCTAAATCAATCTGCATGCTCCCCACACCACCATTGGATCATCTTCACCTGCCTGCACCCCCCCCCCTTCCCAAACTCTGGCCATTGTCAGACTTGGTTGATAACCTTTGAAGCTCCTTCCCCCAGTCAACATCTTCCCCCATGAATACATCCTGAGCCACATCACAATCAGAACGCCTCACAATTAGAAGCCCTGCTCTCTCATGACTGGGGTGGTCTAAGCCAGTGACCAGAGACTCCAAGATTGCGAGCCCACCTGCTGATTGAACTCCCCCGTGCTCCTCATGTTAACAACCGCATCCACTGCAATTGAAAGCAGCCTGTGATTAGGATAGTTCCACCTGTCATCAGGGCCCTCTGTTCCCCCTTCCTCACCCCACCCTCCCCTAAATCCCCTCCAGTGGGATCTCTCCTGAGATGGTGACCGACCACCTCTGCCCCCCATGACTCCAGCCTGCTCCCTGTTTAGCTAGGTCATAGACAGACTATCGGTTGAATGAAAAATGAAATGAAATGAAAATCGCTTATTGTCACAAGTAGGCTTCAAATGAAGTTACTGTGAAAAGCCCCTAGTCGCCACATTCCGGCGCCTGTTCGGGGAGGCTGTTACGGGAAAAAGCCCCTGTGAAAAGCCCCGAGTCGCCACATTCCGGCGCCTGTTCGGGGAGGCTGTTCCCCCACCCAATAGGCCTCCTGCCTGTCAATCAGCTTAGCTGTGGATGTGAAAGTGACCAAAAAGAATATAAACAGTCAGCAAGTTTAAAAACCTGCAGGACATACGGGAAACCCCTTCCTCCACGTCCTCGATAGAATCTCGCTTCAGGCAACAGATCCCAGGATAAACCTCAGGCCAAAGGGGCTGTTCAAATTCCAATTGGTGTCCCACAAGGATAGACATGTCAGACAATCATTGGTGGCAACATGGATGTGACAGGAGAACCTGTCCAACCCTATCTCTGTGAGATTTGTAGATACTTGGATTTACAGCAATGTAGGCAAGTCTCCCTCACTAACCTTGCCACAGAAGGCTGTGTTCACAACATCTGGGGCAAAGTTAAAGCACGTCACATTACATGCGAAGAGTTCCTGATCACTGAGTCATCAGCAGGAGGTATCATGCAGTTAGCACAAGACAAAAATGCAACTAAATAGGTGCATCACCCCTAAATTCCTCTTTCACATCTTCTGAGAATCAGTTCCAGATAGAAGGACCACACGCAGACATAATTGGGAGGTTGGTTCTGATATTCAATGGGCCAGGATTTCAGAGTGGCAGGGAAGAGCCACATTCGGGGGAAATTTGGATCTCCCTGAACATTGTGGAGCTGGTAATCAGGTTGAGTCAGTCAGAGAGAGATGGCAGGGGTTTGGAGTTGGTGGGATTCGGATGATGTGGGGGGCCAGGGGTGGGGCGGGGGGGGGGGGGGGGGGGGGGGTGTCGGGGGGGGGGGGGGGGGGGGGAGTGGATGTGGAGGTGCAAAGTTGTGGCAGGGGATTTGCAGGTTAGCTTGTTAGATCAGCTGGATCTTGTTGGATATCCTGAGTTCTATGAAGCAAGGCCAACATGGGTTAATACCAGAATCACTTAAAGTAGAGGCACACAGCCTTCGTAAGGCTTCAAAGACTGATCACCTCCTATAGAGAGTAGTTTGGACACCCGCTGCTCTCCCCACCTCCTTTCGGACTGAAAGTCAGCAAGTTCGAAACAGGTTGCCTTCCTGTTTCAGATTTTTAACACTTTTAACACTTTAATCTTCCACCTGACCCACACCCATCCATTTTGTGGGAAGACAGAACAGAAACTGTTGTGTCTGTTTTGAACTCTAAGATGAACTGAAACCCCATGGGCTGGGTTCTCCGTCGGCGGGATCCTCCATTTCGCTGGCAGCGCACTCACCCCCCTTGACAGCCTTGTGGTGTACCCACAATGCAAAACCCCATTGGCCGGCTGGCGGGACGGAGGAACCCGCTGGCAGCCGGGACGCGCCGCACCAGAAAACGGGTGCGACGGGACGGAAAACCCAGCCCCATATGTCCCACACGCAAGTTGCTACAGGCTATCAGCTCAGAATCTGCAAACTAACTTCCTTTACGCACTTGGTATGACAAAGATCTCTCTCCTCAAGTGGACTTTCAGAGTTTATGTACAACCGTCCCGAGTAGTGCCACTGATGCCTTTATTTTCTTCCAATATTTCAATAGGTAATTTTTGTTCCAAAAAATTTGTATTAATAATAGGGAATAAATTTGAAGAAGGGACCAACCTACATTAGCCAATCATATTGCAGACAGCAATCCCATTAAAATGATTTAACTCAAAATTCCCAATATTGAAAAGGAAGCAAACTAAATTGGAGATCAATTTTCAGTAATCTAGTACGTTCAAATTTCAGTAGCCAATAGGTTCAGCTTTAATAAACTCGCAATCTTGGTCAGTAAGTTAAGCTGCTTTTTACCTTGCACTAAGATAGTTCTGAGTGCCAGCTGGTCATTGCCAGCAGGCGTAACCCTGGACGAGGTGAAGGACCCATTCATGAGGAGAGAGGATCATTTTCTTCACCACCAACAACATTCAATTACCTTCACACTGTCAGCACAGGAGGAGATCAAAATTAGTTCCACCCAAAATGCTGGTTCAATTAGTGGAGAGCTACTGTTCTCAGCTAATATTTACTTGGAAACTTTGGTCGAAATGTTCACATTGATGCACAACATTGAGTCTGTACTGACTGTACCATGAAGCATAGTGTCAGGCTGGGAGCTTTTGTATGATTTTCTCCCAGAGCTCTTTTTCTTTTCCCTAGGCTTCCCTGCTGTCTGAAACTGAGGGACCATATGCTGCTTTTATTATCTGCTTATGTATATGGGGTAGGATTCTCTGAGCCTCCGCGCCAGGCTCTGTTGATCAGGGGCCACCGATCCGTGGGTGCACGATCTGGGGGGGCCTATCTTTTTGATGCTGGTCTGCGGTGTGGGTCGGCCATGTCGCGTGGGGCGGCCGCCACAGGCCGCCACCGTGCGCATGCGCGGACCCCCGATCGGAAGTGCAAGGCCCCGTATCGGCAGCATGAACTGCGAGGAGCACTCTGGTGCCCTGCTAGCCCCCTCCAGGTGGGAGAATCACTCTGGACTTCAGGTAAGTCCACAGTGATTTGTGCGCGTTTTTTCACGGGTGTGGTGACATAGCCCCATTATTGGAGAATCCCGCCCATGGTTCTGTTTTATCCTTTGGTAGCACAGTGGTTAGCAACGTTGCTTCACAGCTCCAGGGTCCCAGGTTCATTTCCTGCTTGGGTCACTGTCTGTGCAGAGGCTGCACGTTCTCCCTGTGTCTGCGTAGGTTTGCTCCATGTGCCCCGGTTTCATAGAATCATAGAAGTTACAGTGCAGAAGGAGGCCATTTGGCCCATCGCGTCTGCACCGGCCCTTGCAAAGAGCACTCCACTTAAGCCCATGCCTCCACCCTATCCCCGTAACCCAGTAACCCCACTGTCATGATGTTCAAACATACATCATAACACAGACACAATGATAGACAGACCAACGGACCAATTAGCACACATAACACGACAGCCAATCACAGACAAGAGCAGACACAGTATAAGACAAGAAACACAACACTTCCTGGGCAGTCCATCTGGAGACAGCACAGGGCCAAGACCTATATAGCAAGACACTCACACCGTCACAACGTGCTGAGTACCAAGTCTGATGTATAAATAGTTAGATGGAATAAAACTGCGTTGTACCAATCGCAACCATGTTGGTTCGTCTGTACCTCAGAGTACCCAACACTTCATGGTACCAGGAGTGAATCGATACCTACCGGTAAATCTGCCATCCTGAGCCATGGACACCCGCAACAAACCGCAGCCGTTGCAAGTTGCTGGGAACCTGGGCACAAATTGGAAGCTCTTCAAGCAGCGCTTCGAACTCTTCATGCAAGCCAATGAAAAACAGGGCGCCTCGGACGAAACAAATATTGCCATGCTCCTCACTATCGCAGGTCAGCACGCCATCGTTGTATACAACTCCTTGGTGTTCGCGGAAGGCGAGAACAAAGCTAAGTATGACACAGTCCTCCTCAAGCTCGACAAGCAATTCAACGTTGAGGTCAACAAAAGCTTTGAGAGGTCTGTCTTTCAGCAGCGCCTGCAAGGTAAGGATGAGCTCTTTCAGTCCTTCCTGACGCACCTCCGCATACTCGCGCAGTCCTGCGGTTACGACACCACCTCAGAGTCCATGATCCGGGACCAGATCGTTTTGGCATTGCCACCAGTGGCCTACGCCAGCAGCTTCTAAAAATTAAAGGCCTGACCTTAGCATCTGCAGTTGAAGCCTGTGTCCTGCATGAGAATGCGACTAGCCGATATGCCCAATTTCAGGCGACCGAATCGGCACGGAGGGGGTCCCACGCGTTTGAATCGGCAAGCCAGGCCGCCCACGAGGCCGAACGTGTCCAGGCAATCGAGTTTCTCCCGGCCCGCGGCCCGGACGAGGGCGGCCGTTTCGCGCGCTTTTCAAGGCCTCCCGCGTTTGTGCGCGCCAAAACCTACGGCAACACTGAGGGACGTGCTGCGCAGGCACGCCCGACGCAAGACCAAACTGCGCATGCGCAGTGGCGTAACGAACGCCATGACGTGCGGCAACTGTGGAGCTGCATATTTAAAAGGGCAATGTCCTGCAAAAACCCGACAATGCCTACGCTGTGGCAAGATGGGCCACTACGCTGCATACTGTCGAGCGGCTCAACCTGTTGATCTTCCACATCTCCGACAACCTCGCAGGAACGTGCGGACCATTCAGCCTCCACATCACGACATCCAAACCGACGACACAGATGACCAAGACGCCTTCCGGGTTGCGGTCATTGATGCAAACCGGGTCAACACCATCAATCCGGGCGATGAATGGAGTGCCACCCTGACGGTCAACCGACCGCCGATCACTTTCCGCCTGGACACTGGCGCCTCCGCCAACCTCATAGCATGGTCAGCCTTCTACGCCATAAAGGTCAGACCACCAATCCAGCCATCCCGTTGCAAGATGGTCGACTACAACGGGAACGTTATCCCGGCCATGGGATCCTGCCAGCTCCAGGTGACACACAAAACACACACGGCCACACTCTTGTTTGAGATAGTTGGCTCATCGAAGGATTCCCTGCTGGGCGCACAGGCATGCAAGGCTCTCCACCTTGTGCAACAAATCCTCTCTCTCTCCAGATGGCACGTCTGACTTCCCGGATGCAGAGTTCAACGCACAGCTCCAATCGCTCCTCGTCCACAACCAGGAGGCATTCGAAGGCATGGGAACACTGCCATACACCTACCGAATTCGCCTCAAACCGGACGCCATCCCGGTCGTTCATGCACCTTGCAGGGTTCCTGCGCCACTTAAAGACCGCCTCAAGCAGCAGCTGCAGGATCTCCAGGACCAAGGGGTCCTATCCAGGGTCACGGAGCCCACGCCATGGGTCAGCTCCATGGTGTGCGTCAAGAAGATCTCTGGCGAGCTCTGCATCTGTATTGATCCCAAAGACCTCAATAATAATATTATGAGGGAACATTATCCCATACCCAAACGGGAGGAGATCACCAGTGAAATGGCCCAGGCGAAGATATTCACGAAACTGGATGCTTCTAAAGAATTTTGGCAGATCCAACTGGACCCGTCCAGCCGAAAGCTATGTACCTTCAACACCCCTTTCGGCAGGTTCTGCTACAACCGGATGCCATTTGGCATCATCTCGGCATCCGAGGTCTTCCATAGAATCATGGAGCAGATGATGGAAGGCATCGAAGGGGTGTGCGTATATGTGGACGATGTCATCATCTGGTCCACCACACCGCAGGAGCACATATATCGTCTCCCAATGCGTTTTTGCCCGCATACGGGAAAAAGTTCACCCCCAACCTTGCCTCCCACACGACGACTCTGCGCCACCTCGTCAGAAAATTCACAGAGTTCCAGTGGCAACACACGCACCAGCTGGAATGGGAGGAGCTCAAACGCAAACTCACTACGGCACCAGTGTTGGCGTTTTTTGACACGTCTCGTGCCACCAAAATCTCAACTGATGCCAGCCAATCCGGCATTGGAGCAGTGCTCCTGCAGAGGGATGACACGGCATCATGGGCCCCAGTGGCCTATGCATCGCGGGCCATGACCCCCACAGAGCAGCGCTACGCGCAAATCGAAAAAGAATGCCTGGGCTTGCTAACCAGTTTCAACAAGTTCCATGATTACGTCTATGGTCTTCCACGGTTCACGGTCGAAACTGACCACCGCCCCCTGGTCAGCATAATAAACAAGGACCTGAACGAGATGACCCCTCGCCTCCAGCGCATCCTACTTAAACTCAGGAGGTACGACTTCCAACTGGTCTACACTCCAGGGAAGGACCTCATCGTGGCGGATGCCCTATCCGGAGCAGTGAGCACGCCGCCAGATGCAGAGGGGTTCGTATGTCAGGTCGAGGCACAGGTGGCTTTCACATCGGCCAATCTGCCAGCTACTGATGCACTTCTGGCCCACATTCACCGTGAGACTGCGGCTGACCCCCTTCTACAAACGTGTGATGCGCCACATGACGGAAGGGTGGCTCAAGGGGCAGTGCCCACAATTCTACAATGTACGAGACGACCTAGCCATCATTGATGTGTCCTTCTGAAGCTGGACCGGATTGTGATTCCGCATAGCATGCGCCAGCTGGTTCTCGACCAACTACATGAAGGCCACTTGGGGGTCGAGAAGTGCAGACGGAGGGCCCGAGAGGCGGTATACTGGCCGGGCATCAGTGACGATATTGCCAACATGGTGCTCAACTGTACAACCTGCCAAAGATTTCAGCCGGCGCAACCTCCTGAGACGCTTCTGCCCCATGAGCTGGTGACGTCCCCCTGGGCGAAGGTGGGTGTCGACCTATTTCACGCGCTCGGCATGGACTATGTCATCTGTGGTGGTATGTATTACGGGTAATACGGTACACCACGTGTCGACAGGCTATTGGTGGAGGGATGCCAGGTCCTGATAGGATCTGCTACCTACTGGACTCCACCCAGAAATGCCGGTATAAGAACCCAGCTTTTCCCTCCATTTACCTCAGCAGCTGCATTCTGTAACCACGCTGCTGGGGATAAAGTTCTGCTTAATAAAGCCTTCAATTGACATTACCTCAACCTGCCTCACGTCATATTGACGGTGCTACAATTTATTAAGCAGAATTTAAATTGAAGAAAACGACGTGTGAACATGGAGCTCCGAATCACCCCGGAGTGCCTGTGCATCGCACCCCAAGCAACTAACCCGACATCTATTTTCAAGCACTGGCTGGCATGCTTTGAGGGTACCTCCGAACGGCCCCCGGCACACTGACAGACGAACAAAAGATGCAGGTCCTCTATTCCAGGGTGAGTCCTGACGTCTACTCCCTTATCGAGGACGAGGACGGTTTCACCGGTGCCACCGCCGCGCCGAAGGATATCTACATCCGGCCCGCCAACCAGGTTTTTGCTCGCTACCAGCTCGCCACATGATGGCAATTTCCGGGGGAATCGCTGGACGGGTTTAATAATGCCCTGCAGATCCTGGGTCGAAACTGCAACTGCCCGGCGGTAACAGCGAATGAACACACAGAGCTCCTGGTCCGCGATGCGTATGTGGCAGGTTTGGCCTCTTCCCAGATCCGCCAGAGGCTTCTGGAGAAAGAATCTCTGGGACTTACAGAAGCTCGGGCCCTGGCGGCATCCCTCGATGTGGTCTCGCGTAACGCCCGCGCCTACACCCCCCGACCGCACTATAGCCCCTTGGGCTCCGTGGACCCCCGCTGTGGTCGACTCTCCGACACCCCCCCCACCCCCGCAAACCTACGCGGCCAAAACACCAGACCAACCGGGGGGGCCCCACTGCTATTTTGCGGCCAGCCGAAACACCCTCGGCAGCACTGCCCGGCCCGCGCGGCTACCTGCAAAAGCTGCGGGAAGAAGGGCCACTACGCGACGGTGTGCAAGTCCTGCGGGGTCGCCACTATCTCTGGGGAAGAAACGGGACCACAGACCCAGCCCCCCCCAGCGATCCACGTGCGCCCAACGGTCGCCGCCATTTTGGACCCCGGACGCCACGAGGGAGAGATGGGCGCCGCCATTTTGTCCACCCCCGACCGCGCTCGATCCGTGGACGCCGCCATCTTGGCTGAAGGACCCCGACACAAACGGCCACATACTGCCTGATTACGATGCTCAACTTCAACAACCACGCCTGGCTTTGACGACCCTCGACCAGTCGCGACCCTGGACGCTCCAGACTGCAACCACTACAGTCCCAGTGAATGGCTACGAGACGCCGTGTCTTATCGACTCTGGGAGCACGGAGAGCTCCATTCATCCGGACACTGTAAGGTGCTGTTCCCTCGTAATTCGGCCAAGCACCCAGAAAATTTTCTTGGCGGCAGGATCCCACTCCGTTCAGATCATGGGGTTCTGCATCGCTAACCTAACGGTGCAGGGGAGGGAGTTCCGAAATTACCGGCTGTATGTCCTCCCCCATCTCTGTGCATCCACACTCCTAGGGTTGGACTTCCAATGCAACCTCCAGAGTTTAACATTTAAATTTGGCGGCCCTATACCCCCACTGACTGTCTGCGGCCTCGCGACCCTCAAGGTTGAACCGCCTTCCTTGTTTGCGAACCTCACCCTGGATTGCAAACCCGTCGCCACAAGGAGCAGACGGTACAGCGCCCAAGACCGAGCATTTATCCAGTCCGAAGTCCAGAGGCTGCTGAAGGAAGGCATCATCCAGGCTAGCAACAGTCCCTGGAGAGCCCAGGTGGTAGTCGTTAAGACTGGGGAGAAACAGAGGATGGTCATCGACTATAGTCACACCATCACCAGGTACACTCAGCTAGATGCGTACCCTCTTCCCCGCATATCCGACATGGTCAATCGGATTGCACAGTACAAGGTCTTTTCCACCGTGGACATCAAGTCCGCCTACCACCAGCTCCCCATCCGTCCCGGTGACCGCAACTATACTGCCTTCGAAGCAGACGGGCGGTTATACCACTTTTTAAGGGTTCCATTCGGCGTCACGAACGGAGTCTTGGTCTTCCAACGAGAGATGGACCGAATGGTTGACCAGCACGGTTTATGGGCCACGTTCCCGTATCTCGACAATGTCACCATCTGCGGCCACGACCAGCAGGACCATGACGCCAATCTCCAAAAATTCCTCCTGGGCTACGTAGTGCGTAATGAAGTGATAGGCCCCCACCCTGAACGCATGCGCCCCCTCATGGAGTTCCCTCTCCCCCACTGTGCCAAAGCCCTGAAACGTTGCCTGGGCTTCTTTTCTTATTACGCCCAGTGGGTTCCACAATACGCCGACAAGGCCCGTGCGTTAATCCAGTCCACTACTTTTCCCCTGTCGACAGAGGCATGCCAGGCCTTTAGCCGCATCAAAGCAGATATCGCAAAGGCCACGATGCGCACCATCGACGAGTCCCTCCCCTTCCAGGTCGAGAGCGACGCATCGGATGTAGCTCTGGCGGCCACCCTCAACCAAGCAGGCAGACCCGTGGCCTTCTTCTTCCGAACCCTCCACGCTTCAGAAATCCGCCACTCCTCAGTGGAAAAGGAGGCACAAGCAATAGTGGAAGCTGTGCGACACTGGAGGCATTACCTGGCCGGTAGGAGATTCACTCTCCTCACTGACCAACGGTCGGTTCCCTTCATCTTCGATAATGCACAGCGGGGCAAGATCAAGAACGACAAGATCTTGCGGTGGAGGATCGAACTCTCCACCTTCAATTATGAGATCTTGTACCGTCCCGGAAAGCTGAAAGAGCCATCTGATGCCCTATCTCGCGGCACATGTGCCAATGTACAAGTGGACCGTCTACAAGCCCTCCACGAGGACCTCTGCCACCCGGGGGTCACTCGTTTCTCCCACTTCCTTAAGGCCTGCAACCTCCCTTACTCCGTCGAGGACGTCCGAACATTCACCAGAAACTGCCAGATCTGCGCTGAGTGCAAACCGCACTTTTTCAGGCCAGATAGAGCGCACCTGGTTAAGGCCTCTCGACCCTTTGAACGCCTCAGTTTGGATTTCAAAGGCCCCCTCCCCTCCACCGATCGCAACGCGTACTTCCTGAACATCGTTGACGAATACTCCCGTTTCCCTTTCGCCATTCCCTGCCCCGACATGACCGCGTCCACAGTCATTAAAGCCCTGGGTACCATTTTTACACTGTTCTGTTTCCCCGACTATATCCATAGCGACAGGGAGTCCTCCTTTATGAGTGACGAACTGCGTCAATTCCTGCTCAGCAGGGGCATAGCCTCGAGCAGGACGACCAGTTACAACCCCCGGGGGAACAGGCAGGTAGAAAGGGAGAATGGAACGGTCTGGAAGGCCGTCCTGCTGGCCTTCCGGTCTAGGGGTCTCCCAATTTCCCGCTGGCAGGAAGTCCTCCCGGATGCCCTTCACTCTATCCGGTCCCTGCTGTGCACCACCACGAATCAAACGCCTCACGAGCGCCTCCTCCTCTTTCCTAGGAAGTCCTCCTCTGGAACGCCACTTCCGACCTGGCTAGCAGCTCCGGGACCCATTCTGCTCCGGAAACATGTGCGGGCGCACAAGTCAGATCCGTTGGTGGAACGGGTGCATCTCCTTCACGCCAACCTGCAATACGCCTATGTGGAGTACCCCGATGGCCGACAGGACACGGTCTCCCTTCGAGATCTGGCGCCTGCCGGAGCTACCCAGACCCCCCCAACGCCAATCACCACCTCCTCACTCCCGCCGGTTCATCCCACAGCCACCCCCTTCCCGGGGGGTTCGGTTCTCCTCCCAGACCCGCCCAGGAGTAAGGACACAGGGGTCAGCGCTACGCTCCCAGAGTCGACGGGACTCGAGCCAGCGCCATCACCACCACGCCCGAGACGATCAGAAAGGACGACCAGGGCGCCCATCCGGCTCATCGAATTACTTTAACTCTCAACGTTTTCAGTTATTGTGTCTTGTTATAGTTATGGCATCATGCCGACCCTGTTTGGCCCATTGGCCCAGTTTTCAGTTATTGTGTCTTGGTTATAGTTATGGCATTATGCCGACCCTGTTTGGCCCGCTGGCCCATTTGAAGCGATAATTTTGTGTTTTGTTCAAAGTTACGGCACAGTATCGACTCTGTAAACCCCTACCGCCATGCGAACCACCATCCCGCCGGGTTCTTTTTCAACAAGGGGTGAATGTGGTGGTGTGTATTAGGGGTAATACGGTACACCACGTGTCAACAGGCTATTGGTGGAGGGATGCCAGGTCCTGATAGGATCTGCCACCTACTGGACTCCACCCAGAAATGCCGGTATAAGAACCCAGCTTTTCCCTCCATTTCCCTCAGCAGCTGCATTCTGTAACCACGCTGCTGGGGATAAAGTTCTGCTTAATAAAGCCTTCAATTGACATTACCTCAACCTGCCTCGCGTCATATTGACAGTGCTATATCATCATAGTTGACTACTTCTCAAACTACCCAGAAGTCATACGCCTGCACGATTTGACGTCGTCTGCTGTCATCAGGGCCTGCAAAGACACCTTTGCTCGCCACGGCATTCCGATGACTGTCATGTCGTACAATGGGCCCTGTTTTGCCAGCCATGAATGGTCGTCCTTTGCTGCTTCGTATGGCTTCACACACGTGACGTCCAGTCCTCTGCATCCCCAGTCCAATGGAAAGGCGGAGAAGGGCATTCACATTGCCAAGCGGCTCCTCTGCAAGGTTGCTGCTGCCGGGTCGGACTTCTACCTCGCCCTGCTGGCCTATCGCTCGGCCCCACTAGCCACTGGTCTCTCACCAGCACAGCTGCTGATGGGTCGCGCCCTCAGAACCACTGTGCCTTCCATCCTGGCACCAACAAAAGACCATGCTCCGGTACTGCATAGGATGCAACTGCAGCGCGATCGCCAGAAGAGATCGTACGACATACGGGCAACTGATCTTCCCTCCCTGGCCCCTGGAGACAACGTCCACATCCACCTACCAGACGGTGGCTGGTCAGCACCTGCCGAAGTTCTCCGACGCGTGGCTTCCCTCTCGTTCCTGGTGCGCATGCCGGATGGATCCATGCGTAGGCGCAATCGCCGAGCCCTTCGCTTACTTCCACGCTCGCAACGGGACCCTACACAGATGCCGTGTCCTCCACTGGTTCCTGATAGCGACTTCGTGGAGATGCCATATACCATGCCCCTTCTGTCGCTGCCCGTGGCCAGGCTCGCACCTCAGCCGGTGGTTCTCGACCCACCCTTGAGGCGGTCAACCCGAATTCGTCGCCCACCTACTAGACTGGACTTATGAGACTGTTCACACGTCAAACTTTTGCAACCACTGTTTTATAACATGTCACTGTTTTATTGTTACAGGCCTCGTTTGATCTTTCCAAATTTCCACATTGTTCTTCTTTTGTTATGGTACAACCTCGTTAGCATGTCACACCTGACATCGCCCCTTGTATATAGTTAAGCCCCATGTACATGATGTAAATATTACGCACACACGCACACCTTTAGCTGCACTCAGGTCACATTTATATTTACAACCACGTAGGCACATAATCTTGTAAAAAAGGGGTAATGTCATGATATTCAAACATACATCATAACACATACACAATGATAGACAGACCAACGGACCAATTAGCACACATAACATGACAGCCAATCACAGACAAGAGCAGACACAGTATAAGACAAGAAACACAACACTTCCTGGGCAGTCCATCTGGAGACAGCACAGGGCCAGGACCTATATAGCAAGACACTCACACAGTCACAACGTGCTGAGTACCAAGTCTGATGTATAAATAGTTAGATGGAATAAAACTGCGTTGTACCAATCGCAACCGTGTTGGTTCGTCTGTACCTCAGAGCACCCAACACCTCACCCACCAACCTTTTTGGACACAAAGGTCAATTTAGCATGGCCAATCCAAGTAACCTGCATATCTTTGGACCTTGGGAGGAAACCGGAGCACCCGGAGGAAACGCACGCAGACATGGGGAGAACGTGCAGGCTCCGCACAGACATTGACCCAAGCCAGGAATCAAACTTAGGACCCTGGAGCTGAGAAGCAACTATGCTAACCACTGTTACCGTGATTAACACTGTTGCTCCCACAAGTCCCGATAGACGTGCTGTTAGGTGAATTGGACATTCTGAATTCTCCCTCAGTGTACCCAAACAGGTGCCGGAGTGTGCGGACTAGGGAATCTTCACAGTAACTTCATTGCAGTGTTAAATGTAAGCCTACTTGTGACAATAATAAAGGTTATGATGATTATTTTTGGTCCCTCTTTGACCTTCGGTTTGTGTGTACCCTGACTGTCACTGAGCTGCATGCCGAAGGCTGGAAAGTCTCCCACTCTGCCCAAAACTGCACTGTTAACAACACCACAGGGTATTACTCGGGGTTAATGGCCTTGGTGTTAAATCCCACACAACTGCCCCCAAACCCCACCCCTGTAACCCTCCCACAAATGGGCCAAAAAGAACAGACGTTCAACCACCTTGGCCCCTCAAGGAAACCTTCAGCCAGTGACTGGCCTCTCTGTTCCCCTGCCACAGTCACAGGTCTCCCCGCCCACCACCACAAAGTGCTGTCGTCCCTCTATGCTGGGATTACAGCCGATCTCCCCACCCATGCGCCTCCTCCGCCCCACACCATACCTGGGCAGCACGTTAGCATGGTGGTTAGCACAATTGCTTCACAGCTCCAGGGTTCCAGGTTTGATTCCCGGCTTGGGTCACTGTCTGTGTGGAGTCTGCACGTTCTCCCCGTATCTGCATGGGTTTCCTCCGGGTGCTCCGGTTTCCTCCCACAGTCCAAAGATGTGCAGGTTAGGTGGATTGGCCATGATAAATTGCCCTTAGTGTCCAAAATTGCCCTTCGTGTTGGGTGTGGTTACTGGGTTATGGCGATAGGGTGGGGGTGTGGTCTTGGGTAGGGTGCTCTTTCCAAGAGCCGGTGCAGACTCGATGGGACGAATGGCGTCCTTCTGCACTGTAAATTCTATTCTATTCTATTCTAATAAATTTGGCTGGAGCAGATTGGGCGGAAAAGAACAAATTATACTTTCACTGTCCAGAGTTGTGCTGTGACGAGGGGGAAGGCGGGAAACGTAGCAAACTATTTATAACATTAGACTGCTTCCTAATGTTTTTTGGAGGTTCCAGTTCCTGCTAACTATGCATTGCGTGCTGCTGCCCCTGTTTGTGGTCGATTCTGTTTCATCTTTAATCTGAACCACTATGGTCACAGGTTCAGAGTCTTTTCAAGTCAACAGCTTGCTGTGTTTTGGGGTTTTCATTACTTGAAGATAATATAACAGAGTCTGATGATCGATCTACTATCAGGCGACTCTTGCTGCCTGATTTTGTGCATCCCAGCAGTAAGCATACTGTGGCTCTGGTACATTCCAGAAAGTACTCGGGTTGGCTCATTTCAAATGCTTCTGAGCAAATGGATTCCTCCAGGTTTCACCGCAGCTCCAAATAAACCCATCATGAAAGCATAGATGCGAGAGGGTGGGTTGAGGTTCTTTTTCATCATCTGGTTGCCGAGAGAAATCTTCAATGTTTCCTTCTGCCAACCCACTCTGAGCTTTTCTTGTGCAAAAGAAATAAATAACTTGCATTATGTTGTGTCATTCGTGACCTCCAGGATGGGAGATAGGGGGCGAAATTCTCCTACCCGCCCCGCCACATTTCTGCGTCGACCGGCCGGCGGGAGTCTCCGTAACACCGGCCGGTCAATGGGGTTTCCCATTGTGGGGCAGCCCCACGCCGTCGGGAAAACCCCCGGTGCCGGCAGAACGGAGACTCCCGCCAGCGGAGAATGACGCCCAGGAAGTCTCCCAAGCCCCAACATGCTCATGGAATGGAGCCCTTCCCGCAATAACCTACAGATTAAGGGGAACGAACACCCGCCCCCTTCCCCGCTCTCACCTCCACAACAAACCTTAGATTTGACCCCCATGGGGTCAGAATACCTCCCTCTTCATTCCCACACGAACACAGCCATATTAGAGTCACAGAATAGTACAATTCAAAAAAGAAGTCATTGTGCCCTCATCAACTCCATGCTAGCTCTTTTGAAGGGTAATCCAACTAACACCACTCCCTCGCTCATGCCCTGGGTTCCACCCCCCGCCCACTTATGGACCGGTTAGACTGGGATGAAAGATTGGCAAGAAATCTAGCTGAACAGTGGGCTACAGTGGTAAACCACTGTTACACCTGTATTAGGTGATGTACGGTAGGACCTGTACTGCAGGTTCGCCGGTAGTTCCTGCCTGCTGGCTCCGCCCAGGAGGCGGGGTATAAATATGCATGTCCTCCAGCCAGCAGCCATTTCGCCAGCTGCTGACAGCAATAAAGCCTCAGTTGGATTCAATTATCGTCTTTGTCCAATTGATCATGCCTCAATTTATTGCTATCAGTTTCTAAGGATGGACCTCCGTATCAAACCGGATCGCCTACAGCTGGATCTGCACTCAAGCGATGCCAGAAAGGACTTCCAGCACTGGCTAGCTTGCTTCGAGGCGTATATCAACGCGGCACCAACCCCTGTTCCGGAGGCTCAGAAGATTCAGATTTTATATTCCAGGCTGAGCTCCAAAGTCTTTCCGCTAATCCAGAACGTGCCGAACTACGTCGAAGCCATGACTCTACTCAAGGGCAACTACGCACAGAAGACGAACACGCTTTTCGCCAGGCACGCACTCACCACTTGCTCTCAACTCCCTGGTGAGTCCATAGAAGACTCCTGGCGGGCCCTAATCCCACTAGTCCGGGACTGTGACTGCCAGGCCGTTACGGCCAAGAAACACTCAGACCTCCTTATGCGGGACGATTTTGTGACTGGAATTGGGTCAGATCTCATACGCCAGCGACTCCTAGAGGGGACCATGCGCAGAGACTAAAACGCTAGCACTTTCCATGACGGTCGCCCTGCGCAACGTCCAGTCCTACACCCCCAGCCGCGCGGCGCACCCCTCCTACGCTTCGTGGACCCCACAGACAGCCGTCCCAGTGGGGGCACTGCCCACCCAATATGTCTGCTCTGCACGCCAGCTAGTGAACCTCGGAGGCCCCCGATGCTATTTTTGCGCCAACAGAAGCACCCCTGCCAACGCTGCCCGGCCCGATCTGCCGTTTGTAAAGCCTGCGGGAAGAAGGGCCACTTCGCCGCGGTGTGCCAGGCCCGCCCAGTAGCCGCTATCGCCCCCATCCCCCTCGGTCGCGGGCAATGGCCGCCGCCATCCCACCCCCTCAGACAACGTGCGACCAGAGGGCACCGCCAGCTTCCCCACCGCGCAACACGTGCATTCCATGGGCAACGCCAACTTGTTCCACCCCAACAACGTGCGTTCCATGGGCGCCGCCATTTTGTAACCCTCAAGCTCTTCGGGCGCCGCCATCTTGTCTACCCCTCAGCACATGGGCACCACCAGCGTTCCAGGACCCGGTCTCACCAGCCGCCCCGTTATCCGACACCAGCGATGACCAACCAAGACTCGCCTCCATGTCAATCGACCAGTCTCGTCCGCATAACCTGACAAACGCATCCACCAGCGTGAAAGTTGACGGACACGTAACCTCCTGCCTGCTGGACTCCGGGAGCACCGAAAGCTTCATACACCCAGATACGGTAAGGCGCTGCTCCCTCACGATACACCCCGCCAACCAAAAAATCTCCCTGGCCTCCGGATCCCATTGCGTAGCGATCCAGGGGTACTGTACGGTCACGCTCACGGTCCAGAGCGTAGAATTCAGCGGCTTCCACCTCTACGTCCTCCCTAACCTCTGCGCTGCACTAATCCTCAGCCTGGACTTCCAGTGCAACCTCCAGAGCCTAACTCTGAAATTCGGCTGGCCCTTACCACCCCTTACTGTGTGCGGCCTCGCGACCCTAAAGGTCAAACCACCTTCCCCCTTTGCCAGTCTAACTCCAGATTGCAAACCCGTCGCCACCAGGAGCAGACGGTACAGCACCCAGGACAAGACCTTCATCAGGTCTGAAGTCCAGCGGCTGCTTCGGGAGGGAGTCATCGAGGCCAGCAACAGCCCCTGGAGAGCTCAAGTGGTAGTAGTTAAAACTGGGGAGAAACACCGAATGGTCATGAAATACAGCCAGACCATCAACCGGTACACGCAGCTCGACGCGTACCCCCTCCCACGCATATCTGACATGGTTAACCAGATTGCACAGTACCGGGTCTTCTCAACGGTAGACCTGAAATCCGCCGACCACCAGTTCCCCATCAGTAAATCGGACCGTCCATACACCGCCTTCGAGGCAGACGGCCGCCTATACCACTTCCTTAGGGTCCCCTTTGGCGTCACAAACGGGTCTCGGTCTTCCAAAGGGTGATGGACTCAATGGTCGACCAGTACGGGTTGCGGGTCACCTTTCCGTACCTAGACAACGTCACCATCTGCAGCCATGATCAGCAGGACCACGACGCCAACCTTGCTAAATTTCTCCACACCGCTACTCTCCTAAACCTCACTTACAGCAAGGAGAAGTGCGTGTTCCGCACAAACCGCTAAGCCATCCTTGGCTATGTGGTCCAGAACGGAGTTCTGGGGCCGATCCCGACCGCATGCGCCCCCTTATGGAGCTCCCCCTCCATCACTGCCCCAAGGCCCTCAAACGCTGCCTGGGGTTCTTTTCGTACTACACTCAGTGGGTCCCAAACTATGCGGACAAGGCCCGCCCACTCATACAGTCCACCCAGTTTCCCCTGCCAGCAGAGGCCCAACAGACCTTCGCCCGGATCAGAGCTGATATTGCCAAAGCCACAATGCACGCTGTAGATGAGACACTGCCCTTCCAAGTAGAAAGTGACGCATCAGACATCGCCTTTGCCACTACCCTCAATCAGGCAGGCAGGCCCTTGGCATTCTTTTCCCGCACCCTTCATGCCTCAGAAATTCGGCACTCATCTGTCGAAAAGGAGGCCCAAGCTATCGTTGAAGCTGTGTGGCATTGGAGGCATTACCTGGCCGGCAGGAGATTCACGCTCCTCACTAACCAACGGTCGGTAGCCTTCATATTCAACAACACACAGCAGGGCAAGATCAAGAACGATAAAGTCTTGAGGTGGAGGATCGAGCTCTCCACCTACAATTACGAGATTATGTATCGCCCCGGCAAACTCAATGAGCCTCTAGAGGCCATATCATGAGGTACATGTGCCAGCGCACAGGTAGACCGACTCCGGGCCCTGCACTACAGCCTTTGTCACCCAGGAGTCAAACGGTTGTACCACTTCATTAAGGCACAAAATCTGCGCTATTCCGCCGAGGAAGTAAGGACAATCACCAGGGACTGCCAGTTCTGTGCGGAGTGCAAGCCGCACTTCTACTGGCCGGACCGCGCGGGCCTGGTGAAGGCCACCGCCCCTTTGAACGCCTCAGCGTGAACTTCAAAGACCCCCTCCCCTCTACCGACCATCACTCGTATTTTCTCAGTGTGGTCGACGAATACTCCAGATTCCCCTTTGCCATCCCATGCCCCGACATGACGTCTGCCACCGTCATTAAAGCCCTCAACACGATCTTCACTCTGTTCGGTTTCCCCGCCTACATCCACAGTGACAGGGGATCCTCATTCATGAGTGATGAGCTGCGTCAGTTCCTGCTCAGCAGGGGTATCACCGCCAGCAGAACAACAAGCTATAACCCCCGGGGAAACGGACAGGTAGAAAGGGAGAATAGGACGGTATGGAGGGCCGTCCAGCTGGCCCTACGGCCCAGGAACCTCCCGGCCTCCCGCTGGCAGGAGGTCCTCCCTGATGCACTCCACTCCATTCGCTCATTACGGTGCACGGCCACTAACAATACACCCCATGAACGTTTTTTGCCTTCCCCAGGAAGTCCACATCCGGGGTGTCGCTCCCGACTTGGCTCGCAGCTCTGGGAATCGTGCTTCTCCATAAGCATGTCCGACTACACAAGACGGACCCGTTGTTGGAGAGGGAGCACTTGCTCCACGCAAACCCCCAATACGCCTATGTAGCATTCCCCGACGGCCGCCAGGATACTGTCTCCCTCAGGGACCTGGCACCAACAGGTTCCACCCCTATGCCCCCCGCACCACCCTCCCCTCCACCGTCGCTCCCAACAACACCTCCCCCAGAACCATTCATCCTCCCCCTGCCCACGCCCGACGATGAAGAGGATTTCGGCACGCTCCCGGAGTCACCATCGACCAGATCAGCACCAACATCGCCGACACCACTGCGCCGCTCCCAGAGGAACATCAAGGCCCCGGACTGGCTAAACCTCTGACCGGACCACCGGACATCAAATGACATTTGTTTGCTCAAATCTTGTAAATATTAACTCATTGTTGTATATAGTTATCCGCCACCCCCGCGGACTCAATTTTTAACAGGGGGTGAATATGGTAAACCACTGTTATACCTGTGTTAGGTGATGTGCGGTAGGACCTGTACTACAGGTTCGCCGGTAGTCCCTGCCTGCTGGCTCCGCCCAGGAGGCGGGGTATAAATATGCGTGTCCTCCAGCCAGCAACCATTTTGCCATGTGCTGTGGGAGGCCACACATCTGATAGCAATAAAGCCTCAGTTGGATTCAACTATCGTCTTTGACCAATTGATCGTGCCTCAGCTACCTTCAGACCAGAAATGGTCTGGGCACAGTCAAGATATATTCCCTTTAAGGAAAAGGTAGGACAAACAAATCCAGAGCTCCCTGGATGAAAAAGGAAATTGAAATTAAGAAAAGGAAGAAAAATGTGCTTACGACAGATATCAGATACAAAATTTAGTTCAGAGCCAAGAGAAATAAGGAAGCTTCAGAGGGGAGGTGAACAGCACATTAGAGAAGTGAAGAGGGATTATGCGAAAAAAACTGGCAGTCAACATAAAAGGGGAACCCTAAAGTCGTCTATAAGCATATAAATAGTAAAAGGGAGGCAAAAGGAATAGTGCTGATTAGGGCCGATAAAGGGAATTTATACATGGAGGCAGGAGCACGCCTGAGGTATGAAATGAATACTTTGCATTTGTCTTTACCAACAAGGTAGATGCTACACAGGCCATACTAGATGAGGAAACTCTGCCCTTAGGTGGGTTCAAAATTGATAAGGAAGAAGTGTTGAATAGACTGTCGGTACTTAAAGTTGACAAGGTACCTGGACCGGGTGAGATGCATCCAGGGATATTGAAGGAAGTGAGAATGGTAATTACAGGGGCACTGGCCATAATCTTTCTGTCTTCTCTAGATTCAGGGGGAGGCATCAGAGGACTGGAGAATTGCAAATGTTACACCCTTGTTCAAAAAACAGTGTAAGGATAAGCACAGCAATTACAGGCCAGTCAGTTCAACATCAGTGGTAGGCAGGTTTCTTGAAAATAATATTTGGGGCAAAATTAGTCGTCGCATGGGAAAATGTGGGTCAATTAGAAGAGCTAGCATGGATTTCTAAAGGGTAAGTTGTGTTCAACAAACTAGCTGGAATTTTTTTAAGAGGTATCAGAAAGTGTCGATGAGGGTAATGCTGTTGATGTGGTGTGCACAGACTTTCAAAAGGCATTCAATACAGTGCAACCGATCAAACCTGTGAGAACAGTTTTAGCTCATGAAATAAAGGGGACATGGAGACAAAATTGGTTGAATAATAGGAAGCAGAGAGTAATGCTTAATGAATATTTTTCAGGCTGAAGGAAACTTTGTAGTGGTATTCCCCAAGGATCAGTATTGGGACCCTTGCTTTTCCTGTTATATATTTATGACCTAGATAGAAACATAGAAAATAGGAGCAGGAGTAGGCTATTTGACCCTTCAGACCTGTGTACCATTCATTATGATCATGGCTGATCATCCAACTCAATAACATGTTCCTGCTTTCCCCATGTCCTTTGATCCCTTAACCCCAAGAGCTATATCTAGCTCCTTCTTGAAAACATACAATGTTTTGGCCTCAACCGCTTTCCGTGGTGGAGAATTCCACAGGCTCATAACTCTTAAGTGAAGAAATTTCTCCTCATATCAGTCCTAAATGGTTTACCCCATATCTTTAGACTGTGACCCCTGGTTCTGGACTTACCCACCATCGACAACATCCTTCCTGCATCTACCCTGTCTAGTCCTGTTAGAATTTTATAGGTTTCTATGAAATTTCCCCTCATTCTTCCCAACTCCAGCGAATAGAATTCTAATCGACTCAATCTCTCCTCCTGCATCAGTCTCGCCATCCCAGGAATCAGTTTGAACATAGAGCATAGAACAGTACAGCACAGTACAGGCCTTTCGGCCCATGACTACATATACTATTCTATTCAATTTACTGCTGTCCATGTGCCTGTCCAAGAGTCGCTTAAATGTCCCTAATGACTCAGACTCCACCACCTCTGCTGGCGTGCATTCCACACACCCATCACTCCTTGTGTAAAAAAACAACCTCTGATATCTCCACTATTCCTTCCTCCAATCACCTTAAACTTATGTCCCTTCGTGACAGCCATTTCCTCCCTGGGGAAAAGTCTCTGGCTATCCACTCTATCCATGCCTCTCATCACCTTGTACACCTCTATCAAGTCACCTCTCTTCCTTCTTCGCTCCAGTGAGAAAAGCCTAGCTCACTCAATATTTCTTCATAAGACATGCCCTCCAGTCCAGGCAGCATCCTGGTAAATCTCCTCTGCACCCTCTCCAAACCATCCATCCTTCCTATAATGAGGCGACCAGAACTGGACACAATATTCCAAATGTGATTTAACTAGGGTTTTATAAAGCAAAACCTCAGGGCTCTTAAATTCAATCTCCCTGTTAATGAAAGCCAACACACCATACGCCTTCTTAACAACCCTATCAATCTGCGTGGTAACTTTGAGGGATCTATGTACGCGGACTCCTAGATCCCTCTGTTCCTCCACAATTCCAAGAATCCTGCCTTTAATCCTGTATTCAGTATTCAAATTCGACCTTCCAAAATGAATCACTTCACATTTATCAAGGTTCAACTCCATCTGCCACTTCTCAGGGCAGCTCTGCATCCTGTCAATGTTCTGTTGTAACCTGCAATAGCTCTCAACACTATCTGCAACTCCACCAATTTTCGTATCATCAGCAAACTTACTAATCCATCCTTCCACTTCCTTATCCAAGTCATTTATAAAACCCACAAAGAGCAGATGTCCCAGATCAGATCCCTGCGGGACACTACTGGTCACCGACCTCCAGGCGGAATACTTTCCATCCACTACCACTCGCTGTCTTCTTTGGACCAGCCAATTCTGTATTGAGACAGCCAAATTTCCCTGTATCCCATGTCCCCTGACTTTCTCAATGAGCCTACCATGGGGAACCTTATAACATGCCTTACTGAAATCCATACACACTACATCCACTGCCCGACCTTCATCAATGTGCCTCGTCACATCCTCAAAAGCTTCAATGAGGCTTGTGAGGCATGACCTGCCCCTCACAAAGTCATGCTGACTATCTTTAATCAAACAATGTTTTTCTAAAGCGTTTTTTAGCATGCGAATGGGAGTGGAGTTGGGGGAGGGAGGGCGGCCTCCCGAACCTGTTCAGGCAGGTTTCGGTAAGCCTAGATGGTGTGAATAGTAGGGGGATAGGTAGAGTGGGGAGACCCACTTGCGAGTGAAGGACCAGATAAGGCTCCGTAAAGGGTGGGTAAGTCAGATGTTTCATTCGGGCTTTGATAGTAGGCCGTGAGGAGTAGCAGTTCTGATAAACAAAAGAATCCGGTTCCAAATGGAGAAGGTGGTGGAAGATCGGTGGGGGGGAGGTACGTGATGGTGATGGGAGTGCTGGAGGGTAAATCAGTGGTTTTCGTGAGTGTTTATGCACCAAATTAGGATGATATAGGCTTTGGATGATGGTGCGATCCTGGGCATGGACATACACAGTTGATTTTGAGGGGGGATCTGAATACAGTCTTGAACCCGAAAGAGGACCGCTCCAGGCCAAAGTCGCTTACCCTTTTGCAGGGAGGAGGGGGGGGGGGGGAGCAAAGGTATTGCCGGAGTTTATGACAGAGATGGGGTGGGGGCGGCAGACCCATGGTGATTCTTACATCCGGCGAGGAGGACATTTTCCTTCTTACCGGTGCATCAGGTCTACTCGCGGATCAACATTTTTATAATGTGGAGGGCTATGCTGCCGGGAGTAAGGAAGAGGGAGTATTCTGTGATTGTAATTTCCGACAATAGATGGGATTTGTGAAGGGTAGGCGATTGTCTTCCAATGTGCGGTGCCTGTTGAATGTGGTATCTCAGTCAGAGGTGGATCAGCGGGAAGTGATTGTGGCGCTGGATGCAGAGAAGGCCTTTGATAGGGTGGAGTGAAAGTATCTGTTTGCGGTGCTGGAGCAATTCGGGATAGGGCCAAAGTTGTTATCGTGGGTTAAGTTGTTACAGCAGGATCCAAAGGCTAGGGTCCGGACGAATAATGGAGGCTCGCACTACTTCTGATTGCAAAATAATATAATAATAATAATTGCTTATTTTCACAAGTCGGCTTCAATGAAGTTACTGTGAAAAGCCCCTAGTCGCCACATTCCGGCGCCTGTTCGAGTAGGCCGTTACGGGAATTGAACCCGTGCTGCTGGCATTGTTCTGCACTACAAGCAGACACGGGGGAACGTGCAGACAGTGACCCAGCAGGGAATCGAACCTGGGACCCTGGTGCTGTGAAGCCACAGTGCGATCCACTTGTGCTACCATGCTGCCCTGAATATATCCCTTGCTGCCAGGAAACCCACGGCAGGGGCTCAATGTGTCTCCGAGACCAGGAGATCCTGCCAACGTGAGTGGCCAGAGAATTGAGAGTAACACAGAAAAATAGGACCAAAGAGAATACAGAGAGTAACTTGAAAGATAAGACAGGAAACTGACAAACAGACAACGAGGGCGGAATTTTCACAATAGCAGGGTGTACTGTTTTCCGCTGTATTTTGTAATTGGGCTGTTCCCACAATTTCTTGCTGGCGTGATCAGATTAAGCAGTTCTGTGCTCAACCTGGCAGTGTAATCTCAAGGCCAAGATCCCCTGTTAATATTCTTCTGCTCGTATGTTCCTTGTGATTAATTACTCAGCACGTGTGGTCAGTCACTTGATTTTTATCATCTTTGTTATTCTACTTTACTTGGAATTCCACTTCACAAATTCTGTCTTGGTTAAAATTCAACCAATTGGGAGGCAAAGCATTCAGACCCTTGTACCCTTTTGCACAAATAAACCATCAACATCAAAAGTAGCCAAGCTTCTTACCACAACTTCAACTTTGATGTTTCTATATTAGAAAAAGAGGAGCTTTCCTGTAGAAAAAAAGGAGAAATGGCATATACTGTTGCTTTTTTCTCCAATCTATGAGTTTGCCTACAAACTCAGGATTCTAATTGACAAAAATGAGGCTAATGATTTCCATCTACTGCTTTGTACTGCTTTGTTGGAAGTGCACAGACAGATAGGAGGGGGTGGAGGAAGGGTGGGGTTGAGCTGCCCGGTGTAGATCATGAAAAGTCATTGGCAAACAGGATTAAGGAGAATTCCAAAGATTCTTATATGTATATAAAGGGCAAGAGCGTAGCCAGGAAAAGGGTTGGCCCACTCAAGGACAGAGGAGGAAATTTAGGTATGGAGCCAGAGGATATGGGTGAGATATTAAATGAGTACTTTGCATCAGTATTCACCAAAGGGAAGGACTTGATGGATGATAAGTCTAGAGAAGGGTGTGTAGATAGTCTGGGTCATGTCGATATCAAAAAGGAGGAGGTGTTGGGTGTTTTGATAAACATTAAGGTAGATAAGCCCCCAGGGCCTGATGGAATCTACCCCAGATACTGAGGGAGGCAAGGGAGGAAATTGCTGAGGCCTTGACAGAAATCTTTATATCCTCATTCGCTACAAGTAAGCTCCCAAAGAACTGGAGAATTGCCAATGTTGTTCCTTTGTTTAAAAGGGTAGCAAGGATATACAGGAAATTACAGGCCATTGAGTCTTACGACAGTGATGGGGAAATTATTGGAGAGGATTCTTCAGGACAAGATTTACTCGTACAAAAGGTGAAGTCAGAGGGGATCAGAGGTGAGCTGGCAAGATGGATACAGAAATGGCCCGGGCATATAAGACAGAGGATAGCAGTGGAAGCGTGCTTTTCTGAATTGAGGGCTGTGACTAGTGGGCGGGATTCTCTCGCAATCGGCGAATTGGCCCGACGCCAAGAACAGCGCGAACCACTCCGGCATCGGGCCAACCGGAAGTTGCATGGTTCCGCGCATGCGCAGATCGGCCGGCGTATTCTTGCGCATGCACAGGGGGTGCCTTCCCCAGGCCGGCCATGGCGGAGCCCAACAGAGGCCAGCGCGGAAGGAAGAAGTGCCCCCACGGCACAGGCCCCCCCCCCCCCCGCAGATCGTGGGCCCCGCACGCGGGCCCGGCCACCGTGGGGGCCCCCCCGTGCCTCCCCGAGGACCGCACCAGCCGGCCTACCAGCCAGATCCCGCCATGTGGGACCATGTCCATTTCATGCCGGTGGGACTGCCCAAAAACCGACGGCCGCTCGGCCCATCAGGGCCCGGAGAGTTGCCGGGGGAGCCGCTGCCAACAGCCCCAAACCTGCGTGGCATGATCCCCGCCCGAAAACCGGCGCCGGAGAATACGGCAGCCCGCGTCGGCGCGGTGTGGCGGGATTCACACCGCCGCCCCCCCCCCCCCCCCTGGGGGACTGTCCGACCTGTGGTGTTCCGCAGGTTTCAATGCTGGGACCTTTGGTGTTTGTAGTATATATAAATGATTTGGAGAAAAACGTGACTGGTCTGATTAGTAAGCTTACGGACGCCACAAAGGTTGATGTAGTTGCGGACAGTGATGACGAAGGTCCAACAGAGGGGAGGAAGTATACAGTAAATGGCAGAACCCTTGGGGATTATTGACAGGCAGAGAGATCTGGCGTACAGGTCCACAAATCCCTGAAAGTGGCAATGCAGGTGGATAAGGTCGTCAAGAAGGCAAATGCCATGCTGGCCTTCATCGGTGGGGGGATTGAGCATAAAAATTGACAAGCCATGCTGCAGCTACACAGAACCTTAGTTAGGCCACAGTTGGAATATTGCGTACAATTCTGGTCGGCACATTACCATAAGGATGGGGAGGCTTTGGCGAGGGTACAGAAGAGGTTTACCAGGATGTTGCCTGGTCTGGAGGCTATTAGCTGTGAGGAGAGATTGGAAAAACTCGGAATGTTATCACTGGAACGTTGGAGGTTGAGGAGCAAACCTGATAGAAGTTTACAAAATTATGAGAGGCATGGACAGAATGGACAGTCAGAAGCTTTTTCCCATGGTGAAAAGGTCAATTACTAGGGACATAGGTTTAAGGTGTGAGGGGCAAGTGATGTGTTAGGCAGGTAGGTTCGATGTGGACTGCACTCGATGCAGGGAAGCTAGAAACAGACGTCCAACATGGTTTTATTCAACGATAGAACTGATATACATATTCAGCTGTGGGTCGACACTATACTGAACTGACCGGAGACCTTGTAGTAGCCTGACCAGACTTACTAGCTACCGCATGGTGTTTGCACTTGCTAGCTCGTGGACTCTGACTGTCTCAGTGGCTGGGTCCCGAGAGAGCGGGAAACCTAGTGCCCTCTGGCTTTATAGTGGTAGTGTCCTGTCTGGTGATTGGCTGCACTGTGCTGTGTGCTTACTGGTCATCCTGTGTGTCAATCACTGCCTGTCTGCATCTCATTATATACATGAGTGGATATTATGACATCTCCCCCTTTTCGTTTGGATAAATACTGAGGTGTGCGTGCGTATACATATATATATGCCTGACTATGTATAAAAGGTGTCTAAATGAGCGTATATAAATAGGAAGGAGTCGATGGTGCAGGTGCATGGCAAACGAAACAATATTTACAGAGGTTAAATCGATGAAGTCACAAAATGTACAAAAGTTCAGTCCACAGATTCAGTCTTTGTGGTGGGCGACAAATTCTTGTCGATCGCCGCAGAGGTGGATCAGGAGCCTCCTGCACGTCGATAAGCGGGATCGCTGCCATCGCGGAAATCGCATGGGCCGGCAGGATTGCTGGTAGATCGGTGGCCTCGTGGCAGGGTACGTCCGGAGGAAGCATCGTAGGCGGAGGGGCACTTCGGTCAGGTAGCGGGCGTGGAACTCTTCGCAGTGCCCGTCTGTTGCACCATAGCAGGGAGCCATCAGCCATGCGGACAAGGAACGATCTTGGGGCCACTTGTTTGATCACAACAGCTGTGGCTGACCAGCCGCCCTCAGGCAATTGGACACGAACATGATCTGTTGGGGTCAGCCCTGGTAGATCCGTGACATGAGCATCGTTAGTGGCCTTCTGTTGGGCCCGTGACTGGTCAAAGTCTGGAACATGGATGGCTGGAACTGTGGTCCTCAGACTGCAATTCATGAGCATCTGCGCTGGAGACAACCCAGTGGACAGTGGGATTGCCCTGTATGCCAGCATCGCCACGTTGAAGCCGAAGCCTGAGTCTGCAGCTTTGCACAGCAACGGCTTTACAATACGGACCCCTTTCTCGGCCTTCCCTTTTGACTGCAGGTAGTGGGGACTGGAGGTTACGTGACGGAAGTTGGAGGACTGTGCAAAATCAGACTATTCCTGGCTCTAAAAGCAAGGACCGTGTCGCTCATTAGCGTGAGCAGAATCCCATGCCTGGCGAACATTTCTTTGCAGGCTTTGATTACCGCCTTCGACGTGAGGTCGGACAGTTTCACCACTTCTGGGTAACTGGAGAAGTAGTCGACCAGGAGTACGTAGTCACGCCCCTTGGCGTGGAAAAGGTCTACACCTACTTTGGACCACGGAGAAGTCACGATCTCGTGCTGTTGCAGCGTTTCCTTGGGTTTAGCTGGTTGAAACTTCTGACAGGTAGGGCAGTTGAAGACTGTGTCGACAATGTCTTGGCTGATGCCGGCCATTAGACTGCCTCCCGAGCTCTGCGTCGGCATTTTTAGACCCCAAGGTGACCCTCATGGAGTTGGCCCAGCACCATAGCCCGCATACTCTGAGGAATTACAATCCTGTCGAGTTTCAGAAGGATTCCCTCCACCACCGTCAGGTCGTCTTTTACATTATAGAACTGGGGACATTGTCCCTTCTGCCAGCCATTGGTAAGGTGCTGCATCACACGCTGCAGCAGAGGATCCTTGGCCGTCTCCTCACGAATTTGGACCACCCGTTCATCAGAGGCCTGAAGGTTGGTGACACACAACTGCACTTGCGCTTCTATGTGGCAGATGAAGTCACTTTGTTCACACGGTGTGGTAAGGGCATCTGCAACGATCAGCTCTTTGCCTGGCATGTAGACAAGTTCAAAGTCGTAGCGGCGTAGCTTAAGAAGAATTCACTGTAACTGAGGTGTCATGTCATTTAAATCCTTCTGGATTATATGGACCAGAGGCCTGTGGTCCGTTTCTACCTTGAATTTTGGCAGGCCGTAAACGTAGTCGTGAAACTTGACTATCCCTGTCAGGAGGCCCAGACACTCCTTTTCAATCTGAGCATACCGTTGCTCAGTGGGTGTCATGGCCCTGGAGGCATACGTCACTGGAGCCCAGGACGAGGAGTCATCTCGCTGAAGGAGCACCACCCCAATGCCGTCCTGGCTTGCATCAGTCGATATCTTGGTTTCCTTAGTTGGGTCAAAGAATGCTAGAACCGGGGCTGTAGTGAGCTTTGCTTTCAGCTCACGCCATTCCTCTTCATGCGTGGGCAGCCACTGGAATTCCGTCGACTTCTTGAGGGCCGTGGTGTGGGATGCCATATTGGGAATGAATTTCCCGAGGAAGTTGACCATCCCGAGGAAGCGGAGGACCGCCTTCTTGTCCTCCGGGGTCTTCATGGCGTTGATTGCCAAGACCTTGTCGGCGTCTGGCCGCACACCCTGCCGCGAGATGTGGTCGCCTAGAAACTTAATATCAGATTGACCAAATGAGCACTTGGCCCAGTTGAGCTGGAGACCATGTTCATGAATTCTCTGGAATACCTTCTTGAGGCGAGCGATGTGTTCCTGGGGCGTTGTGGACCAGATAATTACGTCGTCAACGTATATTTGCACCCCTCGATGCACTCCATCATCTGCTCCATGATGCGGTGAAATACTTCGGAGGCAGATATGATCCCAAAAGGCATCCGGTTGTAGCAGTCGCGACCAAAAGGGGTGTTGAACGTGCACAGCTTGCGACTGGACGCGTCCAGCTGCATTTGCCAAAAACCCTCGGAGGCGTCCAGCTTAGTAAAGAATCTGGCATGAGCCATCTCACTGGTCAACTCTTCACGTTTTGGTTTCGGGTAATGCTCCCGCATGATGTTGCGGTTTAGATCCTTAGGGTCAATGCAAATGCGAAGTTCCTCTGATGGCTTCTTAACGCAGACCATGGAGCTGACCCAATCTGTTGGCCCTGTGACCTTCGATATGATTGTGATAGTCTGTGTAGAGGTATTATGGTACCTGGTAATGCTTGAACACCATTGGTAGATATTGTGTTTTTCCTATTGGTCAAGCTGTATGGTAGCTCCGCCCTGAAAGGCGGGGTATAAGAGCCCGTGTCGCCCCAGAAGCTTTCTTTCTGTACCTGAGCTGCTGGGGGAAGCATCTAGCTTATTAAAGCCTTCTATTGGACTACAACCTCGCTTTAGTGGTCATTGATCGTGCATCAATTTAATAAGGTAGATTCCGAGACATCTCCCATCCCCCCACAAGCTTGTGCTGCAAGGCGGCCTGGGAACCCCGGGGGGCCCCACTGCTACTTGTGCGGGCAGGTCAAGCACCCCCAGCAGCGCTGCCCGGCCCGCGCATCCACCTGCAAGGGATGCGGTAAAAAGGGCCACTTTGTGGTGTCATGCCAGGCCCGTGCGGTTACCGCGGTCTCCGGTGACGACTGCGGACCGCCACCACAAACCTCTCCACGGTTCCCGTGCGGCCAGCGGGTGCTGCCATCTTCCTCCTCCAAGGCCATGTGCAACCAATGGGAGCCGCCGTCTTGGATGGACTCCCAGGACCCCAGCTCGGCTGACTGCACACCGCCCGAAGAGAACACTCAACTGCTGAGATTAGCCTCGGTGACCCTGGACCAGTCCCGGCCTCGAACACTCTCAACTGCTACAACAACAGTACTAATCAATGGGCACGAGACGTCCTGCATAATTGACTCTGGGAGCACGGAGAGCTTCATACACTCCGACATGGTAAGGCGCTGTTCTCTCCTCGTCCACCCCGTTAATCAAAAAATCTCCCTGGCCTCCGGTTCCCACTCAGTAGAGATAAAGGGGTTTTGTGTAGCAAACCTCACGGTCCAGGGAAGGGAGTTTAAAAATTACCGGCTCTACGTCCTTCCCCACCTCTGCGTGGCCACACTCCTAGGTTTAGACTTCCAGTGTAATCTCCAAAGTCTAACTTTCAAATTCGGCGGCCCTATACCCCTCCCTCACTGTCTGCAGCCTCACGACCCTCAAGGTCGATCTGCCTTCCCTGTTTGTAAACCTCATCCCGGATTGCAAACCTGTCGCCACCAGGAGCAGACGGTGCTGTGCCCAGGATCGGATCTTTATTAGGTCACAGGTCCAAAGGCTACTGAGGGAAGGAGTCATTGAAGCTAGCAATAGTCCCGGGAGAGCTCAAGTAGTGGTGGTAAAGACCGGGGAGAAGCATAGGATGGCCATCGACTACAGTCAGACCATCAACAGTTTACACAGCTGGACGCGTACCCTCTCCCCCGCATGTCCGACCTGGTAAACAGGATCGCGCATTACAAGGTCTTCTCCACGGTGGATCTTAAGTCCGCCTACCACCAGCTCCCCATCCGCACTAGTGACCGCAAATACACTGCCTTCGAGGCAGATGGACGGCTCTATCACTTCTTAAGGGTTCCCTTCGGTGTCAATAACAGGGTCTCGGTCTTTCAGCGTGAGATGGACCGAATGATTGACCGGCACGGTTTACGGGCAATATGCCCGTATCTCGATAATGTCACCAGCTGCGGCCACGACCAGTAGGACCACGACACCAACCTCCGAAAATTTCTCCAGACCGCAAAGATCCTTAACCTTACGTACACAAGGATAAATGCGTGTTTAGCACCGACCGCCTAACCATCCTTGGCTACGTAGTGCGAAATGGAGTTATGGGCCCCGACCCTGAACGCATGCGCCCCTTAAGGAGTTCCCCCTCTCTCACTGCTCCAAGGCCCTGAAGCGCTGCCGAGGGTTTTTTTCTTACTATGCCCAGTGGGTCCCCAACTATATGGACAAGGCCCGTCCCCTGATCCAATCCACAGTTTTCCCCTGTCGACAGAGACCCGGCAGGCCTTCAGCCGCATCAAAGCAGACATTGCAAAGGCCACGATGCACGCCATCGACGAGTCCCTCCCCTTCCAGGTCGAGAGCGACGCATCTGACGTAGCTCTGGCGGCCACTCTCAACCAAGCGGGCAGATCCGTGGCCTTCTTCCCACGTATTCTCCATGGTTCCGAAATCCGCCACTCCTCAGTCGAAAATGAGGCCCAGGCCATAGTAGAAGCTGTGCGACATTGGAGGCATTACCTGGCCGGTAGGAGATTCACTCTCCTCACTGACCAATGGTCGGTTGCTTTCATGTTCGATAATGCACAGCGGGGCAAGATAAAAAACGATAGGATCTTGCGGTGGAGGATTGAACTCTCCACCTACATCTATGAGATCTTGTATCGTCCCGGGAAGCTAAACGATCCTCCTGATGCCCTGTCCCACGGCACATGTGCCACCGCACAAGTGGACCGCCTCTGAGGCCTCCACGAGGACCTCTGCCACCCAGGGGTCACTCGCTTCTTCCACTTTATCAAGACCCGCAACCTGCCCGACTCCATCGAGGAGGTCAGGACAGCCACCAGGGACTGCCAAATCTGCGCGGAGTGCAAACCGCACTTCTACCGGCCAGAGAAAGCGCACCTGATAAAGGCTTCCCGTCCCTTTGAACGCCTCAGCATGGACTTCAAAGGCCCTCTCCCCTCCACCGACCGCAACACGTACTTCCTGAACGTGATTGACGAGTACTCCCGGTTCCCATTCGCCATCCCCTGCCCCGACATGACCGCAACCACCGTCATCAAGGCCCTCCATAGCATCTTTGCACTGTTCGGGTTCCCCGCTTACATACATAGTGATAGGGGGTCCTCCTTTATGAGCGACGAACTACGTCATTTCCTGCTCAGCAAGGGCATCGCCTCGAGGAGGACGACCAGTTACAACCCCCGGGGTAACGGACAGGTAGAGAGGGAGAACGGAACGGTCTGGAAGACCGTCCTACTGGCCCTACGGCCAATCCTCCCGGAGTCCCTCCACTTCATCCGGTCACTGCTTTGTACCACGACCAACCAAACACCTCACAAACGTCTTCTTGTCTTCCCCAGGAAGTCCTCCTCTGGGACCTCGCTCCCAACCTGGCTGGCAACTCCCGGACCCAGCCTGCTCCGAAAACACGTGGGGGCGCACAAGTCTGACCCGTTGGTCGAGAGGGTCCATCTTCTCCACGCTAACCCCCAGTACGCCTACGTGGAGTACCCCGACGGCCGGCAAGATACGGTCTCCCTACGAGACCTGGCGCCCGCCGTAGAGGTATTATGGTACCTGGTAATGCTGGAACACCATTGGTAGATATTGTATGTTTCCTATTGGTCAAGCTGTATGGTAGCTCCGCCCTAAAAGGCGTGGTATAAGAGCCCGTGCCACCCCAGCAGCCTTCTTTTTGTACCTGAGCTGCTGGGAGAAACATCTAGCTTATTAAACCCTTCAGTTGGACTACAACCTCGCTTTAGTGGTCATTGATCATGCATCAATGATGCCCTGGTCTTGGAGGTCCTGTAATTGCTTCTTCAGACGATCCTTGAGGGGTGCCGGCACTCGGCGTGGTGCATGAATTACAGGGGTGGCGTTCGGCTTGAGCAGGATTTTATATTAGTACGGGAGCGTGCCCATTCTGTCGAATACGCTGTTGTACTGCGTGATAATGTCATTTATGTCAGCTTGCAAGTTTCCATCAGGCAAGGCCGTCGTCTGTGAGGTCCGACGATTTCAAACCGCAGTGTTACCTTGATCGCCTTGTTGGATACCCCTAGTTGACAGGAGCCACTGGCAGCTATGGCATTTCCATTGTAGTCAAGGAGCTGGCAGGCCGATAGAAGAATGCTTGGTCTGGCGCGGATGGTGCCAAGGTCGGATTTTGAGATGAGGTTCGCAGACGCGCCGGTGTCCAGTTTAAATCTGATGCGAGTCTTGTTAACTGTGAGGACAGCACACCACTCGTCGGGTTCCACACTGAGGATCGAGAAGCGTTTCACCGTTGTGGTGGAAGGCAGTGCATGTGTAGTTATGGTGCCCACCCGATATGGGGACCTGAGGCACTCAGCATCAGGGTCTGTTGGGCTGTCGGGATCGGAATCTGGCATGCCTTGTTGTATTGAGCGGACACTTCAGCGCCGCAGCTGGGATCGCTGGCTCCTGAGCGGTGGAGCAGATCTGCAAAGGGCTGCGTAGTGGCCAAGCTTGCCACACTGTAGATACCGGGGTCCTTTTGCCGGACATTGCCGCTTTAAATGGGCGGAGCCACAATTTGGACACGTCATGACACCGACGTCAGCGCGTTCTGTGCACCATCGTGCATGCGCAGTGCGGTCGGTCAACATACGCACCTGCGCAGTTGGGTTGTCGGGCTCGCCGTCCACTCGGTCATGGCGCGCATGCGCAGGGACCAGGGAAAAGCGCGCGAAAAGGCCACTCTCCTCGATGCTCAGGCCCTGCATTTGTGCAATGGCCTGCACCCGTTCCGCCTCGTGGGAGGCCAGCTTTGCAGTTTCTGCCGCCCTGATTCTTAGCATGCTCATGGACGCACGTCTCGGTAGCAACAGAGAGGGCCAACTGTTTGACTTTCAGGGGCTGCTGCCGCAGGGAGTCGGAGTGGACCCCGAAAACGATCTGATCCCGGATCATGGAATCAACCGTCGAGTCATAGTTACATGACTGCGCTAGGATGCGGAGATGGGTCACGAAGGACTGAAAAGGTTTATCCTTACCCTGAAGCCTCTGCTGGACACCATACCGTTCAAAGCTCTCATTCACCTCAATGTCGCAGTGGCTGTCAAACTTCAGCAGGACTGGTTTGAATTTTGTTTTGTCTTCACCGTCAGCGAACGCAAGGGAGTTATAGATGTGGATGGCGTGGTCCCCCACAGTGGAGAGAAATAGCACGATCTTCCTGGCATCCGATGCTGCTTCAAGGTCGGAGGCCTCGATGTACAAGAGGAACTTTTGCTTGAAGGTTTTCCAATTGGCGCAGAGGTTGCCGGAGATGCGGAGCTGCGGAGGAGGCTGCATGTTTTCTATTTCACCGGATGGCTGCTTGCTGGTCAATGCTGATTCACTCGAGGTAGGTCTGTCAAGATCAGTATCACTCTGGTACCATGATGTGTTAGGCAGGTAGGTTCGATGTGGACTGCACTCGATGCAGGGAAGCTGGAAACAGACGTCTAACACTGGAGAAGATCCAACACTGTTTTATTCAACGGTAGAACTGATATACATATTCAGCTGTGGGTCGACACTATGGAGACCTTGTAGTAGCCTGACCAGACCTACTAGCTACCGCATAGTGTTTGCACTTGCGAGCTCGTGGACTCTGACTGTCTCAGTGGCTGGGTCCCAAGAGAGCGGGAAACCTAGTGCCCTCTGGCTTCATAGAAACCCACCCTGACAAGATCCCATTTTGAAATCCCTGCTGTTATCATCACAACCCCTCCGTAAATGTGTTCCCTCGAAAATGTTTCTTGCCGACTGATATACCCTCAATTATGACACGAGAGAGTGTACTCGTAAAATGAAGGCTTTAATAAACAGAGAACTTCGCCAGCCGGAGAGATGAGTGCTCATTGAGCACCGCCCACAGGACATCACCTCATATCCGGCCCCTGGGGGGTGGAGCCGGAGGCGGAGTCCCCCAGGGTTCCAAACCCGGTCTTAAAGTGACATTATATGCATGATCCTAAAGGCACATTACCCATTCATCACACCTACTATCCCACCTCTCACCGTCTTTTGGCTGGCTCCTCTCCTTAAACCTCTCTGCCTTGCTCTTACTCTCTTTCTTTAAGATGTTGTTTTGGTCGTCAATCCTAAAATCTCCACCTTGATGTCAACTCTTGTTTGATTTTGCTGCTGTGAAGTTCATCGGGATGTTTATTGGATTAAAGGTATTATGCAAATGTATGTTGCTGTTGTTTATCCATGACATGGCTTCCATCCCCTGTTAACTCCATCCTCGGTCAGCCTTCATCCTCTGTCATTTGGAATTCTCTTCCTAAATCTTTTCGCCTAGCTACCCTCCTCTCACTCACCTTCAAAAACCTACTTCTTCCTCCCTGAGCAAACCTCTCTCTGATTTCCTGCCTAATAGCGTCACAGTCATTACAATACAGAAGGAGGCCATTCGGCCTAATGTGTCCCTGCCCGCTCTCGGCAGAGCTGTCAGTTCCAGTCCCCAGCTCTATTCTTGTAAGTTAAGTTTTCGTTCTCCAGGCCAAGTCTTGTCCACCATTGCTGTGACTCTTTGCATTACTGTAAAAACAGATTGCATTAATGCAGCACCTTTAACATGGTGAAATGTCCCAAGCTGTGTCGCAGACGTGTCATCGGTGACATAGGCAACTATTTCTAACTAACTAGAATCAAAGGTCAGCAGATGTTGGGAGACCAAACTGAAAATGCAGTGAATACCCGATGTGGAGGAAGAAAGGAAGCGTTAATACCTCGTGTCAGGGACTTTTCATTACAACCGGGGAGATGTTAGAGAATAAATTAATCAAGCTGACTCTGGTGGGATACTCCACAGGAAGCTGAAAGCAAAGAATGTGCTCACCGTCTCCCTGAAGATTGGCCATTTTGAACATTTTGGTGTGTGAGTCAGTGGTTAGAACCTGGGATGCAATGTTTGAGATTGCGTGCAAGCAGATCAAATTGAGGCTTTGGAGAGAGAATCGGATTTTATCTGATGAGAAACAAATTACAGGGCCACAGGGAAGAGGCGTGGGGCTAGGTGAGTTGTGTTTGCAGAGAGCCAACATGGATATAACGGTCTGAAAGGCCGTTTTCTATATTGTAACCACTCTATTATTCCATGTCAATGAAGGTACAATGGTTTGGCCATGTCTCAAGACAGGAAACATTTTTCATTGCCTTGCCACAGAGAGGGAAGAGGAACAGGAAGCTCAGAAAGACAAAGCAAGCCCAAGCCAGACAGCATCCTGAGTGACTTATCATGAAAATGATTAATGTGTCTGAAGTGGCATGGTTGGTTAAGAATCGACAACAGCGAATTGATTTACTTTTTATTCACATTGCTGGTACTGAGCTGGTAGACAGGAATATTACAGATGTCATGCATAAATATTATTTATCTGAAGGAAAAAAAAACTGGGTACTTTACAGACTTTCTCTTTTTTCTCTCAGCAGCTCCTGCAGTTCGTAAGACCTTCCACTCAATGAACAGTAACCCAACGCCAGGGAATGATGTCTGTTAATGAATCAAGTCAGTGTCCAGCGAAACACTGGGAGAACGAGACATCCCTGTACGCTGTTGTCTACGGAATAATCGTTATTCCTGGCTTGTTGGGCAACAGTGTGGCCTTGTGGGTTTTATTTGGAAACATCAAAAAGGAGAAGAAGGCCGTGATATTCATGACAAACCTAGCCATCGCTGACCTGGCCCATATGTTGTCCTTGCCCCTGAGGATCTTTTATTACATATCCAGTACCTGGCCATTTGGAAAATTTATGTGCTTGTTCTGTTTCTACCTTAAGTTTCTCAACATGTACGCCAGCATATTATTTTTAGTTTGCATCAGCATCCAGCGCTGTGTATTCCTTATCCACCCCTTCAGATACAGTACTTGGAGGCGCAGGTACGACGTGGGCCTGTGCATTATTGGATGGCTGGTTGTTATCCTCATATGTCTGCCATTCCCAATCATGCGGAACACGGACTCATTCAACAGCACACTTTGTTTTGCGTCTCTTCCTGTGAAGAAAGTCAATCTGGGATCTTCCATTGTTATGCTCATGGCAGCAGAGCTCCTCGGCTTTGTGGGGCCCATCATCATCATTATTACTTGTACCTGGAAGACTGCGCAGTCATTAAATGAGAATAGAACAGTGTCCAACAACCTAGGTGCAAAGAGAGCCTTAAAGCTGGTCCTAATGTGTGCGATTGTGTTCCTGGTTTGCTTCGCTCCCTACCACATATTCTTCCTGTTGAACCAGCTGACATGGTTAGACATCATTACGGACTGCGCCACACGGAGGAATATCCATATCCTGCATTCAATAACATTATGCTTAGCCAGCATGAACGCCTGCTTGGACCCTTTCATCTACTATTTTGTCACCTCTGAGTTCAAAGAGCAGCTTTCACGGACAAGCAGCTTCCTCGTAAGGAGCAGGCACTTGAGCAGAGAAAGCACCACGAGCCGATAATCTCCACAAGGTTCAGACAAACGGTTTGGGATTTGTCCTGTCCCCTGGTCTCTCTTGCAACTGTTCACCAGTGGGTGTTCCAGACGTCATCATAATGGTGCACCTTATGGCCAGTGATCATTTGACTTCCAGCAAATGTTGATCCATTCCTTCCAAGCTACCATAAATGGCAGCAAGAGCAAATGCAGGGACTGGAATAAGGCGCTAGTCGTGTTTGAACGATTTCTTAAACTTGCCTTCAATTGTGTGTTTTATGTACTCCCTGCCTGCCGAGCACATGCTCGGTCTGCGTTTTCTGCCACACTTACCCACAAGCACAAACGTTTGCATTGAAGCTTTAATTCAAACACCTCTGGACAATGATTGTGCTCAATTTTCCACATGCATGATAGGGGGATTACCAAAGCTTTTCTCAACAACATATTACTGCCCACATTCCCATACAAAGGCCTGTAAGCAGGGAGTCATTCACTCTGGTTGGAAACGGAGAGGAATAGCAAGTAATAGTCATCGTTCCTAAAGGGAAACAAATGGATCAGTGATTTTAGCCAGATATTGAAGTGCAATGTGTAGGCTGCAGGTTTGCTGCTTCAATTGATAAGAGCGCTGAACTGATTCAATGCTGGTGGCACTCTCAGCAGGGACAGGAGGTCAGTTTTGCGATGTTTGAAGCCGTGCCAAGCGTTTTACTCCAAAAGCAAAAGAAATTGTGGATGCTGATCGGAAAATCTGAAATTTGAGACATTTTGAGCGCTTCGCTCTTTCACTGGAGCTCCACGCTTTCTTCATGTGTATTTGGGGTTAAATGTGTCTCTACAGTCATAAAAACTTTCCCTCCAATTTGAGGGCACGTAGTTGAGGAAATGGAAATATTTGTGTAACTGTAAAGTGTTGAAGCAAACCGAAAGGTATAGCCATTCAACTGCTTAAAAACGTTCCAGAAGGAATGTCTACACCACATTTAGAGCAATTTTTGGTTCCATTATTTAAATTTAAAAATGGCCCAAAAATATTAAAGGACTGATTAGGAACTAAACACCCTTCCTAGGACCAATATAATATCATTATGGACAGTGGAGCGGCCGGATCCAGGAACTGATCCTCGCCAAATTTCCTCAGCACACTGATTTTGGCGGTTATGTTTTCAATAGTGACATTTCTTATTGAGAGTGCCCTTTTCCAGAGGCATGGCTCCTGAGAAGAGCAGGTAATCCCTGTCTTTCACTTCGATCTGTGAAAGGAACCAGATTCTCCATTTGGCAAAAAGAAATCCTGTATAATAAATATGAGTTCATAGAATCCCTACAGTGCAGAAAGCGGCCATTCAGCCCATCAAGTTTGCACCGACCCTCTGAAAGAGCACCCTACCCTACTCCACTCACTCACAACCACACCTAACCGTTGGATACTAAGGCGTGCGGGGCGATCTGCCCCCGGGGGGTGCCCCCACGGTGGCCTGGCCGCGATCGGGGCCCACAGGGTGGGCCTGTGCCGTGGGGGCACTCTTTTCCCTCCGCCTCAGCCACAGTCTTCAACATGGCCGACGCGGAAGAGGCACCCCCCCCTGCGTATGCGCAGGGATGACGTCAGCAGCCGCTGACGCTCCTGCGCATGCGTGGACTTCCGCCGCCCGGCTAAGTCCTTTCGGCCCCGGCTGGAGTGGCGCCAAAGGCCTTTCCTGCCGGTCGACGGCGCGCCAACCACTCCGGCGCGCGCCTAGCCCCTCACGGTGAGGGCTTGGCCCCTAAAGGTGTGGAGAAATCTGCACCTTTGGGGCGGCCCAACGCCGGAATGGTCCACTCCACTCCATCCCGCCTGGACCCCCCCCGTCCCGCCGGGTAGGGGAGAATCCCGCCCTATGTTTCTTTTAAGAGTTATTTACCTTTAAAATGTTCAACATTTTGTCTGCATCCTCCCATTGGTCATCAGCTTTCAGGTGTCACACTGCCAAATTTCAATGCAACCTTCAAAATACTTATTTCCTGCTGGCTTACCATAACCTTGGGAAGCTGCCAATCTCCAGAGAAACCTCTCCAAGAGAAATTATCTTCTGATTGACCTCTGGATCCTGTGATCTTACAGGTATACTTGTCAACATAGCCACAAAACAACCATAGTAATATGTTACATCAGTGGTGGGCAACCTGCGTCCCAGGGTGGGGCACATACCACCCACAAGACATTTTGTTGACCGTTTCCCATAGGTAGGGTTGCCACATTCCTCTGATTTCCATCCACGTATTTTTTCCTGCCGGTATAATTGAAGTGATATGCACATGAAGTGTGGTGCATGCTGATTGCACACGACATTGACTGTGGGAGCTGTGCACTCCCTCTGCCTCCAAAGTGGAAATATTTTTTTTTTACCATTTGAAGTTGATGCATTTAGAGTCATAGAGTTTTACAGCACGGAAAGACTCGCGTCTGCGTCGGCCATCAAGCACCTAACTATTCCGATCCCATTTTCCAACACTTGGCCCATAGCCTTGTGTACTTTCAAGCGCTCATCTAAATACTTCTTAAACGTTGTGAGAGTTCCCGCCTCCACCACCCTTTCTGGTAGTGAATTCCAGATTCCCACCATGCTCTGGATGAAAAGGTTTTTCCTCACATCTTCTCTAAACCTCCTCTAAATTATCTTAAACCTATGCCCCTGGTTATTGACTCCTCCTCTAAGCATTCCTTCCTATCCACCCTATCTATGTCCCTCATAATTTTATACACCTCAATCAGGTCCTCCCTTAGTCTCCTCTGCTCCGGGGAAAATAAACCCAGCCTATTCAGTCTCTCTCGACAGCTGAAATACTCCAGCCCAGGCAACATCCTGGTGAATCTGCTCTGCACCCTCTCTAGTGCAATCACTTCCAACAGTGTGGTGACCAGAACTGCGCACAGTACTCCAGCAGGGACCTAACCAGTGTTTTATACAGCTCCAACTTAACCTCCCTGCTCTAATATTCAATACCTCGGTTAATAAAGGCAAGAATCCCATAAGCTCAGAACCACCTTATATACCTGTCCTGCTGTCTTCAGAGATCTGTGAATGTACACCAAATTCCCTTTGATCCTCTGTACTTCCTAGAGTCCAACCATTCATTGTATATTCCTTTGCCTTGTTAGTCCTTCCAAAATGCATTATCTCACACTTTTCATGATTGAATTCCATTTGACACTTCTACCCATCTAACCAGCCCGGCTATATCGTCCTGTAATCTAAGGCCTCACTATTTACCACACCGCCAATTTTTGTATCATAAGCAAACTCATTTATCATGGGCGGGATTCTGCGGGAATCGCCGGGGCGGGCAACTCCGGCGCCGAGGAGTGGCGTGAACCACTCCGGCGTCAGGCCACCCCAAAGGTGCGGAATCCTCCACACCTTCAGGGGCTAGGCCGGCACCGGGATGGTTTGCGCCTCGCCGGCTGGCGGAGAAGTGGGTTGGCACCACGGAGAATGCAAAACCGGCATTAGATTTCAGGCTCAACCCCTGGTTGGTCTTTAAATGCCTGGATTACTGGTGGAGGAAGTGGTAGGAGCTGCAGAAAAATAAGAAATGCTTTGATATTCATCTGTACAGCAGCATTGAGTTTTAACAATGGGGAGCAATATTCCAGTCTTGGAAAAAAGTCAACATGCAAATTTTGCGAACTACTGCTAGTGGGAATCAAGCAGAAAATCCATATAAGCATTTTCTTACAGCTTGTGTTTTTCTAATTTTTTGCATGGCATAAGTTCTGTAAATAAATATTGTGTGAAGAAATACATCTGTAGATGACCAAGTAAGGTTTGGATACAAGCCAACAGGTTCAGCTGTCCTTTATAACAACTTGTGGGCTGAGGGCACCATTGCAGTCGTATGTTGAGGGCCAAACGCACCACTGCAGCGAATCCAGATTTTAAAATGGCCGAAAAGGGGACCATCGTTCGTTTTATGGGAAAATTGGGCAAGTGGCACTGCCCATATTCTTCAAAGCAGAGCGTGGGAGTTATCGTCCGTATCCTACCTGTTCCTCACACAACATTGCGAAAGCAGATTATGTGGTCATTGTCACATTGTTGAATCTGACTTGCTATGTGCAAACTGGTTGCTGCAATAGTGACTACATTTCAAAAATACCATAATTGTCTGCAAAACACTTTGGAGCATTGTGAGGCCCTGAACAGTGCTATACACAAATAGGTTTTTCTTTCTTTCATAGAATTGGACAACGCAGAAAAGACCATTGTGCTTGTGCCAACTCTTTGAAAGAGCTGTCCCACTCCCCCCATACCTCTGTATGTTTCCTTTCCAGGTACATACCTAATTTCCTTTTGAAAGCTTTGTTGAAGTTACTTGTGCCACTCTTTCAAGCATTGCAGATCATAACAACATGCTGTATAACAGAATTTCCATTCCTCTGCACTCTGGATCTTTCAACAATGACCTTAAATCTGTACCTCCTGGTAACCTAATCAAATGTCCCTGGAAATGTGTATCCAGAGTGCATTTAGACAGCACGTTTTATGAGCTCAGGACATCCCAATGCAATTTTCAGCCAATGAAATACTCCTGCAGTGTAACAGGAAACACAGCAGCCAATTTTCTCACACAAAACTCGAACAAATAGCCTCTTCTTCCCCTTAGACAGACCCTCAGGACCGAGGATGAGTTTCTTCCACTCTGGCCATGTGTGTCCTGACTTGACTGAAACTTCCAATGCTGGATCCACGCACTCTGTCAGAGGTAGGGCAGGTAGTGTTTGATGAGGTGGGTTGCTCAGATTTTGTTAAGCTCCTTCTGTCATTTGCACGTGGCCTCCACATGGGCCTGTCAGAGACGTTCAAAATGGTTGGCACCTTCGCGGATGCTTCTTCTCTAATTTGGGCGGTCTCAAGAAAGAGATTCCCACAGATCGGTGGGGTGTTGGATTTTTTTAGAGAAGGCTTTGGGGACATTTCTGAAAAGTTTCCTCTGCCCTCCTGGTAACTGCCATGATGAAACTCAAAGAAGAGAGCTTGTTTTGGGACTCTTATGTCAGGCATGTGGATGATGTGGATCACCCAATAGAGCTGATTAGCCATAACCAGTGCCTCAATACTGGGGATGTTGGCCTGAGAGAGGACCCTGATATTGAGTGCTTCTCCTGCTATCAAATTTGCCCACAAAAACAACATAGTGCCGACCAGATAATTTTATTTAGTGGTATTGGTTGAGGACTATACATTGGTCAAGACACCAGGAGAAACCCCTTGGTCTTCCTCAATGGGATCTTTTAACGCCTACCTAGAGGGACAAACGAGGCCTCGGTTTAACATCAAATCCAAAAGACTGCACCCCTGATGGAAATATTAATTTAGATTTTGTTCTCCAGTTTCTGGAGTGTGGATTAAATTTACAACCTTCCGACTCAGAGATCAGAGCCACAGCCAACAACAACTACAAAACGTGGCAGTGTGATATTCTTGCTGTAGATACTCAACCATGGTTTCCATGAAGGCCCCATCTTCTCAACCTTGTCCCTCACCTGAGGTGTGGTGATTCTCAGGTTAAATCACCATCAGTCAGCTCTCTTTCTCAATGGCGACATTCATTTTCATTCTAGCTGTGACAAGTTTTTATAAAATACTGATGTAGAGATGCAGTTGCACAGTGCACAGACTTTTAAATAAGCTAATAGTTTTAAAGCTAATTCTGTAGACTGGCACAAATAGTCGTTGACATGTAACTGTTCAGTGGGCAAGTCTGTCTGTATCGGTGCTTTCTGAATGCTGTCTGCAATAATAAATGCTGATTCTATTCAATGTGCACAAACGTCTCTTCAGTTGATTTATTTTACACAGGCTGCTAAAATAAAGAACCAGAAATTCATATGAGTCATATTATCATCTGAAATTTGAACAGTTAGTCCAAACTTCCCCTTCACACAATTTTAACAGTGGTGCCTGTTTATTTAAACGTCTCCAGCAAAATAGCAGAAACATTAAACACTTCAACATTTATGTGATACATTACGAGGAAATAAAAATTTGGTTTAGTCTTTGGTTATTTTACAGTTTTTCTAAAATGTCAGATTTTTCGTGAAGATTATGAACATACGATTTCATTTCAGTTGAAAAAGTTAACGCAGAATAGAATGAGCACCAATTCAAAAGTTTTTTGTTTTGTTTCTGTTCTCTGCTTTCTCCAGCAATGATGCACCTTGAACAGGATTCAATATTTGGTAATGCATCACCATTACCTGGCTCCTTATTATAGAACATTGCTGAAGTAGATACCTGTTTGGAAGATTCAGGATGGCATCAAGCCTGAAAATGTAGAATCTTACAGAACATAAGGATGCCATTTGGCCCATCTTGTTTATACCAGCCTTTTGAAAGAATTACCGAAATGCTGAAGTCCCACTCCATTGCTTTTTCCCCATAGCACAGCATTTTTTTCCTTTATAAATATTTGTCCAATTTCCTTTTGAAAAAGGGTGAGTCAAATAAATTCTTTGTATTTCTCCTTTGTGCCAATTAAATCTATGCCTTTTGACACCAACTCTTCTATCCAGACTCCTCAGAACAGTAAACACTAAATTAAATTTCCGCTTAAACTAGCTTTCTCCAAGGAAAATAATCCCAGCTTCTCTCCACATAACACAATAACGGGCGAGATTCTCTGATATTGAGGCCAAGTGTTCGCGGCATCACAACGTTTCACAACGGCGCGAACAGTGCCCGGGCACGACCTATTCTGGCCCCCACAGGAGCCCAGCACGGTGCTGGAGCGGTTCACACTGCTCCAGCCTCCTTACATAAGAACTAGAAGCAGGAGTAGGCCACCTGTGTCATGATATTCAAACACACACATCATGATGGACACACTAACAGGCAAATCAGAGTACACAACACCACAACCAATCACAGACAAGAACACCAACCACATAAAAAGCACGAGCACGACACCTGGAGGTCAGTAGGTCTGGGGAGAAGGAAGCATGAAAGAGCTGTTGAAACACCACAAGCAGGGAGCCCCCCACGTGCAGAGTGCAAAGACCAAGTTGTAAATAGCAAGTTTAAATAAACAAGTGTTGTACCATATGCAACTGTGTTGGCTCTTCTGTGTGTTAGAACACCCAACACCACATGGTACAGGAGTGGATCGATACCTGCCTACCAACCTGCCATTCTGGACATGGACCACACCGGCAAACCGCAGCCGATGCAAGTCACGGGGAACCTAGGCACCAACTGGAAGCTCTACAGGCAGCGATTTGACCTGTACATCCGTGCCACCGAAAAACAGAATGTCTCGGATGATTCGAAGATTGCAATGCTCCTCTTCTACGCAGGCCCCCACCCAAATGATGTCTTTAATTCACTGGTGTTCGAGGAAGGCGAAAACCAGGCCAAATATGACACGGTCATCCTCAAAATGGACCAGCACTTTCAAACTGAAGTAAACGAAACTTTCGAAAGATACATCTTTCAGCAACGCCTGCAAGGTAAGGAGGAGCTTTTTCAACCCTTTTTGACGCACCTCCGGATTCTAGCGCAGTCCTGCGGTTACGGCACCACCACAGAGTCCATGATCAGGGACCAGATTGTTTTTGGCGTTGCCTCCAGTGGCCTACGCCAGCAGCTTCTTAAAATAAAGAGCCTCACCTTAGCGTCTGCTGTGGAAGCCTGTGTCCTCCATGAAAATGCGACCTGCCGTTTTGCCCGATTTCAGGCGTCCGAGTTGGCACGGAGGGGGTCCCCAGCCGTCGAATCGGCAAGCCAGGCCGCCCACGACGTTGAACGCATCCAGGCCGTCGATTTCTTCCCGCCCCACGGCCCGGACGACAGCGGCCGCTTCCCGCGCTTTTCGCGGTCTCCCGCGCAGGTGCGCGCCAAGAATAACGGCCACAACGAGGGACGCACTGCGCAGGCGCGCCCACCGCAAGATCGCACTGCGCATGCGCAGTGGCGCAACGAACGCCGTGACGTCATGACGTGCAGCAAGTGTGGAGGTCTACACTTAAAAGGGCAATGTCCTGCAAAATACCAACAGTGCAACAGATGTGCCATGATAGGCCACTACGCAGCCCGCTGTCGTGCGGCTCAACCCATGGATCCGGCGCATCCTCGACAACCTCGCACACGAGTCAGGACCGTCCAGCCCACGCATCAAGACTTCCAGTTAAGTGATGCAGATGACCAGGATGACTTCAGAGTTGCCGTCATTGATGTCAATAAGGTCAATGCCATCAATCCAGACGATGAGTGGTGTGCCACCCTGACGGTCAACCGATCGCGCGTCGCCTTCCGTCTGGACACCGGCGCATCCGCCAACCTGATTGCTTACTCTGCAGTCCAGGCCATGAAGGTCAAACCACTCATCACACCATCCCGGCTTAAGATGGTTGACTATAACGGGAACGTTATCCCGTCCGTAGGATCTTGCCAGCTACAGGTGACTCACAAGAGGTACACGGCCACACTCCCCTTCGAAGTTGTGGGCTCATCAAAGGACTCGTTACTGGGCGCACAAGCGTGTAAGGTCCTTCACCTGGTACAGCGCATCATGTCTCTCTCTCCAGATGAGATATCCGACTTCCCGGATGCTGAGTTCCACGCGAATCTCCATTCCCTCCTCGCTCACAACCAGGAGGTTTTTGAAGGCATGGGGACATTGCCACACACGTACAAGATTCGACTCAGACCGGACGCCATCCCTGTCGTTCACGCACCTCGCAGGGTTCCTGCGCCTCTCAAAGACCGCCTCAAGGCACAACTGCAGATTCTTCAGGACCAAGGGGTCCTATCCAAGGTCACGGAGCCCACGCCATGGGTCAGCTCCATGGTCTGTGTAAAGAAGCCCTCTGGCGAGCTCCGTATATGTATAGATCCAAAAGATCTGAACAACAACATCATGCGGGAACACTATCCCATCCCAAAACGAGAAGACCTCACCAGCGAGATGGCGCGAGCCAACATATTCACTAAATTGGATGCGTCCAAAGGATTCTGGCAGATCCAACTGGACCCGGCCAGCCGAAGACTATGCACATTCAACACCCCTTTTGGCAGATTCTGCTACAACCGGATGCCATTCGGCATCATTTCGGCATCTGAAGTATTCCACCGCATTATGGAGCAGATGATGGAAGGCATCGAAGGGGTACGTGTATATGTGGACGATATCATCATTTGGTCCACCACTCCGCAGGAACACATGCATCGTCTTCGACGTGTCTTCACCCGCATACGGCAAAATGGCCTGCGTCTCAACCGTGCGAAGTGTGCTTTCGGCCAGACGGAGCTGAAATTCCTCGGGGACCACATCTCAAGGTCCGGGGTCCGTCCCGATGCAGACAAGGTTAGCGCCATCACAGCCATGCCACGACCGGCTGACAAGAAGGCTGTCTTAAGATTCCTGGGCATGGTCAACTTCCTTGGGAAGTTCATTCCCAACCTGGCTTCTCATACAACAAACATGCGCCATCTCGTAAAAAAATCGACGGAATTCAACTGGCACCAGTCGCATCAGCAGGAATGGGAGGAGCTCAAGCACAAACTGGTCACGGCACCAGTGCTGGCCTTCTTTGACGCGACTCGCCCTACAAAGATCTCAACAGACGCCAGCCAATCTGGTATTGGAGCGGTACTCCTGCAAAAAGACAGCACGTCATCATGGGCCCCGGTTGCGTATGCCTCACGAGCCATGACCCCTACCGAACAGCGCTACGCGCAAATCGAAAAAGAATGCCTGGGCTTGTTAACTGGACTGGACAAGTTCCACGACTATGTGTATGGCCTGCCACGATTCACGGTCGAAACTGACCACCGCCCCCTGGTCAACATCATTAACAAAGACCTGAACGACATGACTCCTCGCCTCCAGCGCATCTTACTCAAACTCAGGAGGTACGATTTTGAACTGATCTACACTCCGGGGAAGGAACTCATAGTGGCGGACACTCTTTCCCGAGCAGTGAGCACACCACCAGATGCGGAGGGGTTCGTGCGTCAAATTGAGGCACACGTGACTCTGACAGCAGCAAATATGCCAGCTGATGATCCTTGTCTGGCCCACATACGCGCAGAGACGGCGACTGACCCTCTGCTGCAGCGAGTGATGCGCCACATGACGGAAGGGTGGCTAAAAGGGCAGTGCCCCCAGTTTTACAATGTGCGAGATGATCTCACCAATATAGACGGGGTCCTTATGAAATCGCATAGGATCGTCATTCCACACAGTGTGCGCCAGATGATTCTTCGTCAACTACACGAAGGCCACTTGGGTGTCGAAAAATGCAGACGAAGGGCCCGGGCGGCGGTATATTGGCCGGGTATTAATGAAGACATAGCCAACATGGTGCTCAACTGCACAACCTGTCAGAGGTTTCAGCCGGCGCAACCTCCGGAAACACTTCTACCACACGAGATGGTGACGTCCCCCTGGGCGAAGGTGGGTGTTGACCTATTTCACGCGCTCGGCAGAGATTACATTGTTATTATAGACTACTTCTCAAACTACCCGGAAGTCATGCCTCTCCATGATCTGACGTCGTCCGCAGTCATTGGGGCCTGCAAGGAAACGTTTGCTCGCCATGGCATTCCAAGGACTGTCATGTCAGACAATGGACCTTGTTTTGCCAGCCGTGAATGGTCGTCCTTTGCCGCAGCATATGGTTTCACTCATGTGACATCCAGCCCTCTGCATCCACAATCGAACGGGAAGGCTGAAAAGGGTGTCCACATCGCAAAGCGGCTCCTGTGCAAGGCGGCTGATGCCGGATCGGACTTTAACCTTGCCTTGCTGGCCTATCGATCGGCCCCGTTATCCACGGGCCTCTCGCCAGCGCAGCTACTAATGGGTCGCTCCCTCAGGACGACGGTACCTTCCGTCCTGGCACCGACAACAGACCATGAGGCGGTTCTTCGGGACATGCAACTGCAGCGTGATCGCCAGAAAGGTCGGTACGACACACGAGCGACGGACCTGCCCCCCCTGTCCTCCGGAGACAAAGTACGCGTCCATCAACCGTATGGTGGCTGGTCAGCACCGGCCGAAGTCCTCCGACAAGTGGCTCCCCGCTCGTTCCTGGTTCGCATGCCGGATGGTTCCGTGCGTCGCCGCAATCGGCGCGCCCTTCGCCGACTTCCACGTTCACAGCCACACAACACGCCAGATCCTCAACAGGCTTCCGAGGATGACTTTGTGGAGCTGCCGCACATCACGCCCTTTCCATCGCCACCCATGGCCATGCCTGCACAGCAGCCGGTGGTTCTTGATCCACCCTTAAGGCGGTCAACCCGAATTCGTCGCAAACCCATTAGAATGGACTTATAATACAGTTCATATGTTTAATAAGTTGGACAATTTTACATGATAACCTGTTGTTGTTTATCGTTCCAGATGTCGTCTGACTGGACAACTGTTCAAAATTTTTTTTCTTCTTCTCTCGTTCGCATTTCTGTTATGTTATGGTACAACTGGATTCATGTGACGCACTCGACATCGCCCCATGTACATAGTTCCGTCATAGACACATGCTGCACACGACACACACACACTCTTAGATGCACTCACGTCACGATCATATTTATTACCACGTAGGCACATATCTTTGTAAAAAGGGGGGATGTCATGATATTCAAACACACACATCATGATGGACACACTAACAGGCAAATCAGAGTACACAACACCACAACCAATCACAGACAAGAACACCAACCACATAAAAAGCACGAGCACGACACCTGGAGGTCAGTAGGTCTGGGGAGAAGGAAGCATGAAAGAGCTGTTGAAACACCACAAGCAGGGAGCCCCCCACGTGCAGAGTGCAAAGACCAAGTTGTAAATAGCAAGTTTAAATAAACAAGTGTTGTACCATATGCAACTGTGTTGGCTCTTCTGTGTGTTAGAACACCCAACACCACAACCTGGTCCCTCGAGCCTGCTCCACCATTCAATGAGATCACGGCTGATCTTTTGTGGACTCAGCTCCACTTTCCGGCCTGAACACCATAACCCTTAATCCCTTTATTCTTCAAAAAACTATCTATCTTTATCTTAAATACGCTTAATGAAGAAGCCTCTACTGCTTCACTGGGCAAGGAATTCCATAGATTCACAACCCTTTGGGTGAAGAAGTTCCTCCTAAACTCAGTCCTAAATCTACTTCCCCTTATCGCGGCGCCAAATGGGCGCCGCAGCAACCCGTGCATGCGCAGTTGGGGCAGCTCAATCCTGCGCATGCGCAGTTGGGCCGCGCCATCCTGCGCATGCGCGGGGAACTTATTACGCGCGCCGGCCCCGACCCAACATGGGGTCGGTGTTCAAGGGCCAGCGCGCAAGGAAGTAGGCCCGGGTGGGGAGAGGCCGGCCCGCCGATTGGTGGGCCCTGATCGCGGGCCAGACCCCATCGGAGGCCTCCCCCCCCCGGTGAAGGAGCCCCCCCCCACAGGCCGCCCACCTTCACCGTTCCCGCTGGCAGCAACCGGGGGTGAACGGCTCCGGCGGGACTGCCATTTTTTTTGCCGGCCGTTCAGCCCATCCGGGCCAGAGAATCGCCGCTCGCCGTTTGCGCCGATTCTCCAAGCGGCCCGGCTCGATTCTCGCGGCGCTGGTTTCGGGGGGGGGGTGGGAAAATCGCGTGCGGGTGTCGGGGCGGCGTGGCATGATTCGCGCGACACCCCGGCGATTCTCTCACCCGGCGTGGGGGGGGGGGGGGAGAATACCGCCCTACGTGTTATGATTTACAATATTTCATTAATAATATGAATTTGGGCGTGTCATTCCTGAAGATCCTGCTCCTGAATTTTAACTTCTTCCACGGTAATCACTCGCTAACGAGTATGATTGTCCTCCTGAAAATCTCTGCGTGACTGACCATGGGTTCCGTGGGTCCTTGCATGGCTGGTGAGTCAGATTCTAGAGCCGCATATTCGACCACACACTTGTCAGGTGTTTCCATTGTTCCTTGGACTCTTTTCCCAGGCCTCCACTTGAGTCAGGTATCCTCGAAGAATTATATCCCTTCAATCAGGTTGCTCCTCCAAGTAGGTGTCTTCTGAGCAAAGGTCACCCAGATGTTGACATCTATGTTCCATTTCCTGATGTAAGGCTTCAGGGTATCTGTTAGGTGCTTCCTTTTTCCTCTTGTTTGAAATGAAATGAAAATCGCTTATTGTCACAAGTAGGCTTCAAACAAAGTTACTGTGAAAAGCCCCTAGTCGCCACATTCCGGCACCTGTTCGGGGAGGCTGGTATGGGAATTGAACCGTGCTGCTGGCCTGCCTTGGTCTGCTTTCAAAGCCAGCAATTTAGCCCTGTGCTAAACAACCCCGAACCTTCTTTGACATGCATGAAGAAGATTTGCTTTGGCAGTTGGGACTCTGCCATCCTAAGCAAATGGCTGGCCCAGCAGATATGATTTTGGATGATCATGGCCTCAATGCTGGTCTTCTTTGCTTCCTCAAGGATGCTGATGTTGGTTCGCCTGTTTCCCAGCAGATACCGAGGATCCATCTCAGACAGCAATGATTGCACCTCTCCAGGGCCTTGAGGTGGGGTCTGTATGGTAGTCCAAGTTTCTGAGCCGTATAGAAGAATTAGGAGGATGACTGTCTTTGCACAAAGATCTTGGTGTCAGTATGAATATCACGGTCAACAAAGACTCTCGTCCTTAGACGGCCAAAGGACACACTCACGTATTGGATACAATGTTGGACCTCCGCATCGATATCAGTCTTAGATGAGGGATGGCACCCCAGGTAGGGGAAATGATCCACGTTTGGTTGGGTTTCTCTGTTGATTTTGATGGAGGTCAGATCTTATCCTGGGGTGGGTTGGTGAAAGACTAGAGTCTACGTGAGATTGAGGCGGTGACAAATTATTCGGTATGCTTCCGCGAAGGTATCAAGTATGATTTGGAGATTCTCTTCTGATAGAGTGGAGATAGTATTGTCATCCGCATACTGAGGTTCCATGAGCGATGTCCTTGACGTTTTCTTCTTGGATTTCAACCGGTTGATGTTGCAGAGTTTTCTGTCCATCCAGTAGACAGTGCCCAACTGGGAAGTTTGTTCTTGACAAGGTGAAGGATGGTGGTGATGGTGGAGAACAGGGTGTGGGGAGGGTTGACAATTCCCTGCTTGACTCCAGTCTTGACTTCAAATGTTTCTGTCTTATTTCTGTCATCGAGGACTGTCGTCGACATCTTGGCGTGGAGGAATTGGGGAATGTTGATGAATTTCTCTGGACAGCCGTCCTTTGACAGGGTCTTCCATAGCACTTCCTGATTGAGTCAAAAGCCTTGGTCTGATCGATGAAGGCCATGTAGAGTGGTTGATGTTGCTCCTGGCATTTCACTTGAAGTTGTTGAGCAGTGAAAATCATGTCCGCTGTTCCACGGTTTGATTGAAAGCCACAATGGCTTTCAGGAAGGATTTCTTCAGAGACTAGGAGAAGGCAGCTAGTCAGGATTCGGGTAATGGTATTCCTGGTGATAGAGAGTAGGGAGATGTCTGCTTTGTCTCCTTTCTCGAAGATTTTGGCAATGGCGGCATCCCTGAGGTCGGAAGGAATTTCTTCTCTCTCACAGATTTTCAGCAACAGCTGATGGAGATGATGGGTGATCACTTCTTCAAGTTTGAAAATCTCCACTGGAATCCCATTCACTCCTGCAGCTTTTCCATTCTTGTATTTAATGGCAGCTTCAACTTCGTCCTTGCTGGGTGGGAGTCCAAGATTATCTTTGAGGTTAGTTGGGGGATCTTCTCAAACACGTCCTCATCTATGACTGTATCATGGTTCAGGAGTTCTTGGAATGTTCTCTCCATTGAAGGCTGATGTTTTCTCTGTGTCTCAAGAGGGTCTGTCCTTACTCTGCACCGGTTTGAGATCTAGGGTGTTGGGTCCAAATATTGCCTTGGTGGCATTGAAGAAGTTCAGGGTGTCAAGTTTGTTGGTGAGGAGTTTCAGCTTCTTAGCTTTCTTAGTCCACCATATGTTCTTGATCTCCCTAGTTCTTATTTGTACCTCCTCCTTTGCTGATTGATGAGTTCTCCTCTTTGCCTTGCTGGTTATGTAATTTTGCTAGGCACAGAGAGCTTTCCTGTTCTTGTTGATGAGGTCTTGGATGGTGTGGTCATTCTTGTCGAACCAGTCTTGGTGTTTCCTGGTCTTGTAGCTGATAGTTTCTTCACAGATTGAAATGATGGCTGCCTTCACCTCTTTCAGCTTTCCTCCACTCTATTAGAATGAACACTTTGGAGAAAACATAGCATGCTTGGCTCTTGAAGCTGTTCAATATTGATAATTTTTCTGAGCTGCTTTTTCATCTTCCGCTGCTTCTGGTCGAGTTTGATGGACATAAAGGAGTGGATGAGCTGGTGGTCTGTCCAGCAGTCATCTGCACTGGTTATCTCTTTGTTGATGAGGGCCCCCTTTTGGTCTCAGGATCGGTGATGATGAAGTTGATCATGTGCCACTGCTTTGATCGTGGATTTCTCCAGGAAGTCTTGAACTTGTCTTTTTGGCAGAACAGTGTGTTCGTGATGAGAAGCTGGTGTTCCGCGTATTTGGTGAGCAGGAGAACCCCATTGGAGTTGCAATTCTCAACTTCTTCCTTTCCGATGGTTCCTTTCCAGAGTTATGAGCCCTTTCCAACCCTGTGTTGGTGTCCCCAAGGAGTATGGTCTTCGTTAGGAATATTAGAGAGTATGGTGTCCAGGGTGGAGTAGAGGCCTTCTTTGGACTCATCATTGGCATCAAGGATTGGGGCATAGGCACTCATGGCCGTTGCAAGTCTTGGCAAGTCTCGTCCGTCAAACCCCTCAGAACACTAAACACTACATTAAATCCCCTCTTAAACTAGTTTGCTCCAAGGAGAACAAACCCAGCTTCTTGCTACATAACAGAAATACATGTTATGATGTACAATATTTAATTTACAACATGAATTGGGGGCATGTCATCCCTGAAGAGCTTGCTCCCAAATGTTAAATTGGTGCATTATTAACCTCCAGGTGAGACTAGTCCTCCATGGGTGGATGGTGACATCACTGGACTATCTAGTGGTTCAAGTTAATTGCTCTGTGGACATATGTAACTGGTGAAACTAAATACTTACAAAATCTGGAAGTGAAAGCTAGTCTCAGCCAGAGAGGCCCGGCCAACCATACCCACATGTTTTGGGCGAAGGAATGTCCTAGGTTGCGGGCTTGAGGGTGGAGCCGCGCCTGAGAGTGGCATTCTTCGGGGTATCCGAACAGCCATAGTTACACATGGGGAAGAGGGCCGACGCCATATCTTTCGCTTCCCTAACCACACGCTCGGCTGTCCTGCTCGGCTGCCGATCAGCAGCAACACCCACAGCTGCAGACTGGCTGGAAGACCTGGCGGAATTTCTCCATTTGGAGAGGATCAAATACACCATCCGAGGGTCGGAAGAAGGCTTCCTCAAAGGATGGGGACAATTCATCGGCCTGTTGCCAGGCTTGTTCAAAGCCGACAGCGATGAAGCGAATGAGTGAGAGAAGGGAGAAGACTGACAGGAACACACAACTCTGGGGGGAGGAGTGGAGGAAAAGACAACGGAACTACAGGGAGAAGCACAAGGAGAAGGCTCCCCCCCCTCAAACTCACAAGGCAGGCAACAGAAAACATAAAGGGATGGAGGGAAAGTGGAGAATAGGAGCCACGGGACAGGACACCCTGAACAAAAAAGGTGGATACTGAAGAGGGGCCAGGGGGGAGGGGCAGGTAGAAGAGAAAGGGGGGGGGAGGAGGACACACCAAGACTGACAATATGTATATAAAGACCACATGAGCTGTAAATATTAAACATAAAGTATTACTGTGTATACATTGAAAATACCAATAAAAATGTTTTTTTTTTAAAGTAATGGTGACCACGAAATTATCAATAGCAAATCGTAATATTTTTTGCAATTTGAATTTTTCACCTTGATATTCAGGGTATTCACAAGAATACAATATAAGAGAAATCAACATATTTATTTATACTGTATGTGAGGAGAGTACTGATTGGTTGGTAAGTGGACTCTGATTGGTAGAGATGTCGCCATAGTTTTTTTTCAGCAAATCTATCATCAATGGTTGTAAATAAAAAAAATCTGATTCTTTTCCCTTTAGGGAAAGAAATCTGCCATCCTCATGTTGTCTTGTACACATATGACTTCAGAATCACAGCAATGTGGTTGACTCTTAACTACCTTTGGAAATGACCTAGTAAGTCATTTAGTTCAAGGGCATCACGGATGGGCCATAAATGCTGGCCTTGACAGCGACACCCATGCTCCCAGAAAAGAATGAAAAATAAATCACTGCTAAATCTGACTGGATCACATAAAGCACATTGGTTTCTGGTCTGTTAAACTCTTCACTATCATCCTGAGATGCAAAGGTAACCCTGGCTTCTTTACTGAAAACCAAGTTCTTAAATCCCTATCCCTATCTCCTCCATCCTCACTCCCAACAACATGGGGGACTTCATTGACACCTTTGTCACGAAGGCCGGGCCCATCCGTTTAGCTGCTCCTTTCCCTTCCACCAGCCCACCAGGAGATACTTCCTCATAAAGTTTCCCTCTGCCAAGTACCGAGCTCACATCTTTCTCTAGCTTTTCTCCCATTTCCCTCATTCCTTCCTTGTGCTCAGCTTTTGTCTATGAGACCCAGTTTTGGTTCCCTCAATCCTATTCCCTTGAAAATGTTGATCACCCAACCTCCCCTCCGGGCTTTCACGTCAGCCAATTTGCAACAGTTCTCTCTATCTTCAGTCACCATCCCACTCTTTTAAATCTGCCGTCATCATCTAAAAGAAACAACAACCCTTGACGCCCAGTGTCCCTGCAAAGCATTCCCCCATGTCCAACCTCCTTGTCCTCTTCAAAGTCCTTGATTGTGTTATCTCCTGCCAAATCCATTTCCATCTTTTCTCGAACTCAATGTTGGATAATTCCAATATCCTTGCCACAGTGCTGAAAAGTAAATCAGAGACACAAAATGGCAGCACGGTAGCATAGTGGTTAGCACAATTGCTTCACAGCTCCAGGGTCCCAAATTCGATTCCCGGCTTGGGTCACTGCCTGTGCGGAATTCTCCCCGTGTCGGCGTGGGTTTCCTCCGGGTGCTACGGTTTAATCCCACAGTCCAAAGATGTGCAGGATAGGTGGATTGGCCATGCTAAATTGCCCTTAGTGTTGGGTGGGGTTACTGGGTTATGGGGATACAGTGGAGGTGTGGGCTTGGGTAGGGTGCTCTTTCCAAGGGCCGGTGCAGACTTGATGGGCCGAATGGCCTCCTTCCGTACTGTAAATTCTTTGATTCTATGACATCTTATGTGATAGTGTCAAAGGTAAACTTTCTCTCTGTTATCCTCGGCCTGACTGAAAATTTTGATGCGGTTGGTTGATCACACTATCCTCCTCCATCGCCTCTCCGCTGTCGTCCACCTGGGTGGGACTGCTCTCACCTCGTTCTGTTCTTATCTGTCTTTAAGAGTATCACTTGCAATAGCTTCTCTTCCCACTCCAATACCGTTACCTCTGGAATCCTCCAAGGATCTATCCTTTGCCCTTCCTATGTCTCATCTTCGTGCTGCCACTTGGCAACATCATCTAAAAGCACTGTTATTCATCACATGTATATTGACAACATCCAGCTCTATTTCACCGCCATGCCTCTCAACTCACTGTTGCTAAATTGTCATACTGTTTATCTGACATCCAGTGCTGGATGAGCCGAAATCTTCGCTGATTAAAATTTGAAACACGGAAGCCATTGTCTTCAGTTTCCCACTCTGAACACCATTCCCTAGCTACTGACTCTATTCTTCAGGCATGGGATAGTGGGAAATTTGGCCAGTTGGATAACGAACTGGCTAACCGATAGAAGTCAGAGAGTGGTGGTGGATGGCAAATATTCACCCTGGATCCCAGTTACCAGTGGTGTACCGCAGGGATCAGTTCTGGGTCCTCTGCTATTTGTGATTTTCATTAATGACTTGGATGAGGGAGTTGAAGGGTGGGTCAGTAAATTTGCAGACGATACGAAGATTGGTGGAGTTGTGGATAGTAAGGAGGGCTGTTGTCGGCTGCAAAGAGACATAGATAGGATGCAGAGCTGGGCTGAGAAGTGGCAGATGGAGTTTAACCCTGAAAAGTGTGAGGTTGTCCATTTTGGAAGGACAAATATGAATGCGGAATACAGGGTTAACGGTAGAGTTCTTGGCATTGTGGAGGAGCAGAGAGACCTTGGGGTCTATGTTCATACATCTTTGAAAGTTGCCACTCAAGTGGATAGAGCTGTGAAGAAGGCCTATGGTGTGCTCGCGTTCATTAACAGAGGGATTGAATTTAAGAGCCGTGAGGTGATGATGCAGCTGTACAAAACTTTGGTAAGGCCACATTTGGAGTACTGTGTACAGTTCTGGTCGCCTCATTTTAGGAAGGATGTGGAAGCTCTGGAAAAGGTGCAAAGAAGATTTACCAGGATGTTGCCTGGAATGGAGAGTAGGTCTTACGAGGAAAGGTTGAGGGTGCTAGGCCTTTTCTCATTAGAGCGGAGAAGGATGAGGGGCGACTTGATAGAGGTTTATAAGATGATCGGGGAATAGATAGAGTAGACAGTCAGAGACTTTTTCCCCAGGTGGAACACACCATTACAAGGGGACATAAATTTAAGGTGAAAGGTGGAAGATATAGGAGGGATATCAGAGGTAGGTTCTTTACCCAGAGAGTAGTGGGGGCATGGAATGCACTGCCTGTGGAAGTAGTTGAGTCGGAAACATTAGGGACCTTCAAGCAGCTGTTGGATAGGTACATGGATTACGGGAAAATGATATAGTGTAGATTTATTTGTTCTTAAGGGCAGCACGGTAGCATTGTGGATAGCACAATTGCTTCACAGATCCATGGTCCCAGGTTCGATTCCGGCTTGGGTCATTGTCTGTGCGGAGTCTGCACGTCCTCCCCGTGTCTGCGTGGGTTTCCTCCGGGTGCTCCGGTTTCCTCCCACAGTCCAAAGATGTGCGGGTTAGGTGAATTGGCCAATGATAAATTGCCCTTAATGTCCAAATTGCCCTTGGTGTTGGGTGGAGGTGTTGGGTTTGGGTAGGGTGCTCTTTCAGGGAGCTGGTGCAGACTCAGGGGACCGGATGGCCTCCTTCTGCACTGTAAATTCAATGATAATCTATGATTAATCTAGGACAAAGGTTCGGCACAACATCGTGGGCCGAAGGGCCTGTTCTGTGCTGTATTTTCTATGTTCTATGTTCTATGTTCACCCTGGCAACCGCCTGAGTAGCCAAGGTGGAATATTTGACCCGGAGGCGAATTTCCAATCAGAAATCCATGCCATCACTTAAATTGCCTATTTGCATTTCCATAATATTACCCTCATTCGTGCCTTTTTTAACCTCTAAGTTTAGCTATTCCGATGAGCTTCTTGCTGGTCTCCCATATTCTACTCTTCATGAACTTGAGGTCATCAAAAATTCTGCTGCCCGTGTTTCAACTCGCTCTAAGTCCTGTTCACCTATTTCCTTCTCACTGACCTGACCTGCATTGGCGACACAAGATTGGTGATGTCTACCTATCAGGTTTTTCGCTGCTTGTTTATTGGTGTCCTCCACATCTGGGCCTTGACCTTTCACATCTGTTGCTCAGCACTCTCCCTGGTCTCAAAAGAAAATATACCATTTTCCGCCCCTTCACTTTTGTTTCTGGCAAGTTTGGTCTTATTATACACCAGTGGCTGATAAAAAAAGAAATGTGTTTACAAATGGAAAAATTGCTATGAGTATTAAGTCTGTTATTCATGGTCATGTAAAGCATTTTAGTGCAGTGTTATGGTTGCTTGGATGAGTAGGTTGCTGAGCTGGTAGTTAGGGTCAGCCCTTTTGGTGTGTGGGTGTTTCGAGGGCAATTTCCGTGTTGCCATGTGGTTCTTTCCCCAATCTAACCGCCGGCTCTGTATGTCAGTCACTGGAAACGGGCATATGGGTTGAAGTTTAGTTAAAAGAATCCAGGTCAAGCAACACTGATTTCAAAATTCTCATCTTTGTTTTCAATTCCCTCCATGACATAATTCTTCCCCTTTTCAGTATGCTTATTAAAAACAACCTATTTTAACAAACGTTTGGTTGTTTGCCTTTATGACTCCTTGACTAACTCAGTGTCAAACTCTATTTTATAATGTGCCTGTGACACAGCTGTGACCATAAGAACATAAGATGTAGGCACAGAAGTACGCCATTCAGCCCATTGAGTTTTGAGTTTTCTCCACCATTAAATAAGATCATGACTGATGTGATGACTGTTGAACATTTTTATACAGATTGTACTATACATATCTGTTGCAATCATGTTATTAAACGTCTGGGTTAAGATATATATTTTTCTCTTGCAGTAATATTTTTTTAAATCCTGGTTTGACATACAGGCAGACTCTGTGTCTGCAAAAGGTGCAATTAAGATGTTGTAAAAGTGAGACCATCATTCAGTTCCACCATATGGCTGTTTATATATATATATTTCTATATATATGGTCTAATGGTGATTGTTTGAGATTCCCTGGAGAGTAGATAATTTGAGATATTGGGCACGATATGCTCACAGCGTTGCACTCGGAGCTGAAGTAAAAAACTCACCACTATTCTTAGAATTCCCCCTATACCAAAAAGGGTCAATAAGACATTCTAAATGGTGAACAGGGATTCTCACTCCCTGACACCTGTGCAGACTGAGGTGAGTGCTACTCGGGTCAATCTATATTTTCAAGTTATCCTCCGGTATAACCCATATCTTCATAGACGATTTCATCTACTTACCACTTAGTAGCCTGGGTCCCACGTTGCTAAGTAAGTAAAGTAGACTTTGCAATAACCACTGTTTCAGGTTAAAACTTTAATTTATTTTATTTATTTATTTTTTTCTTTTAAAAGATAAAATCACTGCCCTTACAGAAAAGTAAAAAGATCTTGCTTCTGGATTCTCCTGGTTGGTTGAAAAGACCTTCAGGTCTACCTTGACAATCTCTCTTCTTTATCTTTTGGTTTTCTCCTGATGGATTTGCTGTTCTGCTCGGTTTCTGTATTCTATCCTTCCCATGATCGAGGGCAGCTATAAGAGCTGACTCTGCTGGCTGTTACCTATTTTGGGTTTATATTTCCCTTCTAGCAGTTATTAAGTTTATATAACATTATCGTAAAGTAACTTTGTTTTGCTCTTGATTGTTCAATGTACCTTTCATCTTAATTACTTCTAACGCGACTATGTGTTCATGTTGAGCATGACTTTAGTTCATCGAAATCTGATTACATTTTTCCCTTTGTAATGTTCAAAAGTGCTTTGATCCTAGAGGGGTTCTGGTTCCTGTCACTTCCAAAGTTGCTTTATTACCAAAGAGTGCCCTTAGCTTGTCAGAACTCTGACTCCGATTTGGGGTTAACTTGTGCTCTCGTGGACACGTCGTCTCCGGCTTCCCATATTCAACTGGTGTCAGCAAGATTTCACACCTAAACATTTGTCACCAATTCAACTGAAGATCCTGGCACTTCTTTAATAACTGCTTACTAAAATAATTAACTACAAAGAAGGTGCAAAATATTGTTTCTCACCATGTAACTAAAAGTTCAATCTGCTTTAACCTGAAAGACATGCATCAGTTTTACAGCTTGAGCTGTTACAAGCTGTTTTCTTAACGCCTGTTTGATAAAGGCTATCTGCATTTCAAAACCTTCTTTTGGAGCTGCTGTTAACCCTTCGTGGGATTTTTCCCCTACATTCTCTCATGTACTCTTAGGTCAAGTATTGCCAGACTTCCATGTTTCAAATGACATATTTTCCCACTTTTACTTTACAGAGCAGATCTGTGCGTGCTGGGTAAATAGCGAAAAAGGCCAGAATCACGCTGGTTGTGAACCAGTTTGCAATTCACCTTGCCCACTCCCAATGGCAAGTTCTGTATCTCACCCAAAAATGGCAAGAATATCATTAACCCTCATTTGCATTCACTTCAATCTCATTCGTGAGATTAGTGAGCCTTGTTAGTTGTTCACAGTTGCAGGTTGTTTTTGATGCTTGCTTCTGCTGGTGGCTGCAAATGCCTGGAGGCTGTTGTTGCTGTTTCCTTCCTTTTCTGTAGCCGGAAAGTAGAACAATATTTTTCTCAGGTTCCTGGAACACTGGGCTCAGGGGATGTATGAGTCCAGATGGCAATCCGGTTTGAAGCAAGAAGATGCTGTGGGACCTAGTGTGCAACGTTGGTCCATATGGGCCACCTGATGACAGCGTTGAAGAAGTGCTTTCGCAGATTTCTAATGCTATTATGATGTGGTGAGTACTGCATATAACTGGCACATCATTGTGGGTTAAACATGCTCGAAGTCAAGTATGTTCAACTGCACCTTGAGTGCCAATGGAATATGTGTGTGCCAGGACATGGTTCCAGTGAGATTGGGCCATGTGGGAGGGCCTGCACAGCTCTGGCTCCTGGAGAGAGAATGGCACAAATACATGGAACACGTCACACATTGCTGGACAGATTATTTCTACCACAAATTCGAGACATGATAACACATACCGTGTGTTTATTTTGTTTTTGAAAATGGGCTTACATAGCTTGTATTGGTACCAATATGGAACGGTGATGTTTTCTTGTTGTTTAATGGTTAGTGTGATATGTGGAATATTACGTACTTGATTTTCAAATCTTTTTTACTGCTGACCGTTTAATAAGCAAAATATTCTCAACTCTCACATGCCATGCCTCAGAGTATCATTAATGAAGAGCATGTCAAATAAACATTCATGCCTGAACTCTAGGGGCATCAGCACCATAGAGACAGCTGCCAACAATCAAACACTAAACAGCTGGGCTTCAGCATTGTGGATCTTCTCTCGACCAAAGGATATGTGAGTGGATCAGGTAAAGGCTTTGTGGTCGTCTGTGTAGAGATATTACAGTACCTGGTAATGCTGGAACACCATTGGTAGATATTATATGTTTCCTATTGGTCAAGCTGTATGGTAGCTCGGCCCTGCAAGGCGGGGTATAAGAGCCCGTGCCGCCCCAGCAGCCTTCTTTCAGTACCTGAGCTGCTGGGGGTAACATCTAGCTTATTAAAGCCTTCAGTTGGACTACAACCTCACTTAAGTGGTCATTGATCGTGCATCAATTTAATAAGGTAGATTTAAAAGAATGCAGCTCCGAATCAAGCCGGAGTGTCTGCAACTCAGCCCCCATGCGGCGAAGCCAGCGGCAACCTTCAAGCACTGGCTGGCATGTTTTAAAGGATATCTCGGAACGGCCGAAAACACAGCCACGGGAGAACAGAAATTGCAAGTCCTGCACTCAAGGGTGAGCCCGGAAATTTACACCCTCATCGAGGACGCGGACGACTTCGATGCAGCAATGGAGCTGTTGAAAGGACATTATATTCGCCCGGTAAACCAGGTCTATGCCCGACATCTGCTAGCAACGAGGCGACAAATCCCTGGGGAATCGCTGGAAGAATTCAACCGTGCGCTCCTGGTGTTGGGGGAGAAACTGCAGCTGCCCGCAAGTTTCGGCGAGTGACCACACAGAACTCTTGATCCGGGACGCTTTCGTGGCAAGTATGCTGTCCTCCCAAATCCGCCAGCGATTGCTGGAAAAAAACACCCTGGGCCTCAAGGAGGCAAGGGCCCTTGCAGGCTCCCTGGATGTGGCCTCCCGAAACGCCCACGCTTACGTTCTCGACTGCGCGGCAGCCCACTGGGCGGCGTGGAACCCCTCTGCAGCCGATCCGAGACATCTCCCATCCCCCCACAAACGTGTGCTGTAAGGCGGCCTGGCAACCCTGGGGGGCCCTGCTGCTACTTTTGCGGGCATGCCAAGCACCCCCGGCAGCGCTGCCCGGCCCGCGCATCCACCTGCAAGGGATGCGGTAAAAAGGGCCACTTCGTGGTGGTATGCCAGGCCCGTGCGGTCGCCGTGGTCTCCGGTGGTAAATGCGGACCACCAACACACAAACCTCTCCATGGTCCCCGAGCGGCCAGCGGGCGCCACCAGTTTTCTCCTCCAGGGCCACGTGCAGCCCCCGGGCGCGCCATCCTGGCCCGCGGACCGATTGGCGCCGCCATTTTGTGCACCCCCAGCCATGTGCGACCAATGGGAGCCGCCATCTTGGATAGACTCCCAGGACCCCAGCTCGGCTGACCGCACACCGCCCGAAGAGAACACTCAAATGCTGCGATTATCCTCAGTGAACCTGGACCAGGCCTGGCCTCGAACACTCTCAACTGCTACAACAACAGTACTAATCAATGGGCACGAGACGTCCTGCTTAATCGACTCTGGGAGCACGGAGACCTTCATACACCCCGACACGGTAAGACGCTGTTCTTTCCTCGTCCACCCCGTTAATCAAAAAATCTCCCTGGCCTCCGGTTCCCACTCAGCAGAGATAAAGGGGTTTTGTGTAGCAAACCTCACGGTCCAGGGAAGCGAGTTTATAAATTACCGGCTCTACGTCCATCCGCACCTCTGCGCGGCCACACTCCTAGGTTTAGACTTCCAGTGTAATCTCCAAAGTCTAACTTTCAAATTTGGCGGCCCTATACCCCCCTCACTGTCTGCGGCCTCGGGACCCTCAAGGTTGATCCGCCTTCCCTGTTTGCGAACCTCACCCCAGATTGCAAACCCGTCGACACCAGGAGCAGACGGTACAGTGCCCAGGATTGGATCTTTGTTAGGTCAGAGGTCCAAAGGTTTATGAGGGAAGGGGTCAGAGCAACAGTCCCTGGAGAGCTCAAGTAGTGGTGGTAAAGACCGGGGAGAAGCATGGGATGGTCATCGACTACAGTCAGACCATCAACAGTTTACACAGCTGGACGCGTACCCTCTCCCCCGCATATCCGACCTGGTAAACAGGATCGCGCATTACAAGGTCTTCTCCACGGTGGGTCTTAAGTCCGCCTACCATCAGCTCCCCATCCGCATTAGTGACCGTAAATACACTGCCTTCGAGGCAGATGGACGGCTCTACCACTTCTGTGTCACTAACGGGGCCTCAACCTTCCATGCACGAGATGGACCGAATGGTTGACCGGTACGGTTTACAGGCAACATTCCCGTATCTCGATAATGTCGCCACCTGCGGCCACGACCAGCAGGACCATGGCACCAACCTCCGAAAATTCCTCCAGTCCGCAAATATCCTTAACCTTACATACAACAAGGATAAATGCGTGTTTAGCACCGACCGCCTAGCCATCCTCGGCAACGTAGTGCGTAATGGAGTTATAGGCCCCGACCTGAACGCATGCACCCCATTATGGAGTTCCCCCTCCCTCACTGCTCCAAGGCCCTGAAGCACTGCCTAGGGTTTTTCTCTTACTATGCCCAGTGGGTCCCCAACTAAGCGGACAAGGCCCGTCCCCTGATCCAATCCACAGTTTTCCCCCTGTCGATAGAGGCACTCCAGGCCTTCAGCCGCATCAAAGCAGACATTGCAAAGGCCACGATGCATGCCATCGACGAGTCCCTCCCCTTCCAGGTCGAGAGCGACGCATCTGACGTAGCTCTGGCGGCCACCCTCAACCAAGCGGGCAGACCCGTGGCTTTCTTCTCACGTACCCTCCATGCTTCGAAATCCGCCACTCCTCAGTCGAAAAGGAGGCCCAGGCCATAGTAGAAGCTGTGCAACATTGGAGGCATTACCTGGCCGGCAGGAGATTCACTCTCCTCACTGGCCAGCGGTCGGTTGCTTTCATGTTCGATAATGCACAGAGGGGCAAGATAAAAAACGATAAGATCTTGCGGTGAGAATCAAACTCTCCACCTACAATTACGAGATCTTGTATCGTCCCGGGAAGCTAAACGAGCCTCCTGATGCCCTGTCCCACGGCACATGTGCCAACGCACAAGTGGGCCGCCTCCGAGCCCTCCACGAGGATCTCTGCCACCCCGGGGTCACTCGCTTTTTCCACTTTATCAAGGCCCGCAACCTGCCCTACTCCATTGAGGAGGTCAGGACAGCCACCAGGGACTGCCAAATCTGTGCGGGATGCAAACCGCACTTCTACAGGCCAGAGAAAGTGCACCTGATAAAGGCTTCCCGTCTCTTTGAATGCCTCAGCATGGACTTCAAAGGCCCCCTCCCCTCCACCGACCGCAACACATACTTCCTGAACGTGATTGACGAGTACTCCCGGTTCCCATTCACCATCCCCTGCCCCGACATGACCGCAGCCACCTTCATCAAGGACCTCCATAGCATCTTTGCACTGTTCGGGTTCCCCGCTTACATACTTAGTGATAGGGGGTCCTCCTTTATGAGCGACGAACTGCATCAATTCCTGCTCAGCAAGGGCACCGCCTTGAGCAGGACGACCAGTTACAACCCCCGGGGTAATGGACAGGTAGAGAGGGAGAACGGAACGGTCTAGAAGACCGTCCTACTGGCCCTAAGGTCCTGGAATCTCCCAGTCTCCCGCTGGCAGGAAGTCCTCCTGGATGCTCTCCACTCCATCCGGTCACTGCTTTGTACCACGACCTACCAAACACCTCACAAACGTCTCCTTGGCTTCCCCAGGAAGTCCTCCTCTGGGACCTCGCTCCCGACCTGGCTGGCAGCTCCCGGACCCATCCTAGCTCCGAAAACATGTGAGGGCGCACAAGTCGGACCCGTTGGTCGAGGGGGTCCATCTTCTCCACGTTAACCCCCAGTACGCCTACGTGGCATACCCCGACGGCCGACAAGATATGGTCTCCCTACGAGACCTGGCGCCCGCCGGATCCCCATGACACCCCAGCCACCAGTTCCACCCTCCCTCCCACCGGTGTACCTTACAGGAGGATCGGTCCTTCCGCCAGCCTCGTCTAGGCCCCCCCCACCCACCGACGCACCCCGCAGACGCTCCCTTCCCAGGACAACCGTTTTCCCCACCAGCGCCATCTAGGGGTTTTGAAGCTGCCACAGAGATCGAGGCCACGCTCCCGGAGTCACAGACGCAGCCATCATCAGGCTGAGGAGGGACCCCAAAGGGGAGGCCAGCGACAGCCCAAGGTGTACAGGAGTCGTTGGTCATTCAGTGAACCTCCACCGGCGTCACCACCAAAGCTTTGACGATCACAGAGGACGACCAGGACCCCCGGTCGACTGATTGCTTCATTTTAAAGTGTATATAGTTAACTGTGAATCTGTAAATAGTTACAAAACGCTGTACGGAGGTATTACGGTACCTCCATAACTATAATTTCTACCTCATTACCATGTTGTAATATCAAGCCACCGCCCCCGCCAGACTCTTTTTTAACAGGGGTTGAATGTGGTAGTCAGTGTAGAGGTATTACGGTACCAGGTAATGCTGGAACACCGTTGGTAGATATTGTTTGTTTCCTATTGGTCAAGCTGTATGGTAGCTCCGCCCTGCAAGGCGTGGTATAAGGGCCCGTGCCACATCAGCAGCCTTCTTTCTCTACCTGAGCTGCTGGGGGAAACATCTAGCTTATTAAAGCCTTCAGTTGGACTACAACCTTGCTTTAGTGGTCATTGATAGTGCATCAGGCTTCTGAACATAGCCTCTCTAATGTTCCCGCCAGAGGTCTGGAGTATAGGGGCTCCTGATATGGCCGGGGGTGAGTGTGCAGAGCAAGCCTTTCCAGCACAACTGGCCTGCTGGATAATACTCTGAGAGAAGATGGGGGAGGCTTGGGGGTTTTGAGGGTCTCGGGATGGAAGCCCTAACTGATTGTCTGTCTCCTTCTCCAATTCCTTACCAAAATGGTTCCTGGTGTTGATCCCACAGTGGTTGCACTCATGTTTGGTGGAAGCCCAGGCGGTCAGACGCCAGCGATGGCAGTAGAGATGACGCAGGCTGGAGGCTGCACCACATGCTTAGAGGGCCGTCACACACCCTGTAGATGCAGCCACCATCAGGCTGAGGAGGGACCACAAAGTGGAGGCCAGCGACAACCCAAGGTGTACAGGAGTCGTTGGTCATTCAGTGAGCTGACAGACAGCATGTGCCATGAAGACACCATCTCAGGAGTGAGACAGGCAGCATCTGTGCAACGTCCTCACAGACCTGGCACCCTGTGGAGGAGGAGGAGGCCACCTGCTCCCGGTGGCTGTGCAGGTCACTGCGGCCCTCAATGTTTATGCCACCGATTCATCCCTGGAGCTTGAGTGGGGACCCCTGTCGCCTTTCACAAACTATAGCACACAAGTGCAGCTGGGCATCAGACTTTACCACCTTTGAGCTGGGCCAGGTCCACCAAGGTGCCCAGGCTGCAGGATTTGCTACCATCCCTGGGATCCCTTTGGGGTCTTTTAGGACAGCCCCATGATGACAGGTTGGCTCTTGGGGGGCAAGAATTACCTGCTGAGGTCATAGATAATGATGCTGGTGCAGAGGCCTCAGAGCAATACACCCATTTATAACACCCATGCTGTCATTCAGCGGTGCATTGGACTGCTGAAAATGCATTTCCAATGCCTGGGCTGTTCTGGTGGTGCTGCGAAGTACATCCCCCGGAGGGTCTCCCACTTTGTGGTGGTCTGCTGTGCCTTCCACAACTTGGCGGCGCAGCGGGGCAACAGCGGAGTAGGAGGAGGAGGAGGGGCATGCGGCTTTGTCTGAGGAAGAGGCGGACCAGGAGAGGCTGGAAGACGAGCCCAAGAAGGAGCCAAAGGATGGAGGGCAGGCAGTGGCAAGTCTCCGGCATGCCTGGAGGAACAAGAATGCCCTCATTGCCTACAGATTCTCATAGGTCGAGATTGTGTCCAGCAGCTCAACACCCCACTCTACATTTCCATCCTTCCCACCCTATCTCATCCTCTCCCCCAATTCCCTCCTTTACCCTCCCCCACATTTCCCCCCTCCCATTTCCCTCCATTCCCCCCTCCCATTTCCCTCCACCCCACTCCCCCCCCCGCCCCCCCAATCCCCCCCGCCATCATGCCCCTCTGCCCAACCATCCTGTTCCTCCTCCCAGTGTCTGTGCAACATCACTCCAGGGTCATGGGCCTGTGTCGGCACTGCCAGTGGGTCAATATACAAGGCAGGAGAGTGATGATGACTCGCTGTGAGGAAAGCTCTGGTGCTCCTCAGTTTCTGCAAAAGTCTGACTCCTGTCTTGCTGCTGACAGCGCGCTCACACACATCCTCATGACGGAGTCTGCATCGGGGGCTTTTGATCTTCGACCAGTGTGCCCGGAGGGCGGGGGGGAACGGGGACGGGGGGGGGGGGGGGGGGGTGGAGCAGAGCGTAACAGGGGGTTAGGGTGCAGGCAAGCCAACTATGAAGATATAGATGTCAGAGGTGGTGCACATCAGAGGTGGAGGCAGCCTACTGTTTTCCACACTGTGTGGCTTTTATGCCCTTGGTGGATGTCCTCTGGAGGGGCCTGGAGCCAGAGGGCCGCAACCAACTTACTGGTTTCACAGGCATCACTTGCCATCCTGTACAGCCCGCTGCCCTTGAGATGTGTCAGTGTCAGGTGGTGGGGGGGGGGATTCGGAAGAACTGGAGACCACTGTCGCCTCCTTGGTGGCAGGCCTTGGGCTGGCCTTCGGCACTTCTGCCTCCCTGTGCAGTAGTGCCCTCGGAGACTCCTGGGACAGAGGGACAGCTGGACTGAGCTCCAGAGGTCTCTGAGTCATCTGGCTCTGACAGTCCTGGCAGCTCCCCATTGTCTGCACCATAAGATCATAAGATATAGGAGCAGAATTAGGCCATTCGGCCTAACGAGGCTGCTCCACCATGGTTGCTATGTTCCTCATCTGTTGCCTACAATGCTACAGAGAAAGAGCTGGGTCGCAAAATCAGCCAGTGCATCCCCTCCCTGGAACACATGACCACTGCACTCTGGGGTACTGAATCCCACAGATTCACAATCCTTTGGGAGAAGTAGTTTCTCTGTTTTAAATTTGCTACCTCTTATTCTAAGATTATGACCTCTCATTTTAGAATGCCCCACAAGAAGAAGCATCTGCTCCACGTCTACTTCATCCATACCTTTAAGCGTCTTGCGTACCTCGATTTGATCTCGCCTCATTTTTCTAAACTCTAGAGAGTATAATAATAATAACCATTATTACTGTCACAAGTAGGCTTACATTAACACTGCAATGAAGTTATTGCGAAGATCACCTAGTCGCCACACTCCGCCGCCTGTTTCGGGTACACTGAGAGAGAATTCGAAATGTCCAAATTACCTAACAGTACGTCTTGTGGGAGGAAACCGGAGCACCCAGAGGAAACCCACGCAAACACGGGGAGAACGTACAGACAAAGTCCCAAGCCAGGAATTGAATCCAGGTCCCTGACGCTGTGAAGCAACAGTGCTAATCACCGTGCTACCGTGCCTCCCATTGGCCTAAACTGTTCAATCTCTCCTTATACGATAAACACCATCTCTGGAATCAATCCAGTGAACCTCCTCTGAACTGTCTCAAATGCCACTACGTTTCCTCAAATAAGGGAACCAAAACTGTGCACAATACTCCAGGTGCAGTCTTACCAATGCCTTGTATTGTTCCAACAACACTTCCTTACCTTTATCCTCAATTCCTTTTGCTATAAATGCCAACATTCCATTTGCTTTCCTTATTATCTGCTGCATGCTCGTTTTCTGAACTCAGGCACGAGGACACCCAGATCCCTCTGCATCGGAGCACCAAAAGTCTCTCCCCATTTAGATATGAAGTTGCCTTTCCATTTTTTCAACCAAAATGCATGGCCTCACACTTATCCACTTTAAACTCCATCTGCCACATTTTGGCCCACTCTCCTAACCTATCTTTGTCCATTTGTAAGGTTCTTATTTCCTCATTACAACTTACTGTCCCACCTATTTTTGTGTTATCTGCGAATTTGGCTATAGAACCTACTGTCCCTGTATCCAAGTCGTTGATATAGATTGTAAATAGCTGGGGTCCAAGGACCGAACCCTGTGGTACCCTGCTAGTCACATCTTGCCATTCAGAAAAAAAAACATTTATCCTGACTCTCTGTCCCCTGTCCGTCAGCCAGTCTTCTATACAAGTTATTAAGTTACCCCTAATCCCATGTGAACTCACCTTGTGAACTAACCTTCTATGCGGCACGTTCTGGAAGTCCAGACATACTGGGTGGGATTCTCCCTTTTGGACACTAAGTCCCCACGCCCGCCAGAAGACGGGCTAGAACCATTCCGGACTTTTTCCGAGAAAGTCCGAGGTGATTCTCCATTCTCCTTGGGGCTAGCACAGCCCCGGTGTGCATCCCACAACTCTCTTCCATTTAATTTACCTGTAGAAACTTTTGCTATCCTTTATGATATTCTGCGCTAGTTTTTTTTCATAATTTACCTTGGCTCTTTTTATTACTTATTTAGCATCCCTTTGGTTATGTTTGAAAGTTTCCCAATCTTCCAGCCACTGGCTTTTGCAATATGATATAACTTAGTTTTTGTCTTTATAATGTCTTTGACCTCCTTGTTTAACCACGGATGTTCTTTACCGTTCTTATTATCTTTCTTCCTCACTGGGATATGGTTAGTTGTGAGGAATTGAGTATCTCCTTAAACAACTGCCACTGCTCATCAACTGTCCTTCCTTTCAGCCTTCCTGCCCAGTCTGTACAGGCCAAATTTGTCCTCAGGCCCATGAAATTTCCGGGGCTGGATTCTCTGCTGTGAGGATTCTCCGTTGTGGTGGCAGCGCGGGGATTTCCCAAGGCCGTGGGGCTGCACACAATGGGAAAACCCATTGGCCGGCTGGCGAGACGGAAAATCCCGAGGGCACGCCGCACCAGAAATCTGGGGACGGAGAATCCCGTTCCTTTTGTTCAATTCCAGAACACGAGTGTGGCACTCTACTTTCTCACCCCCAAACTGAATCTTGAATTCTACCATTCTCTAGACACTATTCCCCAGAGGATCCTTAACTATGAGGTCATTAATTAATTCCTCCTCATTACAGAATACCCAATCGAGAGTAGCCTTCTCCCTAGATGGTTCCCCAACATACTGTTCCAGGAAACAATGTCTAATGCATTCAGTGAACTCTGCCTCCAGGATACCCTTGCCAATTTGATTCCCTCAGTCTAAAATCACCCATTGTTATTGCTGTACCTTTCTTGCAAGCTCCCAGTAATTCCTGGTTAATACTGTGCCCCACTGTTGAACTACTGTTTGGGGACCCATAGATTACTCCTACCAAGGACTTCTTGCCTTTGTTATTTCTTATTTCTACCCAGACTGATTCCACATCTTGATCTCCAGTGCTTATGCCATTTCTCATTACAGCGCTGATCCTTTCCTCACCAGCAGGGCTGCGCCACCTCCTTTTCCTTTCACCCGATCTTTCCGAAATACTGCGTACCCTTGGATATTCAATTCCCAAACCTGGGGCTGGATTCTCCGCCGGCGGGATGCTCCACTTTGTCGGCAGCCTGGGGTTTCCCGACGTCGTGGGGCTGCCCCACAATGGGAAACCCCAGTGACCAGCTGGCGTAACGGAGCATCCCGCCGGTGGGGTGAAACGGAGATTTGGCGCGACGGGGTGGAGAATCCTGCCCATGGTCTCCCTGTAGCCACGTTTCAGTAATCCCCACCAAGTCATAACCATTTGTTTCTATTTGTGCCGTTAGCTCATTAATTTTGTTAAGAATGCTGCTTGCATTTAGATACAAAGCTTTTACATTATTTCAATGTCAAATTCCCCAACTCTTCTAACCATGGTGTTGACGCCCTCAGTGATGGTCCTCACTGACTGAGCCATGGTCTGGAGTGCCTCGGCAATGTCCACCTGTGATTGGGACATGTCCCTCAGTTGACTGGGACATGATGTTGCGGCCCTCAGCCATGGTCGTCACAGACTGAGGCGTACATTGAACACCACCACTGAGGACGCTGGCCTCATGCTGTAGGCTTTCCACTGCAGTCGCCAACCTGGAGATGTTGGCCTCAATGCCACGCATTGTCAGCACCATCTCCTGCGGCCAAAGCCTTTGGGACTCCTCCAATCGGCCATGCAGTTGCTTGTTGTCCAGAGGCTCGGTATCTGACTGGGACCCAGCTGAGGGCCTGGAATCCAGCAGACCTCTGACTCCTTTGGACATTCCTGCCTTCACCTCATGTGCATCAGCAACTGTGTGGTGCTCACCAGATTGAGCCCCAGAAGCCTGTCCACCAAAGTCGCACATCATCGTATGTGTTTCTGCATATGTGGAAGGTGAGTTGTGATGCCTCAATGGTGTTCTACTTGGAGCTTTCCCCCGAGGTGGTCTCTTGGGTGGCGTAGCGGGGGTGATGATGTTAATGTAGTTTAATCCTGTGTTCATAATAAAGTTTGTTTTAATCTAACATATCCCTATTTGTCAGTGGAATCACTTCTGGGTGAAGTATCCTTTCCTCATAGTTTTACAAATTTAAAAATAGTGTTTGGGGTTCTTGTCCGATATCCTAAAAAATGCTGGGGTCTGGTCCGGGATCTTAAGACTGACCTGATATGATAATCCTCAACTCCACTTTCCCACCTTATCCCCATACATTTGATTTCCTTGCTGATTAAAAACCTGCCTATCTCAATCCTGAACAGACTTAACGACCCAACCTCTACAGCTCCTTGCAGTAAAGAATCACTACAGATTCACTACCCTCTGAAAGAAGAAATTCCTCCTCATCTCTGTCTTTAAAGGGCAACCGCTTACTCTGAGATTATGCCTTCTGGCCCAAGACTCTCCCACAAGGGGAAACAACCTCTCAGCATGTTTTTATGACATTAAAGGAGCTATATCAATACAAATTGTTTAGTTAAGATTTAGCACCAGCATTGGAGAAGGCATGCGCTGTCCCCATGACTGTTAAATACAAATGGACATAAAAAAACAGCATCTCAATCATGCAGTTTGGTAATAAAGAAGGAACGTCGGCGATTTCACTGAAGTGCCGTTGATTGAAGCTTCTGTTGGGATACAGCCTATGTTCGGGAACACTCCAGGATGCAGATCATATCCAGATCTGCAGTGTCTTCCACTCTCTGGTGCTGAGCCATGAACTTTAACGTGCTTTGTGCCCATCGTGGTGCCAGAGATTCAATACATGTTGAGACGGGGCACTTTTTTCACCCAGAGAGTGGTGAGTGTCTGGAACGAGCTGCCAGAGGCAGTAGTAGAGGTGGGTGCAATATTGTCTTTTAAAAAGCACTTAGACAGTTATACAGGTAAGATGGATCTAGAGAGTTTTGGGCCAAATGCGGGTAATTGGGACCAGCTTAGTGGTAAAAACTGGGCGGCATGGGCAGGTTGGGCCGAAGGGCCTGTTTCCGTGCTGTAAACCTCTATGATCCTATGAGGGAGGAAATTAAAGTGAAAGCTTCACCAAAATAATCAGGCCAGTTGGAGAAGAGACAGAACAAGAAAAGGAGAGAGCTGTTTGGGAGACGAGGGTTTGGGGTTTGTTATTGCTGGACTGCCTATGTATCGACCAAGGAAGACCAATACCCGCCATTGGGAATCCATACAGCTATGTCCCCATGCAAGACCACCAATAGTAATGGGCACAAACCACTAAACCATGAACTGAAAAGAAGTCATTGTCCTTGCAGCATTCAGTCTCAGCAGTCAGACACTTATTCTGATATACTAAAATGCTTGCCACATCAGAAAATAGATTTGCACAGCTTGAACCCATCCACCCACACTCCCACACATTGACCTTTAAGGAAAGCCAACTGCTGCGCATCTGAATCTTGATTACAAAGTGCACTAAACATACTGTCTGCTGGACAAAGACTAGGTAACAGTAGCTGTTGAGGGCACAACCGAGAGAGGGAATGGAAGTGAAGGCTTTGCAAAGAAATCAGGCCGGATGGCAAAATAAACAAAACCAGAGAGGGAGAGAGCGGTATGGAAGAAGACGGGGCTGTAGTTTGCACAAACCCTTGGGCAGCATGGTAGCATAGTGGTTAGCACTATGGCTTCACAGTGGCAGGGTCCCAGGTTCAATTCTGGCTTGGGTCACTGTCTTGCGGAATCTGCATGTTCTCCCCGTGTTTGTGTGGGTTTTCTCCGGGTGCTCCGGTTTCCTCCCAAAAGACGTGCTTTTACGTAATTTGGACATACTGAATTCTCCTTCTGTGTACCCGAACAGGCGCCAGAATGTGGCGACTAGGGACTTTTCACAGTAACTTCATTATAGTGTTAATATAAGCCTACTTGTGACAATAAAGATTATTATTATTATCATTATTAGAATTTAAGGAGCCTTCCCTTTGTTCGCAAGAGGCGATCTCTCGAGAATAATTTGCTTTCATGTACTGCAAAGTCAACTCTCACTTCCAATGACTGGTATGTGATTGGCTTGGGAGCAAGAACATTGTGTGTCTGGAATGCATACATACCTCTTGCCCTGGAAGAGATTTTATGTAGCTCTTCCTTGTAACATCCAGCACCATGACAAACAAATAGTCCGTCTTGTTCTTTGGGAAAATGGATTTGGAATCAGTTGCAAAGACTGCCCCCTCCTCCCAGCAGTCCATCATATCATCAAATAGTGTCAGAACTAAACATCACAATGTACATAGCAGACTATCAAAAGTACACCGAAATAAACCCAAATAGTTCATTCTCCCCAGTTACTTTACAGCATTGCCAAAAAAAACAAATTGAGTATAGGAAAATGTGGAGTAGGGCTACTGCCTGAAAAGGCAACTATAGGTTATGATAAACTAATGTAACTTCCCAAAATTGGGCTGAAATGTTTTGATAGACCTGAAATCATTGCAAAATGTGGCAGTGAATGCCCAGAATGGGAGGTGCTCTATTTCTCAGGAAGAATATTCTTCACCTTGATGAACACAAATTATAACCAGGCAAGTATAAAAGTGGGAATAAGTTAGGGCAGCATGGTAGCATGGTGGTTAGCACAATTGCTTCACAGCTCCAGGGTCCCAGGTTCGATTCCGGCTTGGGTCGCTGTCTGTGTGGAGTCGACACATCCTCCCCATGTGTGCGTGGGTTTCCTCCGGGTGCTCCGGTTTCCTCCCACAGTCCAAATATGTGCAGGTTAGGTGGATTGGCTGTGATAAATTGCCCTTAGTGTCCAAATTTGCCCTTAGTGTTGGGTGGGGTTACTGGGTTATGGGGATAGGGTGGAGGTGTTGACTTTGGATAGGGTGCTCTTTCCAAGAGCTGGTGCAGACTCGATGGGCCGAATGGCCTCCTTCTGCACTGTAAATTCTATGAAATTTTTCTATGAAGAGTCAACAACTAAAGAACCAGTTAGGTAACAAATTGAGCTGCCTGCAGGGGCGGCCGAAGGGAAGGTTATTTATTTAATAGAATCAGAGAACCAGAGAATCTACAGTGCAGAAGGAGGCCATTCAGCCCATCAAGTCTGCACCGGCCCTTGGTAAGAGCACCCTACCTAAACCCACGCCTTCACCCTATTGTTGCTAACTTTGCCTTAGTACAATTGCTCTGTTTTATCACCTTTGCTCTTGAGTCGCCAGATATCTTTATGATACCGCCACGTGGTTCAAGTCCGAGTAATGATCAATAATCCAATACACCGATTAGTAAGATTTAAATCAAAGCACATTTATTATACACAGTAATCACTACTCATGCATAAATTCTACGTCTAAGCTACTTCTACAGCTAACAGGCCAATACTTAACTTGGAACTGGCCCACCAGGTCAGGGAAACGACTGGCCTTTCGTTCGGGTTCTGAGCCTGCGGGATTCGAAGTTGGTACAGATTGGTAGCTCGGAGCGCCTATCTCATAGCGAGCGTTGAAGTAAGACTTACTGGATATCGGCGGCGGCTGAACCGGTCACTGTCAAGAGTTGGTTTGCGTTGCTGAGTGACCTGGTCAAGAAGAACGATTTGAACTTGGGGCTTAATTCTTATAGTCCCCAGGGGCTTCCCACCTTTTGGGGCGGACCCTGTACCTGGTTCCAAGTGATTGGACTTTGTCCCAATCACTTGGTTCAATTTTCTCCAATGCTGGAGCGGTTCCCTGATCAATGGGCGGTCCTGAGGTGGTCGTTCACCTCCCTTTGTGTAGGCTTCTGCTGGCGCCGAAGAGTCTGGTTTTGCTTTATGTGTCTAAATGTTGCTCATTGTTCCTGGGGATTGCTCATTAGTATGCAGATGGCTGGTGTTTTGTTATGCTGATGGTTGCTGTTATCGATCTTGTCTGGCCTTTCCAGAGGTAAATACACACTCAACCTGCAGCTGCTCGTTTGTGTCCTGTTGGCTGACTTTCCCATCAGCCTTTGCCGTTCGCCATTTTAAATCGAGAGTTAGCCATTTTAAATCGGGAGTTAGCCATTTTAACTGGCTACATACCCTCCTTGTGATCCTAACGCGAAGCGTGAAGGATCGCATAACTATGTTGCTTTCCATTCCCTGACCTGGGGGAGGGGGCACTTCCCTCATGGCCTCTGCACTGACCATAGCTATGCAAAAATATTTTTTTAACTGACAATTCTAAGGGCGCTATGCCAAACAGTGACATGCATTACAAAACAATAAACTGGGACCCTCTAACTATTCTTAGTACACTACACTCACTTAAATATTTCATCATTCTACCTTCCTTAACCTTACAAACAAAATCATTGCATTTTATACATCAGTCTTCCTGGCTTGGCAGTCATGAACAGTTCTGTACATTTCTTTATTTACAATAAATGCAAGTGAATGCACTTTATTATAGATTGCAGGGGTCAGTGGTCTGGTCGTATCCGAAAATAGGGGATCTGATCCTATATACCGGGGTTCGAGCGCGGTAGGCTCTCCTTCTCCATTTCCGTGGACGCATAGTCTGCACTATGCAGCAGAGTATCGCGAAAACCAGTAATGTTTCTATTACATAGGACAGAGAGTACCAGGTTATAAACCTGGCACACCAAGATGGTGCGGTGTCGCTGGTGACTGGGCTCTGGGTACTGCGGGGAAGTGAAACATTAACGGCTGGGGGGCTCAAAGTCATGGGGTTCGCGTTCGCGCGCAACCAAATGTCCATAAATATGATGCTGATCCATATGAAGGAAGTCCTCGTGGCTCTTCTCTTTCCTTTTCTTTCTTCTCTTCTCCGGTCCTGGAGCTTCTGGAGTTCTGTGGAAACAAGCATAGTGTCTGTAACTATCTTTGTTTAATATCTCGTATGATAGTATGTCTGTCCTGTAGTGCCAATTACTCCCTTTATAATTGGTCACTATGTGTGACTCCCTCATTTTTTTTTTCAAAAACCGAATTTTATGACAAGACACCCTTCCCAATAATGAACCAGTGCGAGCCATCTCGCAGACTGTGCAATTTACCATCCAAATGTTTCAGGATATAAATAGCATGTGGTTGGCAACCTAAGGGTTACCTGAAACAAAACAAAACTTTTTGAACTAAAATTTCCAAAATGAGGTGCGTATGGGCCGCGACGGGTAAGAGTTGGATGGAATCCCCGGGTAGGACAGCTACCAATGCCGTGTCTCCCCTACACAAGCGCAGTTGACCAGAGGGGAGGGTTCCCAGGCCGGGCGGGTCCCAAGCCATTTCTCCACTGCCTGAGCAACCGACAAGAACGGGCAAGAAATGTAGTCATCTTGGTGGGGCTGCCGTAGTGGTTCTTTTCCTCGAACCAGAAGGGCAGTTATGAACGGGCGTCTGGTTCCTTAACCAGTCTCTGCAGACAAGTTCTCAGAGGTTTCGGCAGAATAGGTGTGGGGCAGTGAGAAAAAAAATTCTCCTGTCGGACATACAACATTTAACAAACTTACAAACAACATAAAACATTCTGCAGGTTCCATCAGAAAGGACACCACTTCTCCCAAGCGGTTCCTTTTAAAACATCATCTGGACACCTCAGTTCTCGGTTGCGAACAGGGTCGCAAAGGGGGGGGTTCTCGGTTTGGGAGTCAGACCCAAGGTCGTCATCTTCTCCTGGGTGCCAAACTCTTGAATGTATCAGGACTGAAAGGGCTGCATGGTGTGAGGTGGGGTTGCTCTCGTTGTTGCGGACAAGTCGGAATGAGTTATCTCGGTGCCAATAGTTGTTGTCTAGCTGTGTGGGGACAGAATCGGGGTCGTCAGGGTAGTTCGGTGGTCGGTGGTGGGGTTTATTTAGGAAAGTGATCATGAAGGGATCACTTGGATCGTAGTTGGGATCGCTGGGTGTGGGGCCTGTTGCATGGGGATAGTAGGGAGGAGTGCTGTGGCTATCATCCGAGTCACAGTCGCTGTCTCTGCTGCTGTCGGTGGGCGTTCCGGGGCGGAGTGTATATTTCGGGGGTGGAGTCGAGGTCGAGTCCGTGGCTGGGCTGGACGTGTTGGGGGATGGTAGGGTTACGTTGGCTGTGGGCGGGGCGTGGTGTGCTGCGTCGAGCATGATGTGGTGTGCTTGTTTCGACTGTGTTCCGTATGCCTTCAGCTGGTTGATATGGAACCACGCAGTCTTACCATTGGGGTACTTTATTTTATACACGGAAGGGCTTACTTTATCCGCAATGGAGTACGGACCCGAGTATTTTGGTGACAGGAATGTGCTGGGGTTATATACAGAGAGCATAGCTTGCTGTCCTATACTGTACTCAGTCGCATGCACTGTCTTGTCGAAACAAGCCTTGCTCTGTTTCTTTCTGGTGCCCAATTCTACTGCAGCTGCTAGCTGAGCTGTTTTAACATTTTCCACTAATTGCTGCACTGCTTTCTCGTGTGTGAGGGCCGTCACTTCGGGGTTGGTCAAGTCTAAACCTAATAAAAATTCTGTGCCTTTCATGGGGCATCCGGTCATGAGGGTGTGTGGGGTGTAACCTGTGGAAGTTGAAACTGTATTGCGCAAAAACATCAGCGTAAAAGGGAGAACTGAGTCCCAAGTGGTGTTGTTCTGCTGGACCATTTCTCTGAAGGTGGATTTTAGGGTCCGATTGATGCGCTCCACGATGCCACTCGACTGGGGGTGGTTGCAATGTGGAATCTTTGGGTAATGCCAAATATCGTGAGGACGTTCTGCATGACACGTCCCGTAAAATGGGAGGGGGGTCCCCATCTTGTAAAGATGTGGTGGGTCAAAATCTTGGCTGTGGTTTTTGCAGTGTTTGTGCGGGCTGGGAATGCTTCCACCCATTTTGTAAATGTGTCAATTACCACAAGTACATATTTATAGCCATTCCTGCAAGGGGGCAATGGTCCAATAAAATCGATCTGGAGGTTAGTCCAGGGGCCATTATCGGGTCGGGTGTGGCTGAGTTGAGCCTTTTTGGCATATCTGTCCGGATTATTCTGGGCACAGATAAGACAATTCTCGATGTAATGGTTTACAACTTCCTTTAAATTTGGCCACCAACAAAGCTGCATGAGGTGGGATGTAGTGGGATCGATTTCCTGATGTCCATGACCGTCATGGAACAAACAAATCAGTTGATTCCTGTCCTGTTCAGGAACCACATAAAGGGTGTCTTTTAACACCACACCGTCATGTGTGGTCAGTGCATTTTTGAACCTCTCATAAGGAGCTGGATATTTTCCTTTTACAATCTCCCTGAGATTGCTGTCCTGCTTCTGGGCCTCCACTAGATCCTCGATCTTTGTCTGTGAGACCTGAACTGCACTCACTGGTGCGCTTCCGGGGGGTGTCCAAAGGTATCCATGCCTGGAACCTGCTTTAGCCAGTGCGTCGGCTTTCACATTTCCAGGGGGGGAGGAACGATGGTGACTGCGGACTTTGATTATCCCAAAAGTCCTGTTCTGGGCTCTCTCTAAAATGTGACGGAGCAATGGGGCTGAGGGGAGGGGTTTTCCGTCTGCGGAAACAAATCCTCTTGCTTTCCAGAGGGGTAGGAATTCCGTAAGGCTGTTGCAGACATAGAGGCTGTCCGAGTATATGTCTGCTGGGCTGGGGAAGGAATCTGGGTGTTCCACTATGTATGCGATGGCCGCAAATTCTGCTGCCTGCGCGCCTAAGTGTCCTGGGAGTTTCAACGATATTTCTTCAAGGGCGCATCCCTGCCCATCCTCAACATAGATACCGCAACCTGTTATGCGCTTCCCATCCAAGACTGTGGAAGATCCATCCACATAGATCTTTATGGGCTCACACATGTCCGTGTACTGGGGGCTCTGGGTTGAACTACCTATCTTTCTGGGAGGTGTTTTCGCAATAAAGGGGCCTGTGCTGTGGTGTGGAGAGATAATTTCACATTCATGGGGGGTTCCAGGGTACTGTAAGTTGTCGGCTAAATAGGTGTGCGTCTTTGTCCTTTTCACAGTGATGTCCAGTCCCTGCAAGAGAAGGGTCCATCTCGCTGCTCTAATCTGGCTTACTGTGCCGTCCTTGAGTCGTCCGTCCAGTAAAAGTTGGGTGGGGGTGTGTTCTGTGAGGATCGTGATGGGGTTCAGTACGGTAATATATGAAAAATACTGCACTGCGCAAAATACTGCGAGCAGGTACCTCTCACAGGCTGAAAATCCCTACTCCACAACATCTAAAATTCTGGAGGCATAAGCTACGGGCCTTAACTGGTCATGCCATTCCTGGAGGAGTACGGCTGAGAGGGTGCGGTCTGTGGTCGCTACCTCTATAGCGTAAGGGGAAAGCGGGTCTGGAACTTGTAGTGCGGGGGCTGCTATGAGTGCCTGTTTCAAAGAGTCCACAGCATCTGTGTGCTGCGGAAGCCATTCCCGGGGGCTCCTTTCTTTAGGAGGTCTGAGAGGGGTGCTGCCTTGCTGGCGAAACCGTCAATGTGGTTTCATCAGTAGCCAACCAGTCCTAAAAACAACCAGAGAGCTGAAACGTTCTGGGGAAGGGGCAATTTAGCAATCGAGTCAATCCTTTTATGCTCGATCTCGCGTTTACCATGTGTGATAATTGTTCCCATAAAATCACCTTTTCTTCCAAAATCTGGGCCTTTTTGGGGTTGACTTTACAACCGATTGAGTGTAAGAGTTCCAGGAGTTCGGACAGAAGCTCAATGTGCTCTTCCTTGGTGTCTGTCTGCAGTAGTAGGTCGTCTACATACTGAACCAAACATTCGGGGCAAGAGAATTTGGCTAAACCATTTGCCAGCTGTCGGTGGAAAATGGAGGGGGAGTTGTGGAATCCTTGTGGAAGGCATGTCCACGTGTACTGCTGTGCTTTAAAGGTGAAGGCAAATTTGTACTGGCACGCCTTTGCCAATGGAATGGACCAGAATCCATTACTGACATCCAAAACCATAAAGTATCGGGAATTGAGTCCCTGCTTGAGCATGGTCTCGGGACTTGTGGCTACTGTGGGAGCTGCTGCGGGGGTGACTTTGTTGAGTTCCCGGCAATCAATGGTCAGTCGCCATGATCCATCGGGCTTTCTCTGGCCAAATCGGGGCATTATTAGTGGAGGCTACTGATCTAAGTACGCCCTGCTCTAATATGCTTTCTATTACCTTGGAGATTTCTCCCTCTGCCTCTTGGGGAAGTCCATACTGGGGTCTAGGGTCAGGTCCTGTTACTTGTACGAAACCAGTCATCCATCCACAGTCGTGCTTGTGGGTCGCGAATGCTGCCCTGTTCTTTTGCAGAACTGCCCTAACCTGCTTGTCCATACTAAGCGTGGTCGGGTTGAACCAAAATTTGCCTACGGCGCTAATTTTGTTCGCATACTCTCCTATGTTGAGCGTTGCGGGGGCTCTTGCGGATTTTGTCATCTTCCAGACACACTGGTTGACTGGATCGAATGAAAGATTATGGGAATTCATGAAATCGATTCCCAGAATGTGTTCTGCTGTTTGGGGCAGGTCAACTAAAACTACGGGGTGCTTGGTGGTGATGGTACCGATTTGAATGGGTACAGGGGCTGTGATGTGTCCCTGCTGTGAGTGGCCTGTAAAGCCGCTGAGGGTGATAGTGGCTGTAGTGGGCCACATGTCTTTTTGAAACAGGGTGGAGGAATTTATTGTGGTGCGGGACCCTCCTGTGTCCCATAGAAATTCGATGGGCTGTCCTTGAATTTCTGCTGCAACTGCCGGTCGTCCGGACCTATCCCAAAGGGTGTCGCAGACCCAACTGCGGGAGCCCGTACACCGTCAGTCCGTTCCGGTCAAGTCCGTCTGATCTGAACGGGCGCTAACGCTATGAATGGGCTCTGTCTTTTTCTTACTCAGAGTGCCCGTCTGCTGGGCTCTCTGTGGCTTTTTAGGGGCATTGCACTCTCTTGCGAAGTGTCCCAACTGTCCGCAGTTGTAACACTCCTGTGACTTGGGTGGGGGGCTGTTCTTTCCCTCATTCACCCATGCGGGGTTCTGGTGTGTTTTTACTGCCTGCATATCTGCACCGGCCTGCTTTTCCTCGGGATTCTTGACTGCGGGTTTACTTTGAACAGATTGCTCCCAAGCGCGGGACAATCTTTTCACTACCCACTTCTCGTTATGGGCCTCCTCTGAGGGATCATAACTCGTGCAGGCTTTCTGTCCTGTTTCGGTGGCATGAGAGATAAGGGTGCGGGTCCATGTTGTCTGGGGACAAATGGGCACGGTCCAAGTCTCCAAAGACTGCTGCAAAGTGGATCCACAGGCATCCAGCAAACGCTGTGGGGTGTTCGGATTTCTTTTGCCTACATTTGTTGAGGCCATCTACGGGGTCACCCCGGTTATACCCGATCGCATGCAGGATCGCGGTATGCATTTCTGCAAGGGTGCCTCCTCCTACATTCTTTGGGTCGGGAAGGGCTGCTGCTACTGCGATCTAAACTTAAAACCGTGAGCTTTACCTGCTATCGCTCATCCAGGCCGTACATGGTCGCCTGATGCTTGACTGTGGCAAAGAAATGTTAGGGGTCAGATGTGGGGAGGAACAGTATGATCTTATCGCACGCGTCCAGTAATTGGGTCACTGTAAAGGGGGTGGAATATAGAAATTCCACATCGTCCGATGTGGCTGTGCGGTGGGTGGTTACTGGGTTTATTGGAGTCTGAACTATCTGCTGTGTGGGGGGTTGGGGCGCTTTTCTCTTTTGTGACTTTCCCTGCGCACATGTTCCCAGAACATATCTCTGCGCTGTTTCATTCAATTCTTCCCAATCAGGGCCGCCTTCCTGATCTAATCTTTCTCCAAAGGTTTCCTGAAAACATTTCTGAACAGAAAGCAGCGATTGCAGCTCTGCAATCTGCTTCCGGCACTTTGCATGGTCTAACGTGCTTTGTCTTTATTCTGTGGTGGCAGCATGGAGTGCTCTTAATGCTGCCTTGACAGCCACTACAGTCTGTTTCTGTAATGCCTCTACCTGTTTTTCCATTTCCTCACATACCAGGACTGCACGTTGCGTGTCCTGATAGGCCTTTTCGTATTGAGACTGGAAGCTGCTTAAGTGCGCCAGACAAGACTGGTGTGCCCTTTTGGCATCCTCCACCTCTACATCTTTTACTGCCAACTTCCTTCTCAATTCCAAATTCTCCTTTTCTACCTCACTTACATCGACCTTACTCATTCGATGTATGCCCTCAACTTCTTTCCGGAGCATCCTGACGACCTCCTCTGTGCCTCGCAATTGTGCCAAGCAGGACACGATTGCCATCGGCTTGCGAGCTTTCCCTAAGCTCTTTTTGTGGATCTCGCTCAGGTTCTCCCACCAAGTATGCCCTATACTCCCGGGACCTGATTCCTCGTTGTCACAGAATTCATTCCAAAGGGGCCATCCTTTCCCTTTGAGATATTTCCTGATCTCTTCCTCCCAAATGGGACATTGTCCCACTCTACTGCTGCTGGTCACTGCGACCGCAAATTCCTCTGGGTTCATTAGGTGCTGCATTGCCTGCATTACCATCTTTCCTATCGGAATGCTGCTCTTCAAATTTTGAGACAGGGGTACTAATCCGAATGCTGCTCTTCAAATTTGGGACAGGGGTATTAAGGCGGTGCTGTAAATACGGGTACGGCTTTCGCTACCTTCCGATATACAAACTTCCGACAGTTTTGTCGCAACAAAAAATCTCTCAGTTTTACCTTATTGCCCTGTTAGTTACGCATGCATACACACACTTCCGAATGATGAGTATTGATCAGAACTGCTTGAACACTTGTGGTTTTCTGTTTCCATTTGGATCTCTAATTCAAATTCTGGGTTCTCCCGGGGTGGTTTTCCACTTCTAGATCGGATCCCGTCAGGATGTCGCCAAATAATGTTGCTAACTTTGCCTTAGTTTAATTGCTCTGTTTTATCACCTTTGCTCTTAAGTCGCCAGGTATCTTTATGATACTGCCATGTGGTTCAAGTCTGAGTAATGATCAATAATCCAATACACAGATTTAAATCAAAGCACATTTATTATACACAGTAATCACTACTCAAGCACAAATTCTACGTCTAAGCTACTTCTACAGCTAACAGGCCAATACTTAACTTCGCGATGGCCCACCAGGTCAGGGAAACGAATGGCCTTTCGTTCGGGTACTAGCTTATTAAAGCCTTCAGTTGGACAACAACCTCGCTTTACTGGTCATTGATCGTGCATCAATTTAATAAGCTGGATTTAAAAGGATGGAACTCTGAATCAAACCGGAGTGTCGGCAACTCAGCCCCCACGTGGCAAACTCAGTGGCAACCTACAAGCACTGGCTGGCGTGTTTTAAAGGATATCTCGGAACGGCCGAAAACACACCCAGAAGAACAGAAAATGCAAGTCCTGCACTCGAGGGTGAGCCCGGAAATTTACACCCTCATCGAGGACGCGGAAGACTTCAATGCAGCAATCGAGCTGCTAAAAGGACATTATATTCACCATGTAAACCAGGTCTACGCCCGACATCTGCTAGCAACAAGGCGACAAATCCCTGGGGAATCGCTGGAATAATTCAACTGTGCGCTCCTGGTGTTGGGGAGAAACTGCAGCTGCCCGCAAGTTTCGGCGAGCGACCACACAGAAGTCTTGATCTGGGACGCTTTCATGGTAGGTATGCTGTCCTCCCAAATCCGCCAGCGATTGCTGGAAAAAGACACCCTAGGCCTCAAGGAGGCACAGGCCCTTGTAGGTTCCCTGGATCTGGCCTCCAGAAACGCCCGCGCTTACGTTCCCGACCGCGCGGCAGCCCCCTGGGCAGCGTGGAACCCCTCCGCAGCTGACCCTGAGACATCCCCCATCCCCCCACAAGCTTGTGCTGCAAAGCGGCCTGGCAACCCCGGGGGGCACCGCTGCTACTTTTGCCGGCAGGCCAAGCACCCCCGGCAGCGCTGCCCGTCCCACGCATCCATCTGCAAGGGATGCGGTAAAAAGGGCCACTTCGTGGTGGTATGCCAGGCCCGTGCGGTCACCGCGGTCTCTGGCGGCGAATGCGGACTGCCACCACAAACCTCTCCACGGTCCCCATGCGGCCAGCAGGCGCCGCCATCTTCCTACTCCAGGGCCAAGTGCTGCCCCCGGGCGCCACGTTCGATGGATGGGCGCTGCCATTTTGTGCACCCCCAGCCATGTGCGACCAATGGGATCCGCGATCTTGGATGGACTCCCAGGACCCTAGCTCGGCTGACCGTACACCGCCCGAAGAGAACACTCAACTGCTGAGATTAGCCTCGGTGACCCTGGACCAGTCCCGGCCTCGGACACTCTCAACTGCTACAACAAGAGTACTAATCAATGGGCACGAGACGGCCTGCTTAATCGACTCTGGGAGCACGGAGAGCTTCATACACCCCGACATGGTAAGGCGCTATTCTCTCCTCGTCCACCCCGTTAATCAAAAAATCTCCCTGGCCTCTGGTTCCAACTCAGTACAGATAAAGGGGTTTTGTGTAGCAAACCTCACAGTCCAGGGAAGGGAGTTTAAAAATGACCGGCTCTACGTCCTTCCCCACCTCTGCGTGGCCACACTCCTAGGTTTCGACTTCCACTGTAATCTCCAAAGTCTAACTTTCAAATTCGGCGGCTCTGTACCCCCCCTCACTGTTTGCCGCCTCGGTCAAGGTCAGGCAGCACTGTCAAGGTCGATCTGCCTTCCCTGTTTGCGAACCTCACCCTGGATTGCAAACCCGTCGCCATCAGGAGCAGATGGTACAGTGCCCAGGATCGGATCTTTATTAGGTCAAGGTCTAAAGGCTACTGAGGGAAGGAGTCATTGAAGCGAGCAAAAGGCCCTGGAGAGCTCAAGTAGTGGTGGTAAAGACCAGGGAGAAGCATAGAATGGTCATCGACTACAGTCAGACCATCAACAGGTTTACGCAGCTGGACGCGTACCCTCTCCCATGCATATCCGACCTGGTAAACAGGATCGCGCATTACAAGGTCTTCTCCACGGTGGATCTTAAGTCCGCCTACCACCAGCTCCCCATCCGCACTAGTGACCGCAAATACACTGCCTTCGAAGCAGATGGGCGGCTCTATCACTTCTTAAGGGTTCCCTTTGGTGTCACCAACGGGGCTTCGGTCTTCCAGCGCGAGATGGACCGAATGGTTGACCGGTACGGTTTACGGGCAACATTCCCGTATCTCGATAATGTCGCCACCTGCGGCCACGACCAGCAGGACCATGGCACCAACCTCCGAAAATTCCTCCAGTCCGCAAAGATCCTTAACCTTACATACAACAAGGATAAATGCGTGTTTAGCACCGACCGCCTAGCCATCCTCGGCAACGTAGTGCGAAATGGAGTTATGGGCCCCGACCCTGAACGCATACGCCCCCTTATGGAGTTCCCCCTCCCTCACTGCTCCAAGGCCATGAAGCACTGCCTCGGGTTTTTCTCTTACTATGCCCAGTGGGTCCCCAACTATGCGGACAAGGCCCGTCCCCTGATCCAATCCACATCTTTTCCCCTGTCGATAGTGGCCCGCCAGACCTTCAGTCGCATCAAAGCAGACATTGCAAAGGCCACGATGCATGCCATCGACGAGTCCCTCCCCTTCCAGGTCGAGAGCGACGTGTCTGACGTAGCTCTGGCGGCCACCCTCAACCATGCGGGCAGACCCGTGGCCTTCTTCTCACGTACCCACCATGCTTCCGAAATCCGCCACTCCTCAATCGAAAAGGAGATCCAGGCCATAGTAGAAGCTGTGCGACATTGGAGGCATTACCTGGCCGGCAGGTGATTCACTCTCCTCACTGACCAACGGTCGGTTGCTTTCATGTTCGATAATGCACAGCAGGGCAAGATAAAAAACGATAAGATCTTGCGGTGGAGGATCGAACTCTCCACCTACAACAATGAGATCTTGTATCGTCCCGGGAAGCTAAACGAGCCTCCTGATGCCCTGTCCCGTGGCACATGTGCCAACGCACAGGTGTACAGCCTCCGAGCCCTCCACGAGGATCTCTTCCACTTTATCAAGACCCGCAACCTGCCCTACTCTACCGAGGAGGTCAGAACAGCCACCAGGGACTGCCAAATTTCCGCGGAGTGCAAACCGCACTTCTACCGGCCAGAGAAAGCGCACCTGATAAAGGCTTCCCGTCCCTTTGAACGCCTCAGCATGGACTTCAAAGGCCCCATCCCCTCCACCGACCGCAACACGTACTTCCTGAATGTGATTGACGAGTACACACGATTCCCATTTGCCATCCCCTGCCCCGACATGACTGCAACCACCGTCATCAAGGCCCTCTATAGCACCTTTACACTGTTCGGGTTCCCCGCATACATTCATAGTGATACGGGGTCCTCTTTTATGAGCGACGAACTGCGTCAATTTCTGCTCAGCAAGGGCATCGCCTCGAGCAGGACGACCAGTTACAACCTCCGGGGTAACGGACAGGTAGAGAGGGAGAATGGAACGGTCTGGAAGACCGTCCTCCTGGCCCTAAGGTCCAGGAATCTCCCAGTCTCCCGCTAGCAGGAGGTCCTCCCGGACGCCCTCCACTCCATCCGGTCACTGCTTTGGACCACAACCAACCAAACACCTCACGAATGTCTCCTTGTCTTCCCCAGGAAGTCCTCCTCTCGGACCTCGCTCCTGACCTGGCTGGTAGCTCCCGGACCCATCCTGCTCCGAAAACACGTGTGTGTGCACAAGTCGGACCCGTTGGTCAAGAGGGTCCGTCTTCTCCATGCTAACCCCCAGTATGCCTTCGTAGCGTACCCCGACGGCCAACAAGATACGGACTCCCCACGAGATCTGGCACCCGCCGGAGCCTCACGCGCACCCCAGCCACCAGTCCCACCCTCACTCCCACCGGTGCACCTTACAGGAGGATCGGTCCTTGCGCCAGCCCCGTCTAGGCCCCCCCACCCACCGACGCACCCCACAGATGCTCCCTTCCCAGGTCAACCGTTTTCCCCACCAGCTGCGTCTAGGGGTGTCGAAGCTGCCATAGAGATCAAAGCCATGCTCCCGGAGTCACAGACGCCCGAGCCTCCACCGGAGTCACCACCGAAGCTTCGACGATCACAGAGGACGACCAGGGCCCCCGATCGACTGATTGCTTCATTTTAAAGTGTATAGTTAATTATGAACCTTAAATTGTAAATAGTAAATAGAATTGTAAATAGTTACAAAACGCTGTACAGAGGTATTACGGTCCCTCCATAACTATAATTTCTACCACGTTACCATGTTGTAATATCAGGCCACCACCCCCGCCGGACTCTTTTTTAACAGGGGGTCAATGTGTTAGTCTGTTCGGAGGTATTACGGTACCTGGTAATGCTGGAACACCATTGGTAGATATTGTATGTTTCCTATTGGTCAAGCTGTATGATAGCTCCGCCCTGCGAGGTATAAGAACCCGTGCCGCCCCAGCAGCCTTCATTCTGTACCTGAGCTGCTGGGGGATACATCTAGTTTATTAAAGCCTTCAGTTGGACTACAACCTCGCTTTAGTGGTCATTGATCGTGCATCAAAGGACTTCCAGCACTGGCTAGCTTCTTTTGAAGCGTATATCAACACGGCGCCGATCCCTGTTCCAGAGGCTCAGAAAACTCAAATATTGTACTCCAGACTCAGCTCCAAAGTCTTCCCGCTGATCCAGGATGTGCCCAATTCCGCTGATGCCATGACTTGACTCAAAGAAAATTATGAGCAGAAGACGAACACGCTCTTCGCCAGACACTCGCTCGCAACGCGTAATACCTGGTGAGTCAATCGAGGACTTCTGGAGGGCCCTGATCCCACTAGTGCGGGATTGTGACTGCCAGGATGTTACAGCTAAGGAGCACTCAGATCTCCTTATGCGGGACGCTTTTGTAACTGGGATTGGGTCTGATGTTATCAGGCAGCGGCTCCTAGAATGGGCCACGCGTGACCTCACAGAGACTAAAACACTAGCGCTTTCCATAACGGTCGCCTTGCGCAATGTCCAGTCCTACGCCCCCAGCCGCACGGCCCACTCCTCCTACACTTCATGGGCTCCACAGGTCGCTGCCCCAGTGGGGGCGCTACCCACCCAGTACGCCTGCGCTACACGCCAACCAGTGATCCCCGGGGGGCCCTGATGCTATTTTTACGGCCAGCAAAGACACCCCTGCCAACGCTGCCCGGCCCGCGCTGCCCTTTGTAAGGCCTGCGGGAAGAAGGGCCACTACGCAGCCATGTGCCAGGCCCACTCAGCGGCCGCGGTCTCCCCCACCCGCCCCTGGTCACGGATAATGGGCACCGCTATCCTCCTCTCCTCCCCAGGGCATGTGCGAGCAATGCGCACCGCCATCTTCTCCCCCGCACAACACATGCGTTTCATGGGCGCCGCCATCTTGCTCCACCCCCGCAACGTGCGTTCCATGGGCGCCACCATTTTGTAATCCCCAGGACCTCCGGGCGCCGCCATCTTGTCCACCCCGCAGCACATGGAGACCAACGGCGTTTCATGACCCCAACTCAACGGCCGCCTCACTACCCGACGATCAACGACGGCCCGCATCCATGGCAATCGACCAGACCCTACCACATCCACCAGTGTGAAAGTCAATGGCCTTGTGACCTCCTGCTTACTGGACTCCGGGAGCACCGAGAGCTTTGTACACCCGAATACGGTAAGGCGCTGCTCCCTTAAGGCACACCCTACCAATCAAAGTATCTCACTGGCCTCCGGATCCCATCGCCTAGCGATCCGGGGGTACTGCATGGTCACGCTCACAGTCCAAGGCGTAGAGTTCCACGGTTTTCGCCTCCACATCCTCCCTAACCTCTGCGCTGCACTTATCCTAGGCCTGGATTTTCAGTGCAACCTCCAGAGCCTGACCCTTAAATTCGGCGGACCCTGACCACCCCTCACTGTGTGCGGCCTCGCGACCCTAAAGGTCGATCCTCCTTCCCTCTTTGCCAATCTAACTCCAGATTGCAAACCCGTCGCCACCAGGAGCAGACGGTACAGCACCCAGGATAAGGCCTTCATCAGGTCCGAGGTCCAGCGGTTGCTTCGGGAGGGAGTCATCGAGGCCAGCAGCAGGCCCTGGAGAGCTCAAGTGGTAGTGGTTAAGTCTGGGGAGAAAAACCGAATGGTCGTGGACTACAGCCAGATCATCAACAGGTACACGCAGCTCGATGCGTACCCCCTCCCACGCATATCTCACATGGTTAAACAGATTGCACAGTACCAGGTCTTCTCAATGGTGGACCTGAAATCCGCTTACCACCAGCTCCCCATCCGTAAATCGGACCGGCCATACACCGCCTTCGAGGCAGATGGCCGGCTATATCACTTCCTTAGGGTCCCATTCGGCTTCACCAACGGGGTTTCGGTCTTCCAAAGGGAGATGGACCGAATGGTCGACCGGTACGGCTTGTGGGTCACGTTTCCGTATCTAGACAATGTGACCATCTGCGGCCATGATCAGCAGGGCCACGACGCCAACCTCGCTAAATTTCTCCGCACCGCCACTCTCCTCAACCTCACGTATAATAAGGAGAAGTGTGCGTTTCGTACAAACCGCTTAGCCATCCTTGGCTACGTAGTCCAGAACAGAGTTCTGGGGCCCGACCGCGACTGCATGCGCCCTCTCATGGAGCTCCCCGGCCCCCAACAGCCCCAAGGCCCTCAAATGCTGCCTGGGGTCTTCTCGTATTACGCACAGTGGGTCCCAAACTATGCGGACAAGGCCAGTCCACTCATACAGTCCACTCATTTCCATCTGACGGCCGAGGCCCAACAGGCTTTCGCCCGGATCAGAGATGATATTGCCAAAGCTGGAATGCACTCTGTAGACGAAACACTTCCTTTACAAGTAGAAAGTGACACATCGGACGTCGCCCTTGCCGCCACCCCCAACCAGGCAGGCAGGCCCATGGCATTCTTTTCATGAAATTCGGCACTCATCCGTCGAAAAGGAGGCCCAGACTATCATTGAGGCTGTGGCAAATTGGAGGCATTACCTGGCCGGCAGGAGATTCACTCTCCTCACTGACCAACGGTCGGTAGCCTTCATATTCAACAACACAAAGCGGGGCAAGATCAAAAATGATAAAATCTTGCGGTGGAGAATCGAGCTCTCCACCTATAATTACGAGATTAAGTATCGCCCTGGCGACCTCAATGAGCCCCCAGACGCCCTATCCCGAGGTACATGTGCCAGCGCACAGGTAGACCGACTCTGGGCCCTGCACGACAGCCTTTGTCACCCAGGGGTCACTCGTTTGTACCACTTCATTAAGGCACAAAATTTGCCCTACTCCGTCGCGGAAGTAAGGACTATCACCAGGGACTGCCAGGACTGTGCAGAGTGCAAGCCGCACTTCTACTGGCCGGACCGCGCGCACCTGGTGAAGGCCTCCCACCCCTTTGAACGCCTCAAAGTGGATTTCAAAGGCCCCCTCCCCTCCTCCGACCGACACACGTATTTCCTCAGTGTGATCGATGAATACTCCCGGTTCCCCTTTGCCATCCCATGCCCCGACATGACGTCTGCCACCGTCATCAAAGCCCTCAACACAATCTGTTCGGCTTCCTCGCCTACATCCACAGTGACAGGGGATCCTCGTTCATGAGTGATGCGCTACCCCAGTTCCTGCTCAGCAGGGTTACCGCCTCCAGCAGAATGACGAGCTACAACCCCCGGGGAAACGGACAGGTAGAAAGGGAGAATGGGACGGTATGGAGGGCCGTCCAGCTGGCCCAATGGTCCAGAAATCTCCCAGCCTCCGCTGGCAAGAGGCCCTCCCTGATGCACTACATTCCATTCGCTCATTACTTTGCACTGCTACTAACAGTACACCGCATGAACGTCTTTTTGCCTTCCCAGGAAGTCCACATCTGGGGTATCGCTCCCAACTTGGCTCACAGCTCCAGGAACCGTGCTTCTCCGTAAACATGTGCGGTTCCACAAGACGGATCCGTTGGTGGAAAGTGTGCACTTGCTCCACGCAAACCCACAGTACGCCTACGTGGCGTTCCCCGACAGCTGCCAGGATACCGTCTCCCTCAGGGACCTGGCACCAGCAGGTTCCGCCCCCACACCACCCCTGTCGCCCCCGGCGCCACCCTCCCCTCCCCCGCCATCCCCATCCCCCCCCCCCAGGACCGTCTGTCCTCCCCCTGCCCATCCCCGTTGATGAAGAGGATTTTGGTACGCTCCCGGAGTCAACTTCGTCCACGACAGCACCAACATCGCCGGCTCCACTTCGTCGATCTCAAAGGACCATCAAAGCGCCGGACCGGCTGAACCTCTGAGCGGCCAGCCGGATGACCAGAGACATTTTTTTTACTGCTCTGTAATTATTAAAGATTGCTAATTGCATATAGTTCTCCCCCCCACCACCACCACCACCAACTCCCCCCCACCCCCCCCCCCCCTCCCCCAGCCGGACTCAATTTTAACAGGGGGTGAATGTGGTAAACCACTGTGTTCTTATATAAAGGGTTGTATGGTAGAACCTGCACTACAGGTTCACCTGGGCCTCTGCATGCTAGCTCCGCCCAGGAGCCGGGTTATAAATATGCATGGCATCCAGCTCGCAGCCATTTCGTCAGCTGCTGTGGGAGGCCACACATCTGAGACTAATAAAGCCCCAGTTTGGATTCAACTTCGTCTCCAGTCAAATTGATCGTGCCTCAAAGTGGTAGTGGTTAAAACTGGGGTGAAACACCGAATGGTCGTGGACTACAGCCAGACCATCAATCGGTACACGCAGCTCGATGCGTACCCCCTCCCACGCATATCTGACATGGTTAACCAGATTGCGCAGTACCGGGTCTTCCCAACGGTAGACCTGAAATCCGCCTACCACCAGCTCCCCATCCGTAAATCGGATCGGCCATACACCACCTTCGAGGCAGACTGCCGGCTATATCACTTCCTTAGGGTCCCATTCGGCGTCACCAATGGGGTTTTGGTCTTCCAAAGGGAGATGGACCGAATTGTCAACCGGTACGGCTTGCGGGCCACATTTCCTTATCTAGACAATATGACCATCTGCGGCCATGATCAGCAGGGCCACGACGCCAACCTCGCTAAATTTCTCCACACCGCCACTCTCCTCAACCTCACGTATAACAAGGAGAAGTGTGTGTTTCGTACAAACCTCTTAGCCATCCTCGGCTACGTTGTCCAGAACAGAGTTCTGGGGCCCGACCGCGACCGCATGCGCCCCCTCATGGAGTTTCCCGTCCCCAACTGCCCCAAGGCCCTCAAACGCTGCCTGGGGTCTTCTCGTATTAGGCACAGTGAATCCCAAACTATGTGGACAAGGCCCGCCCACTCATACAGTCCACTCATTTCCCCCTGACGGCCGTAGCCCAACAGGATTTCGCCCGGATCAGAGCTGATATTGCCAAAGCTGGAATGCACGCTGTGGACGAAACACTTCCTTTCCAAGTAGAAAGTGACACATCGGACGTCGCCCTTGCCGCCACCCTGAACCAGGCAGGCAGGCCCATGGCATTCTTTTCCCGCACCCTCAATGCCTCAGAAATTCGGCACTCATCCGTTGAAAAGGAGGCCCAATGTCGTTGAAGCTGTGCGGCATTGGAGGCATTACCTGGCCGGCAGGAGATTCGCTCTCCTCACTGACAAAGGGTGGGTAGCCTTCATGTTCAACAACACACAGCGGGGCAAGATCGAAAATGATAAAATCTTGCGGTGGAGAATCGAGCTCTCCACCTATAATTATGAGATTATGTACCTCCCCGGCGAACTCAACGAACCTCCAGATGCCCTATCACAAGGTACATGTGCCAGCGTACAGGTAGACCGACTCCGGGGCCTGCACGACATACTTTGTCACCCAGGAGCCACACAGTTGTACCACTTCATTAAGGCACAATATCTGCCCTACTCCATCGAGGAATTAAGGACAATCACCAGGGACTGCCAGGTCTGTGTGGAGTGCAAGCCGCACTTCTACCGGCCGGACCACGTGCGCCTGGTGAAGGCCTCCCACCCCTTTGAACGCCTCAGCATGGACTTCTAAGGCCCCCTCCGCTCCACCGACCGGCACACATATTTCCTCAGTGTGATCGACGAATACTCCATGTTCCCCTTTGCCATCCCATGCCCCGACATGACATCTGCCACCGTCATTAAAGCCCTCAACACAATCTTCACTCTGTTCGGTTTCCCCACCTACATCCATAGTGACAGCGGATCCTCATTCTTGAGTGATGAACTGCGTCAGTTCCTGCTCAGCAGGGGTATCGCCTCCAGCAGAACAACAAGCTATAACCCCCGGGGAAACGGAGAGGTATAAAGGGAGATTGGGACGGTATGGTGGGCCGTCCAGCTGGCCCTACGGTCCAGAAACCACCTGGCCTCACGCTGGCAGGAGGCCCTCCCTGATGCTCTCCACTCCATTCGCTCATTACTCTGCACTGCCACTAACAATACACCCCATGAACGTTTTTTTGCCTTCCCCAGGAAGTCCACATCCGGGGCGTTGCTTCTGACTTGGCTCACAACTACGGGAACCGTGCTTCTCCGTAAGCACGTCCGAATCCACAAGGCGGACCGGTTGGTGGAGAGCGTGCAGTTGCTCCACGCAAACCCCCAGTACGCCTATGTGGCGTTCCCCGAAGGCCGGCAGGATACTGTCTCCCTCAGGGACCTGGCACCAGAAGGTTCCACCCCCACACCACCACCTTCGCCCCCGGCGCCACCCTACCCTCCCCCGTCGCCCACAACAGCACCCCCCCCCCAGGACCGTCCGTTCCCCCCTCTGCCCACACCCGACTATGAAGAGGATTTTGGCACGCTCCCGGAGTCACCTTCGACCAGATTGGCACCACTGCGTCGCTCCCAGATGAACATCAAGGCCCCGGGCTGGCTAAACCTCTGACCGGTCCACTGGACATCAAAGGACATTTGTTTGCTCAAATCTTGTAAATATTAACTCATTGTTGTATATAGTTATCCGCCACCCCCGCGGACTCAATTTTTAGCAGGGGGTGAGTGTGGTAAACCACTGTTGCACCTGTATTAGGTGAGGTACGGTAGGACCTGTACTACAGGTTCGCCATTAGTCCCTGCCTGCTGGCTCTGCCCAGGAGGCGGGGTATAAATATGCGTGGCCTCCAGCTAGCAGCCATTTCGCCAGCTGCTGTAGGAGGCCACACATATGATAGCAATAAAGCCGCAGTGGGATTCAACTATCATCTTTGTCCAATTGTTCGTGCCTCATGTACATAGAGCCCTTCACAATCACTGGAAATCCCAAAACATTTTACAGCCACAGAGCTACTTTTGAAGTGTAGTTACTGTTATAATGTCGGAAACACAGCTGCTGATTTGCATGCAGCAAGCATGCAAACAACAATTTGATACTGACCAGCTCGTGCAGGAGACATTTGTTGACACGGGACTGCTGTGCAGACATTCACACATTACCTCAGTCAGGCAATGCCACAGACTGCTAAATGTGTGGTGAATTCTTTAATTATAGCATAGTAAGATCTATAGAACCAGGCTTCACAAACCAATTCCTTTCCTGTTCTGTTTTTGTGACGCTGATTGAGGGAGGAATATTTGCTACGAAACTGGAATAACTCCCTTGCTTTTCTTTATAGTCGCATCGTGGGACCTTTTTCATCCATCTTGGAGAGCTGAACCACAGCTAAGAGTATGGGAGCAGATAAGGAAGGGTGCCCGTCTCCTGCGAACCAAAAATCACTTGAACGAGATAAAACTTCAGATAGTCACAAGTGAACATGAATGTTTATTTTTGTTTTTCATTTGCACATCATTTCTACTTCTGTACTGGGGGCAGTATTGGTTAGCACTGCTGCCTCACGGCGGCGAGGACCCGGGTTCGATCCCGTCCCTGAGTCACTGTCCATGCGCAGTTTGCACATTCTCCACATGTCTGCGTGGGTCTCACCCCCACAGCCCAAAAAGATATGCAGGGTAGGTGGATTGGTTACGCTAAATTGCCCTTAATTGGAAAAAAAAAGAATTGCGTACTCAAAATGTCTTTTAAAATAAGATTTCTACTTCTGTACTGAATCTTGTTCACAGCTTCCGCACAATTGGCCAGAAGGAGAGGGCAATTCAATGAAAGTTGGAGTGTCTTGGTTTAGTTTTCCAGGAATAGAGTCCTTCATCATTTCACAACACTTCTTTCAGCAATTTAAACAAGAAATAACAAAACTCCTCCAGAAAGCCAGCAGTGTTGGCTCAAAGTCAAGATGCCAACTATTTGATCTACTGAGTGTGCTGCCCCAATGAAGCATCAAGTTGTCAATCTAGCCGATATATGTTTCTCGAGATTCAGCGGAATACCTTTAAGGAAATTGGTCCACTGCACAATAGTTCATGGAGTAGATTTTCTGCGTTGGCGGCAAGCATCAAAAGTGCACTCAAAATGTTATTTGCTATCCAAAGAGAAATTATGACTGAAGTTTCCATTCAAACTCGAATCACAAATTTAAAATGTTCTATGAATCATGTGCAATCGGATAAAAATCTAGAACATTAATTTGTTCCTCTTGTGTGAAGAAATGTAGTGAAGAGGGTAACCTAGTGCAGTTTTATTACTATAGCTGAAAATGGGTTTATTACAGATAAGCATTTTTAATCAGTGGCTAGCTTCACCGGCGAGTAACCTGATTTTAACTGAAAAATAACATTACAAAACCTTCACAGAACCAGTTACTAATTTCATTTGTATACATTATAGCCAGTTTCATCACCAATTAACTTTTAAAAATATTTAAGAACTTTTGGAGTCTTCAAGTGTGAGGAAGGTAGGAAATTGTTATATCATGAATTTTATATTGTGCTGTAATAATGTTATTAAAAACCCTGGGTTCAAATACATATAGGCAGTATATCTGCTAAATCTGTAATTAAGGGTTCATAAAGGCGAAGTAATCATTGATTTTTAACCATTTACTTGTTCACAGAGATGGCTAATGGAACATTGGAGGATTCCTGGGGTGGAGATAATTTATGAGGAACTGTGAACAAGCAGGGCATAGGATATCTTTGTGGGAGGATACCAAAGAATGTTGTATGCAGTAATTAATGGGAGGAGCCAAGTCTGTCTATAGTTTTGCAATTTTGCCATAGGATTTTAAGTTGAACAGAAGTGTCTGACAAGGCAGAAGGATTTTCAGGTTGTTCCTGAAAGCCTCTTTCTCCAAAGGTCTGCACAAAGAAGCAAATAATCCTGGCTGTTTCCTTTATTTATAAGTGGCACTTGAACTGTATTGGGTTGCTTAATTGGAATATACCATGGGGAGGGGTGGTGGGTGATGAGTTTTAGTATCCTCCCCTTTTATTTAAGAACTGTTTCAACTGTTAATTGTAAAGCTATTTCTTTGTTGTTAATATGGTCAATTCTGTGTTTGAATTAGTTTTTTTTACCATAAAAGATACCTATTGGTCAGTGTTATCATTCCTGTGGTTTAGCAATCTTTCCTCACAGTCTTACAAATTGCAAGTTGTTAGGATTCTCAAATGGGATCCTAACACCTGCTTAAAAATAAGCCCAGTTTAATTTTCCAGAGCCTGCCTGAAGGACTGTAAACGGGTGGAATAAGTGAAAACTTGGAATGATGATTAATTTAATTTGAGACATGGACAGATTTGCATGCGATGCTTTATAAACAAATACAAAAAAAGCATGGAAGCTCAATTAGTGCTGAGCGTAACTTATGCATGAAATTCTTTGATGTTCCACTTCCTGGTGTTGCTGCTTCAAGCAATCAAACACTACACATTACTGTAGTTCATTGGTTATATGAAGATGCCAAAATGATAGGTACAATAAGACCTGCTGGGATATAGCCTGGGGGCAGGCTGATGCATCGTGACAAAACCTTCCCTAGCTCCATCCCCTACAATGTAATTTCCTACAAATGGCAAAAGAACAAAGAAAAGAACAGGGCCTCAAAGGGTGAAAATAGTCGAATATTCTTGAAATTCCTCTTGCCACCCGCCCCCCCCTCTTCCCCTGCACCTCCAGGTGATCGCACTCTAACCAAGTGATATTTGTTCACACACTTTCTGTCTATATGAAGCAATCTTTGCCCAGGCAAGAACTAGACAAACTGCATTTGTCATCATGATTCAAATCCTGAAAGCGAAAGTTCAATCTGAACATGAAAGCTTGAGAACTTGGAAGTCAAAAAATGTGCTGGCAATAGATGTTACTGTGAAAATGTTGGATTGCCGTATAAAAAACACTGTGTCCTGTAGGGAAGGAAACCTGCTAACCTTACATGGTCTGGCATACAGGCGACTCCAATCCCACATCAACATGGTTGACTTTTGAAGAGGTCCAGCAAGCCACTTAGCTAAGGTCAACTACAGATGGGCAATAATTGCCTGCCCCTGCGAGGACAGCCACCTTCTGAGAATGGGTTTTCTAAGAAGCGTTTTGAAAACTTTGCAAGACTGGGAGCAAGGGCTTCCAGTGAAGGTCATTGCCAGTTGTAACTGGGGAGAGAATCAGTGCAGAGTGTCCGCATCAGTGGTCCAGAGCCGAAGTGAGTTCAAGATAATGTTCCTTGTGCGTCAAACACCAAGGTTCTGCCCTTCGGCCAATCTCTCAGCTTGGTTCAGTTCAATCTGTGCAGCCTGATATTAGCATGTACAGTCCAAGATCAATTCTGTTTGATTGAGGTTTCCAGTTCTGAGCTCTCACCTTCACCGAAGTTAGAGTTAAAGGAGCTGAGGAGGGATTTGGCCTATAAAAATAGCATTGTGTGAGGAGCCTTTGCATAGCTGAGTGGATTTGGGGTTACGGTTTCAGGGTAAATATCAGGCTAAATACTGTATGGATATATAATATTAATATATGATACAGGTAGCATATTGGGTGCCACACCTTTTATTACCAGTTCCACACAGACAATCAAGAGTCAATGTACACCTGCTATTAATGGGGCGTATCTGAGTGTTACCAATATTGCCATTAACTAACAGCAATTTTGACCAGTTTTTGGATTCTCTTCTGCTCAAAACCACAAACAAAGATGTTCAACCAAAGGGATATAATCTTTATAATCTAGTAATACGATCAAATGCCACATGATCTTGCATCATGTGATGAAACCTCCACGGATGCGTTTAACTGGAGCTGGATATTTCGGGACCAGATTTTCACAGGAACCCCACAACTTATCTAAAATGAAGCTGGGACTTGGATCCACAGGTCCAAACCTCACTTCTGACAGATTCTACTTCCCCCGGTCGGGGAACATAAGAACATAAGAACTAGGAGCAGGAGTAGGCCATCTGGTCCCTCGAGCCTGCTCCGCCATTCAATGAGATCATGGCTGATCTTTTGTGGACTCAGCTCCACTTTCCGGCCCGAACACCATAACCCTTAATACCTTTATTCGTCAAAAAACTATTTATCTTTATCTTAAAAACATTTAATGAAGGAGCCTCTACTGCTTCACTGGGCAAGGAATTCCATAGATTCACAAACCTTTGGGTGAAGAAGTTCCTCCTAAACTCAGTCCTAAATCTACTTCCCCTTATTTTGAAGCTATGCCCCCTAGTTCTGCTTTGACCCGCCAGTGGAAACAACCTGCCCGCACCTATCCGATCTATTCCCTTCATAATTTTATATGTTTCTATAAGATCCCCCCTCATCCTTCTAAATTCCAACGAGTACAGTCCCAGTCTACTCAACCTCTCCTCGTAATCCAACCCTTTCAGCTCTGGGATTAACCTAGTGAATCTCCTCTGCACACCCTCCAGTGCCAGTACGTCCTTTCTCAAGTAAGGAGACCAAAACTGAACACAATACTCCAGGTGTGGCCTCACTAACACCTTTTTCAATTGCAGCATAACCTCCCTAGTCTTAAACTCCATCGCTCTAGCAATGAAGGACAAAATTCCATTTGCCTTCTTAATCACCTGTTGCACCTGTAAACCAACTTTTTGCGACTCATGCACTAGCACACCCAGGTCTCTCTGCACAGCAGCATGTTTTAATATTTTATCATTTAAATAATAATCCCTTTTGCTGTTGTTCCTACCAAAATGGATAACCTCACATTTGTCAACATTGTATTCCATCTGCCAGACCCTAGCCCATTCACTTAGCCTATCCAAATCCCTCTGCAGACTTCCAGTATCCTCTGCACTTTTTGCTTTACCACTTATCTTAGTGTCGTCTGCAAACTTGGACACATTGCCCTTGGTCCCCAACTCCAAATCATCTATGTAAATTGTGAACAGTTATGGGCCCAACACTGATCCCTGAGGGACACCACTAGCTACTGATTGCCAACCAGAGAAACACCCATCAATCCCCACTCTTTGCTTTCTATTAATTAACCAATCCTCTATCCATGCTACTACTTTCCCCTTAATGCCATGCATCTTTATCTTATGAAGCAACCTTTTGTGTGGTACCTTGTCAAAGGCTTTCTGGAAATCCAGATATACCACATCCCTTTGCTCCCCGTTATCTACCGCACTGGTCAAAAAATTCCACTTAATTAGTTAGGCATGACCTGCCCGTTATGAACCCATGCTGGGTCTGCCCAATGGGACAATTTGCATCCAGATGCCTCGCTATTTCTTCCTTGATGATAGATTCCAGCATCTTCCCTACTACCGGTTAAGCTCACTGGCCTATAATTACCCGCTTTCTGCCTACCTCCTTTTTTAAACAGTGGTGTCATGTTTGCTAATTTCCAATCCGCCGGGACCACCCCAGAGTCCAGTGAATTTTGGTAAATTATCACTGGTGCATTTGCAATTCCCCAAGCCATCTCTTTTAGCACTCTGGATGCATTCCATTCGGCAGCACGGTAGCATTGTGGATATCACAATTGCTTCACAGCGCCAGGGTCCCAGGTTTGAGTCCGGCTTGGGTCACTGTCTGTGTGGAGTCTGCACATCCTCCCCGTGTGTGCGTGGGTTTCCTCCGGGTGCTCCGGTTTCCTCCAAAGATATGCAGGTTAGGTGGATTGGCCATGATAAATTGCCCTTAGTTCCCAAAATTGCCCTTAGTGTTTGGTGGGGTTGCTGGGCTATGGAGATAGGATGGAGGTGTTGACCTTGGGTAGGGTGCTCTTTTCAAGAGCCGGTGCAGACTCGATGGGCCGAATGGCCTCCTTCTGCACTGTAAATTCTATGCCAAGTAACAAAGATCAGGGCCAGGAGACTTATCTACCTTTAGCCCCATTAGCTTGCCCATCACTACCTCCTTGGTGATAACAATCCTCTCAAGGTCCTCACCTGTCATAACCTCATTTCCATCAGTCACTGGCATGTTATTTGTGTCTTCCACTGTGAAGACCGACCCAAAAAACCTGTTCAGTTCCTCAGCCATTTCCTCATCTCCCATTATTAAATCTCCCTTCTCATCCTCTAAAGGACCAATATTTATCTTAGCCACTCTTTTTTGTTTTATATATGGGAATGGGGCAGTACGTGATTCAAACACAGGAGAAACATGAGCTCAGCTCATTACTGAGTTCAAACAGACCCAGATTTCACTGGAACAAAATTATCCCACTTTATGCCTTATGATCTTTTTTAGACAAAATGTAAATACTTGTAAAGGGAAGTGAAGGTATCAAACTTTCAAATTTTTAACTGGCAAACCCTTTAAATTTAGGAAAACATAGCCTGTCTGTGTCAGTGAATTGAAAAAATCTGCACTTGCCATTTCAATAGATGTTTGTTGGCATAAGCCAAAATGCTGGCATTGTAGCATTATTGCATCTTGATTGCCCCCACAACCTATCAGTATCACAGTATGAGACTGTAAGTACACAGTTTTATTGGCAGCTCCAAGAGCTATCTTTGATGTGTGGATATGAGAATTTGTATTTATAAGGGGTTAAGCACTTGAGGAGATTTAAATGTACTGAATGGGCTTTTTATGAATGAGAGTGCTTTTTGGAGATACTGAAGTCTGTAATGGATTCATAGAACTTTATTAAATCTCAACATGACACTTGAGGTCTGCACATAATGCGTGCCAGTTAAGCTGGCAAGGATGGTGTAAGGGTGGTGGGTGAGGGAGACTGAGTTGGCACTAATTTTACATGGGGCTATAAGGGACCATGGGCAGGACATGTGTTGGCATAGATGCTATGAGGGTTCATGAGGTTGAGTGGGGGTGCATAGGTTGGCATGGAGGCTCTTGGGGACATTGCGGGTGAATGGAATTCATGGGTTGGCATAAATGGGGCATGGGCACTATGTGTGGGGGAGGGAATTTGAGGAGTTGAGGATGAGGCCTTGAGAGCTAATTTTGAAAACACAACTGGGACAAAGTCCTAGAGAACCGATGCGAGTAGTTTAACCAACCTGCTTCAGCACCTTGGCAGCCTATGAGTGGCTCCCACCGATCTGTGTTTGGGGGTGGCAGACCCAATTCCGGAATGAAGATCCCCCTTTTTTTCCCAACGTGCGTGCGGCGAATTGGAAAATTCCCTGATTCCGTATGTGGTGTTCTTTGTGTTTCTTATTTCAGGATGGTTGGGTAATATTCACAAAGACCACAAAATAGCTTGAACTTAAACAAAGCTTAAATTTGTTAACACTACTAATTTGGATTCGACACGTACTCCTAAGTAATACACAATTGTTTAATAACATTTAACTACACTCATCTACAGCTACTCTTAATACTAATAGAAACTATGATCAGCTCTCACTTACACTATGTTTACGTCTGACTCTCTCCAGCTAACTCCTGCACTCACTCTCCCCACAAAGCTTAGCAACACTGCTTTATATAGTTATAACTGTAGCTCCCTCTAGTGCTACTCTGGACACTTCATTAACCCTTGCCGAACTTACAGTTATGATTATACCACATCCCCCTTTCTTTGTAAAAGAAAATTATTACAACATTGGTTGTGATATCTTATTTAACCATTACATTTGGGGTTTAACCATTACATTTCAGGATGATTTCAGGATGAATCGGATGATTAGCTAGTATTCGTCATAACCTTGCTAGAATCCTGTACATTAATTTGTAAATAACTGTTACATCACTTTGATGAGCAAATGATTAATTATTCAGTCATCACAAATTAAGTCTTTCAAGCGGTCTTCTTCTTGTAGATCTTCTTAACGGTGTCTTCAAGGTATTTAATTGCTCTGCCACATCTTCTTGCTGTGTCTGTGTCAAGTAAGGTTTGGGAAAGTCAATGTGCTTGAAGATGTTATTCTGGTTCTATCACATTCCTAAGCTGAGGTTCAGCTTTATGCTTGATACATAGCAGTGCTCGTCCGTTTCTCCTGGACTTCGATCCCTGTGCTATTTTGACTAAGTATGACCTTAATGCTACATGTTTCAGAATTTTTCCAACATGTTGCCTTCCTCCTTCTGGATTCTGAATCCGTACAAAGTCATCTTCTCGAAGTTCAGACAAAGGTTTGGTTCATTTATCATAGTCCTCTTTTTGCTTCCTTTTCTGTAATGTGATACGTTCTTGTATCTCTCTATTATCCATCTCAGGAATGATGATCTCAGGTAATGTGCTGCAAAGTTGTCTGCCCATTAGCATCTGAGCAGGTCATAATCCAGTTGACAGTGGTGTTGTTTTATACGCTAACAACGGCAACGACAAATCTTGATTATCGTCAATCGCTTTGCGGAATAATTTCTTTATTATTCCTAGTCCTTTCTCTGCTTTTCCAGTTGACTGAGGATAACATGGGATTGAAGTAATGTGATTGAAGATGTATTGCTCTGCGAACTGTGTCCACTCCCAACTTGAGAAACAAGGAACCATTGTCAGAGACAACGTTGAGAGGTATCCCATTGATTTGGTTGCCTTTATCACAGATATGGCAGTTGAATCATTCAGCATCATCACCTCTGGATAGTTGGACTAATAGTCTATGACCACTAGATAGTCATGACTCTGGAAATAAAACAAATCCATGCCCATTTTGTACCATGGACTGGTTGCAATTTCCATCCCCTTCTCTGCTCTGTACTGGCTGATGCATCTGGCAGATTGTGCATTCTTGTACATATTGATCAACATCTTTGTTGATTCCCGGCCAATACATCGACTGTCTGGCTTTTCTACAACACTTTTCTATGCCCTGATGACCCTTGTGAACTGATGCAAAATTCCTAAACATAAACTGGCAGGAATCACAATCCTATCGCCCTTGAGCAGGAAACCATCTACTGTGGAAAGATCATCTCTTATATCTCGAAAGGCAGATCGACATCCAGTAGGGCATCCTTCTTTTAGGTATTGCTTCACCTTCTGGAGCATCAAATCCTTCTCAGTTTCGGCTTTGATTAGACGTGGTTTGCGGTCAGACACTGGCAGTATCTCAGTAAAAGAAACAGGCTTGAGATTCCACTATTTGAACTATCTCGGGTTCTGATGTTTCAGCATCAGTGGTTGCCCTGGATTCTGATGTGTCAGCATCAGTGGTAGCTTTGGGGAAGTTGCCCACAATACCTAAGTCTTCCCTTGACTCTTCATCTTGGTCAACTGAAGTACTGGTTGAGTGTACACTTTCAACTAGCTGTAATCTTTCACAAACATCCACCGCAATTAATGATGAGTTCTCACCCTCTACCACCTCAAAGTCGATGGGTATCTCAATGTTCCCATTCCTTTTTTAAAATAAATTTAGAGTACCCAATTCATTTTTTTCCAATTATGGGGCAATATTAGCGTGGCCAATCCACCTACCCTGCACATCTTTGGGTTGTGGGGACGAAACCCACGCAAACACGGGGAGACTGTACAAACTCCACATGGACAGTGACCCAGAGCCGAATCGAACCTGGGAACTCGGCGCTGTGAGGCAGTAGTGCTAACCCTTGCGCCACGGTGCTACCCTTCCATTCCTACAACAAGACGGCAGGATTCTCTTGTGACTATCATGTTACCGTTGTAATCTGTGATCCAACAAGTGGATTGCTTTATCAGCGCCGTTTTCAAGCTTGTCTTAAATATCATTCCATGATAATATTTGCGTGTGCTCCTGTGTCAATTTTAAATGGTATTTGTTTGCCATTTATTTCTAATGAGACAGTCCACTCCTTTGAGAGCTCTTGTACTGGTCTCTCATTGTAATCCAGTAAATTAACCCTAGCGACTGCTTCAATCATGAAAGTATCCGTAAGTGTATATGGTGAACAATTCTCTCTATTTGCCATGATGTTGGATTTTTGCTCTTCACTCTTTACACTTTGGATCCATCTGAAATTACTATAGGACTTTTTAAATTTGGTTACTGGAGCAATTGCTGACAAACGACATTGTGCTGCAAAGTGGTTCAACTTGCAACAATAAGAACATTGACTTTTGCCGGACAATGTTTTTTACTGTGGGCGTGGCCACAGCGTGTGCACATCATCATGTTTGCGATGTCACTCTCAAAATGGCCACCAGTCATTGTACGCAGGTTTCTTTGCTGCGACACAGCATTAATAGCATCAGCCAGGTTTCCCGATTTTGCGCTCTTTTCTTTTGTCACAAACTCTGCATATTCAGTCGATGCCTGTTCACTAGCATTGCACATATTAATTGCGTCTTCAAGCGGTAAAACCGGTCATCTTAGCATTTTTACGTGCAAATGTTCATCATTTATCCTGAACACAACTTGATCACGCAGCATTGAATCGGATGCTGAGGAAAAATTACAGGACTGCGCTCATAGTTTTAAAGATGTTATGAAAGAATCTACGGACTCCCCTATTAATTGCAACCATTTTCTGAACATATGGCGCTCATAGGTCTCATTCATCTGCTTTTTACAGTGTGTATCGAACTTTTGTAGCATCATGTTGTATTTAGTTTATCCTCATCAGCATTGAATTCAAATGAATTAAAAAGTTCTAACGCTTGCGGTCCAGCCAAATTCAATAGGAGTGCTATTTTCCTTTGGTCTGAGGCACTTTCATGCAAGGAGGCAGAAAGGATAACTTCAAACTGCTGTTTAACGAATGCCTAGTTTTGGCATAGTCTACCGTGTGTCCTGAAGTGGTCAGGCTTCTTGAGACCCTCCATCTTCCGATTAGTCTTCGCAGTAGATTTTCTGAGCTTTATAGCTTCCTGATTGTTTCTTCAATCTCCTAAAGCTAATTTTTCCTAATCTAACTGCTGCTTACTAATAGAAATATACCCCTGGTACCATGTGGTGTACTTTGTGTTGCTTATTTCAGGATGGTTGGCGTAGTATTCACAAAGACCACAAAATAGCTTAAATAAAGCTATAAATTTATTAACACTACTAATTTGGATTCGGCACGTACTCCTAAAGATTACAGTTTATTAATAACATTTAACTAAACTCATCTACAGCTAATCTTAATACTGATAGAAACTATGATCTGCTAGAATTTACACTATTTGTATTTCTGATTCTCTCTAGCTAACTTCTGCACTCACTCTCCCCACAAGGCCTAGCAACACTGCCTTATATAGTTGTAAGTGTAGCTCCCTCTGGTGGCTACTCCAGACACTTCATTAACCCTTGCAGTTCTTACAGTTATGATAATACCACATCGTGCACCTGCCCCAGCTGTAAAGATCTTTGAGAATTTCTCGGGGCATTAAAGTGCTACGTAAACTTAAGTCTTTCCTCTTAATTTGGAGTGGACAAAGGCACAGATTAAACAGTTTCCATTTCGAAAATTGATAAGGGTGCATATGGAGGTAACTGGGAGGGAAGGTTTTTAATAGCTGATGGACAAGTCATCAATGCTGGAGAGAGAGTAAGGAGGTTAGAGTTAGTACGGCTAAAGTGCATTGTTCAGTTAGGATGCTGTGAGGACAAATCTCTAATCATAGAATTTACAGTGCAGAAGGAGGCCATTCGGCCCATTGAGTCTACACCGGCCCTTACAAAAATCACCCTACTCAAGCCCACGTGTCTACCCTATCCCCGTAACCCCTACTTAACCTTTTTGGACACTAAGGGCAATTTAGCATTGCCAATCCACCTGACCCGCAGTCTTGGGACTGTGGGAGGAAACCGGAGCACCCGGTGGAAACCCACAAAGACACGGGAAGAACGTGCAGACTCCGCACAGACAGTGACCCAAACTGGGAATCAAACCTGGGACCCTGGAGCTGTGAAACAACTGTGCTAACCACTATGCTACCGTGCGGCTCTTGAAATCAATTTACCAGAGCTCAGGAAGGGCGTGCAATTTGGTAAAGATGTAGATGTCAGAAGTTCAGATAAAAGACACTAAATTAGAAATGAAAAAATGTTTTACGTCCGTCACCCTGGATGATCTGTGACTATCTATAGACATCTTTTCTCAGTGTTTTTTTTTGAAGATTGCAGGTTAGCGTTCATTAGTGTTAATACTTCAGGGGCTCTCTTTCCCACTTATTTGCTACTTATTTGTCCTGCGTTTTTATTTCTATGCTACAACCTTGTACATTGCTCAAACTCATTTTCAAACTTCGGATTATTTCTTGCCTATCTGAAAAGCAGAGCTCACTTCTGACCTCTCCTGGCCAGTTGTTGTCATGACGCTTTCACTGTACAATTTCTGGTGTTTTTTCTTTGCCCAATTGTTACTCAGAACTCGTAAAAATCAGCAGCACTAAGTGAGGCCCTGGGCGGGATACTCCATCCAGCCAGCACTATTTTCTGGTGCGGCGCCCCCCACCGGCAGCGGGATTCTCCGTCCCACCAGCCGGCTTTTGGCCCAGCTCCTTACTCAAGGAATCCCAAACCAATCCCACTGCCCTCCTGTCAATCCAAAGCCCATGGGCGGGCTACTCCGTCCTGTTGCTAACTTTGCCTTAGTTTAACTGCTCTGTTTTATTACCTTTGCTCTTGACTATCCAGGTATCTTTATGATACCGCCACGTGGTTCAAGTCCGAGTAATGATCAATAATCCAATACACCGATTAGTAAGATTTAAATCAAAGCACATTTATCATACACAGTCATCGCTACTCATGTACAAATTCTACGTTTAAGCTACTTCTACAACTAACAGGCCTATACTTAACTCGGAACTGGCCCACCAGGTCAGGGAAACAAATGGCCTTTCGTTCGGGTTCTGAGCCTGCGGGATTCGAAGTTGGTACAGATTGGTAGCTAGGAGCGCCTATCTCGTAGCGAGCGTTGAATTAAGACTTACAGTTTCGACCAGCTGCTGAAGAGTGAAGAGCTGGAGAAGCGGTGGAGAAGAGAGCGGCTTGAACTTGGGGCTCAATTCTTATCGGCCCCAGGGGCTTCCCGCCTTTCGGGGCGAACCCTGTACCTGGTCCCAAGTGATTGGACTTTGTCCCAATCACTTGGTTCGATTTTCTCCAATGCTGGAGCGGTTCCCTGATCGATGGGTGGTCTTGAGGTAGTCGTTCACCTCCTTTTGTGTAGGCTTCTGCTGGCGCCGAAGAGTCTGGTTTTGCTTTGTGTGTCTAAATGTTGCTTATTGTTCCCGGGGATTTCTCATTAGTCTGCAGATGGCTGTTGTTTTGTTATGCTGATGGTTGCTGGTATCAATCTTGTCTGGCCTTTCCAGAGGTAAATACACAGCCAACCTGCAGCTGCTCGTTTGTGTCTTGTTGGCTGACTTTCCCATCAGCCTTTGCCGTTCGCCATTTTGAATCGGGAGTTGGCCATTTTAAGTGGCTACAGTCCCGCACTGGTGTGACATGCCCCCTCCGGCAGCTGGATTCTCCGTCCCACCAGCCGGCCACTGGGATTCCCATTGTGGGCAGCCCCACGCCATCTGGAAATTCCCGGGCGTGAGTGCGCTGCCGGCAGAACGGAGAATCCCGCCAGCGGAGAATCCAGCCCCATGTCTTCCTTTATTTCATAAATTGATCGATTCTTCTATTTAAGCTGTCTGCCTAAATCCCTCCTTGTGCTAAACCATTCCACACACAGACAAACTCTACATGGATAAAGAGGTTTCTGCTAAACCCTCTCCTCACTCACTTCATGGCAATTTGGCATCGCTGACCTATTCCCAACCTGAGGAGAAACTGCCAACCACCCGGGAACTGACGACCGAATACCCCGGAACAGATGTCCAGTGAGGATTTGGCATCTGGGATGGTTGGTCATCAGGTCCGGGATGGTCGGACGTCAGGCCCGGGATAGTTGGACATGAGATGAAGAGTTGTCGGACGGCATTGCCGAGTTATCGGATGTCAGATCCAGAATTTTTGGACATCAGGTCCTGAATTAACGGACTTTAGGTGCGGGATCATCAGTCGTCAAGTCCGGGATTATCGGGAGTCAGATCTGGGATTATCGGGCGTCAAGTCCGCTATTATTCAGTGTCAGGTCCAAGATTATAGGAATTCAGGTCAGAGACTGTCGGACGTCAGGTCAGGGGTGGTCGGATGTCAGGTCTGGGATTATCGGATGTCAGGTCCTGAATTAATGGGCGTTAGGTGTAGGATTATCGTATACCTGGTCTGGGATTATTGGAAATCAGATCCGGGGTGGACGGACTTCAGGTCAGGGATGTTCGGACGTCGGGTCAGGGATGTTCAGACGTCAGGTCAGGGATGTTCAGACGCCAGGTCAGGGATGTTCGGACGTCAGGTCAGGGATGTTCGGACTTCAGGTCAGGGATGTTCGGACGTCAGGTCAGGGACGTTCAGACGCCAGGTCAGGGATGTTCGGACGTCAGGTCAGGGATGTTCGGACGTCAGGTCAGGGACGTTCAGACGCCAGGTCAGGGATGTTCGGACGTCAGGTCAGGGATGTTCGGACGTCAGGTCAGGGATGTTCGGACGTCAGGTCAGGGATGTTCGGACGTCAGGTCAGGGATGTTCGGACGTCAGGTCAGGGATGTTCGGACGTCAGGTCAGGGATGTTCGGTTGTCAGGTCAGGGATGTTCGGACGTCAGGTCAGGGATGTTCGGACGTCAGGTCAGGGATGTTCGGTTGTCAGGTCAAAGATGTTCTGACGTCAGGTCAGGGATGTTCGGATGGCTGGTCAGGGATGTTTGGACGTCAGGTCAGGGATGTTCGGACGTCAGGTCAGGGATGTTCGGACGTCAGGTCAGGGATGTTCGGACGTCAGGTCAGGGATGTTCGGACGTCAGGTCAGGAATGTTCGGTTGTCAGGTCAGGGATGTTCGGACGTCAGGTCAGGGATGTTCAGACGTCAGGTCAGGGATGTTCAGACGTCAGGTCAGGGATGTTCAGACGTCAGGTCAGGGATGTTCGGACGTCAGGTCAGGGATGTTCGGACATTGGTCAGGGATGTTCGGTTGTCAGGTCAGGGATGTTCGGATGTCAGGTCAGGGATGTTCGGACGTCAGGTCAGGAATGTTCGGTTGTCAGGTCAGGGATGTTCGGACGTCAGGTCAGGGATGTTCGGACGTCAGGTCAGGGATGTTCGGACGTCAGGTCAGGGATGTTCGGACGTCAGGTCAGGGATGTTCGGACGTCAGGTCAGGGATGTTCAGACGTCAGGTCAGGGATGTTCGGATGGCTGGTCAGGGATGTTCGGACGTCAGGTCAGGAATGTTCGGTTGTCAGGTCAGGGATGTTCGGACGTCAGGTCAGGGATGTTCAGACGTCAGGTCAGGGATGTTCAGACGTCAGGTCAGGGATGTTCAGACGTCAGGTCAGGGATGTTCGGACGTCAGGTCAGGGATGTTCGGACATTGGTCAGGGATGTTCGGATGTCAGGTCAGGGATGTTCAGACGTCAGGTCAGGGATGTTCAGACGTCAGGTCAGGGATGTTCGGATGGCTGGTCAGGGATGTTTGGACGTCAGGTCAGGGATGTTCAGACGTCAGGTCAGGGATGTTCGGACGTCAGGTCAGGGATGTTCGGTTGTCAGGTCAGGGATGTTCGGACGTCAGGTCAGGGATGTTCGGACGTCAGGTCAGGAATGTTCGGTTGTCAGGTCAGGGATGTTCGGACGTCAGGTCAGGGATGTTCAGACGTCAGGTCAGGGATGTTCGGACGTCAGGTCAGGGATGTTCGGACGTCAGGTCAAGGATGTTCGGACGTCAGGTCAGGGATGTTCGGACATTGGTCAGGGATGTTCGGACGTCAGGTCAGGGATGTTCGGTTGTCAGGTCAGGGATGTTCGGACGTCAGGTCAAGGATGTTCGGACGTCAGGTCAGGGATGTTCAGACGTCAGGTCAGGGATGTTCGGATGTCAGGTCAGGGATGTTCAGACGTCAGGTCAGGGATGTTCGGACGTCAGGTCAGGGATGTTCGGACGTCAGGTCAAGGATGTTCGGACGTCAGGTCAGGGATGTTCGGTCGGCAGGTCCTGGATTATCGAGTGTCAAGTCTGGGATTATCGGGCATCTGGTCCGAGGTTGTCAGACATCAGTTGAGAGATGGTCGGACATCAGGTCCAGGATTATCGGTCCTCAAATCCGGGGTTGTCAGACGTCAATGTCCGGGATTATCGGACGTCAGGTCCGGGGTTATCGGTCCTCAAATCCGGGGTTGTCAGACTTCAGGTCCGGGATCATCGGTCCTCAAATCCGGGGTTGTCAGGTCTGGGAATATCGGGCATCTGGTACGGCGTTGTTTGACGTCATGCCGGCATTATCAGACATCAAGTCTGCGATGGTCGGACATCAGGTTTGCGATGTCAAGTCTTGGATAGTCGGGCATCTGGTCTGGGATGTTCAGACGTCTGGTCAGAGGTTGCCAGATGTCGGGCCCGGGATTATCGGACGTCAGATCAGGATTGTCGCACATCAGGTCCAGGATGTTCGTACATCAGGTCTGGGATGGTCGGACCTCAGGTCTGAAGTTGTTGGACTTCAAATCCTGGATTATCAGGCATCAGGTCCCGGATTATCGGGCATCAGTTTCAGTGTGTCAGATGTCAGGTTTGGGAATATCGGGCATCAGGTCCAGAATGATCGGATATCAGGTCCGGTATTATCGGATGTCAGGTCCTGAGTTAACCGGCTTTAGGTTCGGGAATATCGGGGGTCAAGACCAGAATTATCCAGTGTCAGGTCCTGGATTAGCAGACCTCAGTCTGGCCGGATGGTCAGACATCAGGTCCGGGATGTTCGGACATCATTCTGGATGGTCGGACGTCAGGTCAGGGGTTGTGGGACATTGGGTCAGGGATTGTCTGACGTCAGTTCGAGGTTCAGATGTCAGGTCTGAGTATAGTAAACATCAGGTCCTGGATTATTAGGCGTCAGGTTCAGGATTATCAGGTATCGGGTCCAGCATGGTCGGACATCAGGTTTGGGATTATCGGGCATCTGGTCCAGAGTGGGCGGGTGTCAGGTTCGGGATTATCGGGGTTGATGGACGTCAAGTGCACGATTACCGGACGTTAGGTCCGGGGTTATCGGACGCCAGAATAAGAAATGTTGGACATCATGTCCAGAATTATTGGACGTTAGATCTGGGATTATCAGGCGGCTAGTCCGGGGTGGTTGGATGTCAAGTCTAGTATTGTTGCGTGTCAAATCCGGGATTATCAGGCGCCTGGTCCGGGGTGGACAGGTGTCAGGTCCGCTGTTATCAGGCGTCAGGTTCGGGGTTATCAGGTGTCAGGTCCAGGATTAACAGGCGTCAAGTCTGGGATTATCGGTTATCAGGTCTGGTCCTATCAGTCGTCAGGTTTGGGATTATTCATTATCAGGTCTGCTATTATCAGGCGTCAGATCCAGGATTATCGGACGTCGGGTCTGGGATTATCAGGTGTCAGATCCTGGATTATCGGGTGTAATGTCTGGGTTTACCGGGCGTAAAATCCGGGAATATTAGACATCGTGTCTGGGATTATCGGATGTCAGATCTGGGATTATCAGGTGCCTTGTCCGGGGTGATCGAATGTCAAATCCGGGATTATCAACTGTTAAATCTGGAATTATCGGACAAAATGTCCGAAATAATCGGGAGTCAAGTCTGGGATTATCCGGTGTCTGTTGTATTGCCTTGCATAATACATATATATTACTCTTTTGAACCAGCCGAGTTGTTGAAATGAGCAGTAGTCTTCTTGTAAAGATAAACTAATTTATTGAGTAATATAAATTAATATTGTGGGTTCTTTTTAATTAATACTCAACTAGTAAAACAAATGAACAATTGTAAATAGAACTATTAAATTATACAATACTTTGAAAACTAATAACTTCTCTTCAGCTTTCCTATGTCTATTCTCTCTGCACTCCTGATACATACTCTTTCAAAAAGAGCGGGAAAGCTATTTAAATAGGTCCTGATAGTGAGACATCTAGTGGTCAATTGACTGTTGTCATGAGAATGTCGCTATAAAAAATGTTTGGCTGCTCATTTTACTGCAGTGATGTCAGAGTGTGGGTGGAGCTGAGCTCTGGCTCTGTTTTTTAGTTTCACTTTGAGAATAGCTTAGGTGTGTCTGTTTTTTTGGTTTTGTTTTCAGTGTTGGAGCCAAAGCCAGACAAAGGAAGTGTACTGTTGCTCTTTCTGCTATGAAAAGACTATCTTTTGATCATTTAGTGAATTCAGAATTATAAATGTTTCCAGTAGTGAATGGAAACCTGATGTGCTTCTGTTAAAAGGTGTTTCTTTTGTCTTCTGGATGTTGTTTGGGAAGTTATTAAGGACTACTGACTGTTGTATTCTTTGGGGGTTGTATTTGAATTAATGGTTGCTAAGATGTTCACTGTATGTTTTAAAAAGGTTAACTTGAGTTCATAGACTAAACATTGTTTTGCTTTAAAAAATACTTTTCCATTTCTGCTGTACCTGCTCTACACCTGTAGAGTGGGCCGTGTGCTCCCCATACCACCATCTATTAAACGTTGTGGGTCAGGTGAACTCCATGATACATTTTGGGGTTCTCTAAACACTGGCCCATAACAAATTGGGGGCTCGAGGGAGACAAAAGTTTATCTAATGGATTGGCTTGGTGAACTTAAAGACAGTGAGGGGTGAGCATATTGTGGTTGCTTTTCAGGTGTGATATGTTATTTATTTATTTATCTATTTTTTCATAGAATTTACAGTGCAGAAGGAGGCCATTCGGCCCATCGAGTCTGCACCAGCTCTTGGAAAGAGCACCCTACCCAAGGTCAACACCTCCACCCTATCCCCATGACCCAGTAACCCCACCCAACACTAAGGGCAATTTTTGGACACTAAGGGCAAATTATCATGGCCAATCAACCTAGCCTGCACATCTTTGGACTGTGGGAGGAAACCGGAGCACCCGGAGGAAACCCACGCACATACGGGGAGGATGTGCAGACTCCGCACAGACAGTGACCCAAGCCGCAATCGAACCTGGGACCCTGGAGCTGTGAAGCAATTGTGCTATCCATAATGCTACCGTGCTGCCCTAGTTTAAGTAGGGAGTGTGTTGTGGACAATGGCTCTTTCAGAGGCTCAGAAATTTTTGGAGGTGCGAACAGTCACACGCAGTACCTTACGGATAGAGACTAAAATCAGGCTGTTAGATTTTCAAAAATATTGCAGTTAACATTACCTGACAAAATGCGAAAAGATGAAGTAATTATGGCGGTGGCTAAGCATTTAAAGTTGCCTGAGATACAGTTTGACTCATTGGAAATGGCAAAATTTCAGTTACAACTTAAACAAATGGAACACGAGAAAGAATTAAAGCAGCTTGAATACGAAAGTGAGAGAGGGGAAAAAGAAAGAGGGAGAGAAGAAAGAAGAAAAGAAAGAATAGCCCTAGCAGAACAAAAAGAAAGAGAAAGGGAGATACAGATCAGGGAAAAAGGTAAAGAGAGAGAGTTTGAACTTCAGAAAATGACCATGAAACATGACAGTCAGTTAAAATTGGCAGATGTAAAGGGAAACGTACAGTTGGATGATAGTGATGAGGATAGTGAGAAAGATCATCATAGTCAAAGGCTTGGTGGGGATCTATTTAAATATGTCCAAGCATTGCCAAGGTTTGACGAGAAGGAGGTGAAGGCCTTTTTCATTTCATTTGCAAGATAGCTAAACAAATGAAATGTGGGTATTACTGATTCAAACAAAGCTGATAGGTAGGGCTGGTGAAGTGTTTGCAACACTGCCGGAGGAGGTATTTGGGACGTATGAGGAGGTGCAAAAATCCATCTTTGATGCATATGAATTAGTGCCTGAATCCTACAGACAAAGGTTTAGAAATTTGAGGAAAGAATTTGGTCAAATATCCATGGAATTTGAAAGGCTCAAAGAGAGCAATTTTGATCGGTGGATAAGGGCTTTGAAAATAGACCAAACATATGAAGCTCTCAGAGAAATTATACTTTTGGAGGAGTTTAAAACTTCAATTCCTGATGTAGTGAGAACTCATGTGGAAGAACAGCGGGTTAAAACTGCGAGGTTAGCAGCAGAAATGGCAGATGATTATGAATTAGTTCCTAAATCAAAGTTTGGTTTCCGACATCAGTTTCAGCCTGTGAGGGATAGAAACTGGGGAAATGAGAAATACTCGTGGTAAAGGTGAAGGTGATCTGATGGGAGATAATAAGTAGAGTGTACATCAGATTAAAAAGGAAATCCAGGAGGATGGAAAAGAAAAGAAAAGTTTCAAATGTGTTCACTGTAATAAACTAGGCCATGTAAAGTCACAGTGTTGGTGGTTGAAGAAAAGCACTGGGAAGGCTGATGTGGTAAAACAGGATAAGACAGTGGGGTTTGTTAAAGTGATAAAGGAAAGCCCAAGTGAAGCGAAGGAGTTGCAAATGATTGTACAGCCTGATCAAGAGGTGATTGATAAGAAGGTGCCAGATGTCTTTAAAGAATTTACTTGTGTGGGTTAAGTTTACTCATGTGTATCAGGAGGAGCAGGTAAAAGAAGTCACAATTTTAAGAGATACGGGAGCTAGTCAATCTTTAACAGTAAGAGATGATGAGTTATGTAGTTTGGGCAGAATGTTGCCAGAAAAGGTAGTACTACATGGAATTCAGGGTGAGAGGAGTAGTGTTCAATTATTTCAGGTAAGGTTGGAAAGTCCAGTGAAGAGTGGTGAAGTGGTAGTAGGAGTAATAGAGAAACTATCTTGTCCAGGAATACAGTTTATCTTGGGTAATGATATAGCTGGATCACAGGTGGGAGTGGTGCCTACTGTGGTTGATAAGCCAGTGGAAAATCAGACAACTGAAGTGTTGAAGGACGAATATCCTGGGATGTTTCCGGATTGTGTAGTAACAAGGTCGCAAAGTCACAGGTTAAGACAAGAGGAGAAAGCAGTGAGTGAAGATAAATGTGAAGTGCAATTATCAGAAACGATTTTTGATCAGATGGGGGAGGATGAGCTGGATATTTTTAGTTCAGGAAAATTGGTAAATCTTACAACAAGAAGATATAAAAATAAAACGGATGTATCAGAAAGCATATACGGAAGAGGAATCTGAGTGTATACCAGAGTGTTATTACCGTAAAAGTGATGTATTGATGAGAAAATGGAGACCTTTACATATGCAGGCGGATGAAGAGTGGGCAGAAGTTCATCAAGTAGTATTGCCGGTAGGGTATAGAAAAGAGGTGTTGCGAGTTGCACATGAGGTACCAGTCATTTGGGAATAAGGAAAACTCAAGCTAAAATACAAAAACATTTTTATTGGCCTGGACTACATAAAGATGTAGTTAAATTTTGTCAATCATGCCACACATGTCAAGTGATAGGGAAACCTCAAGCAGTGATAAAACCAGCACCCTTAATACCCATTCCAGCATTTGAGGAACCTTTCACAAGGGTCCTAATTGATTGTGTAAGGCCGCTTCCTGAAACAAAAAGTGGAAATCAATATATTTTGACGATAATGGGTCTACTAGGTTTCCAGAGACCATTCCAGTACATAATATTACAGCTCAAAAGATTGTGGAGGAGTTACGTAAATTCTTTACCAGATATGGACTACTCACAGAAATACAATCGGATCAAGGATCAAATTTTACCTCAAGGTTATTCAAAGAAGTTATGGATAGCTTAGGAATAAAACAATTTAAATCAACTGCGTACCATCCAGAATCGTAGGGAGCGTTAGAAAGGTGGCATCAGACATTAAAGACAATGTTGAGGGCTTATTGTCACAATTATCCAGAGGATTGGGATAAAGAAATTCCATTCGTACTGTTTGCAATTAGGGATGCACCTAATGAGTCAACCAAATTCAGTTCCTTTGAACTAATTTTTGGTCATGAGGTAAGAGGACCACTTAAATTGATTTAGGAAAAATTGGTGAGTGAGAAATCGGAAATTACATTATTGGATTACGTGTCAAATTTTAGGGAACGATTAAATAGAGCAGGTGAATTGGCTAGACAACATTTACAAGTTGCACAAAATGTGATGAAACGGGTAGCGGACAAGAAATCCAAAGTTCGTAGGTTTGCGATTGGAGATAAAGTTTTAGTGTTGTCACCAGTGGTAGGTGAACTTTTAAAAGCTAGGTTTTGTGGACCTTATCAGATTGAAAGTAAATTAAGTGAGGTGAATTATGTGGTAAAAACATCAGATAGAAGGAAGACTCACCAAGTGTGTCATGTGAATATGCTTAAAAGGTACTTTGAAAGGGAAGGAGAAAAAAAGGAGGTTTTAATGATTCTAACTCAGAGTGATGAACCAAATCCAGATGACTGAATTTGACATACCTCAAATTAAATTGGAAAACGAGGATGTTCTTAAAAATTGGGATAAATTGTTGAGTTACCTTCCAGAGGAAAAACAGACTGACCTGAAAAAGTTATTGACATCACATGGGCAAGTTTTTAGAGATAAATTGGGATGTACTAAAATGGCTATAAATGATGTAGATGTGGGAAATGCTGTTCCGATCAAACAACATCCAGATAGACTTAACCCTTTAAAGTTGGCACAGGTTAACAAAGAGATTGAGAGCATGCTTAAAAATGGCATAATTGAAGAGGGTTGCAGCCAATGGAGCTCACCCATAGTGATGGTACCAAAACCAGACAGTACCCAATGGTTGTCTGTGGACTATAGAAAGGTTAATGCAGTTACAAGATTGGGCTCTTATCCTATCCCACGTTTGGAGGATTGCATTGGGAAGGTGGGACAATCAGCTTTTATTTCCAAATTGGATTTACTTAAATTTTACTGGCAGGTACCTTATCTGAAAGGGCGAAGGAGATTTCAGCTTTTGTGACTCCAGATACCAATTCAAAGTTATGCCATTTGGCATGAAAAACGCCCCAGCCACATTTCAACGGTCAACTAACAAAGTTGTTTCAGGATTACCCAATTGCGCGGTATACATCAACAATCTGGTAATTTTCGGCCAGACATGAAAGAACATTTAAAACATCTGATGGAGTTATTCGATCGACTTCAGGAGGCGGGTTTGGTGATAAACCTAGCCAAAAGTGAATTTGGAAAAGCCCAAGTCACTTTCCTTGGCCATACAATCGGACCGTGTAGAATGGTCACACGGGATGTAAAACCAACAGTTATTGAAGAGTTTTCAATACCCTCAAGACGAAGGGAAATAATGTGAGTTCTTGGCATGAGTGGATTTGATTGAACATTTGTGCAAATGTTTTGTAGCATGATTGCTCCACTGATGGATTTGCAGAAGAAACGTGGAAAATTTCAATGGACAGCGGACTTTCAACAGGCATTTGACTGCCTGAAAGCTGTGATAACCAATGCTCCTGTGTTGGAGAATTGCAAGGGACTCTGTGATCAGATTGAACGAAAGTATCTGACTATAAAGAGACTTTAAAGGATGTGGAAGCATTGGAAAAGATGCAGAGGAGACTTAACAGAATGCTGCCTGGTATGGAGGGAAGATCTTATGAGGAAAGGCTGAGGGACCTGAGGCTGTTTACGTTAGAGAGAAGAAGGTTAAGAGGTGACTTAATTGAGGCATACAAGATGATCAGAGTACTGGATAGGGTGGACAGTGAGAGCCTTTTTCCTCGGATGGTGATGTCTAGCACGAGGGGACATACCTTTAAATTGAGGGGAGATAGATATAAGACAGATGTCAGAGGTAGGTTCTTTACTCAGAGAGTAGTAAGGGCGTAGAATGCCCTGCCTGCAACAATAGTGGACTCGCCAACACTAAGGACATTCAAATGGTCATTGGATAGACATATGGACAATAAGGGAATAGTGTAGATGGGCTTTAGAGTGGTTTCACAGGTTGGCGCAACATCGAGGGCCAAAGGGCCTGTACTGCGCTGTAATGTTCTATGTTCTATGCCAAGGCATAGAGAAATGGATGGATCATGCAGAGACCTTCTTGTTCAAAGATCCTGTCACTCGAGAAGGATTCCAGTTGGAGGAAGAAGGAAAACAAAATGGTCTATGTTATTGTACCTGTTTGCGTGTGTGTTTTTTTTAAACAAAAAAGTATATTTACTGTGTGCATTTCTTAAAGGATAGTGAAAAGGTGAAAAATTAAACCATCTTAAAGTTGATGGTTTATTTATTTTTTCTTGGGGGGAGGCGTCATGAGAATGTGGCTTTAAGAAATGTTTGGCTGCTCACGTTACTGCAGTGATGTCAGAGTGGAGCTGAGCTCTGGCTCTGTTTCTTAGTTTCACTTTGAGAAAATCTTGGGTGCGTGTGTTTTTTTGGTTTCGCTTTCAGTGTTGGAGCTGAAGCCAGCCAAAGCAGGTGTACTGTTGATCTCTCTGCCATGAAAAGACTATCTCGTGATCATTTGGTCAATTCAAAATTACAAATGTTTTCAGTAGTGAATGTAAACTCGATGTGCTTCTGTTAAAAGGTGTTTATTTTGTCTTCTGGATGTTGTTTGGGAAGTTATTAAGGATTACTTAGTATTGTATTCTTTGGGGGTTGTATTTGAATTAATTATTGCTAAGATGTTCACTGTATGTTTTGAAAAGGTTAACACTTGCGTTCATAGAATAAACATTGTTTTGCTTTAAAAAACCACTGGTCCATTTCCTGCTGTACGATACCTGTAGAGTGAGCTGTGTGCTCCCCATACCACAATCTATTAAAATTTGTGGGCCAGGTGAATTCTATGATTCACTTTGGGGTTCTTTAAACCCTGGCCCATAACAAGACCACTTGGCAGGTGTTGCTCAGAGACTTTTAGAACCCAGCAGTCTTTGTAGATTTGAGACTGCTTATCCAAACTAGCTGCTGGAGTTTCTGTCCAGTTGATGCTAAAATTGCAATCTGCAAAGACCAAAGGTGTAATATTAAAGTGTCCAAAAGACCAGAAGCTTGGGTCATGTGACTTTCCTTCTCCACGGGGGATGTTTATCCAGCATCTGGAATTTACTTTGGTTTCAGGACTGATAATGTCTCAGGCATTAGTTTTTGAAAGGGGTGCCATCTATGCTGAGAGTCTGGCATTTGGGAAGCCATTGTCTTAGTAGACCCACCGACTCCGTTGGCAAGGTTGACCTAACAAATGCAAATGACAATTTTCCTTTGAAATTAGACTGAAAAATGCCAGATGTGATGCGAGTCTGTGAGTGACTCTCCAGGTATAATGAGGTGGGACATTCCAGAAACTGAGGACAATAACTCTGTTGTCCTTGAATCTCCTGGAGATAGCTCGCAGACAGAGGGTCAATCCCATGATCCCGTGACTTGTATCAGAAATCTTAAACTTTCTTTTTTCAGCAGAAAAAGACCAGTTTTTTAAAACGAGTAGCAATCAGGATCAAATTCAAAATATATATGTAGTGGTTGGTATCTTTCCGTGTCGGAGGAATGCAAGATAATTTACAAAGTGACCGCCATGGGTGTCAAAAATGTACTTATATAAAGCTTTTTTGGCAAAGTTAAATATTGCAACACCAACAACATTGGTGATTCATGGTAGAGCGTGGAAAGGGGACAGCGAGGAAGAGAGTCTGGCCCATATTCTCCATTGATAAGAATGTCCAGGCAATGACTTTGACAATACAGCCCATTACCTAATCGCAACTTTATCGCGGTTGAATTTGAGGCAATTTGAGGAGGTTGAGAAATAACGGCCTTGCCTCACTTTAGAAAAATCGCAGATACAGCAAACAATTTAGAAGGAAAATGGCATGTTGGTCTTTATTACAAGAGGGTTTAAGTATAGGATAAAGATACCTTCCTGCAATTACATAAAGCCTTGGCGAGACTGCATCTGGGATAGTATGTACAGCTTTGGTCTGCTTACCTAAGGAAAGATATACTTGCGTGAAGATGGGTGTTATTTTATAAAATATTTTGGGAGGGGGAGTTTCTGTCAAGAAGACTGTATGTCTATTAGCATGTGTACCTGCTTTAATTAAGCTGGGAGAGGTTTTTTAGAGATAGCTTGTCTGAGAGGGTTGAGAGATAAAAGGGTAAAGGTGCTAGAGACAGGCATTTGTAATGAAACGCTCTGGTTAAGTGGATTTATGAGGAAATAGATTGGGTTTTAAAAGTTACATTAGGAGCTAGGCAGGGACTTGGTTTTTCAGCTGTTAAATTTCAGTGGGGAGTTCAAGGGACTTTTACAACGTACAAAGGTTTCATAAGTAAACAAAGGAAGGTTATGAAATGTTATTTGACCTGAAAGTGGAAGCAATGGGAAAACATGAAAGATCTTTATATTTTGGAGAAGTTGAGGTCAAAGAGTTGCTAGAGGACAATGGAGTCTGAGCTGAAAGGGCCAAAGGATATTTAAGGAAATATGTTGCGCTGTGTTGTGGTACCAGTGTGGGGAAATTGCCTTCAGACCAGCTCTGTGCTGAGAGAAGGTGTGAAATCTGAAACAGCCATCCAAGGTGAAACAAAGTATTTGTTTCAGAAAGCAGTTTGTTTTCTGAACTTCCTTGGATTTCCAATGGAAGTGCTTGAGGAGTCATGTGATATAACTTGCCTTAGGTAAAATTACTGGACCTTTTATGTTTAAAAATCTATAAGGGGGTTGTTGCCAAGAAGGTGTTTACTTGTGTGTCCTGACCAAGTAGTTTATATTGGAATGTTTTGTAAGACTGTTTAACTGTAAATTTAATTTTGTGTGCTTAAGTTTTTTGTTCTTATTTAAAAAAAATATTTTTTATTCTCCTCCATTTTCACATTTTCTCCCAAATTTTCACCCATCAACAATAAACAATAATCAATAACAACTATCCTTTCCACCCACCAAACCCCAAACATTAGCCCGCATGTTCACATAAACAAATGACAAAAAGGAATCAGGAATCACCCATAGTCACAATTAACACATGCCGCCCCCCTCCCCCCCCAACACTCCCACCCACCAACTAATGTTCGATGTTATCCAGTTCTTGAAAGTGCATAATGAATAATGCCCATGAATTGTAGAACCCCTCCATCCTTCCCCTCAGTTCAAACTTAACCTGATCAAGAGTCATGAATTCCAACAGGTCCCCCGACCACACCAGGGCACAGGGTGGAGAGGTTGCTCTCCAACCCATCAGGATCCGCCTTTGGGCGATCAATGAGGCGAAGGCTACAACATCTGCCTCCGCACCCGTTTCCAACCTTGGCTGGTCCGACACCCCGAATATGGCCACCCGGGGGTGGTGCAGTTTCACGTGCACCACTTTAGAAATTACCCGAAAAACCTCCTTCCAGTAATCCTCTAGCTTTGGACAGGACCAAAACATATAAACGTGATTAGCAGGGGGGCCCTGCAACGTTCACACACATCTCTCACTCCCTCAAAGAATCGGCTCATCCTCACCCTCGTGAGGTGTGCTCTGTATACCACCTTCAGCTGTATCAGCCCCAACCTTGCACACGAGGTGGAGGCATTCACTCTCCAGAGCACCTCACACCAGAACCCCTCCACCATATCCTCTCCCAACTCTTCCTCCCACTTTGCTTTGATCCCTTCCAATGGTGCCTTCTCCTCTTCCAAAATAGCCCCATAAGCTTACACTACCCCCTTCGCCAATCCCCCTGTCGCCAGCACCTCCTCCAGCAATGTGGAGACCGACTCCCCCGGGAAGCTCTGTATCTCCTTACTGGCAAAATCTCAAACCTGCATGCAGCTAAACATTTCCCCCTGCTCCAGCCCATACTTCACTTTCAGCTCCTTCAGTCCTGCAAATCGACCCCTAAGAAACAAATCTTTTTCTGTCTTAATCCCCTTCTCCTCCCATTTCTGAAAATTTCCATCCCACCTCCCTGGCTCAAATCTCTGGTTCCCCCGAATTGGCATTTCCCTTGACCCTGACCCCAACCCGAAGTATTGGCGAAACTGCCTCCAACTTCTCAATGAAGCTATTATTACCGGACTCCTTGACTATTTCCCCGGGGCTGTCGGGAGCGGCGCTGTTGCTGGTGCTTTCAATCCCGACCCCCTGCCCAAACTCTCCTCCATTCTGACCCACTGGGAATCAACCCCTCTGACCCAGCTCCGCACCTTCTCCACATTCGCCGCCCAGTAGTAATACATCAGGTTCGGAAGACCCAAACCCCCTGCCAGCCTTCCCCTCTGTAGTAGCACCTTTCTAAATCTGGCCACCTTCCCTCCCCATATGAACGACATAATCCTTCCCGCAATCTCTCCGAAAAAAGCCTTTGGCAGGAAAATCGGCAGGCATTGAAAAATAAACAGAAATCGCAGAAACACGTTCATTTTAACTGCCTGTACCCGACCCACCAGTGACAGAGTGAGACCATCCCACCTTGCCAGATCAGCTTTCACTCTCCCCACCAAACTAGAAATGTTGTACCTGCCGGGCCCCCCCCCACCCACTCCCGGGAAACCTGCACCCCCAGGTACCTAAAGTGAGTCCCTGCCCTACGGGATGGCAACCCCCCCCCCCCCCACCCCTGCCCCCACCCCCGGCCGAGACACCACAAAATACTAACTCTTGTCTAGATTTAGTTTGTACCCCGAGAAAGACCGGAACACTCGAAGCAGCTCCAATGTTCCCCCTATCGACACACACGGTCCCGACACGTATGTTGATTCCCAAATTTCTTTATCCGTCAGTCTGGCCTCAATAAAAGTCGAGATGGATTTGCACGTAAAAAGAAGTTATTTTATTTAGCTTGCAAGCTTGATTCATTTCACAGAAACATAAGAGACATCCAGTCTCCTACATCCCAGAAAGCGAATGAACAAAGAGACAAAGGGATCTCTGCAAATCAATTCAAATGGTATCAAGTTTCACATACTCGACGCCCATAGGTCAGCTTATATCCCTCCTGACCTGTTTGATCTATTCTGATTGGCTCACTTCCAATCCCTTTCTCTGGCCCCTATCAATGCAGCATCACTCTCGTAGACACACCTCTTCCTGCTTTCCCCACGCGGTCTCAAATCCCTTTGTCTCTATCTGCCAGAATCAAAGTGGCTTATTTCTACATTACATTAACTAATATCTCTAAAGTAACTATTTTATATCACATTCGTCACGTACAACAGCAAGTCATCGGCATATAAAGACACCCTATGCTCCATCCCTCCCCCCGCACTATTCGTTTCCATACCCCCTAACTTCTTAATACGATGGCCAATGGCTCAATCGCGAGTGCAAACAGCAGAGGGGACATAGGACATCCCTGCCTAGTCCCACGGTGGAGAGAAAAGTATCTCGGGCTGATGTTGTTTGTGCGGACACTCGCCCTCGGCTCCTTACATAGTAGCTTTACCCAGTTCACAAATCTTGGTCCAATCCCAAACCGCTCCAGAACTGCCATCATTCTACCCGGTCAAACGCCTTCTCGGCGTCCAATGCCACAACCACCTCTGTTTCCTTCCCCTCTGCTGGTGCCATAACGACGTTCAATACCTTTCTAACGTTTGAAAATATCTGCCTTCCTCTCACGAACCCCGTCTAATCTTCACTTATCACCTTCGGGAGGCACTCCTCCAGCCTACCCGCCAGTACCTTCGCCAATACTTTTGCGTCCACATTCAGAAGCGATATGGGCCGATACGACCCACACTCCATTGTATCCTTATCTTTTTTTAGTAACAGGGAAATCGATGCCTGCCCCAAAGTTTGTGGCAACACCCCCTTCCCTATCGCCTCTTCAAACATCCCCGCCATCAGGGGTGCCAGTTTATCCTTGAATTTTTTATAATATTCCACCGGAAACCCATCCGGCCCTGCCACCTTCCCCGACTGCATCCTCCCAATCGCATCCTTTATCTCCTGCTCCACTATCGCTCCTTCTAATGTAGCCCTGTCCCCCTCCTCTAACCTCGGGTACTCCAACCCTTCTAGAAATTCCTGCATCTCACGGTTTCCCCCAGGTGGCTCTGACCTGTACAATCTCTCATAAAATTCTTCAAAAGCATTGTTAATCAAAAAGTTTTTTGTTCTTGTGAATAACCCCTAAGTGTTATAGAAGCTCTATGCCTTGTAATCGATAGTTCTTTCTCCTCACTTCCCCCTTGGATTTGGTTTACTCAGCAATTAACATCTGCTGTGATTGTAACACTTGTCATAGAGGGAGTGCAACAAATGTTCATTAAATTAATTCCTGGGATTGTTCCATGAGGAAGGATTAAATAGACTGGGCCTTTATTTTCTGGCATTTGGCAATGAGAGGTGATCTCACGCAAACATACAAAATTCTTATAGGGCTCAACAGGGTAGATGCAGGCAGGATATTTTCCATGGTTGGGGGCCTGGGGGGTTGGGGGGTGGTATAGAATCAGTCTCAGAATTAGGGACAGACCATTTAGCACTGAAATAAGGAGGACATTCTTCAGTCAGAGGGTGGTGAATGTTTGGAATTCCCTATCACAGAGTCTCTGGAGGCTCAGTCTCTGAGGATGTTCAGTACAAAGATTGATAGAGTTCTACCTGTTAAACACACCCAGGGATATGTGAACAGTGCAGGAAAGTATTACTGAGATATAAGAACAGCCGCAATATCATTAAACGTTGGAACAGGCTCAGAGGCTAAATGGTCTATTCCTGCTCCTATTTCTTATGTTCTTAGAACATCAAGGCCACTTAATGTTTGCAGATTGAGATCTACATCAGTAAACCCTTTAAGACCTGGTGAATGCTTCCTTGAATCACCAAGGCGCAGAAGAAGGGGCTGTTGTTCTCTGGGCAAAATGATTCTTTCTGGATGTAGGGACTGACCGTGCAATGACATTGATTCCTGTTTTTAATTTCCTTCTTCACCTGGTGTTTCTGAACACAGCCTCAGGCTTGGATTTCTAACATTTAGGGTGGAATCTCATCAGCCCAGTTGCGGCAGGGTTGGAGGCTGATCTGGGAGGAAAATGTGGAAATAGAGCATCGGGTTAGCTTTTCAAAGCAATTCCTTTCTAAGCAGGCCTGTCCTTGAGGTTGCCACGAGGTGACATTAAAAGCTAGCAGCGTGAAGTAGGCCACATGGACTGCCCATGCATAAATCACTCTGATGTCTCTTTTATCCAATTTTTTTCCCCAGATCTACAAAGATCTTCCCTTGGCTCTGAATTTATTGGAAACATATTTTCCAGATTAACTGAGATGTTTATCTCATAAATAAACAAGATTATTTATATCTGGCAAGTATAATATTATATCTGACTTGAGCTTATGGTGTCAACGACCTCGTTTCCGAGAGGGAGATGGGAAATGGGAACCAAACAGCTTTGTTCACACTGTAGACGGCAACGACCTCTCCACATAGAAAGAATCTCAAAAAGTCTTTACTCCCATTTTTCCTGATGACCTGATGCGTTGTGAGAATTTTGTCCATTGTTCTGAGAGAATTCCCATCCAATTTCCCAATAGTAGGTAAGCAAGCTGTTGTTAGTTTCATTCAGAATCGGTCTGGCTGACACGGTGAGCTGTAAGATTAGTACGGGGTAGTTGTGATGGCGGGAACAATAGAAATGGTGAGGAAATAATTTCTCAAAACAGTGGGTGAGGAAGTTTTTTTAAGTCAAAATATAGATATCCATGCACGCTAAGATTCCGACTACTCCTTACTAAACTAAATCAAAATGTATTCTTTCCCAGAGATTCACTGATCACAGATTCACAGATCCACATATCAGATGTGGTCTGTGAATTAACTCACTGGATTTCATCAAATACTGTTCCAGTGTTGGTGTTTCTCATGAGTTGGTTCATGGTGTACAGTACAAGTCTCAAAACTGTTCCCCAGATTTGAAATCTCTCTAAATACCATCTGAATAGATGGTACTCAGATAGAGGGGAGGTGGTGGCGTTATGGTATTGTCGCTGGACTAGTAACCCAGAGACCCAGGGTAATGATCTGGGTACCCGGGTTCGAATCCCCGCAAGACAGAAGGTGGAATTTAAAATCTCAATAAAATATCCGGAATGGAAAGCCATTTCATTCACTAATGGCCTTAACAGAAGTAAATCTACCATCCTTACCTGGTCTGGCCTACACGTGACTCCGGACTTAGCAAGCCACACAGTCTCACCGGCAGGACAGACCCAGCAGAGATGGCAATGGACACAGTGGTATACAGTCGCGAGGGAGTGGCCCTGGGAGTCCTCAATATCGACTCTGGACCCCATAACGTCTCAGAGCGTTGGGTTAAACATGGGCACGTACCATCCATCATCAGCTGATGAATCAGTATACCTCCATTATGTTGTGTGGCACCATCACCACAATAAATGGGATAGACTTCAAACAGATCGAGCAACTCAAGACCGCAAGCACAGGAAAAAGTCCAGGTCAGACAACAAACATGACATACAGAATCAAGGCCACAAGCACAGGAAAAAGTCCAGGTCAGACAACAAAAGTGATTCGAACATTCGAAAACTTCATGTTGGTTGTTGATTTGTTGGTACTTAAACAGAAGAACACTGACAATGTTCACAAAGACATCACAACATCAACATCACCACTTCAACAACAGAAGAAGAAAGAAACTCAACCGACTAAATTTATAAAGTTTGGACTCATAAAAGTTTTTTTATAAAGATTGAACTCATACATATTCATTGGCTTTGTATAATTATCAATATCATCACAACTTGTACATATCATCATCTATCTATCTGTTTTGTACAATTTTCCTTCACACCGTACAGAAAATATGTAAAAAGAAAAAAGGGGGCTGTAGTGATCCGCACATCTGCATGTATACAAGGGGTTAATGTAAATACACTACAACTAAGTAATCACTAGAGGGAGTTCTAAAGATGTATAAAATAGACAGGCGAAAGCTAGGGGGTGGGATTCTGCAGTCAACAACGGCGCAAAGGAGTGGCGTGAACCACTCCAGCGTCAGGCCGCCACCTTCAGGGGCTAGGCTGGCGCCGGAGTGGTTTGCACCATGCCGGCTGGCACGGAAGGGGCTTGGCGCCACGCCAACAGGCGCCAAAGGGTCTCCGCTGACTGGCATGAGTTAGTGCATGCGCAGAGGGGTTCATCTCCGCACCGGCAATGGCGGACCGGTACAGCAGCCGCTGCAAAGTAATAGAGTGGCCCCATGGCACAGGCCCGCCCACGGATTGGTGGGCCCGACCGCTGGCCAGGCTATCGTGGGGGCACCCCCCGGGGACAGATCCCCCCGCGGCCCCCCCTAGGACCCCGGAGGTCACCTGCAGAGTCAGGTACCGCCGGTAAGTACCAGCTCTAATTTACGCTGGCAGGACTGGCCTAAAACGGGCGGCCACTCGGCCCATCGCGGGCCGGAGAATTTGGGCGGCTCCAGGGCCCATAGCATCGCGCCAGACCTCGGCATTCTCCGAGGCGAGCGGCGTGATTAACGTCAGTATGATTTTTGGAGGGCTGGACAATTCGGCTGCCGGCGGGGGCAGGATTCACGCTGACCCCCGGCGATTCTCCGACCCGGTGGGGGGTTGGGGAATCCCGCCCAGGATCTCACGCGTCACAGGAACTGCAGCTAGTGGCAGGACACAAACATACAGCTCACATGTAACATCTAGTATAAGCTCTGGAGAGAGAACAAACTTACTAATGAAGCATTTGCTTCAACTGGAAGACTACGAGCTTTATTCGGACATAAGAAATAATATACCAGCGATTATCGGGGATCCGAGAATCAGCGATTCCGCGATTTACTCTGCACGGCTGGGGAGGCATTGCCAGAGGCCCGCCCAGTGATTCTCCGCTCTCAGCCGGCCGATTTCCCGACGGCAAGGTTCCAACCACCTATTGCCGTTCGAGAACCACGCGTGGCGGCTGCGGACTCAGTCCACGGCTGCCCTGGTGGGGGGGGGGGGCGGGGGATCTGGCACCGGGGGGGGGGGGAGGCGAGGGCCTTATGGGCACAGATCGGGCCGGTCCAATGCAAGGGCGCAAGACCGATGGGGGCGGCCCTACATTTCGGGGCTGCATCCACGTTCCGAGTCCGCCATGGCACTCAGTGCAGCCGCTGGAGGCCGCCGCCGTGCACATGCGTGGACTCGAAACCGGAAGTGCGGCGCCTGTATCCGCAGCTAAAGCTGCGTGAATTACTCTGGGTCCCTGCTAGCCCCCTGCAGGTCAGTGAATTGACTGAACTTTTTTTGAGGAAACTCCGGAGTGCAACACTAGTGTTTTTACGCCGGTGTGGGGACATAGCCCCATTTTGGGAGAATCCAGCCCAATGTCTTTGCCGCCCCTGATGAAGCCAGATCTAGAAAACAGTTTAAATCTCCCAAGATTAGTTGATGCGAGTCCAAGTCAGGAATGGAGGCCAGATACCTCCTAACAAACCCCGTATCATCCCAATGTGGCACGTAAGTATTGACCAGGATCATCAAAGTGCCTGCCAAAGACCCACTGGCAATTACATATCTACCATGAGGATCCGCCACGGTCTTAGCGGCTGCAAATGGAATCCGATTATTATTCAAAATTGCTCCCCCGCTCCCGGGCCCTATTGTCAAAGCTCAAATGAAATACTTGGCGCATCCACCACTCCTGTAACCATGTCTGGTCCCTAACCCACAAATGAGACTCCTGCAAAACTACCAAATCAGCACTCAAACCTTTCAGGTGAATACCCTCAATCATTTCACTAGGCCACCCAACCCCCTTACATTCCGGGTGACCTTCCGAATTGGGGGCTTCCACTCCCCCTTGACCCGGTCAGCCATTACTACCAAAAAGTTTTTTTTCACCAAAAGGGGTGATCCAACAACTACTGAGAGAGTACAGGTACAAGGCCCAATCAAGATGGCCTCCAAACCCACCAACAAGAGAAATCTGTAGCCATCGTCAACGAACTAACAGAAAGCGCTTAACTCTCTTTGATGTGGTCCAGGAGCTGTCAATCAAAGCTTGATGTTTATAAACATTGAAGTTTTTTTTCACAGCTGACTACTTCAAAGTCACTCAAACGTGAAGGGAGATGAATGAAACAATGTAGACTGCTTGGAGTGTGTGTGGAAGTTGTCAATCACAGCCTAGTAAAATCAATATCAAAGAGAAATAAATGAATGGCTTGCAGATGGTGCCCGGCCCATTATTAGGTTGCAAATGGGTTTTAATGATTCACTTGCATCCTCCAGATGGCTGCGGGGTGTGAGACTCAATCCCGACGGCAGGGGGAGACAGGAGCATCGGAACAGCGTTGAACCCGTTTTCTGCCCAACTCTGGAGTTTCTTTTTTTTTCCAATTAAGGAACAATTTAAGGAACTGGGCAGCAAGGTAGCACAAGTGGATAGCACTGTGGCTTCACAGCGCCAGGGACCCAGGTTCGATTCCCCGCTGGGTCACTGTCTGTGTGGAGTTTGTACGTTCTCCCCGTGTCTGCATGGGTTTCCTCCAGGTGCTCTGATTTCCTCCTACAGTCCAAAGACGTGCAGGTTAGGTGGATTGACCATGATAAATTGCCCTTAGTGTCCAAAAAAAAAGGTTAGGAGGGGTTATTGGGTTACAGGGATATGGTGGAAGTGAGGGCTTAAGTGGGTCGGTGCAGACTCAATGGACCGAATGGCCTCCTTCTGTACTGTATGTTCTACGTTCTAATTTAGCATGGCGTATCCACATTCCCTGCACATCTTTGGGTTGTGGGGGTGAGACGTATGCAGATATGAAGAAAATGTGCTAACTCCACACGGACAGTGATCCGGGGCTGGGACTGAACTGAGTCCTCGGCGCTTTGAGGCAGTAGTGCAGTGGTAGCAGAATTCCTGATGCGGCAGAGAATCCAGCCCAATATATTTCCAAATCAGAATGGTGTGTGACTGGGAGGGGAGCTTATAGGTACCTGTGCTCCTATACAGCTGCTGCCCTTGTCCTTCTGGGTTGTAGAGGTCAGGGGGTTGTGATGTTGGTGCGCTGCATCATGTGGACAGAGGGAATGGATATTTACGATGGTAGATGCACTTTCAAAGTGATCTACTTTGTCCTGGATAGAGACAAGCCTCGATATCCCAAATCATCCCTCAGACTAACTATCCATCCTTATACCTTCACCACAGGAAAGTACCAGAAATCTTGCTGCGAACATTAGCCTTATTATCCACAGAAAAAATAGCTCCAATTGAAAATGTTGACATTTTAATGCAACACTGATTGACGTGGTAGACTGTCAGCTGTCGGATGTCTGGCACTGCAATTATTTTGCTGCAAATACTGACTCATTATTTGAACAAATGCAGCACTCATGAGCATGTGATTTAAACTCAGAAATGCTATACTATAAGAACACAATCCTTTGTAAATCGAAATTAAAAACATGTTGAAATGAGAGATCTAGATTTCCATATGTAGCTTTAATGGAGGCAGACAAACACACTGCACTCCTATTCCCAGAACTCTGGTTCAACCACCTCAGCCTGAGGGGTAATGTCTTCCCTATCTGCAGATGGTGGCCATCACATATAAACGGAGTCACACACCATCTTTACAACCAACAGAAAGAAAGAGAGCAGAAACTTAACCCACCAGGACATGATGAATTTGAATCCAGACACACAGGGCGCGATTCTCCACTCCCACGCCGAAGTGGCCGCGCCATCGTGAACGCCGTCGAGATTCACGACGGCGCGGAACGGCCCCGATCCTGACCGATTCAGGACCCGAAAATGGGCTAGGATCGGGGCCGCGAGAACCTGGGGGGGCGTTCCGCGAAGGCCGCGTCGTCACCGTGCGATGTCCGAATGACGCACTGCTGCGTCATAAATTGCGCGATCCGCGCACAGAGGACCCGGAGGAGAAGAGAGGAGATGGCTGAGCCCCGAAGAGCCGCACCGAGGTTCCGGGATATGGACCTGGACACCCTGGTGGATGAGGTGGAGCGGAGAAGGGACACCCAATGCCCAAGACGTGGGCATCGCCAGCCATCCAGCGTGGTGAGGCGCGGCTGGCGGGAGGTGGGCACCGCAGTCAGTGCTGTGGGGCAGACCCCCCGGACGGGGTTTAGGGGGTTCACGGTGCCCAACTATCTACTCGACCCACATGAGTCCCGGGACCCCCCTGGAGCGAACCCATGGCGTGCTGTCTCCTGAACCAGCAACAATGTTGTCAATATCTGCATGCCCTGATGATACCCGCCTAATGGTGATGCTTCATCCAACCGCCCCTCCCAGTACAAGACAGCACACAACCAGCGGGAGTGTGAGAACCGGAGGGGGTTCTCCTGTCCTGCACCCTCTAACTGTTCACGAGCAGAGGGCCCTGGACCTCGCTGGGGGACCCGCCATCCGGGAGGTCGCGCCATGCCAGGTCGGAGGTGCAGGGGCAAGTGAGAGAGCCCTGCATGTCCTCTCCACCCCCAACCCGTCATCGCCCCCCTCACACTCTGGCCACTGCACCCCCGATCCCATCCCCCCTCACACTCTGGCCACTGCACCCCGGACCCCATCCCCCCTCACACTCTGGCCACTGCACCCCCGATCCCATCCCCCCTCACACTCTGGCCACTGCACCCCCGATCCCATCCCCCCTCACACTCTGGCCACTGCACCCCCGATCCCATCCCCCTCACACTCTGGCCACTGCACCCCAGATCCCATCCCCCCTCACACTCTGGCCACTGCACCCCCGATCCCATCCCCCTCACACTCTGGCCACTGCACCCCCGATCCATCCCCCCTCACACTCTGGCCACTGCACCCCAGATCCCATCCCCCCTCACACTCTGGCCACTGCACCCCCGACCCCATCCCCCCTCACACTCTGGCCACTGCACCCCAGATCCCATCCCCCCTCACATTGTGCACCCACCACCACCATACACCCGGGCCACCGTGTCCAAAGGAACCCCAAATCTTTTATGTTCCCCAGGGCCATCCGCCGAACCTTCAGGGACGTCTCGCCCAGGAAGCAGCGCAACGCCGCCCACCGCAACGGCACCCAGGGACGCACGCCAGAGGTTGGTAGTTGGTCGGACAGGAGGGCAGACCTCACAGTCTGGGACATAGGACCGGGACGCTCAGACCACCGGGACAGACATTAGTCAGGGGCACAGGGTGGACAGTAATGCCAAAGCCCACATCACGGCCACACACCCGCTGGATCAAACTCAAGACGGCATGGCCCGCATGGAGCTTGCGCCGGGCCATGAGGGGGACCAGTACACACCAGACTTCTTGACGGATGATGACTTTGAGCTTGCGGCACTGCTGTCTCCCACACCGTTCACCATCGCAGAGACACTCACCTCGGTTGGGCATATAAGTGATGAGGCTCCCGGATCACTGTATGGTGCGCACTCCACAGCCGTGCCAGTACAGCAGGTGGAGTTTGGAGCAGCCGAGGGGCTGGACGGTCGGAGGGCAGCCCAGGCCCAGCAACCAGCTGCCACCCAGACGGTCCCCGGGTTCTTGGATGTAATCGACCCACCCGGACAACCGATGCGTATGGACACCCAGGGACTGAGTAACGGGATGAGGGCCATCTTCCAGGACCTGCACACGCAGCTGGAGGAGTCTACCCACGTCCAGGAGCAGGGAGTGGTGCCGCTCATCGCAGCCACCCAGGCCGACACCGCACGGGTGGCGTCCGCGGTGGAGGCAATGGGTGAAAGGGTTTCGGCCGTGGGTCAGGTTCTGCAAGGCATTGGGCTTCACGTGCACGCGTCATCCATGGCCCAGGAGTGGGCTGCCCTCTCACAGGTAGCCATGCACCAGAGCCAACACGACATTGCCGCCGCTCTCCGGGCCCTGGCTGAGTCTCACCATGCCATGGCCCGGTCCCAGCAGGCGAATGCACAGTCCCAGCAGACAGTCGCGGAGAGCATAGACCACCTGGCGCACATGATGGATGGTGTCGCGCACTCACAGGTCGAGATCGCACAGACCTTGGCAGGAATGTAGCACTTCCTGGGCCCCGTCTCAGCGAACATTCGGACCGTGGTCGATACCGCTGCAGGCCTCCAGGACTGGCAGCGCCAGGTGTCGGCGGTGCAACGGGGCATGTCTCCGAGCGCATCGCCGTCTCACAGTGAGACCCGGGGGCCACCGGGCTCCCCGAGGGAGGAGGAGGTTCTGGGGCCCGTCCCGGTAGCTCCACCAAGGGACATCCCGGTACACTCGGCCTCCCCCCGTTCCGTCCCTGGCGCATCTGGTGGGGAGCGGGCAGGTCAGGGTGGCACCACGCCATCCAGCATGCCCGCAGAGCAGCCTGGCCCATCGAAGCCGGGCCGCCCCAGGAAACGTGTGCCGACGGGGAGCCATGACGAAGGGCGTGATTCACAGCAGTCCACCTCCACTCCTGCTGTACCATCTGGGAACACACCTAGACGTAGTGGTAGGGCCCGTAAGGCAAAGTCGTTAGGCACGTAAGAAGTTGGCACGGGTGCAGGACATAGTCTAGTTGTAGTGGGTAGGGCACCTATGTTTACCACACGAATAAACGCACTGTTAAATCTGTCTTGTAAGACTGTGTGCTATGTCTGGTGCCAGGGGGCTCGGGAGGGTGCCCGATTGGCGTAGTGGTATACGAGCCGTTCAAGGTCTGTTCCGGATGTGGTGACCCTTCCCCCCCCCCCCCCCCCCGCCCCCCATAATCGGACACCTTTGCCCTCGGTACACCGACGCCAGCTACCCCACACGGGCATGTGGTGAAATATCCGTCACGAAGGCTGTGACCCCCGGAGTGCATGGTTCAGCTATAGCCATGAGTCAGACCTCGGCTGGCGAATCTGAGCATACAGCTCATCGCAGAGCGGGCTGTCATCATTCAACATGGCAATGATCACACCCGCTTACCCAATCATCAATGTTGTGCAATCCCGTAGTGCCGCAGTGGTAAGGTGATGTGGAATTGTTGCCGTGAACGCGGTGCGGGGGTGCGGGGGCGGTGGGGGGGGGGGGGGGGGGGGGGGAGGGGGGGGATGAGAGAGGTGGTGGGTGCTGTGTGGTGCCCGTGTACAGGAGTGACGGTGCAAGTGGCAGTGTTCAGCGAATCCCACCGCCGCACAGCCTCCTGGGCGTAACGAGCTGCCGGGCAGTGTCTGCGTCCTGCACCCCTCTCCCCAACCTGATGCGCCATCATCCTCATCCTCCGCATCCTCCTATTCCCCATCCCCCTCGTCTGCGTTGGCTCTGGTGCCGTCGGGTCCTCCCTCCGGCTCCTCCACCAGGTCATCTCCCCTCTGCATGGCAATGTTGTGCAGCGCACAGCAGACCACAACCATGCGACCGACCCTGTCGAGTTGGTACTGCAGGGCCCCTCCTGATCGGTCCAGGCATCTGAAGCGCATCTTCAGCAGCCCGAAGCACCGCTCCACCACAGCCCTGGTTGCTGCATGGGCCTCGTTGTATAGGCTCTCCGCGTTGGTGTGAGGCCTCCGTATTGGCGTCAGCAGCCATGACCTCAATGGATAGCCCTTGTCGCCCAGCAACCAGCCCCTCACCCGGGGGGGGCATCCATCGAACATTGCGGGGATGAACGGCTGTCCCAGAATGTAGGCGTCATGCACACCCCCGGGATACCTTGCACACACGTGCATGATCTTCATGTGGGGGTCGCACACCACCTGAATGTTCATGGAGTATGCGCCCTTTCTGTTCATGAACACGTCCCTGCTGTCTGCAGGCGGGCGCATGGGGACGTGCACACCATCGATGACACCCTGGACCGTCGGTTTCTCGACAACCTTGGTGAATCCACGTGCCCGTGCTTCCTGCTGTGCTCGGTCCTCGGGGAATTTTATGTACCTGTCCGCGATGGCGTACAGGGAGTCGGTGACGGCCCTGATGCACCTGTGGACCGATGCCTGTGATATCCCAGAGAGGTCCCCGCTCGGCGCCTGGAAGGAACCGGTCGCATAGAAGTTTAGGGCCACCGTCACCTTGACGGAGACTGGTATCGCGTGTCCTCCTCCCATTCCACGTGGTGCGAGGTGCGCCACGAGCTGGCATATATGTGCGACCATCTCCCTGCTGAACCGTAGTCTCCTCCTGCATGTAATGTCCGGTAGGGCCTCGAACGACATTCTGTCACGGTCCACCCCCGGCCTTGCTGGACGCCTGTGGCGCCCTGGCACCACCATCAGTGGATCCTCCTGCTCCACCTGCTCCTCCTCCTCTTCCTCCTCCTGCTCCCCCCAAGCACTTCCTCTGCATTCCTCGCCGTCTGGCGGTCAATGTTCCCCTCGGCATCCCCGTGTACGTTTGGGTCCTGAGCGCCTGCGGCTTGCGAGGCGCCGACGGGCCACTCCGCGGCCATCCCCTTTGCCGCACCGGCGACCGCTGCATCTGCAGCCACTGTGGGCAGTCCGACTCTACGCTGCCGGATGGCAAACTCCAGAGCTGCGGCTCCAACCACGGCAGTAAACATCGCTGTCTGGTTGGCATACATGGTGACCTGCAGGAGGGTGGTGGGGGCAGAGAAACAACATGTTACACGGAGGTTCTTCCACACCTCGTCAGCCGGGTTGCATGGGATCCCTGTGTGCCCCGGTGGCCTGGTCGCGCTGCAGACACGCAGCCAGCCTAACACCTGGTCACTGTCTGCGCCCAACGGTCACTTCACACCGTACTGCTCACCAGTGTGCCACTCGCCTGTGCCCATCAGCCACACGCACCTGCGGCCGTGTCCTCGTCACCGTCCTGCCATATCAGGGCGGCTGACATGTGGCATCTGTGGATGGACGATACCATCCACACTCTCCCTCACCCCCCCTCCCACCTGCACACTCTCCCTCATCCCCCCCTCCCACCTGCACACTCTCCCTCATCCCCCCTCCCACCTGCACACTCTCCCGCACCCCCCTCCCACCTGCACACTCTCCCTCATCCCCCCTCCCACCTGCACACTCTCCCTCATCCCCCCTCCCACCTGCACACTCTCCCTCACCCCCCTCCCACCTGCACACTCTCCCTCATCCCCCCCTCCCACCTGCACACTCTCCCTCATCCCCCCTCCCACCTGCACACTCTCCCTCATCCCCCTCCCACCTGCACACTCTCCCTCATCCCCCTCCCACCTGCACACTCTCCCTCATCCCCCCTCCCACCTGCACACTCTCCCTCACCCCCCTCCCACCTGCACACTCTCCCTCACCCCCCTCCCTGCTGCACACTCTCTCCCCCTCCCACCTGCACACTCTCCCTCACCCCCCTCCCACCTGCACACTCTCTCCCCCTCCCACCTGCACACTCTCCCTCACCCCCTCCCACCTGCACACTCTCCCTCATCCCCCCTCCCACCTGCACACTCCCCCTCACCCCCCTCCCACCTGCACACTCTCCCTCATCCCCCCTCCCACCTGCACACTCCCCCTCACCCCCCTCCCACCTGCACACTCTCCCTCTTCCCCCTCCCACCTACACACTCTCCCTCACCCCCCTCCCACCTGCACATTCTCTCCCCCTCCCACCTGCACGCTCTCCCACCCCCCCACTTGCACACTCTCCCGCAACCCCCTCCCACCTGCACACTCTCCACCCCACCACCTGCACACTCTCCCGCAACCCCCTCCCACCTGCACACTCTCCCCCCCACCACCTGCACACTCTCCCCCCCCCCCACCTGCACACTCTCCCGCACCCCCCCCACCTGCACACTCTTCCGCACCCCCCACCTGCACACGCTCCTGCACCCCCCCCACCTGCACACTCTCCCACTCCCCCTCCCACCTGCACACTCTCCCGCACCCCCCTCACCTGCACACTCTCCCGCACCCCCCCCCACCTGCACACTCTCCCACCCCCCCTCCACCTGCACACTCTCCCGCACCCCCCCCCACCTGCACACCCTTCCACCCCCCCCCAACCTGCACACTCTCCCGCACCCCCCCCCACCTGCACACTCCCCCGCAATCCCCACCTGCACACTCTCTCGCACCCCCCCCCACCTGCACACTCTCCCACCCCCCCCTCCACCTGCACACTCTCCCGCGCCCCCCCCCCACCTGCACACTCTCCCGCACCCCCGCCCCCCCCTCCCACCTGCACACTCTCCCTCACCCCCCTCCCAGCTGCACACTCTCTCCCCCTCCCACCTGCACACTCTCCCTCACCCCCCTCCCACCTGCACACTCTCCCTCACCCCCCTCCCACCTGCACACTCTCTCCCCCTCCCACCTGCACACTCTCCCTCACCCCCTCCCACCTGCACACTCTCCCTCATCCCCCCTCCCACCTGCACACTCCCCCTCACCCCCCTCCCACCTGCACACTCTCCCTCATCCCCCCTCCCACCTGCACACTCCCCCTCACCCCCCTCCCACCTGCACACTCTCCCTCTTCCCCCTCCCACCTACACACTCTCCCTCACCCCCCTCCCACCTGCACACTCTCTCCCCCTCCCACCTGCACGCTCTCCCACCCCCCCCACCTGCACACTCTCCCGCAACCCCCTCCCACCTGCACACTCTCCCCCCCCACCTGCACACTCTCCCGCACCCCCCCCACCTGCACACTCTTCCGCACCCCCCACCTGCACACGCTCCTGCACCCCCCCCCCACCTGCACACTCTCCCACTCCCCCTCCCACCTGCACACTCTCCCGCACCCCCCCACCTGCACACTCTCCCGCACCCCCCCCACCTGCACACTCTCCCACCCCCCCCTCCCACCTGCACACTCTCCCGCACCCCCCCCACCTGCACACTCTTCCACCCCCCCCAACCTGCACACTCTCCCGCACCCCCACCACCTGCACACTCTCCCGCAATCCCCACCTGCACACTCTCTCGCACCCTCCCCACCTGCACACTCTCCCACCCCCCCCTCCACCTGCACACTCTCCCGCGCCCCCCCCCACCTGCACACTCCCCCGCACCCCCCCCTCCCACCTGCACACTCTCCTGCACCCCCCCCCCCTTTGGCCGCAGCCTTCTCGGGGAAGCCGACCCGGTCTCCAGGAGCTGCGCAACAGGCCGCTCACCTCCTCCCTGCTCAGCGTCAGCCAGCACGACTGGCTGACAACTTTAAAAAGCAGGTGTGAACGGCGACGGCGTGAACTGGGGTCACGCCGTCGGGACTTCGGCCCATCCGGGCCTGAGAATAGCAGGGGTGCCGGAGAATCACCATTTTGGGTGCCTCGGGCGATTCTCCGGCCTGCGGCCCGCGAAACTCGACGGGGCCGTTCCCGCCGCTTGGGAGAATCGCGGGACGGCGTCGGACCGGCGTCGCCGGAAATTTTGCCGGCCCAGGCGATTCTCCCAACCGGCGCGGGAGTGGAGAATCGCGCCCACAGTTTGAAAGGTTGGTGGGTGTGCTGCTTAATGAAATGACGTGACTGATGCACTATCAATTACTACAAAGACGAGAGTAGTGAATAATCGAGGCTTGATTGAGCAAAGATGTGTGGCCTCCTACATGTAGCTGGAACCAGAATGGGAGCAGCACCGGCGAGCACACACATTTATACCCCGCCTACTGGGCGGAGCCAGCAGGCAGGGATTTACCCATGTACCTCTAATACAGGAGTCTTACCGTACTACATCTAATAAACATCTAATACAGTTAGTGGTGACTATCACAGTGACTTTGAGTTATAGGTCTAATATTTCCTCTGGAACAAGTAGCCAACAGGCTCGTTGGGTAATCATTTGCCTGTGGGCGTTAGAACCTCACCGTCAGGGCCAAATGGGGGTCAGAAACCCACACTAAAGAGGCACTCGTCTGTGATCCTTCCAAAATTGGTCAATTAGTGGCCAGACGGTGGGTTATCTGCCCAGTTATAGAAGGCAAGTGGGATCTCGAAGCTGCAGGGTCACTAGGAGGTCCTCTAGCCAGGGTAGGTAAACGTGAAGGAGGGCAACCCAAGATGAAGGCGCCCTCTCTTTACAGCTGTTTTTAAAATTCAATTCAGAAGAAGACCTGACCTTTGTGCCACTGTTGTGGTGCTGGGGTGGGGGCGTGTGGAGGGGTGGGAGTAGGGAGGGGGGGCGGGTGCATGGGCATGTGTGCAGGAATCGCTACAGCGACAGCTGAGTACCTGAAGTCAGGCGGGTCGGGAGGATCTAAAACTGTCTGGAGAGCTGCCCCCATGCCGACCCCAGCCTAGCACTGGGATGTCACCTCCAGTCCCCTACTCTCCCCCCACTGTCTGCGAGGAGCTGGAGACCAACTTGAAAATCCCAGTTAGCCAGTTCCAATCGACCTTAGGTGGCCATTAACCAAGTCAATTGGATATCCGCCACTTCAAGACGGATAGCACTCCCGCCTGTGGTGTTGGGCGTTCTGACACACAGATGAGCCAACACGGTTGTATATGGTACAACGCTATTTTATTTAAACTTTCTATGTACAGTTTTGTCTTGATACTCTGCACGTGGGGATTCCCTGTTTGTGATCTTGTAACAGGTCTTGTCCGTATCTTTGTCCCCAGACCTACTGTCCACTAGGTGTCGTGCTCGTGCTTTTATGTGGTGGTGTCCTTGTGTGTGATTGGTTGTGGTGTTGTGTGCTCTGATTTGTCTGTTGGTGTGTCCATCATGATGTGTGTGTTTGAATATCATGACATCCCCCCTTTTTACAAAGATATGTGCCTACGTGGTAATAAATATGATCGCGTCGTGAGTGCATCTAAGAGTGTGTGTGTGTTGTGTACAGCATGTGCATATGACGTAACTATTTACATGGGGCGATGTCGGGTGCGTCACATGAACAAGGTTGTACCATAACAGAACATGAATGCGAACTAGAAAAAAAACTTGAACAGTGGTCCAGTCAGACGATATCTGGAACGATAAACAACAACAGGTTATCATATAAAATTGTGTAACTTGTTAGACATATGAACGGTGTTATAAGTCCAGTCTAATGGGCTTGCGACGAGTTCGGGTTGACCGCCTCAAGGGTGGGTCAAGAACCACCGGCTGATGTGCAAGCATGGCCATGGGTGGCGATGGAGAGGGCGTGATCTGTGGCAGCTCCACAAAGTCATCCTCGGAAGCCTGTTGAGGATCTGGCGTGTGCGTACTGTGTGGCTGTGAGCGTGGAAGTCGGCGAAGGGCGCGCCGATTGCGGTGACGCACTGAACCATCCGGCGTGCGAACCAGGAACGAGCGGGGAGCCACATGTCGGAGGACTTCGGCCGGTGCTGACCAGCCACCATACGGTTGATGGACGCGTACTTAGTCTCCGGAGGACAGGGGGGGCAGGTCCGTCGCTCGTGTGTCGTACTGACTTTTCTGGCGATCACGCTGCATTTGCATGTTCCGAAGAACCGTCTCATGGTCTGTTGTTGGTGCCAGGATGGACGGTACCGTCGTCCTGAGGGAGCGACCCATTAGGAGCTGCGCTGGCGAGAGACCCGTGGATAGCGGGGCCGATCGATAGGCCAGCAAGGCGAGGTTAAAGTCCGATCCGACAGCAGCCGCCTTGCACAGGAGCCGCTTGGCAATGTGGACGCCCTTTTCAGCCTTCCCGTTCGACTGTGGATGTAGAGGGCTGGATGTCACATGAGTGAAACCATATGCTGCGGCAAAGGACGACCATTCACGGCTGGCGAAGCAGGGTCCATTGTCTGACATGACAGTCCTTGGAATGCCATGGCGAGCAAATGTTTCCTTGCAGGCCCCAATGACTGCGGATGACGTCAGATCATGGAGAGGCATGACTTCCGGGTAGTTTGAGAAGTAGTCTATAATAACGATGTGATCTCCGCCGAGCGCGTGAAATAGGTCAACACCCACCTTCGCCCAGGGGGATGTCACCAACTCGTGTGGTAGAAGCGTCTCCGGAGGTTGCGCCGGCTGAAACCTCTGACAGGTTGTGCAATTGAGCACCATGTTGGCTATGTCTTCATTAATACCCGGCCAATATACCGCCTCTCGGGCCCTTCGTCTGCATTTTTCGACGCCCAAGTGGCCTTCGTGTAGTTGATTAAGAATCATCTGGCGCATGCTGTGCGGAATAACGATCCTGTCTAATTTCATAAGGACCCCGTCTATGTTGGTAAGGTCATCTTGCACATTATAAAACTGGGGGCACTGCCCTTTGAGCCACCCTTCCGTCATGTGGCGCATCACTCGCTGCAGAAGGGGGTCAGTCGCGTCTCTGCGCGTATGTGGGCCAGACTTGGATCATCAGCTGGCAGATTTGCTGCTGTCAGAGTCACGTGTGCCTCAATTTGACGCACGAACCCCTCCGCATCTGGTGGTGTGCTCACTGCTCGGGAGAGCGTGTCCGCCACGATGAGATCCTTCCCCGGAGTGTAGATCAGTTCGAAATCATACCTCCTGAGTTTAAGTAAGATGCGCTGAAGGCGAGGGGTCATGTCGTTCAGGTCTTTGTTAATGATGTTGACCAGGGGGCGGTGGTCAGTTTCAACCGTAAATCGTGGCAGGCCATACACATAGTCATGGAACTTGTCCAGTCCAGTTAACAAGCCCAGGCATTCTTTTTCTATTTGCGCGTAGCGCTGTTCGGTAGGGGTCATGGCTCGTGAGGCATATGCAACCGGGGCCCATGACGACGTGCTGTCTTTTTGCAGGAGTACCGCTCCAATACCAGATTGGCTGGCGTCTGTTGAGATCTTTGTAGGGCGAGTCGTGTCAAAGAACGCCAGCACTGGTGCCGTGACCAGTTTGTGCTTGAGCTCCTCCCATTCCAGCTGATGAGATTGCTGCCAGTGGAATTCTGTTGATTTTTTTACGAGATGGCGCATATTCGTTGTATGAGAAGCCAGGTTGGGAATGAACTTTCCAAGGAAGTTAACCATGCCCAGGAATTTTAGGACAGCCTTCTTGTCAGCCGGCCGTGGCATGGCTGTGATGGCGCTAACTTTGTCTGCATCGGGACGGACCCCTGATCGTGAGATGTGGTCCCTGAGGAATTTCAGCTCCATCTGGCCGAAGGCACACTTGGCGCGGTTGAGACGCAGGCCATTTTGTCGTATGCGGGTGAAGACACGTCGTAGACGATGCATGTGTTCCTGCGGAGTGGTGGACCAAGTGATGATATCGTCCACATATACACGTACCCCTTCGATGCCTTCCATCATCTGCTCCATAATGCGGTGGAAAACTTCAGATGCTGAAATGATGCCGAATGGCATCCGGTTGTAGCAGAATCTGCCAAAAGGGGTGTTGAACGTGCATAGCCTTCGGCTGGCCGGGTCCAATTGGATCTGCCAAAATCCTTTGGACGCATCCAATTTGGTAAATATTTTGGCTTGCGCCATCTCGCTGGTGAGGTCCTCTCGTTTCGGGATGGGATAGTGTTCCAGCATGATGTTGTTATTCAGATCTTTAGGATCTATACATATGCGGAGCTCGCCAGAGGGCTTCTTTACACAGACCATGGAGCTGACCCATGGCGTGGGCTCCGTGACCCTGGATAGGACCCCTTGGTCCTGAAGAGCCTGCAGCTGCAACTTGAGGCGGTCTTTGAGTGGCGCAGGAACCCTGCGAGGTGCGTGAACGACAGGGATGGCGTCCGGTTTGAGTCGAATCTTGTACGTGTATGGCAATGTCCCCATGCCTTCAAAAACCTCCCGGTTGTGAGCAAGGAGGGAATGGAGATTTGCGTGGAACTCAGCATCCGGGAAGTCGGATATCTCATCTGGAGAGAGAGACATAATGCGCTGTACCAGGTGAAGGACCTCACACGCCTGTGCCCCAGTAACGAGTCTTTTGATGAGCCGACAACTTCGAAGGGGAGTGTGGCCGTGTGCATCTTGTGAGTTATCTGTAGCTGGCAAGATCCTATGGACGGGATGACGTTCCCGTTATAATCAACCATCTTGAGCCGGGATGGCGTGATGGGTGGTTTGACCTTCTTGGCCTGGAATGCAGAATATGCAATCAGGTTGGCGGATGCGCCGGTGTCCAGACGGAAGGTGACGCGCGATCGGTTGACCGTCAGGGTGGCACACCACTCATCGGCTGGATTGATGGCATTGACCTTGTTGACATCGATGACGGAAACGCGGAAGGCATCCTGGTCATCTGCATCACTTAACTGGAAGTCTTGATGCGTGGGCTGGACGGTCCTGACTTGTCTGCGAGATTGTCGGGGATGTGCAGGATCCATGGGTTGAGCCGAACGACAGTGGGCAGCATAGTGGCCCATCTTGCCACATCTGAGGCACTGTCGGTTTTTTAGCAGGGCATTGCCCTTTTAAGTGTACAGCTCCACAATTGCCGCACGTCATGACGTCACGGCGTTCGTTGCGCCACTGCGCATGCGCAGTGCGATCTTGCGGTGGGCGCGCCTGCGTAGTGCGTCCCTCGATGTGGCCGTTATTTTTGGCGCGCACCAGCGCGGGAGACCGCGAAAAGCGCGGGAAGCGGCCGCTGTTGTCCGGGCCGTGGGTCAGGAAGTAATCGACGGCCTGGATGCGTTCGGCGTCGTGGGCGGCCTGGCTTGCTGATTCGACGGCTGGGGACCCCCTCCGTGCCAACTCGGACGCCTGAAATCGGGCAAAACGGCAGGTTGCATTCTCGTGGAGGACACAGGCTTCCACAGCAGACGCTAAGGTGAGGCTTTTTATTTTAAGAAGCTGCTGGCGTAGGCCACTAGAGGCAACGCCAAAAACAATCTGGTCCCTGATCATGGACTCTGTGGTGCTGCCGTAACCGCAGGACTGCGCTAGAATTCGGAGGTGCGTCAAAAAGGGTTGAAAAAGCTCCTCCTTACCTTGCAGGCGTTGCTGAAAGAGGTATCTTTCAAAACTTTCATTCACTTCAACCTTAAAGTGCTGGTCCAGTTTGAGGGTGACCGTGTCATTCTTGGATTGGTTTTCGCCTTCTTCGAACACCAGTGAGTTGAAGACGTCGAGGGCGTGCTGACCTGCGTAGAAGAGGAGCATTGCAATCTTCGTTTCATCCGAGGCACTGTGTTTTTCGTTGGCTCGGATGTACAGGTCAAATCGCTGCCTGAAGAGCTTCCAATTGGTACCTAGGTTCCCCGCGACTTGCAACGGCTGCGGTTTGTCGGTGCGGTCCATGTCCAGAATGGCAGGTTAGTTGGCAGGTATCGATCCACTCCTGTACCATGTGGTGTTGGGCGTTCTGACACACAGATGAGCCAACACGGTTGTATATGGTACAACGCTATTTTATTTAAACTTTCTATGTACAGTTTTGTCTTGATACTCTGCACGTGGGGATTCCCTGTTTGTGATCTTGTAACAGGTCTTGTCCGTGTCTTTGTCCCCAGACCTACTGTCCACTAGGTGTCGTGCTCGTGCTTTTATGTGGTTGCTGTCCTTGTGTGTGATTGGTTGTGGTGTTGTGTGCTCTGATTTGTCTGTTGGTGTGTCCATCATGATGTGTGTGTTTGAATATCATGACACCGCCAACATGCTCATCGTTCCAGAATCTGGGAAAATAGCTGGCGGTGTGATGGAGTAAGTGAATCGGCGCACTGGACGACGGAGTGTCTGTTCCCAGACACAAAAGATTTAGCCCGTTGACTGTGGTGGGTTTTTCCGGGTTCAGCTCAAGGTGAAATTTTGGGCAGGGTCATTTGGGGTTTGTAGCGACCCTGGGATGTGTCTCCTCAGGAAATGCTCTCGCACTACTATTGGGAGAGAGCATGACTGGTGGAGGCGTGCTGAACTTGAATCCTCACACTATCAATTACAGATTCCAACAGGGTGGCAGGGGAGAGAGTGGTCAAGCATGCGGAGGCTGGTGGACGCCGCAGAGGTGAGGAACCACCGGGCTCCACCTGGAGGACATGAGTTGTTATTGCCTTACTGACTGACCCATCCCTCCCAGTCCATTCTCCCGTAGGTCTGATGGCGCCAGCCCATCCTGAGCGACCCTCGCTCCAGCCTCTCAGGAGACTACCTCACGATCGAAGAATCACAGTTGTCATCCCTACCGTCCACCAGTGCAGATACATGCACCTTCATGGGAAAAGTTAGTGATCAGGCTTCTAAGGCACCATCTGGTGAGCACCACACAGCTGCTGATATACATCAGGTGGAGGCAGGAACCCCCAGGCGAGACAGCAGTCGGAGGGCTCCCCAGAACCCAGCTGGGTCCCAGCCAGATGCTCAGCCTATGGTAGATGTAAACCCAAAGCTGATGGAGACGATAGGGAGTAGACAGGACATTCAGAGAGAGATGTCAGCGACAGTCCAGCAGATCAATAGCCTATTGGAGGAGTCCCGGAGGCTACGGGCGCAGGAGATTCACCGTCAATTTGTGGCACTGAGGCCAACACTGTTGGGGTGGCGACTGCAGTGGAGGGCCTGGTGCACCCTCGGCACCATGAGTGAAGGTGTGCAAGACGTCACACATCGCCGAGGGTGTCGACACGATGGTGCAGTCCATGGGGAACCGCCAGGACTGGCAGAGCCAATGACGCAGGGGCAGCCGTGGCTCGAACCAGCTGCCCTCCATCCCAAGGTGAACCCCAGGGCCCTATGGGCACTGACCGGGAGGAGTGGGTGCTTGGTGCCAACCTGGACCCATCCCATGGGTGGCGAAGGTGGCCACCAGCTCCCCCGAGTTCCACCCATCTGATGAGGCCACATCTCGCAGTCAGCACATGAAACAGGGTGGCACGGTTGTGCCGCTGACAAGTGTGCGGACGCCCTCTGGCCCCAGAGCTCCTGGAGACACCCGCAGGGGCATTGAAGGCCACGGGGCGAGGTAAGCAGCTGACTGCCTCCAGCTCAGATGTGCATCCTGGGGAGACACCTAGACGTAGCGGTAGAGCGAGGAGGACTAAGCATATTGAGGATCACTGAGGACACTGGGGGAGGACGGAGGGGGTTGATAGGGGGTAAGAGAGATGGGGGTGGCAGCATCATCGGGAAGGTGGGGAATTATATAACACATTAAACACCCTTGAACACAACCAGCGTGACGCCTCTGTCACTTTCTTCCACAATGCGGGCTGACCTCCGAACCCTTGGCCCATCTCTTGAGGCATCTACCCCACCTCCTCCCCCTGGGCACACCGTGTGCAGGTGATGGGTGTGAGCGAGCACTCAGCAGTCAGGCAAAGGTCAGACTATGGCATAGATTGAGGAGCACTGGCGCAAAGCTCTCTGCAGGTTATCATCAGTTCCCTGCCCTCGACAGTGACCCGCTGAAGGTGCTGACACGGTCCCGGCACACTAGACCCTTGGAGAGTGGGAAATGGGGTGTGGGGTGGGTAAGGTAGCGATGACGTACCACGTCCTAACTGAACCGGGAAAATGTGAGGCCTCCCTGGCTGGGCCCTCGTCGCTGCCGCCTATCCTGCAGCTGCCAGCTGGTCCTTCGGTTCCTCCCTGGGCTCGTCCTCCAGCCCCTGCTGGTCTGGCGCCGCCTCATCATCCTTGTCCTCCTCCTGCTGCACTTCCTCCTCGGTGGCCACATGTTCCTCAGCACCAACTTCCATCTCGTTGCCCCGCTGCTGTGCGAGGTTGTGGAGGGCACAGCAGACCACCACAAAGCGGGAGACTCTCTGGGCAGTGTACGGCCGGGCACCACCGGAGTGGTGGAGGCAGTGGAACCGCATCTTGAGGAGTCCGATGCACCGCTCAATCACAGACTGGGTGGCCACATGGGCCTCATTATATTGGGTCGCCACCTCGGTCTCTGGCATCTGTACTGAAATGATTAGCCATGTCCTCAGTGGGTACAGTTTATCCCCCAAGAGCCAGCTTGGGGTGGTCCTCAAAGAGGCCGAGGATGACTGATTGACCAGGATTTAGCTGTCGTGGACATTCCCTGGGGAACGTGCACACATGTGCATTATCTTCATGTGATCGTCGCACACAAGCTGTATGTTGAGGGAGTGGAACTCCTTTCTGTTAAAATAGGGCACTTCTAGGTAGCCCGGTGAGCGCAGAGCAATATGCATGCCATCCAACACCCCCTGGACCTGGGCATCCCAGCGATGGCAGAGAATCCTGCTGACGGGCATCCTGTTGGGTTTGGTCCATGTCAAAGTTGATGTAGTTTTCCGCCCGGGCATACAGGCTATTCGTGGCATGTTGGAAGCACCTGTGGGCTGTGACCTGTGAGATACCACACAGGTCCCTGCTAGAGCCCTGGAAGGATCCTGAGATGTAAAAGTTCAGGGCTGCAGTGACCTTGACGGCCACCGGGAGCAGGTGTCCTCCTCCATGTGGTGCCATGTCCGCGAGGACACGGCACAGATGCCGCACTGTCTCTTGGTTGAAGTGGAGAATCCTGCGGCAGGCGCTGCCCGTCATCTGTTTGAATGACCAGCGGTGCCTGAACACCCTGGGCCGTCGCAGGACTCCTCCTCTGGGTCCCTTCCTAGCCTGATGGGGGTCCTCAGAGTGTGGGGTGGGGTCCGGCATGTGTGCTGCTGCCTTGAGCACCTGCTGGCACTGCTGCCGCCGGCGTCTCAGGCATCTGGCCGCCTGGCCTAGCAGCAGCACCACTGGGGCAAGTTCTGCTGGGTCCAAAGTCCCTGCTGCAGCATTCAATAAGCATTGGGAGACAGTGTTAGACTGACAAACAGTGGTAGCTCCCACCCTGGGACCCTTCATTCCCCACTGATCTCCCCCCTCCCTATACACGGAACGCCCAGCTCATGCAAAACCGGCCGCAGCGGGCCCCCATCACTGGACCCCAGACTATGTACCCCGGACCCCCGCACATAGCGTCACCTGGACCTCGCGCTGGTTTCCTCCCCATTGCACCCACCCTCCGGCCGTGGACATATCAGCGCAGCTGTGCCCCATCCCCTGGGTGTTCGGATCTTGGCCGCTGCATTTGTTGTGTGGCCTTGCGCAGTGCTCCAGCATCCAGGTCTGGTTGGGATGCTAGGCAATGGCCCCCACAGGCTACATGGCCCGCCTACTCACGGGAACCCACTTCGGTTGTGGGAAGTACTCACTTAACCATGATTGCCATATCTCTGTAAGTAATAGCGTTTAGCCACATGGCCAGAGGCACCCGGATACATACGATCCAAGGGTTGGCATGGTGGTGCCGTGCGCGGTTGTCTCCCGGTTTACCCCCCTAGCGCCTTCCCCCCACCGTCCCATGGCAGCCCACCCCTGCAGAGGGTCCTCCACACCCCCAACGAGCACTGCGACGGCAAGCCCAGCATCCCCGGGATCTTTGCCCGTGAGCAAAGATGGCTGCTCACCTCCTTGGCTCCCCACAGAAGCCCTTCTGCCAGGTTCACGTGTTTAACAAAGAGTGCTAATCGGCCCCAGTGTGAACACTTGCCGGGGAGGCCGATGAATCGCAGGACGCCGTTGGATATGGGGTCGCTATCATTAATTGTATGGAAATAGGGCTTAAGTGGTGATAATTGGCTTCTCGCCATGCTAAGGCGGGGTCCGACGGGAACGGACCGATTGCGTGGCAAACTGTCTGGCGCCTGACGCGGTTCTTTGTTTCGGCCTCTCCCATTATTCACCGGCCCTGTTTCGTTCGAGTGAGAGTGCAATGAGGCCAGAGAATCGCACCCTGTCTCCCTGAATTGTAGATAGCAAATTCAAGAAACAACCACAAAAAATAACAGGAAGCTAACGGCTAGTTAGCCTGATAACAGTCATAGGGAAAATTCTAGGATCTGTTATTAAGGAAGTGATATCAGGGCACTTAGAACATCATAGCACGATTGGACAGAATCAACAGAGAAAAGGAAATCATGTTTGAAAAATCTGTTGGAGATTGTTTTAAGGATGTAACTAGTAAGACAGATATGGAGGGTGACCTGCAGATTTTCAAAAGTCATTTGATAAGCTATCGTGCAAGAATTTATTGCACAAAATTAGAGCTCATACAATTAGGGGTAATATATTAGCATGGACTGAGGATTGATAAATGGACAGAAAACAGAGTAAGAATAAACGGGTCATTTTTGGCTTGGCAGGCTGTAAATAGTGGACGACTGCAGGGATGAGTGCTTGGGTCCAAACGTAATGTGTGTAAGTTTGCTGATGATACAAAACTAGGTTAGAAAGTGAGGGTACATAAAAAGCTACAAAGGATTCAGACCAATTTTGCATTCGCTTTGAGGAGCGGTTGAATAATCTCGGTTTGTTCTCACTGGAACGATGGAGGTTGAGGCGTGACCTGATAGAGGTCTACAAAATTATAAGGGGCATAGACAGAGTGGATAGTCACGGACTTTTCTCCAGGGTAGAGGGGTCAATTACTAGGGGGTAATTACTAAGGTGAGAGGGGCAAGGTTTAGAGTAGATGTACGAGGCCAGTTTTTTACACAGAGGGTAGTGGGTGCCTGGAACTCGGTGCCGGAGGAGGTGGTGGAAGCAGGGACGATAGTGACATTTAAGGGGCATCTTGACAAATACATGAATAGGATGGGAATAGAGGGATACGGACCCAGGAAGTGTAGAAGATTTTAGTTCAGATGGGCAGCATGGTCAGCACAGGCTTGGAGGGCTGAAGGGTCTGTTCCTGTGCTGTACTTTTCTTTGTTCTTTGTCTTTGTTCTTTGTTCAATGAGGTGACAAATGTGCAAGAACACAGCAGGTGGAATACAATGTGAAGAACAATGAAGTTTTCCAGAAAAATAGATTTTGTTTTGAAATGGTGAAGGACTGGGTAACGCTGGTATTCGAAGTTATCTTGATGTCCTGGTATGTGAATCACAGAAGATTTATGTGTCGGTACCACAAACAATAAGGTGGACCCCATCCATCAGTTGAATACATGCATTGCAATCGATCATCCCTGTGTTTTTCTGCCTCCTTGCAGGAGGGGAAAGCACAGACCATGAGGGTGAGGAAAGAAAAATAGAGGTGAGCCTCCATAGAGCTTACAACTCACAAATGCGGAAGAGGAAGTGCTTGAGGTCATTGGAGTTTTGGTTTGCCTGACTGTTATCGATGGGGAGATGGGAAGTTCCCAGCTGCCTGGTGACACAATTAAATATTAGCGAGCCGTGTGTCATACATCACTTGATTTCAACAGTGAGAAAAGTATACTCTGACCTCACTGATCCAGAAATCTATTGTTCTGAAACACCAGTTGTCCAGAAATTCTTTGAGCGGATCCAAGCAACTCATGGTGTCATTTTAATGCAGTACTTTGGGAGCAGGAACATAGAAGATACAGCATTTGGATAAGTAAAACAATTTTAATTAGTGCTTTACAACATTTTATCACTGTTTTATGCTTCAGGTAAATATTTATTCTACAGTGTTTTCCGAGTTCACATACTTACGGTTCGGCATTCTGTAATCTAAAAGATTCCAAAATCCAGAAATGACTTGGTCCCAAGCATTCCAGAGTGGACTGTTTACAGTGTATAATCAACTTCAATAATGATAAGTTGCAACATTCTTAGTTTGCCAGTACTAATTTGTGTTTTTATTCATCCGACAGGTCCTTTACATGTGGGGCAGAAATCGAGGGACCTGGTGGTTGCTGATTGTTAAAGGAGCTAATTCTTTCTTATGGTGTACTAGCCTTACCACGTACCAGCTCAGATACTTACACTACAGTGAGAGCAGTTACACAAGTACTGTACTGGTGAGTCACACTTCAAAAGTGAGCATGCGCAGATGCTCATGGCGGAGACATAGATACATAGATATATCGAAGATAGGAGCCGGAGGAGGCCTTTTGGCCCTTCGAGCCTGCTCCGCCATTTATCAGGATTATGGCTGATCATCCAACTCAATAGCCTAATCCTGCTTTCTCCCCATAACCTTTTACCCCATTCGCCCCAAGTGCTATATCTAGCCACCTCGAATATATCCAATGTTTTAGCAACAACTACTTCCGGTGGTAATGAATTCCACAGGCTTCCACTCTTTGGGTGAAGAAATGTCTCCTCATCTCGGTCCGAAATGGTTTACCCTGAATCCTCAGACTGTGACCCCTGTGACACACCCACCATCGGGAACATCTTGCCCTGCATCTACCCTGTCTAGTCCTGTTAGAATTTTACTAGTTAGAATGTTACTAGTGGTGTACCACAAGGATCTGTTTTGGGGCCACTGCTGTTTGTCATTTTTATAAATGACCTGGAGGAGGGCGTAGAAGGATGGGTGAGTAAATTTGCAGATAACACTAAAGTCGGTGAAGTTGTGGACAGTGCGGAAAGATGTTACAAGTTACAGAGGGACATAGATAAGCTGCAGTGCTGGGCTGAGAGGTGGCAAATGGAGTTTAATGCAGAAAAGTGTGAGGTGATTCATTTTGGAAGGAATAACAGGAAGACAGAGTACTGGGCTAATGGTGAGATTCTTGGCAGTGTGGATGAGCAGAGAGATCTCGGTGTCCATGTACATAGATCCCTGAAAGTTGCCACCCAGGTTGAGAGGGTTGTTAAGAAGGCGTACGGTGCGTTAGCTTTTATTGGTAAGAGGGATTGAGTTTCGGAGCCATGAGGTCATGTTGCAGCTGTACAAAACTCTGGTGCGGCCGCATTTGGAGTATTGCGTGCAATTTTGGTCGCCGCACTGTAGGAAGGATGTGGAAGCATTGGAAAGGGTGCAGAGGAGATTTACCAGGATGTTGCCTGGTATGGAGGGAAGATCTTATGAGGGAAGGCTGAGGGACTTGAGGCTGTTTTCATTAGAGAGAAGAAGGTTAAGAGGTGACTTAATTGAGGAATACAAGATGATCAGAGGATTAGATAGGGTGGACAGTGAGAGCCTTTTTCCTCGGATGGTGATGTCCAGAATGAGGGGACATAGCTTTAAATTGAGGGGAGATAGATATAGGACAGATGTCAGAGGTAGGTTCTTTACTCAGAGAGTAGTAAGGGCGTGGAATGCCCTGCCTGCAACAGTAGTGGACTCGCCAACATTAAGGGCATTTAAATGATCATTGGATAAACATATGGATGATAAGGGAATAGTGTAGATGGGCTTAAGAGTGGTTTCACAGGTCGGCGCAACATCGAGGGCCGAAGAGCCTGTACTGCGCTGTAATGTTCTATTGTCTATGTTCTATAAGACTCTATGATATCCCCCCCCCCCACCCCCACCCCCACCCCATCCCCCAGGACATGTGCTCCTCTCTGCCAGACAGAGATGCTGTATCCTGGGGCTGTTAATAAAGTGGAGGATCATCAAAAGAGACTGTGCATTACATTGACCTTCCAAACACATCAATCATGAATGTCAGAGGGAAAGAATCAGCCTGCCCCGAGCATGAAATGGGTCCGTGTTGCTGGGCATAATAGATGGTATCTGCCAGCTCAATGAAATATCAAACACAGTATTTGTTCTTTGAATGTGGCCTTCCTTTACAAGACCAACATTCTGTGACCATCCCTAATTGCTTTGAGAAAGGCAATGGAATCCATGCACAACTTTACTGTTGTCATTCTGATTCTGGATGACAAATTGTCCGCCAACTCCAATGAGACAAACAAAATGCTAACCTTGGCTTTGTAGCAATCCACTGACCTGCAGCGATTAGTCTTCAGTACAGCGGTAGCTGGGAAGTGCAAATGAACCATGAGATGAGGGCAAAAGGGAACTGGAAGTGGGAACTCGATTCAAAGTGCTTCCACTTTTCACCCACAGCCCTTTACTCAGTCAGTACCTGGCATGTTGCCTTGTCTCTCAGTGGCTGAGTATTGCCCTGTACTGGCTTGGTTGGGCAGTTATTGCAGTAGCCTTACCAGCTCCAAAACCCAAAGGATGTTGGACCAGAATATCTCAACAGTCAAAGCAGTGATCTGAGCGGACTCTATCTCCATCTCTGCAAAAGCCTCACCATGTAGGAGTGGAAAGAAAAGGAAGAGAAAAGCATGGGTATACGAGAAAATGCAATGTTGCTATATTTCTGTTGTTTATTTAAAGTCCATCATTTTGTTCTTTGGCTTTTTTGGTTGCTGGATGGCATATCATTTTTAACTTGATGGGAAAAGGCTAATTGACAGGGACCAGTGGGAGATGTAAAAGGGGTGGTTGTTTTTTAATTTATTCTTTCATGGGATTTGTGCATCATTGGCAAGACGTAATTGACCTTGAACCTTGAACTGAGTGGTTTGCTAGGCCATTGCAGAGGTCAGTTAAGAGTCAACCACATTTCTGTGGGTTTGGAGTCACGTGTAGGCCAGACAAGGTAAGGATGACAAATTTCTTTCACTAAACTGATGGATTTTTACAGCAATCAACGCATTTCATGGTCACCATACCTTCAGTTCCAGATTTATTAATTGGTTTCAAATTCCACCAGCTGCCATCCCCAGAGGGGCCTCTGGATTTCTAACCCAGTGGCATTACCGCTAAACCACCATCTCCCCATGCAGAAACTTGTCAGGTGGAAAAGTGACCATTTAATGCGCTACTGATATCAGTGCACTTTCACAACCTAAGCGAACCTTGCACTAGAAATGGCATCCATGACAACTGAGCACCTCCTCCTCATTTTTCTCACCCTCTTCCTCTTCCTTGTGTTCCTCTGAAGAGGATCCACACATTGCTCTGCTTGCAGGTCCATAATGCAGAGCACAGCACAACGTGACCATTCTGGGCACCGAAGCTGGGTGTGTGTTGAAGAATGCTTCAGAACTGTCCAGGCACCTGAGGCATAGTTTCAACGCGCCAATGGCATGTTGAATCATGTTGTGTGGCACTACTATCGTGCTAAACGGGATAGGTTCAGGAAAGATCGAGCAACTCAAGACTGGACACCAATGAAGCACTGTGGGCCAACAGCAGCATCAGAACTGTACTCAGCCACAATCTGTAACCTCATGGCAAGACATATTCCCCCACTCTACCATTACCACCAATGCAGGGGACCAATGGTTCAATGAAGAGTGCAGGAGGACATGCCAGAAGCAGAATCAGGCATACCGAGAAATGAGGTGTCAACTTGGTGAAGCTACAACACAGGACTACTTGCATGCCAAACAACATAAGCAGCAAGTGATCATCGAATCATAGAAAAGTTACAGCGCAGAAGGAGGCCATTCATCTATCTTGTCAATGCCAGACCGATAGACAAATCTAAGTGCTCCCACAGCCAATGGCTCTGCTGTCCTGCCACATCCAGCCGTGAATGGTGGTGGAAAATTAAACAACTCACTGGAGGAGGAGGCTCCACAAATATCTCCATCCTCAATGGTGGACAATTTGAACAGCTGTTCAAAAAACAACGCTGAAGCATTCGTAAAAATCTTCAGCCAGAAGTGCCAAATAGATGGTCCATCTTGGTCTTCTCCAGAGATCCCCAGAAACACAGATGCCAGGCTTCAGTTGATATACTTCACCCCACATGATATCAAGAAACAGCAGAAGGCACTTGATACTGCAAAGTCTATGGGCCCTGACAATATTGTGGCAAAAGTACTGAAGACTTGTGTTCCAGAAATTGCCACGCCCCTAGCCAAGCTGTTCCAGTACGGCTACAACACTGGCATCTACCAGGCAATGTGGAAAGCTGCCCAGGTGTGTCCTGTACACAAAAAGCAGGACAAATCCAACCCAGCCAAATACCGCCCTATCAGTTTCCTCTCCATCATCAGCAAAGTGATGGAAGGAGTCATCAATAGTGCCAACACACAACACTTACATCACATAACCTGCTCATCGACACTCAATTTGGGTTCCGCCAGGGTCACTCAGTTCCTCACCTCATTACAGCCTTGGTTCAAATATGGACAAAAGAGCTGAACTCCAGAGGTGAGGTGAGAGTGACTGCCTTTGACATCAAGGCAGCATTTGATCAAGTATGGTATCAACGGGCCCGAGCTAAGCTGGAGACAATGGGAATCGAGGGGAAAACTCTCCATTGGTTGGAGTCATACCTGGCACAGAGGAAGATGGTTGTGGTTGTTGGAAGTCAGTCATCTCAGTTCCAGGACATCACTGCAGGAATTCCTCAGAGTAGTGCCTAGGCCCAACCATCCTCAGCTGCTTCATCAATGAACTTCCTTCCAATATAAGGACAGAAGTGGGGATATTCACTGAAGATTGCACAATGTTCAGCACCATTCACAACTCCTCAGAAACTGAAGCAGTCCATGTGCAAATGCAGCAAGACCTGGACAATACCCAGGCTTGGGCAGACAAGTGGCAAGTTACATTCGCACCACACAAGTGCCAGACAATGACCATCTCCTACAAGAGAGAATCTAACCATCGCCCCTTGACATTCAATGGCATTATCATCACTGAATCCCCCACTATCAACATCCTGGGGGTTACCATTGAACAGAAACTGAACTGGACTAGCCATATATACTGTGGCTACAAGAGCAGGTCAGAGGCTAGAAATCCTGCCGTGAGTAACTCATCTCCTGACTCCTCAAAGCCTGTCCATAATCTACAAGGCACAAGAAAGAAGTGTGATGGAATACTCCCCAATTGCCTGGATGAGTGCAGCTCCAACAAAATGATTGACACCATCCAGGACAAAGCAGCCCGCTTTATTGGTACACCTTCCACAAACATTCACTCCTTCCACCACCAATGCACAGTAGCAGCAGTAGACATTCACCAAGGCCCCTTAGGCAGCACCTTCCAAACCCATACCCACTACCAACTAGAAGGACAAGGGCAGCAGATTTATGGAAAAACATCATTTGGAGGTTCCCCTCCAAGTCACTCATCATCCTTGCTTGGAAATATATCGCCTTCACTGTGACTGGGTCAAAATCCTGGAACTCCCTTCCAAACAGCACAGTGGGTATGCCTACAACACTTGAACTGTGGCAGTTCAAGAAGAAAACTCATCAGCACCTTCCCGGGGATGGGCAATAAATGCTGGTCCAGAATTTTTAAAAATATCACACATCTGATGCTCATTTGATGTACTAATGGATCTCATTGGTCAGGTTTTTGATGGTGCCGTCAGCCAGGTTTGAAGTGGGTATCCCTTCAGCTTGCTCGCAGACCCGAGGATGTGAGGGAGCTCGGATTGTCGTAGGACAATGACATCAGGTCAGCTCCTTGGAAATCTTGCACAATGTGAAGAAAGACTTTGAGATTGCACACCAGCTGCACAGTAACAGAGAGGAAGCCCTTGTGGTTGATGAACACTCACTAGATGATCAGGGGGGTGTTTAGTTGTCACACGTTTTCAGCTGGTGACATCATCCACCTGCCAGCTAACCAGAGACGCAAACCTGAGTGGCCACTTACTTGATGGCAAAATTATTGCTGGCCTTACCAAACAGACCATCAGTAACCTCTCAAATGCCATTTGCTGACTGGGCGATTCTTGATAAAGCTCTGGTAGAGCACTGGAAGAATCCAGAGGCTAAACATTGAGGGTGGTGGTGACTTTGACACATGGCCATCAGGTCCAGCAGGGAGCAGATCTTCTCCTCGGAGGCTGTAGATGTTTTCCACCACTCTGAGGCTCGTAAATCGCTACTGTGAAGGGCCGTCAGCCTCTGCCGATAGTTACTGTGGCGTGGGTATTGCTTCCTGCAAGTTGCACCCCCTCTGCTGCTCCCCAGGAACTGCTGCTCTCCCATCGGTTGTATCCTTTCTCTGCAGGTTTATCAAGAACAGGCAGGTAGTGATCATATTGGTTCTCAGGTGTGAAGTCTCAATACCTTGTTAATCATATTGTTAAAGCTTACTGGAAATTACATTGTTAAACAGGTGATAGATATTTGTGCACCTATGAATGGGGATAGCTGGGGCACTGGGAGTATTCGAGTAGTGTCGACTGAGAACTAAATCAACAGACACTCTCCAGCAAAGAAAGTAGCTGTGTTTTAGTTTTAACGTCACCAATCAGTGTGGATCTGATTAAAGAGTTCACCCATCCTGTCGTGATTCAAGAAAGCTTCAGGGAACATGCCGCAAGGAACCCCTTTCCCGCTAGCAAGTAAGAAAGCAGCTAGATACTGAGCATTTAGTGTAGAATTCCCACAAGATTGATTTAACCCCTTCAATTGACATGCATTTTCTTGTTTTTCCTTTATTGGCAAATTTTTGGATGCCCATGCATAGACATAGCAGGATTTGCTCCCACCCTAAGGGCAGAGAGCTGACCACCACCCTCCCCATCGCCCAAAAATGTCCTCGGCAGTCTCAACCCAAAACAGGGACTAGCATTGAACTAATATGATTTGTTATGTTGTAGGTATGAAACTATTTACACTTCTGTTACTCGGGTTCGACACTACTGCTAATCCTACTATAGCTACCCAGACTGACTAACCAGCTGCTGCAATCCACGTGGTGGGTGTAATATTGAATCAACCCTGTGTCTGTATTCACTGACTGTCTCCACTGGAAAGAGGCAGATCATGTGTGTGGTGTCCTTTATATATGGGTTGGTGTACTGCTCCCCTGTGGTCGTATCACCTCCTTGTGTATCGTGAATATCTATTGGTCATTTCCTATCTACTTGATCTATTGGCTGAGTGCATGTGTGATGTTTCTGGTGCTCCCTCTAGTGTCTAGTTAGCCTACATGCATTTACATTGATGCACATCACCACATAATATTGGCTTGTCAATGTGACCTCACTCCAGGAGAAAATAAGAGGAAAGAGGAAATGGTGTACAAATGAATCAGACCGAGAAACACGCCTAAAGCCTACCCCATCCTTCAACAATTCACCAATCCCTTCCCCAAACTGTAAATCCACCCTGTTCCGACATTGCTGTGTTTATACTGACAGAGTTTCGGGACATGTCATTGCTCAGCTGTTTGCTTCTGCTTTCTCAGTTTAATGAACTCTCTGAGTGGAGGGCAGCACGGTGGCACAATGGTTAGCATTGCTGCCTCACGGCGCCGAGGTGTCAGGTTTGATCCCGGCTCTGGGTCACTGTCCGTGTGGAGTTTGCATATTCTCCCCGTGTCTGCGTGGGTTCCGCCCCCACAACCCAAAGATGTGCAGGGTAGGTGGATTGGCCACGCTAAATTGCCCCTAAATTGGAAAAAATTAATTGGGTACTCTAAATTTTTTTTTTAATCTCTGAGTATAACTTTCCACAAAACCTTATTACGTTGCTGCTGCAACACAAGTCTGAGCATGCAGGAGATGGGGCAAACTGATTGAGGTGGCTTAGATGAGTCAAAGGAGACAATAGGGGCAATAGCATAGAAACTATTTCCTCTTGTGCGGGAGGCCTGAACAACAAGCAATTAGCTTAAAATGAGGGCAAGGTCATGCAGGGGTAATGTCAGGAAACTGTTCTTCACATAAAGGTAGCGGAAATCTGGAAATCTCTGTCACCAGTGAACTGCTGAGGTGAGGTCAATGGAAAATTTCAAAACTATGACTGATAGATTTTTGTTAGTTAAGAGTTACAGAACCAAAGCAAGTAAATTGATCTAAGATACAGATCAGCCATGATTTAATTGAACGGCACAATAGGCTTGAGGGTCTTATTGACCTACCCTTGTCCCGATATTCCTAAATGACAGAGCAGTGGAACCAAAGGCTGTACAACCAACTTAATCATAATTGGATAGTTACAGTATGGACTTTTTGAGGCTTTCTCAGAACCCCGATAGCTGGCATTTTCTCTTTTCATACTTTTGAATAATTATAAATCAAAACCAGGGACTTCCGCTTGTGACCATGAAGTGATTGGTCACATAAAAGGCTGCTCCTGTTCAAAGTCACAGAAAAGGGCTCTTTTTACCCAGATCCGGGTGGAAGTTTGATGAAAAGGCGTAGGTGAATGTTAGAGGAGTAGTTTACCCCTGGAATGGTATGTCTCCTGATCACCGGACCCGGCAGAAAACAGTGTGAGGTTTGGCTGGAAAGTTGAAACAGTCTTATGCTGCACAGACAGTCTCTTCCAGCATGCAGGCGGGGGAGGGGCAAGCTGTAAGGCCCCAGATACAGGAACTGATGACATTTATCAAGGAGGAATTCCATAAACAGAGGAAAGAAATGCATGAGGATCATGCAAAGGCCATTGCAGAAGCTGTGACACCCCTGAAGAGTACTTTGGAGTGGATGGAGAGGTGTTTGGAGGTGCAGGGGTCACAGATTCGGGAGATTGAAGGAGTGATCTCGGACCACAGCGATCGTGTGGTGGCTCTGGAGGCGGAGGTGGGACTCCTAGGAGACCTCTGTAAAACGTTGAGGGCAAAGATGGAGGAGCAGGACAATGCCTCGAGAAGGCAGAACCTGCGAATAGTGGGCCTGCCTGACGGAGTGGAAGGTGTGAGTGCCACGAGGTATGTCTCGAAGATGCAGGAGGGGCTAATGGCAGAAGGGGTGCTAGATAAGGCCCCTGAAGTGGACCGAGCGCATAGGTCTCTGAGGCAAAAGCCTAGAGCTGGGGAGCCGCCGCGGGCGGTGATCGTGACACTCCATAAATTTGTGGAGAAAGAGAAAATTCTACGGTGGGCCAGGGAGAAACGTAGCCCCGACTGGGAGGGAAATAATGTCCGGATTTATCAGAACATCGGAGCCGAGTTGGCAAAACGGCGGACAGGTTTCAACAAGGCCAAGGCGGTGCTGTACCGGTGCCAGATCAGTTTTGGGGTGCTCTACCCGGCAAAATTATGGGTGACGTTCCGAGGCCGGGAGTATTATTTTGAAACCCCAGAAGTGGCCGAAGTCTTCATCAAGGAGCATAAACTGAGGGAGAACTGAGTGGACAATGTTTGGGAACCGGGGTGCTGGCACTATGTAATAGTCGGGAGCATGTTTGAAGTGGGTGTAGGGATTGGGGGATTTTCGCGTTTTTTGTGTGGGGGGGGGGGGGGGGGTTCTGTTCAATGTTGCGATTGTAAGGAGTTGTAGGGGTGAAAGGTTTATGTGGGGATGGATGTTCACATCCCCCCTCCTGTTTTATGGGACTGTTTATGTTTACCATCTGTTTGTTTGCTTTTGGAGAAGGCTACCTGGAGTTCAGGAGAAATCCTTGTTTGGGTGGGGGAGGGTAAGGCCAGCAGGAGTCCTTCTTCTTTGAGCTGAGGAGTGGGGCAGGTGGGGGGGGGGGGTGCGAGGGGAGGAGGGAAAGGGGAAGTGAGGGGGGAAGAAAGGGAAGTGGAAAAGAGGTGGCGGGGGGATTTCTGCGACGCGGCAGGGGGTGAGAGATGACATGGTCAAGGACGAAGAAAGGGGCCATCTGGGATGGGCTAGGTACAGAGTGGAATTAAAGGGGCAGGAGTCAAGTGGGGAAGATGACGGACAGTAGAGGGCATTGGAGGCACAAGCCTCCGGTAAGGTTGGTAACGTGGAACATCCGGGGACTGAATGGGCCGGTTAAAAGGTCGAGGGTGTTCGCGCACCTCAGGAGCTTGAAAGCGGGGGTTGTCTTTTTGCAGGAGACACACCTCCGTGTGAAGGACCAGGTTAGGTTAAGGAAGGGGTGGATTGGGCAGGTTTTTCACTCGGGGTTTGATTTGAAATCGAGGGGTGTGGCGATTTTAACAAGCAAAAAAATAGGATTCGTGAGTGCGAAGGAGGTGAGGGATCCAGGTGGGAGATTTGTGATTGTGAGTGGGGTATTGGAAGGGGCACCGATAGTGTTGGTAAATGTGTATGCCCCAAATTGGGATGATGTGGGTTTTATGAGGGGGTTGCTGGCAGCAATCCTGGATTTTGCCACGTACTAATGGATCATGGGAGGAGATTTTAACTGTGCCCTGGAACCGAGGGTGGATAGATCGAGCCACAGGTCGATGGGTAGGATACGAATAGCAAGAGAGCTGGGAGGGTTTATGGAGAAGATGGGTATGGTGGACCAATGGCGTTTTCAGAACCCAGCGGGAAGGGAGTATTCCTTCTTTTCACACGTCTAGAAGGTGTATTCGAGGATTGATTACTTTGTAGTGAGTCGGGAGATTTTGGTTGGGGTGGAGGGGGCCGAATATGCGGGGATAGTTATCTCGGACCATGCACCCCACTGGCTGGATATTTGGTTCAGTACGGGACGAGAGCAGAGGCCGGGGTGGAGGTTTGACTCAGGGCTGTTGGCGGATGGAGGTTTTTGTGATAAGGTGCGGTTGGCAATTAGGGATTATGTGGAGTTCAATCAGAAAGGGGAGGTGTCTGCAGGCATTTTTTGGGAAGCACTGAAGGCAGTGACCCGGGGAGAAATTATCTAATATACCATTCGTGCGCATAAGGAAAGGAGGGCGGAACATGACCGTCTAGTGAGCGAGATAGTGGAGGTGGACAGGGAATATTCGAGGGTGCCCACCGTGGAGGGATTGGCGAGGAGGAAAAAGTTGCAGGGGCAATTTGGCAGGTTGACAATGGGGAGGGAGATAGGGCAACTGCGTAGGGCAAGAGGGGTGCAATACGAGTATGGGGAGAAGGCGAACCGCATGCTGGCACCAGCTGCGGAGGCAGGCTGCGTCCAGGGAAATATTGAAGATCCGGACTGGGGCTGGGGATGTGGTGTCAGAGTCAGGGAAGATAAATGAGGCATTTAGAGAGTAATACCAGGGACATTATGAGGCAGACACAGGAGGAGAGGAGGGGAACATGGGGTGGTTTCTGGACGAGCTGGAATTTCCCCAAGTGGAGGAAGCAAAGAGGCAGGTGTTGGAGGAGCCCCTGGGACTGAGGGATAGTGCTGGATAGTATCAGGGCTATGAAGTCGGGGAAGGCCCCTGGGCCGGGTGGGTACCCGGCAGAAATCTATAAGGAATTTGCGGCGGACCTGGCACCACATCTGTTGGGGGCGTTTAATGAAGCACTGGAGAAGGGGGAGTTGCTGGAGACGCTGAAGCAGGCAGTAATCACACTAATCCCCCAAAAAGGGAAGCATCCAGTGGAATGTGGGTCATATAGACCTATATCACTATTGAACACGGATGTGAAAGTATTGGCTAAGTTGTTCGTGGGGAGGATGGAGGATTGTGTCCCGGGGGTGGTTGCAGAAGATCAAAAAGCTTCGTGATGGGCAGGCAGCTTGCGAGTAATATAAGACGGCTGTTGAATGTGGTGATGAATCCATCGAGAGCTCTGGTACCGGAGGTGGTGGTGTCCATGGACGTGGAGAAAGCATTTGATCGGGTGGAGTGGCGGTACTTGTTCGAAGTTTTGGGAAAGTTTGGGTTTGGGCCGTGATTTGTGGCTTGGGTGCGGTTGCTGTATGTGGCGTCAAGAGCGAGGGTGAGATCGAATGATATGAGCTCACAAAGCTTTGACTTACACAGGGGTGCCCACTGTCGCCGCTGCTGTTTGCGCTGGCCATAGAGCCATTGGCGATGGCTCTCAGGGGGTCGGCAGAGTGGCAGGGGATAATGAGGAGACAGAAGGAGCATCAGGTATCGCTTGAAGCACAATCAATTTTGTTGGAGACGAAGTTGCATTCAAACTGAGGCTTTATTAGTATCAGATGTGTGGCCTCCTACAGCAGCTGACGAAATGGCCGCGAGCTGGAGGCCACGCATATTTATAACCCGGCTCCTGGGTGGAGCTGGCATGCAAGGGCCCAGGTGAACCTGTAGTGCAGATTATACGGTACAATCTTTAATATAAGGACACAGTGGTTTACCACATCGCTCTATGCCGATGACCTCTTGTTGTATGTTTCGGATCCGTTGGAGAGTATGGGAAGGATTATGGGCCTGTTGGGGAGGTTTGGAGAGTTCTCAGGATACAAGCTGAAAAGCGAGGTATTCCTGGTGAATGAGCTGGCACAGCGGGCTAATTTAGGGGGGATGCCATTTACGGTAGCGAGGGATAGGTTTAGGTACTTGGGGATTCAGGTAGCGAGGGAATGGACGGGGCTCCATAAGTGGAACTTAACGAAGCTGGTGGAGGAGGCCAGGGAGGATCTTAAGAGGTGGGATACACTGCACTTAACGATGGCGGGGAGGGTCCAAGTGGTGAACATGAATATTCTGCCGAGGCTCTTGTTTATCTTTCAGGCTCTCCCGATCTTTATACCAAAGGTCTTTTTTCAGAAAGTAGACACAATCATCTCTGAATTTGTATGGGTGGGGAAGGTGTCGAGGGTGGGGAGGACCCTGCTACAGAGGCAGAGGCAGCAGGGGGGGTTGGCGTTGCCAAACTTGCTTCATTATTATTGGGCGGCGAATGTGGACAAGGTGCGGCGGTGGTGGGAAGGAGAAGGGGTGGAGTGGTTATGATGGAGGAGGAATCTTGTAAGGGCTCTAGTTTGAGGGCTATGATGATGGCAGCATTGCCAATGGCTCCAAGTAGGTATTCAGGGAGCCCAGTGGTGCAGTCCACGGTGAAGATACGAGGAGGCATTTTAGGGAGGAAGGGATATCGGTGCTAACGCCGCTGTGCGAGAATCATGGGTTTGAGCCGCAGGGGGTGGACAGTGTATACAGGAGGTGGAGGGAAGTGGGGCTGGTCAAGGTGAGGGATTTGTATTTGGAGGAAGGGTTCGCCAGTCTGGAGGAGCTAAGGGAGAGGGTAGAGCTGCCGAGGGGTAGTGAGTTCAGGTATCTACAGGTTAGGGACTTTGCATGAAAGGTCTGGAAGGGGTTCCCTAGATTGCCGGGATACACCCTGCTGGAGTGACTTCTGCTTCCGGATGTGGAAGGGGAGGGGAGAATTGGGGATATATACAAGTGGCTGGGGGAGCAGGGAGGCGAGCGGGTGGTGAAGATCAAGGAGAAATAGGAAGCGGAGTTGGGAATGGAGATCAATTGGGGAGTATGAAGTGAGGCACTGCAAAGGGTAAGCGGGACCTCCTCTTGTGCAAGGATGAGCCTGATACAGTTTAAGGTGGCGCACAGGGTGCATATGACTCGGGCAAGAATGAGATGGGTTCTTTCAGGGGGTTGCAGATGAGTGTGAGAGGTGTGGGCGGGGGCCAGCGAATCATGCGCACATGTTTTGGGGTTGTGAAAAATTGAGAAGGTTCTGGGTGGGAGTGTTCACGGTCTTAGCCAGGGTAGTGGAGGAGGGAGTGGACCCGGACCCTTTGGTGTCGATATTTGGGGTTTCAGAGAAGCCGGAGCTCATGGAAAGGAGGAAGGCCGATGACTTGGTTTCGCCTCTCTGATTGCACGGCGCCGAATTTTGCTGGAGTGGCGGTCGGCATCGCCACCGGAGGGTAGCAGCATGGTTGGGTGACCTGTCTGATTTCCTGCAGTTAGAGAAGATAAAGTATGAGTTAAGGGGCTCAGCAGGGGAGTTTGAGAAAAGATGGGGGATGTTTGTGTCCGTGTTTGAGGAGCTGTTCATCGCAGGGGGGCGGGGGGGGGGGGGGGGGGGGGCGGTGGGGGGGGGAGAAAAATCTGTACAAACTGTATAGTTGATTGTTGGGAAGAATGTTTCCCGGGGTGTTTATTTGCTCCAACCTACTTTGATACAAGTTTGAATAAAATGCGTTTTAAAAATAAATAAATAAATACAAACCAGATTAGTGTAATTCCTTTTGATTTGATCATGTACATTTAAACACATCCCCTTAACCACACTGAACCCTGCCCCTAAAATAATTGAACTTCATAAAATTAAAATAAACCACGGGCTAAATTCCCATTGCCCTTCAGAGAGATCTGCCATGAGCGGCAAATCCAGTGTTGGTAGAAATACGAGGTTCCCCAGCTAGCAACAGCATTGAGATTTACACCCGCATTTTCATCCTATAAATGAGCTGGATACCGAATTCTACTCGCCTCTGTGATTCTCCGGCCCTCGGGGCGTGGATTGGTACAAGTATTTTCTAGCGTTGTCCCGGTGCGGTGGACCTCATAGTGGGCAAAGGGGTAAGTATTGAAGGTAGGTTCCCCAAAGTCCATCGGAGAGTATCCCTTACCCCCAAAAATTACTGCTTTAAACTCACCTGTCCCTTACAGCTGCTGCCTCAGGCAGAGAAAGGAGCAGGTGGGACTTCATAGAAGGCAAAAACTACATCACCAGGAATTAAACCTCCTCAGGTCTTTTGGTCTGCAAGTCGTTTATTCACTTCAAAGAGAAATAGCTTTTACGAGACTGTAATTGACAACATCCAGACAGACAGATATCTGGATTGTTTATTTTCATTTCCTTTCACGCTTGAATGGATCTCAAGTACCCTGCTTTGAACCTGACCCCAATGTTTCAAAACATCTAGGAGTTAAATGCTTGCACTTCCTCTTAATCTCAGCAGAAAACACTTAATTGCTTTTCATGTGGTCATAAGCTGTTAATCATAGCTAGATGTTCATAAACATTGTAATTCAGACGCCTTGTTGTCTAGAAGCTGTCAATTACAGCCAAGTGAAAGCTTGTTCTCTTTAAAGTGAATAGAAACCCTGCAGATCAAAGAATCTGAGAGGGCTTTAACCGTGCTTTCTATGAAGTTACAGCTGCTACTTTATCTGCCCGATAAAGCAGAGGTGACTGATGGGGTGGCAGGGTCTCTGATATGGGGGGGGGGGGGGTTCTCTGATATGGCGGTCTAGTTGGTGTGTCTGGTGAGAATGTTAATTCACAGCCTAAAAGTAAGATTACTACTGTACTTAATTCTGATAATATTTACTGTATTGAAGTAAAAGACCTTGGACTGAATCTTGCTTTGTTGGGTTGCCTGGGACCGTCATGATACTTGCTTCTGGCTGTGATCAGCCCCAATACGCTTTCACACTGGCTGGCTAATTATTGGGAAATCAGCATGAAATGGTCCGGGGTGGCCGCAGGAGGGAGCGGAAAGGAGACAAGTGCTGAGAGAGGTGACGGTGCGGGTGGGTACTCTCCGAGAGTTGACAGCTGCTGTGGAGCTGCCTCAGGGAGCTGCTGTGGAGCTGCCTTAGGGAGCTGCTGTGGAGCTGCCTCAGGAAGCTGCTGTGGAGCTGCCTCAGGGAGCTGCTGTGGAGCTGCTGTGGAGCTGCCTCAGAGAGCTGCTGTGGAGCTGCCTCGGGAAGCTGCTGTGGAGCTGCCTCAGGGAGCTGACGTGGAGCTGCCTCAGGGAGCTGCTGTGGAGCTGCCTCGGGAAGCTGCTGTGGAGCTGCCTCAGAGAGCTGCCGTGGAGCTGCCTCAGGGAGCTGCTGTGGAGCTGCCTCAGGGAGCTGACGTGGAGCTGCCTCAGAGAGCTGCTGTGGAGCTGCCTCAGGGAGCTGACGTGGAGCTGCCTCAGAGAGCTGCCGTGGAGCTTCCTCAGGGAGCTGCTGTGGAGCTGCCTCAGGGAGCTGCTGTGGAACTGCCTCAGGGAGCTGCTGTGGAACTGCCTCAGGGAGCTGCTGTGGAGCTGCCTCAGGGAGCTGCTGTGGAGCTGCCTCAGGGAGCTGCTGTGGAGCTGCCTCAGGGAGCTGCTGTGGAACTGCCTCAGGGAGCTGCAATGCTGTATAAATGAAATGCGCTGAACAAAATATTGCAAACAATGTCAATATTGAAAATTCAGGCACTTGACAGCAGACCACATAGCACCTCATCCCTCATTAATTAGCCAGCCAGGCTTTTATTTTATTTAACTGCAGACATTTTATCCTGCTCGGAATGGTGTTTTGTAGCCTAAATGTGAAGGCCACCTTGCCAATGGGCCCATCCACCAACTAGATCAGTGCATAGGCCATGTGCAATCAGAGACAATTGACAATGGGCTCAGTTGCCTGCTCAATCATTGGCGGACGCGCTTCCGATTCTCGTACGCACACGGACCATAATGTTGGGCAAATCGAGGCGTGGACCCACAAACTCGACATAAAATCTGGACCATGACATTTTCTAAACCATCCTATGTGTAAGAGGCTGTAAGAGGATATAACATTTGCAGCAGCGTTTATCTCATATTACAATCTGCTCTTACTTATTACCCGACATTTTCCAGCCGTTGGAATTCTCTTTTCCCACTGGCAGCACACAGCGTGGGGTGGCTTCAATGGGATTTAATAATCTGTCTACCAGCGAAAGGCCCGCCGGCGAGAAACACGTGGCTGGGGGAACTGGAGAATCCCGCCCATCAATTAATCTCCTGTAGCTCTGTAAGTGGCAAGTTGATGTAGCCATCTCAGTCCATCTAACAGCATGGACTGGGATTCTCCGTCCCTTTGTGCCAGCGGGAATCTCCGTCCGTTTGTGCCAGTGGGATTCTCCATACCTGCTGCAGCGAATGGAGTTTTGGCTGAGCTCCAAATTCTCCGTTCTCGCTGGCAGTAGTCGCGGGGCGAATTCGGAACAGAGAATCCCAGCCATGCTCCTTTTTACGTTCCCCTTCACAATTTCTTCCCCATCATCACTTCTCCTGCTGGCTGCAACTTCTATACTTTAAGATAGGTGAGATAGTAAAATGGGTTGGGAAAGTGAGGCCGCTAATGGCTACAAATGGCATCTGAGCAGGGAGTGGGTGGAGTTTTCACAGCATGGATATAGCTCTCACCAGGGTTGAGGAGAGAAATCATGGGCCCTAATGCTTCTCCTGTTTCTGGTTGTGGTGATTATCCCTTTAAGGGCAGTACAGCATAAAAGGGCCACCAGGATTGGGTGTGTCATGATATTTAGATCAGCATATCATGGTGCAATGAAACACACACTGATGGACATGCAGTATCAACCAACACACACACATCGCAGCCAATCACCAGTGAGAGCACAAGCACTATAAAAACAGGGGACACTACCGTTCCCGCTCATTCCAGCAGCAGCCAGCTCAGAGCACCGGGCTCAGAGCCTGCCACTCAGACATTCACCATGTGCTGAGTGCCTCACCCAGATAGTAATAGGACAGGGTCCACAGATTAGCTGGTAATGCACGTACCCAAGTTAGCAGTGTGCTGTTACAGTTAAGTAGTAAATAAAATTGAGTTACACCACCTCCAGCCGTGTTGGATCGTTTGTAGACCAGAACACCCAACACGACAGGGTGATCTATTGGGACTCAGAGTGGGTAATCATCGCAGGGGGTGGAGCCCTCTTAGGCAAAGAGACATTCAAGGAGCCATGTGGCTGCTGAACAATTCTTATTAATAAATCCTTTTTGTGTTCATTAACGTACATCTTTACATCGGGTCTCCCTTACCACCTTGGTAAACCCCAGAGACCCAACGCCACCGACAGCAAGGTGTAAAGCTCAGTAAAGAGGAAATTTCAACTGAGGTTAATTCATTGAAGAGGAGACAATGGACTGAATAAACTACCCCGGCCAGAGCCTTTGCTGTGATTAAACCGGTGCCAATACCGATAGATATAATTTTAAAAATTGGATGAATAAGGGGGGAGCTTTGTAGACTACTTCACCCAATGGGTGAGAGAGATATGGAAACATTTATAAGGTAAACTCATTGGTACAAGCAGTGAGTGGGAAACTTAATGGGCCATAGAGGCACTAGGCATTTTACCTTATCTTATACAAGTTGCACTCCAACTGTGGCAGGCTCTCTCTGGGCAGGCAAAGTGGAATCAGAGCTACACCATCGAGAGCAAGGAGGTTGAGTCGGGAGATGGGGGAAGGTACCACAGCATTGGGTGGGAGGAGTTCAGGTCAGGAAGCTGGAGAAGTTGCCATAGCATCGCGAGGGGGGAGGCTGGGTAGGGAGACCGGGGAAAGTGTCACACCAGCGAGAGGGAGCCAACCAGACAGTTAATTTTAAAATCTCTTTGTGGCTGATCGAAGAATGAGATCAATAGAAGACTAAGTGCTCATTACTGTCCTGTTCTTCATACAGGGCTGAAGGGTGTTCCTGGTGAAATAGATTTAATTGATATGAGATTTGTATAATTTTAAATGGACTGGGTTGAAATAAATTGGACTTAAATGAGCAATAATTGGCCTATATCATGTGTTAAAAGAAACACTGCTCCCTTGCTAAGCAGGCGGACATAATTGAAAGGAAACATCCCATAAAATTAGGTTATAGATAATTGTGTCCTTGGGCATGACAATAAAACTGCAAATAACATTTAGATTTTCCACTGTGATTCCCCAAACGGATTCCCCAAACGTGTAAATGGATATTGTTTTATTAATAGAAATTTCTCAATCTGCCATGAAGCCATTTTCTGCAATCATATTTCGTCCTTGTCTATGATGGAGGAACAGCTTAACCTTTAAGGTAATGATCACCAAATGACTGCAATTCTTCTGCATTTGTTTCTTGTGCTCAGTGCTTCCTCCTGCTGTCCAAATCCATAGGTTCCCGGCACAGTTAATAATGACCAGAAAATTTGGCGCCGCCCACGCACCGATGCTCAGCCCATTGGACAGCTCGCAGCCGCGCCACGTAAAGCTCCCGGCTTTACCTGCAGATACGGACAGAGAATTGCCGGGTCCGTGGCCGCGCATTCGCACGGCGGCGACCTGCAGCGGTTGCGCCGTACAACATGGTGCGGGCCGAGCACGGACCCGGCCTGCCAGATAGTGCCCCCCCGTACCTCCCCCCCCGACCACACCCCACCAGTCCCCCCAGCCCCGGCCGAAGCCCTCCTGCCAGTGGAACGCCCCCCCCCCCCCCCCCCCACCCGACAGTGGTGGCATTGGACTCAGTTCACCAACGGGGGGGGGGTCCCCAGGCAGGGCGGGTCTCACGCCGTTTCTCCACTGCCTGAGCAACCAACAAGAACTGGCAAAAATGTAGTCATCATGGTGAGGTTGCTGCTGTGATTCTACCCTCGAATCAGAACGGGCGTCTGATACCCGAACCAGTACCAGCTGAAAAGCTAGTTCCTCTGAACGAGCGTGTGGTCTGCTGACCAGGTATCTGCAGATAAGCTAGTTCCGCTGAACAAGCGTCTGGTCTATTGACCAGGTATCTGTGGACAAGTTGGTACCGCTGAACAAGCGTATGGCCGCGGTGGGTGTCTGTGGGAAAGAGCTCAGAAGTTTTAGGTCATTGGGTGTGTGACAGTGAGAAACATTCTCCTGTTGGACGAACAATACTTAAACAAACGTACAAACAACATAAAACATCCTGCAGGTTCCATTAGGAAGGACAACACTTCTCCCAAGTGTCTCCTTTAAATCATCATGTGGACACCTCAGTTCTCTGTTGCGAACAGGGTCACAAAGGGGTTGACGGATTGGGGGTCCGACTCGAGGTCGTCCCCTTCTCCCGGGTGCCAAACTCTGGAGTGAATTAATGTTGAGAGGGCTGCGTGGTGTGAGTTGGGGTTGCTTTCATCATTGCGGACGAGTCTGTAGGAGTTGTCGTGGTGCCAATGGGTTTCGTCGAGTTGTGTGGGGACAAAGTCGGGGTCGTCCGTGTGGTTCGGTTGTCGGTGGTGTGGTTTGTTTAGGAAAGTGATCATGCAGGGATCACTGGAGTCAAAATCGGAGTCGCTGGGTGTGGGTCCGGTTGTATGGGGATAGTAGGGAGGCGTGCTGTGGCTATCGTCAGAGTCACAGTCACTGTCTCTGCTGCGGCAGTCTGTGGGCGTTCCGGGGCGGAGTGTATATTTTGGGGGTGGAGTCGAGGGCGAGTCCGTGTCTGGGCTGGAAAGGTGGGGGTTGGTCTGGTTGCGTTGGCTGTGGGCGGGGTGTGGTCTGCTGCATCAAGCATGATGTGGTGGGCGTGGTGAGCTCCATAAGCCTTTAGCTGGTTTATATGAAACCACGCAGTCTTACCATTCGGGTATTTGATTTTATATACCAATGGGTTTACTTTATCCGTAATGGAGTACAAACCCGAGTATTTCGGAGACAGGAATGTGCTGGGGTTATACACAGACAACATCACTTGTTGACCTATATCATACTCCGTTGCATGTACTGCCTTATCAAAACAGGCCTTGCTCTGTTTCCTTTTGGTGCCCAATTTAACTGCGGCTGCTAACTGAGCCGTTTTTACATTCGCAACTAATTGCTCAACGGCTTTCTCGTGGGTGAGGGCCGTAACTTCAGGGCTGGTCAGGTCTAAACCTAACAAGTATTCTGTCCCTTTCATGGGGCGTCCGGTCATAAGGGTGTGCGGGGTGTAACCTGTGGAGGTGGAAACAGTGTTACGCAAAAACATCAGTGCAAAGGGGAGGACCGAATCCCAAGTGGTGTTGTTTTCCTGGACCATTTTTCGGAGGGTGGTTTTTAGGGTCCGATTCATGCGCTCCACTATAACCACTCGACTGTGGGTGGTACGCAATGTGAAATTTTTGGGTTATGCCAAATATCGTGAGGACGTTCTGCATGACCCGTCCCGTAAAGTGAGAACCTTGGTCCGATTCAATACTGCGGGGGAGTCCCCATCTTGTAAAGATGTGGTGGGTTAGGAGTTTGGCTGTGGTTTTCGCGGTGTTGGTGCGGGCTGGAAATGCTTCCACCCACTTTGTAAAAGTGCCTATGACCACCAGAACATATTTATAGCCATTCCTGCAAGGGGGCAATGGACCTATAAAATCAATCTGGAGGTTAGTCCAGGGGCCGTTAACGGGTCGGGTGTGGCTGAGTTGTGCCTTTTTGGCATATCTATCTGGGTTGTTCTGTGCGCAGATGAAGCAATTCTCAATGTAATGGGATACATCTTCCTTGAGATTTGGCCACCAACAAAGCTGTTTGAGGTGTGCTGTAGTGGGATCGATTCCCTGGTGTCCATGACCATCATGGAATAAACAGATTAATTGGTTCCTATCCTGCTCAGGAACTACATAAAGGGTGTCCTTTAATACCACACCGTCATGTGTGGTCATCGTATTTCTGTACCTCTCGTATGAGGCTGGAAACTTCCCTTTCACGATCTCAGTGAGAGCGCTGTCCTGCTTCTGGGCCTCTACTAGATCTTCGATCCTAGTCTGCGTGACCTGAACTGCACTCACTGGCGCACTCACTGGGGCGCTTTCGGGGGGCTTCCAAAAGTACCCATGTCTGGATCCTGCCTTAGCCAGTGCGTCGGCTTTTACATTTCCGGGGGGGAGGAGCGATGGTGGCTGCGGACTTTTATAATGCCAAAAGTACTGTCCTTGGCTTTTTGCAAAATATGGCGGAGTAATGGGGCTGAGGGGAGGGGTTTCCCATCCGCGGAAACAAATCCTCTTGTTTCCCAGAGGGGCAGAAATTCGGTGAGGCTGTTGCAGATGTATAGGCTGTCTGAATATATGTCTGCTGGGCTGGGGAAGGAATCTGGGTGCTCTACAATGTAGGCGATGGCCGCAAGCTCTGCCGCCTGCGCGCCTAAGAGTCCGGGTAATTTTAATACGATTTCCTCGAGGGCGCGTCCCTGCGCGTCCTCCACATAAATCCCACAACCTGTTATGCGTTGCTCATCCGGGGCTGTGGAAGATCCATCCACATAGATCCTAATGGGGTCACATGTGTCCGGGTGAGGGGGGCTCTGGAGTGTTTAGTTTTCTGGGGGGGGGGGGTTTTAGCTATAAAGGGGCCTGTATTATGGTGGGGCGAGAAGATTTCACACTCATGAGGGGTTCATCGGTACTGTAAATTGTCCGCTAAGTATGTGTGAGTCTTGGACCGTTTGACTGTGATGTCCCGTCCTTGTAAGAGAAGGGTCCACCTAGCAGCGCGTATCTGGCTGACGGTACCGTCTTTAAGTCGTCCGTCTAGTAAAAGTTGGGTGGGGGTGTGCTCGGTCAAAATGGGGATGGGGTTCAGTCCGGTAATGTATGAAAAGTACTGGACTGCCCAGAAAACTGCGAGTAGGTGCCTCTCACAGGCTGAAAATCCCTGCTCCACAGCATCTAAAATTCGGGAGGCATAAGCCACGGGTCTCAGCTGGTCGTGCCGTTCCTGTAGGAGCACGGCTGAATGGGTGCGGTCTGTGGTCGCTACCTCTATGGCGTAAGGGGAAAGCGGGTCTGGAACTTGTAGTGCGGGGGCGGCTATGAGTGCCTGTTTTAATGATTCCACAGCATTGGTGTGCTGCGGAAGCCACTCCCAGGGGGCTCCTTTCTTTAGGAGTTCCGAGAGGGGCGCTGCCTTGCTGGCGAAACCATCGATGTGGTTTCGGCAGTAGCCACCAGTCCTAAAAACGACCGGAGGGCTGAAACGTTTTGGGGAAGGGGCAATTTAGCGATCGAGTCAATTATTTTGTGCTCGATCTCGTGTTTGCCATGTGTGATAATAGTACCCAAATATACCACTTTCTCTTCCAATATCTGGGCCTTTTTGGGGTTGACTTTACATCCAATGGAATGTAGTAATTCCAGGAGTTCGGACAGAAGCTCAATGTGCTCTTCTTTTGTGTCTGTCTGCAGTATACTGTAGACAGACAGTCTGTCATACTGGACGAGACATTCGGGGCGAGAAAATTTCGCTAGTCCATTTGCCAGCTGTCGGTGGAAAATGGAGGGGGAGTTGTGGAATCCTTGTGGCAGGCATGTCCACGTATACTGCTGCGCTCTGAAAGTGAAGGCAAATTTATACTGGCACGCCTTTGCCGATGGAATGGACCAGAATCCATTACTGACGTCCAAAACCGTGAAATATCGGGCATGGAGTCCCTGTTTGAGCATGGTCTCGGGACTTGTTGCTACGGTGGGGGCTGCTGAAGGGGTGACTTTCTTGAGTTCCAGACACACTGGTTGACTCGATCGAAAGAGAGGTGGTGGGAATTCATGAAGTCGATTCCCAAAATGTGTTCTGCTGTTTGGGGCAGGTCGACTAAAACTACGGGGTGTTTTGTGTTAATGGTTCCGATTTGGATGGGTACAGGGGCGGTGATGTGTCCCTGCTGTGAGTGGCCTGTGAAGCCGCTGAGGGTGATAGTGGCTGTAGTGGGCCACGTGTCCTTACCAAGGGTGGAGGAATTTAAGGTGGTGCGGGACCCTCCTGTGTCCCAGAGAAGCTCGATAGGCTGTCCCCTAATTTTCGCTGCGACTACGGGTCGTCCTGACCTATCCCAAAGGGTATCGCAGACCCAACTGGGGGAGCCTGTACACCGTCAGTACGTTCCGGTCAAGTCTGTCTGATCCGACCGGGCGCTAACGCTATGTATGGGCTCTGCCTTTTTCTTACTGAGAGTGCCTGTCTGTTGGGATCTCGGTGGCTTTTTAGGGGCATTGCATTCTTTGGCAAAATGTCCCAACTGTCCGCAGTTGTAGCATTCTTGCGGTTTTGCTGGGGGGCTGCTCTTTCCCTCGCGGGGTTGTGAAGAGTGGTTCTTACTGCCTGCACGTCTGCGGCGGCTTGTTTTTCCTCTGGGGTTCTAGCTGCGGGTTTACTGTGAGCCGAATGTTCCCAAACGCGGGACAATCTTTTGACCACCCACTTCTCATTATGAGCCTCCTCCGAGGGGTCATAATTACTATCGGCATTCTGTCCTGCTTCCGTGGCCTGGGAGATAAGGGTGCGGGTCCATTTGGCCATATTGTCTGCGGACAAATGGGCACGGTCTACGTTTCCTAAAACGGCTTCACAGTGAATCCACAAGCGTCCTGCGAACGCTGTGGGGTGTTCAGACTTCTTCTGTCTGCACTTATTTAGGCCATCTACGGGGTCACCCCGGTTATACCCGATCGCATCCAGGATCGCGGTATGCATTTCTGCAAGGGTGCCTCCTCCTACGTTCTGTGGGTCAGGAAGGGCTGCTGCTACCGATGGGTCTAAGCTTAGGACCATGAGCTTTACCTGCTCTTTCTCATCCAGGCCGTACAAGGTCGCCTGGTGTTTGACGGTGGTAAAGAAATGGTTGGATCTGAAGCGGGGAGGAACGGTGTGATTTTCGCACCCGCGTCCCGTAATTGGGTCACTGTGAGGGGGGTGGAATATAGGAATTCCGCCTCGTCGGCTGTGGCTTTGCGGTGGGTTGTTACAGGGTTCATGGGAGCCTGAACTACCTGCTGTGTGGGGGGTGGGGGTGCTTTCCTCCTTTGGGGCTTTCCCTGCGCACATGTTCCCTGAACATATCTCTGCGCTGTCTCCTGCAGTTCTTCCCAATCAGGGCCGTCTTCCTGTTCTAAGCTTTCCCCAAAGGTTTCTTGGAATCCTTTCTGGACAGAAAGCAGTGATTGCAGGTCTGCAATTTGCTTTTGGCACTTCACATGATCTATGGTACTCTGCCTTTGTTCCGTGGTTGCAGCGTGGAGGGCTCTCAAGGCTCCCTTGAGATCACTACATTGCTTCTGTAGCGTCTCCACCTGCTTCTCTGTCTCTTTCTTTACCAGGATTGCATGCTGCGTGTCCTGATAAGCCTTTTCGTACTGGGACTGGAAACTACTCAAATGCGCCAGACAAGACTGGTGACCCCGTTTGGCGTCAGCCACCTCTTCGTCCTTTGCCGCTAACTTCCTTTTTAATTCCAGGTTCTCTTTCTCAACCTCGCATACATCGATTTTACTCATGCGATGTATGCCTTCTATTTCTTTCCGGAGTGTCCTGACGACCTCCTCTGTGCCTCGCAATTGTGCCAGACAGGACACAATTGCCATCGGCTTGCGCGCTTTTGCTAAGCTCTTTTTATGGATTTCACTCATGTTCTCCCACCAAGTATGCCCTATACTTCCGGACCTGAGTCGTCATTATTGCAGAAATCATTCCACATGGGCCATCCTTTGCCCTGTAGAAATTTCCAAATTTCCACTTCCCAAATGGGACACTGTCCACTTTAATGCTGCTGACCGCTGCGACCGCAAATTCTTCGGGATTTATGAGGCGTTGCTTTGCCTGCATGGCCATCTCTCTCTTATCTGCTTGCTTTGTTCGAATTTGGAGCAGGGGGGCTAAGGTGGTGTCGTAGATGCGGGTACGGCTTGCGCTAATTTCCAAAAATACCGGCTTCCGACAGTTTTGACGCAACAAAATCTATCAGTTTTACCTGATAACCCTGTCAGTTATGCATGCATACACACACTTCCGAATTGTGAATTATTAACCAGAACCGCTTGAACACTTGTGGTTTTTTTGTTTTTGTTTCCAATTGGATTCTATTCAAATTCCTGGGGTTCTCCCGGAGTGGTTTTCCACTTCTATATCGGGTCCCGGCGGAGTCGCCAATTTGTTGCTCTTATTAGCCTTAGTTTTATTAGCTCTAATTCTGTCACCTTTGCTCACGAGTCGCCAGGTATCTTTCTGATACCGCCACATGGTTCAAGCTCTAGTTATGATTAATAAGACAGCACACCGCTTAGTAAGATTAAAATCAACGGTCATTTATTATGTACAGCAATAAATACTTACACAATAATCCTACTTTCTAGACTACTACCTACCACTACTGGCCAATACTTAACTTTTGGGAATGGCCCACCAGGTCAGGGAAACAAATGGCTTATCGAATTGGGTCTGGCCTGCGGGATTCAAAAGGCTGATACAGGTCGATGGCTAGGAGTCTCTACCGGGGAGCGATCGCTGGAGTCAAACTTACGGTTGTTGGTCGATGGTTCTTGCGAAGGTTGCGAGCAGGAGAAGAAAGGAGAGAAGGGTCGATCTGAACTTGGCCCCTATCTTTATAGGTCCCAGGGGCCTCCCGCCTCTCGGGGCGGACCTTGACCCTGGTCCCAAGTGATTGGACTTGTTCCCAATCACTGGGTTCGATATGCTCCAATAATGGGGCGATTCCTTGATCGGGGGGTGGTCGTTCACCTGTCTTTGTTTCACCCACTGCTGGCGCCGAGAGGTCTGGCCCGGCATTCAATTGCTAATATGTTGCAATTGTCCCCGGGGATAGCCGATTAAATTGCAGATGTCTGTGTTGATGTGCTGCTAATGGTCGCAGGTATCGATCTGGGCCGACTTCCCCAGAGCCGAATACGCTATTCTGTCTGCAGCTGTCCGTTTGTGCCCAGTTGGCTGCTTTTCCCATCAGCCTTTTCGGTTAGCCATTTTACATCAGGTTTTGGCCAAATTAATCGGGAATCAGCCATTTTAGGTGGCTACAACGGCCACCAGGAGCGGGTGTCCACCCCCATGCCCCCACGGTGCCAGGTGTGCCATGATTTGGTAGATATGTCACACTGACTCTGCTCAGCCGGAGTCTTCGACAGCCTGCCCGGTCCGGCAGGTCCTCAAATGACAGGCGCTGCCAGTACACACGAGGCCTCATGCTGCACCTCCTTTGCACCTCCTCCTTGGCCTGTTGGGCGGCCGGCTATCTACCCTGCACAGCTGCCATCTGTTCCTCTGTGATACGCCCCTCTGCTGCAACTTCCTCCTCGAGCAACGCCAGCTCACACAGCTGCAGGGAATCCCCTGGGGCTGCAGTGACTAGCAGGAAGGCCACCATTACTGGTTGAATTCCAATATCCATTGCTTGCAGGGGGTGAAAGGCCAACATGTTAGCATGGTGTGTACCCCCGAGCCCAACCAGGTCCAATGGGTGGCCCCTGTTCGCACTATGGATTCTGCCTCCGCATGCCCTCCCCGCCCAACTTCACACCCCTGGCCCCGTCATTGCCCAGCACCGTGTGGGCCTGTGCCTGGTGCCAGTGATACCGTTGGCTGGCACTGCCCTTGCCAGTGATACACTCCGTGGCCCCAGCCTGACACCCCTTCGGGGCTACAGTGGTCATTGCCTTGGGTGGGCTGCCAGTAGATGGCAGCCGGGTGAGGGAGTATGGCGGAGGATTGGGCGTGGGGGTGGGGGAGGTGGGCCATACAGCCGGTGTCACTCTGCAGATAGGGGCCAAGGTGGATGGTCAGTAGGGTGCACAGCAAGGTGGCTGCCTGCAGGCCACGATAATGGCGATCCATGTCTGGAGACCGCCCCAGTCCCGTGGGGGTTACCCCGGCCACGCAGCCTGTTTCTCCATCGCACTCTCTCCCCGTGCCCTGGCAGGCCTCCCTCCACCCCAGCCAGCCCAGACAGTGTCCAGCCCGGCAGCCGGCAGTCGCTCCTCACCGTGTCCTACCTCCTCTCTCTCTTCCTCATCAGCCATGACTTCGGTTTTATGATTTTTCATAGCACAAGTGAACGCGCCTTTGGATCTCGGCCCATCGGAGGCGGAGAATCGGGGAGGCCCGAGAGAATAACAGGTCGGGCCCACTAATGACATGGAAACGGTGTTTACTGTAGTGTGTTCTGGTCTGCATTGACGCTGCTGTCGAGGTGATGGAGAATTGCAATGTGACGTCAAATTGGCGGCCGCCCCAATTTTAGCGTTGGAACCTATTCTCCGCCCAAACGTGTTTCGTGGTTTCGTCTTCAGCCAATGGAGAATCCCGCCCATTGTTTGCCGTGGAAATCAGACAGATTTTAAGAGAATCTGGTGAATTATTATAATCCATTTTCAATAATTAACTAAAATGGAGTCACTGCTTCAGACTACAAATTCAACTGAAGATGGCAAAATCTGACGCCCTGTACAAAAAATTATCAACGCCAAAGCTTGTGAGGGAAGTAAAGGGGTGAACTCTCAGCCTCCCCAGCTGTGTGTGTCTCGGCAGTGTGCCATCGCTGGCAGCGAGATTCTCCATTCCTGCCGCGGGCCAATGGGATTTCCCATTAGACACCCCATGCCGCCAGGAACCCCACAGGCGGGAGTGTGCTCCCAGCGGAACAGCCAATCGCGCTGGTGGGGAATTCTCCTTAAAATCTTCAATGAAGGCATTGTTCATGGACAATAAGAAATTTGTCCCTTCCTGTAGCTGCCAGTGTCCCACTGATAGCAGCACGGTAGCATTGTGGATAGCACAATTGCTTCACAGCTCCAGGGTCCCAGGTTCGATTCCGGCTTGGGTCACTGTCTGTGCGGAGTCTGCACATCCTCCCCGTGTGTGCGTGGGTTTTCTCCGGGTGCTCCGGTTTCCTCCCACAGTCCAAAGATGTGCAGGTTAGGTGGATTGGCCATGATAAATTGCCCTTAGTGTCCAAAATTGCCCTTAGTGTTGGGTGGGGTTACTGGGTTATGGGGATAGGGTGGAGGTGTTGACCTTGGGTAGGGTGCTGCTTCCAAGAGCCGGTGCAGACTCGATGGGCCAAATGGCCTCCTTCTGCACTGTAAATTCTATGATAATCTATGATATACTGAGAGAGAGTGTCGTTAAGATTCAAGGTCGGGATTCACTGTTCGCTGACGCCAAAATCATGAACACGATTAGGCAGAGAATACGTTCTGACTAAAATCGCAACAGGTGCCGATTTGACGCCAAATCGCAATTCTGCGTCACCTCGGCTGTGGTGTCAATGCGGTCCGGAACGCGCATACAGTAAACACCGTTGGCATATCATTAGCGGGCCCGACCCGATATTCCCGGGGGCCTCCGCGATGCTCCGCCTCCGATGGGCAGAGTTCCCAACGGCGTGGTTCACTTGTGCTTTCAAAAGTCATGAAACCGGCGTGGTGTCCGCTGAGGGAGATTTGGGGTACGGACAGTGTCCAACATCATCATAGTTTGCTGGCAGTTGGGCCGCTGGAAGGGGGGGGGGTTTGACCAGAGATGGGAGGAGTAGCAAGGGTGGTCAGGAGGTGGGCTGAGGGGTTGGGATGGACGGGCACGGAGCACCATTGCCGCAGTAGGCAAGGCAGCCATGCAACTGCACATGCCGCTAACAGCCACTGTGAACTTAGGGCCGCAGGACGTATGGGTGAGCCCCTAGGCCACTCCCCCTAGGTGCCCTTTGGCCCCAGCCGACCCAACAGCTGTGTGGGCATATTCCAGCACAACCAGTGTCATCCTATTGGCTGGGATGAGTGTGTTTGGGGAGTGTGTCGGTGAGGCCATACCTGGAGTATTGTGTGCAGTTTTGGTGTCCATATCGGAGGAAGGCTGTTCTTGCTATGGAGGGAGTGCAGTGAAGGTTTATCAGGCTGATTCCTGGGATGGCGGGACTGTCATATGAGGAAAGACAAGTCAGTTAGGATTATATTCTTTGGAGTTTAGAAGAGTGAGAGGGGGTCTCATCGAAACATACAAAATTCTAACAGGATTAGACAGGGTAGATTAAGGAAGACTGTTTCTGATGGTGGCGGAGCCCAGAACTAGGGGTCATAGTGTGAGGATAAGGGGTAAACCTGTTTGGACTGATGTGAGGAGAAATGTCTTCACCCAGACAATGGTGAATCTGTGGAATTCGCTATCACAGAAATTGTGTAATTTCAAGAAGGAATTAGATATAGCTCTTGGGGCTAAAGGGTTCAAGGGATATGGGGGGAAGGCAGGATCAGGGTATTGAACTTGATTATCATAATAAATGGCGGAGCAGGCTCGAAGGACCGAATGGCCTTCTGCTTCTATTTTCTATGTTTCTATGTGTGGCGGACATGTTAGAATTCTAATTCTGGCATTTAGAGTGTCACAAAAGGTTCAATGGCCTCACATGAGTGTTATGGTCAGTGACCCACCAGCTGCACCACTAATCTCACACATTGCTTAATTCATCACGCCACCCGTCCATTATAAACCTCAAACCCACATTTCACAGCTTGCACACATCAGCAGCTATTCATCCATGCCAAACATATTGCACCACACTGCAGAGGAGTCAGATGCACATGTCTTTCACACCCCAATGGAGGACATAATGCTGAAATTATCATTGCTGAGTGTGGTGAATATTTTGCTGTAACCATTCACCATGTATATAACTATATCACTCTGTTGTACATAGGTGTTGCTCCACCTATGGACCATTGTAAGGTATTACCTGTAATGTATCATGTTGGTGCCTTGTGGGCTCCCCCCCTGGCTCCACCCCTTGAGGGGAGGTATAAAGAGCAGTAGCCCTATAGGCGGCTCTCACTAGCAGACCAGTCGCAGGCAGGCACTGTTCTAGTTGATTAAAGCCACAGTTTACTTCTACTCCTGGTTTTGTGTGAATTGATGGTCGCATCACTGAGGTTCTGGCAACCAACATGCCTGAAACTATTAGAGATGATGGGTTGCCATACCTAATCCCTCTTCTCATATTCCTTTCTCCCTCATCCCACACTCTCTTCTGACTGGAAAGCAACAAGGCGGTCTATAAGTGCACCTCATACTTTCTCATCTAACCACCTAATTTCAGATGCCCAGGAAATGCAAACCTGCCCAGATAGCAAAGGAGGGTAACTTACCAGAAAAAAATTAATAGTGGATAGAGGACAGGGACTTAATACAATTAACGTGTCAGTAACGAGGAAATAAATGGAACTGAAAAGTGACAAATCCCCATGATCTGACGGTTTCCATTGGAGGGTGTTAAAGAAAATAGGGATCACATGTTAGATGCCCGAACTATAATCTTCCAGAGTTCCCTAGTTTCAGGAGTAGTCCCTCTGGATGGGAAAATTGCACATGTCACTCCACTCTTTAAGAAGGGCGAAAGGGGTAAACCAGGGAATTACAGACCGGTTAGCCGAACATCTGTGGTGGGGAAATTGCTGGAGTCTATAATCAGGGGAATGGGGTAACTGAACACCTTCAAAACTTTTGGTCAATCAGGGAGAGCCAGTATGGATTTGAGAAGGGATGGTCATGCCTGGCTAATCTTATTGAATTTTTTGAAGAGGTGACTAAAGTAGTGACAGGGCAATGTCTATGGATGTCATTTATATGGACTTCCAAAGGGCATTTGATAAAGGCCCACACAAGGGACTGTTAACTAAGGTGGAAGCCTGCGGAGTTGAGGGCAAATTATTGACGTGGTTAGCAAATTGGTTGAGTGGCAGGTGCCAGAGAGTGGGAATAATGGGTTATTTCTCTAATTGGCAGGAGGTGACTAGTGGTGTATCACAGGGATCTCTGTGTTGGGGCCTCAATTATTCACATTATTCATTAATGACTTGGTGACTTGGATGATGGCATAGAAAGTCATATATCCAAGTTTGAAGATGATATAAAGTTAGGTGGCCTTATGGACAGCCTAGATGATGGCATAAAATTGCAAGGAGATATTGACAGATGAGGTGAATGGACCAAATTGTGGCAGATGGAATTAAATGTAAGCACGTATAAGGTTATCCATTTTAGACCAAAAAAGGATAGAGCAGAATATTTTGTAAATGGAAAGGGGTTAGGTACAGTGGCTGTCCAAAGCGACGGCAATTCAGATGCATAGGTCCTTAAAATGCCAGGAACAGGTGCAGAAAATAATCAAAATGCTGATGGAATGTTCGCCTTTATATCTAGAGGACTGGAATATAAAGACACAGGCGTTATGGTGCAGCTACACAAAACCCTGCTTATACCCCACTTGGAATACTGCGAGCTGTTCTGGGCACCCGACCTTAGGAGCTGGTTTAGCACAGTGGGCTAAGACAGCTGGCTTGTAATGCAGACCAGCGCGGGTTCGATTCCCGTTCCAGCTTCCCCGAACAGGCGCCGGAATGTGGCGACAAGGGGCTTTTCACAGAAACTTCATTTGAAGACTACTTGTGACAATAAGTGATTATTATTATTATGGAAGGCTATTTTGGCCTTGGAGGTTGTGCAACATAGGTTTTCAAAAATGATACTTGTATTACAGTTCAGTTACGAGGAGAGATCGCATAGCTTGGAGCAGTTTTCACTGGAATGTAAAAGGTCAAGGGATGATCTGATTGACGTATTCAAGATATTAACAGGGAAATGCAGGGTAGATAAAGATAAACCATATCCACTGGTTGAAGATTCTAAGACTAGGGAGCATAGTCTAAAATTTAGGGCTAGGCCGTTCAAGAGAGATGTTAGGAATGACATCTTCACTCAAAGAGTGGTAGAGATTTGAACCTCTCTCCCACAAACAGCAGGTGAAGCTAGATCAGTTGCTAATTTTAAATCTGAGATAGATAGTGTGGTAGTATGTATTGGGGGTCATGTGGGACTGGAAGCCCTAATGTCATTGGCTGACAGATCCCGGGTCCTGGTTGGCTGTTGACCTCATACTCCGCCCTGAAGGCGAAGTATAAGAAGCCGGTGCCTTCCCCCGCAGGCCAGTTTACTATCGGGCTGCTGGGGAACAGACACGCTTAATAAAGCCTCATCGACTTCTCTCTGTTTGTCTCACGGAGTCTTTGTGCGCCACAATTTATTAAGCGTGCCTAAAAAGGACTATGGAGCTCAGGATCATTCCAGAATGCCTGAGGATCAGCCCCCACGCAGTGAATGCAGCAGCAGCCTTCAAACACTGGCAGTCTTGCTTTGAGGCCTACATCACATCGACCACAGGCCGAGTCTCAGATGAACAAAAACTGCAGGTCCTGCACTCGAGGGTGAGCACGGAGATTTTCACCCTCATTGAAGACACCCGCGATTTCCAGACGGCGTTCGCAGCACTGAGAAGTCTCTACGTTCGCCCAGTTAACCAAATCTACGCTCGCTACCAGCTCGCGACGAGACGGCAAGCTCCCGGAGAATCGATGGACGAGTTCTACGCCGCGCTGCTGATTTTGGGACGAGCCTGCAGCTGCCCGTCGGTGAACGCAAACGAACACACGGACATGTTAATGCGCGATGCTTTTGTTGCAGGTATACAATCCTCCCAAATCCGCCAAAGACTTCTAGAAAAAGTGTCACCAGGACTCTCAGAGGCACGGGCCCTGGCAGCCTCGCTGGACGTAGCCGCGCGTAATACCCGCGCCTACGGCCCCGACCGCGCGGCAGGCCATTGGGCCCCGTACGTACCCGCCGCGGCAAACCCCCTACCCCCCCCCCCGGACACCCCACAGGCTTGCGCAGTCCAAACGCCGAGTCGCACCGGGGGCGCCCGCTGTTATTTCTGCGGCCAGGCGAAGCACCCCCGACAACGCTGTCCGGCCCGCGCAGCCATCTGCAAAAGCTGCGGGAAAAAGGGCCACTATGCGGTGGTGTGCCGGTCCCGCGTGGTCGCCGCCGTCCCGGGAGAACAGGGAGCCCTACAGGCAGTCTATGCCTCCCAACCCCCCCAGCACGCCATGTGCGACCCCCAGGCGCCGCCATTTTGGGTCCCGACCACCGCGGCCCCGGGAGAACTGGGAGCCCTGCACGCCGCCTACGCTCCCCAACCCCCCTCCCCGCAGCCCATGTATGACCCGCCGCCGGCGCTCCCGATTTGGGTGCCAGCCAACACTCTCCACGGAGAGGAAGGGGTTTTCCGTATCCCGAACGCCACCCTCACCCCCGTCCCGCGCCCCACGCCTGACCCGCCGGCGCCACCTACCTTGACCCCGACCACCGCTGTCCCCGGCGAGGGAGCTCCGCGCGGTGCCAGCGCTCGCGGCCCCACGACTGACCCGCCGACCTGGGCCCTCGCCCCCGTCCCGCGCCCCACGCCTGACCCGCCGGAGCCGCCGACCTGGGCCCTCGCCCCCGTCTCGCGCCCCACGCCTGACCCGCCGACCTGGGCCCTCGCCCCCGTCCCGCGCCCCACGCCTGACCCGCCGGAGCCGCCGACCTGGGCCCTCGCCCCCGTCCCGCGCCCCACGCCTGACCCGCCGGAGCCGCCGACCTGGGCCCTCGCCCCCGTCCCGCGCCCCACGCCTGACCCGCCAACGCCGCCGACCTGGTCCCTCGCCCCCGTCCCGCGCCCCACGCCTGACCCGCCAACGCCGCCGACCTGGTCCCTCACCCCCGTCCCGCGCCCCACGCCTGACCCGCCGGCAATACAACTCACCTGGACCCCGACCTCCGTCCCCGGCGAGGGACCTCCTCACTGTCCCAGCGCTCGCACTGACCTGCCGGTCCCCAGCGAGGGAGCTCCGCGCGGTCCTAGCGCCCGCGGCCCTGGAGCTCGCACCAAAGGAACTCCGCGCGGTCCTAGCGCCCGCGGCCCGGGAACTCCGCGCGGTCCTAGCGCCCCCCAGACCCCCCAGCACTCAATGTGCGACCCGCAGACGCCGCCATTTTGGGTCCCGACCACCACGAGGGGAGGAGGGGCCCCGCCATCTTGGACCGCCCCCGACCTGTACGACGCATGGGGGCGGCCATTTTGTCCACCCCCGACGCCATCTTGTGACCCCTCATCTACGGGCGAGGTATGGGGGCGGCCATTTTATCCATCCCCGACGTCCTCTTGGACGGCAACAACGGACCCCACCCCACTACTACAACCACGGCTCGCTTCGGTTACGCTCGATCAGGCTCGGCCCCGGACTCTCCAGACGACGACGACAACGGTCCTAATTAACGGCCACGAGACGCCATGCCTAGTCGACTCCGGGAGCACGGAAAGTTTTATACATCCCGACACGGTAAGACGCTGTTCCTTAACTACCTACCCCAGCGCACAAAAGATTTGCCTAGCCGCAGGATCCCACTCCGTATAGATCCAGGGATTCTGCATAGTTACCCTAACGGTACAGGGGAGGGAATTCAAAAACTACAAACTTAACGTCCTTCCCCAACTCTGTGCCCCCACCTTGCTGGGCTTAGATTTTCAATGTAACCTACAGAGCCTTACGTTTAAATTCGGCGGCCCCATACCCCCACTCACTATCTGCGGCCTCGCCACCCTCAAGGTGCAACCCCCGTCCTTGTTTGCGAACCTCACCCCGGATTGCAAACCCGTCGCCACTAGGAGCAGACGGTACAGCGCCCAGGACCGGACCTTCATTCGCTCCGAAGTCCAGCGGCTACTAAAGGAGGGCATAATCCAGGCCAGCAATAGTCCCTGGAGAGCGGAGGTGGTAGTAGTGAAGACAGGGGAGAAACAAAGGATGGTCATTGACTATAGCCAGACCATCAACAGGTACACACAACTAGACGCGTACCCTCTCCCCCGCATATCCGACATGGTCAATCGGATTGCCCAGTATAAAGTCTTCTCCACCGTGGACCTCAAGTCCGCCTACCATCAGCTCCCCATCCGCCCAAGTGACCGCAAGTACACAGCCTTCGAGGCAGACGGGCGATTATACCACTTCCTAAGGGTCCCTTTTGGCGTCACAAACGGCGTCTCGGTCTTCCAACGGGAAATGGACCGAATGGTTGATCAACATGGGTTACGGGCCACGTTCCCGTACCTCGACAATGTAACCATCTGCGGCCACGATCAGCAGGACCACGACGCCAACCTCCAAAAATTCCTCCAGACTGCCAAAGCCTTGAACCTCACGTACAACGAGGACAAGTGCGTTTTTAGCACCGATCGGCTAGCCATTCTGGGCTACATAGTGCGCAATGGGATAATAGGCCCCGACCCCGAACGTATGCGCGCCCTCATGGAATTTCCCCTCCCGCACTGCCCAAAAGCCCTGAAACGCTGCCTGGGGTTCTTTTCATACTACGCCCAGTGGGTCCCCCAGTACGCAGACAAGGCCCGCCCCCTAATACAGACCACGGCTTTCCCGCTGTCGACAGAGGCTTGCCAGGCTTTCAGCCGCATCAAAGCGGACATCGCAAAGGCCACGATGCGCGCCATCGACGAGTCCCTCCCCTTCCAGGTCGAGAGCGACGCCTCTGACGTCGCTCTCGCGGCTACCCTTAACCAAGCGGGCAGACCCGTGGCCTTTTTCTCCCGAACCCTCCACGCCTCAGAAATCCGCCACTCCTCAGTGGAAAAGGAAGCCCAAGCCATAGTGGAGGCTGTGCGACATTGGAGGCATTACCTGGCCGGCAGGAGATTCACTCTCCTCACTGACCAACGGTCGGTTGCCTTCATGTTCGATAATGCACAGCGGGGCAAGATCAAGAACGACAAGATCTTGCGGTGGAGGATCGAACTCTCCACCTTCAACTATGAGATCTTGTACCGGCCCGGAAAGCTGAACGAGCCGTCTGATGCCCTATCCCGCGGGACATGTGCCAACGCACAAATTGACCGCCTCCAAGCCCTCCACGAGGACCTCTGCCACCCGGGGGTCACTCGGTTTTACCACTTCATCAAGTCCCGCAATCTCCCCTACTCCTTAGAGGAGGTCCGTACAGTCACAAGAGACTGCCACATCTGCGCAGAATGCAAACCGCATTTTTTCAGGCCAGATGGAGCGCACCTGATTAAGGCTTCCCGTCCCTTTGAACGCCTCAGTCTCGATTTCAAAGGGCCCCTCCCCTCCACCGACCGCAACGCGTATTTCCTTAATGTAGTGGACGAATACTCCCGCTTCCCTTTTGCCATTCCCTGCTCCGACATGACCGCGGCCACAGTCATTAAAGCCCTGAACAGCATATTCACACTGTTCGGTTACCCCGCATACGTCCACAGCGACAGGGGGTCCTCTTTCATGAGTGACGAGCTGCGCCAGTTCCTGCTCAGCAAGGGTATAGCTTCAAGCAGGATGACCAGCTACAACCCCCGGGGGAACGGGCAAGTAGAAAGGGAGAACGGCACGGTCTGGAAGGCCGTCCTACTGGCTCTACGGTCCAGGGATCTCCCAGTTTCACGGTGGCAGGAGGTCCTCCCGGACGCTCTCCATTCCATCCGGTCGTTATTATGTACGAGCACTAATCAAACGCCTCACGAGCGTCTCCTTGTCTTCCCTAGGAGGTCCTCCTCTGGAACGTCGCTGCCGACCTGGCTGGCGGCCCCAGGACCCATCCTGCTCCGAAAGCACGTGCGGGCACATAAGGCGGACCCGTTGGTCGAAAGGGTTCACCTCCTCCACGCAAACCCCCAGTACGCCTACGTGGAGTACCCCGACGGCCGACAGGACACGGTCTCCCTGCGGGATCTGGCGCCCGCCGGCACCACGCACACCCCCCCGGCACCATCAACCCAACCGCCCCCCTTCCTGCCTCCGCCGCACCCCGCGACCGCCCCCTTCCCAGGAGGATCAGCCCCCCTCCCCTTTGCACCGACAGCTAAAACCGTGCGGTTCCCGGAGGCGACAACGCTGGTACAAGCACCACCACCACCGCCGGGGCCGAGGCGATCGACACGGACGACCAGACCGCCCGACCGACTCGTGGCGTCGATGTAAAACAAAGATGGACTGTCCAATGAACATTTTGTTTTCATATATCCTCTGTAAATAGTTGTAACAGGACGATACTGTCCAATACGGTCCTACCATGTAACTGTTCTCTCCTCCCAGGACCAGTACTGTAAACCCTTACCACCATACGAAGCATCACCCCGCCGGGTTCATTTTTGACAAGGGGTGAATGTGGTAGTATGTATTGGGGGTCATGTGGGACTGGAAGCCCTAATGTCATTGGCTGACAGATCCCGGGTCCTGGTTGGCCGTTGACCTCATACTCCGCCCTGAAGGCGAAGTATAAGAAGCCGGTGCCTTCCCCCGCATGCCAGTTTACTATCGGGCTGCTGGGGAACAGACACGCTTAATAAAGCCTCATCGACTTCTCTCTGTTTGTCTCACGGAGTCTTTGTGCGCCACAGATAGATTTTTGTTATTAAAGGGATATGTACCAAAGGCAGGTATATGGAGTGAGGTCACGGATCAGCCATGATCTCATTGAGTGGTGGGACAGGATCAAGGGGCTGAATGGCCTACTCCTGTTGCTATGTTCCTATGAAGACCAACACGGGTTTGATGATGGAGACACACTGGGCGTCATTCTCCGACCCCCCAGAGGGTTGGAGAATGGCCATTGGCCGCCGTGAATCCGGCCCCCGCCGGTTGCCGAAGTCTCCGAAGGGAGAAAAGTCGGCAGGGCTTTAATGGCGCCCCGCCGTCGGAGAATGGCACGGGTCTGCGCAAGGCAGCCGATTTTCGGCCTGCCGATATTCTCCCTTCCGGATGGGCCGAAGTCCCGTCGACGTGATGACCGTTCACGTCGACGTAAATCAAACCTCCTTTTCATCGGCGTGACCCTGTGCTCCAGGTTCACGCCGACCAGCGTGGAGGTGAGTGACGGCCTGGGGGGTTGGCTCTGGGCAGACGATGGCGTGGCCGCAGTCTGAATGTGTGGGGAGAGGTGTGTCCCGGGATGTGTGTGTAGGTGCGGCGGGGGGGGTGGATAGAGTGGGCTGGGCTCCGGGGGAGTGCCGGGAGGAGGGTCCATGCCGGGGAGGAGGTTGGGGGGGTCCGTGCCGGGGGGGGACGGGGGGGTCCGTGCCGGGGAGGAGGTTGGGGGGGTCCGTGCCAGGGAGGGGGATGGGGGTCCGTGCCGGGGAGGAGGATGGGGGGGTCCGTGCCAGGGAGGAGGTTGGGGGGTCTGTGCCGGGGAGGAAGTTGGGGGGGGTCCGTGCCGGGGAGGGGGATGGGGGGTCCGTGCCGGGGAGGAGGATGGGGGGTCCGTGCCGGGGAGGAGGTTGGGGGGGTCCCTGCCGGGGAGGGGAATGGGGGGTCTGTGCCGGGGAGGAGGTTGGGGTCCGTGCCGGGGAGGAGGTTGGGGGGGTCCGTGCCAGGGAGGGGGATGGGGGTCCGTGCCGGGGAGGAGGATGGGGGGGTCCGTGCCAGGGAGGAGGTTGGGGGGTCTGTGCCGGGGAGGAAGTTGGGGGGGGTCCGTGCCGGGGAGGGGGATGGGGGGTCCGTGCCGGGGAGGAGGATGGGGGGTCCGTGCCGGGGAGGAGGTTGGGGGGGTCCCTGCCGGGGAGGGGAATGGGGGGTCTGTGCCGGGGAGGAGGTTGGGGTCCGTGCCGGGGAGGAGGTTGGGGGGGGTTCGTGCCGGGGAGGGGGATGGGGGTGGGTCCGTGCCGGGGAGGAGGTTGGGGGGGTCCGTGCCGGGGAGGGGGATGGGGGGGGTCCGTGCCGGGGAGGAGGTTGGGGGGGTCCGTGCCGGGGAGGGGAATGGGGGGTCCGTGCCGGGGAGGGGGATGCGAGGGCAAGTGAGTTGGTCCACCTGGCCAGGTGCCAGCCTCCAACAGTTGGACCCATGCGGTCCATGCCACCTGGCTGGGGGGAGGAGGGGATATGGGCAATGATGACATGTCGTCGTTCCCCTCCCCCCCACCAGTCCGTCATGTTTTCCGATCATCCAGCGATGTTGGCCGCCGTGGCGGCAGCCGCTAATGTCTATGTTGCCCTGGATGAGGAGGAGGAGGAGGAGCGTGCCAGAGAGGCGGCGCAGGCTGCCGCAGAGGGACAGGCGGCAGCCGCCCAGGCTGGAGGGACACCTGACCGACAGGACGAGGAGGGGGAGGAGGACGCCGCGGCCCCACGTCAACGGAGGCACCCGAGGGCGCCCCGTGTGTACCGGCCCCGGCAGTCATACCAGGACCTCACGGACCGGGAATGCAGGAGGAGACTCCGGATGAGGCGGGAAACCGTGGCACACATCTGCCACCTGCTGGCACACCTGTCACCGCGTGGCACTGGCAGGGGACACCCTCTCCCTGTGTCCGTCAAGGTTACGGTGGCCCTGAACTTTTATGCAACGGGGTCATCCAGGCACCGAGTGGGGACCTGTCCGGCATATCGCAGACATCGGTGCATCGGTGCATCCGGGCAGTGACGGTCATCCATCCCCGGCATGTACGAGGGACGCCATCCCCGGCTGAGGGGCTGGTTGCTGGGCGACAGGGGCTACCCATTGCGATCGTGGCTGATGACGCCTATACGGAGGCCATGCAATGAGGCGGAGAACCTCTACATTGATGCCCATGTAGCGACAAGGGGAGTGATAGAGAGGTGCTTTGGCGTGCTGAAGATGTGTTTCAGGTGCCTCCAGTATCGATCAGATAGGGTCGGTCGCATCATTGTGGTGTGCTGCGTCCTGCACAACATAGTCCAGCAGAGGGGTGATGTGCCGCAGGCAGAGGAGGGCGGAGTGAAGGAGTAGCAGGAAGAGGCGCAGTCCTCCCCAGATGAGGGGGATGGGGGTAATGGTCAGGGCAGACGGGGTAGACACAGGCGGGTGGCTGTCCACCGTTACCGGCTGGCCCAGCGGGCACGGGACAGACTGATAACCGCCCGCTTCACTGACTAGATGGGCGTGGGAATCGGGTAGTATGGCCACAAACCGCACACCATGGCAACAGCCGACCACCCACACCCCCCACCTATCCACACACCCAGCAGCCTCACCCCCCTCCCCGACCCCACCCACCACACCCTCATGCACACCACCCCCCCCATTGCCGATCCACCTGCGGCACAACGGGCCGGGCTCACACAGTTGTGGGTGGACGCGTGTCTATTGCAGGCCATGGAGGATGATGACAACCCGCCCTGCGGTGAGCTCCTGGCTCCACATCGTTGGACTATGTCTGACCCATGGCCACAGTACCGCCATCCACCCGGACCATCCCTGCATGCGGCTGTGACACTGCAGCGCACGGTCCCGTCCTCTGCCCGGGGGGATGTTGATGGCGGCCCAGGGGGAACGGGGCAGACTCACCTGGGGCTGAGGTAAGACCACCCCTCACACACACACTTGCGCTCAACGTACATGACACCCCCGCACGCTTTGGACAGAGCACAAAGGCAGCTTCTGTAGGTGTAACATTGACTTTAATAACCAAAGGAGTTCATGCACGTGCCCTAGACCCTAAAACTCATCTGTGCCCTGCACCCGTGCCAGCTTACTCAGTGTCTAATTGTTTGGCCTTACGGGCCCTTTGACTACGTCTACATGGTTCCCCAGACGGTACAGCAGAACTGGAGGTGGACTCCTGTGATTCCTGCCCTCTGACACTGGATCCCTTTGGCGGCCGTTTCCTGGGGCGTCCTGGCCTAGATGGGCCAGGCTGCGGCCCGGGCGACTGGGATGGCGAGCTGCCAGCCTGTCCTGCCCGTTGCCCACCCGATGCACCTGGGACGGAAGGGGGGGAGTCCGAGGTGTCGCGGTGTTCCCGGACCTCCCCTACAGGGGGACCCGGGACGGACCACACCACCTCCTCCTCCCTCGGGGTGCCCGATGGCCCCCAGGCCTCTACATGGGTGGGGGATGCGAACGGACTGGCCATCCGACGCCCCTCCGGCATCTGGCGCTGCCAGTCCTGGAGGCCCGTGCTGGTATCGACAGGGGTCTGCAGGTTTGCAGCCATGGAGCCCAGGGGGTTGGCAAACCCTGTCTGTGACAGTGCGACGCCGGCTCGCACATGACCACTGGCGCCGATGCCCTCAGCAATGGCCTGCAGAGACTGGGCCATGGCCTGCAGAGACTGGACCATGGCCTGCTGAGACTGGGCTATGGCCTGCTGAGACTGGGCCATGGCCTGCTGAGACTGGGCTATGGTGTTGAGCGCCTCTGCCATCTGGCGCTGGCACTGGCTCATGGCCTCCTGTGAGAGGGCAGCCATGTCCTGGGCCACAGACGCCGCCTGCACGGAAAGCCCCAGGCCTCGCAAACCGTTCCCCATGTCTGACACCGTCGCTCCCATTGCCTCCACCACGGACGCCACCCATGCGGTGTCGGCCTGGGTGGCACGTATGACCGGCACCACTTCCACCTGGACGCGGGTGGACTCCTCCACCTGCGACCGCAGCCGCCGCAAGCCGGCCGTCACCCTCTTCGCTCGATCCCGGGTCGGTGGTTGCATCGGATCTATGTGTGGGTGTGGTAACTCCAGGAACCCGGGATCCATCTGGGCGGCAGATGTTCGCTTGGGCTGGGCTGCCCTCCGACCGCCCGGCCCCTCTGCTGCTCCTACCTCCACCTGCTGTACCGGGACGGCTGTGTTGTGCGCACCAGTGGGTGTACCAGACGCCTCATCACTAAAGTGCCCAACCGAGGTGAGTGTTTCTGCGATGGTGGAGGGTGTTGGTGACAGCAGTGGCGTTGTGTCGTGCTCTTCGTCCCACTCTGAGTCCATGGCACTTTGGGGTGGGGATTCGTCTCCACCCATCCACTCTGAGTCACTGTCCGGTATTTTGTCTTCCTGGGCAGTGCTGTCCCGGGTAGTGGTGTCCTGGGTAGTGGTGTCCTGGGTAGTGGTGTCCTGGGTAGTGGTGTCCTGGGTAGTGGTGTCCTGGCTCGGATGTGACGGGGGCCTGTGGCTGCCCCCCTCGTCGCTGGGTGGTCGCTCCCGCACGTGACGGGGGTGTCGTCTGCCTGTTGCTCCAGGTCTCTCCGTCTCCCGTGGTGTGCGAGGGGCATCCTGCGGGTGTTGCATGCTGGAGGGTCCGGGTCTCTCTGTCTCCCGTGGCCTCCGAGGGGCATCCTGCGGGCGTCGCATGCTGGAGGGTCCGGGTCTCTCTGTCTCCCATGGCCTCTGAGGGACATCCTGCGGGCGTCGCATGCTGGAGGGTCCGGGTCTCTCCGTCTCCCGTGGCCTCCGAGGGGCATCCTGCGGGCGGTTTGCATCTGCGGAGATGGGTGCCTGGACGTTTGGTCCTGCGATACACAATGAAGCATGCATGGTTATACACGCAGGCAGTGATCAGGTGATATGGGGGAGGGGGATATAGGGGAGGGGGGATATGGGGATGGGCTGTCGGTGGCTCACTTGCTAGTACGCCCCCGACCTCTGCATCAGCAACCTCCCGGTCCTCAGGTCCGCCAGCCAGTTCCAGGGCCCTTTCCTTGTGTTTGGTCAGTGGCCTCTCATCAGTGGGGCCTCCTCCAGTCCTCACATGCTCCCTATTGTTGTGTGCGCGCTTCTCCTGTGGGGTAGGGTGGGTGGTGGCAGGGGTAAAAGGCAACACTGTTAGGCAGGTATATTAATGCACGCCATCGGTTGCGCGTGCATTGCAGAGGTTAAGGTTCGGGCTGGATTCACTTGGGGATATGGGGGGAGGGGGGATATGGGGAGGAGCGGATATGGGGAGGGGGATATGGGGAGGGGGATATGGGGAGGGGGCATATGGGGAGGGGGGATATGGGGGATATGGGGAGGGGGGACATGGGGGAGGAGGGATATGGGGGAGGGGGGATATGGGGGAGGGGGGATATGGGGGAGGAGGATATGGGGAGGGGGGATATGGGGGATATGGGGGAGGGGGGATATGGGGGAGGGCGGATATGGGGAGGGGGATATGGGGGAGGGGGGATATGGGGAGGGGGATATGGGGAGGGGAGGGGCCGTATAGGGGATATGGGGAAGGGGGGATATGGGGGAGGCGTCTATTGGGGAGGGGGGATATGGGGGATATGGGGAGGGGGATATGGGGGAGGGGGGATATGGGGGAGGGGGGATATGGGGGAGGGGGGATATGGGGGATGGGGATATGGGGGAGGGGGGATATGGGGGAGGGGGGATATGGGGGAGGGGGATATGGACGAGGGGGGATATGGGGAGGGGGATATGGGGAGGGGGGATATGGGGGAGGGGGGATATGGGGGAGGGGGGATATGGGGGAGGTTCACCGTGCCTGCTCTGACGAGGTAGTTCACCTTCTTGTGGCACTGGGTGCCTGTCCGCGGTGTCAGGGCCGCAGCGGTGACGGCCTCTGCCACTTCCCTCCACAGACGCCGGCTGTGGCGTGGGACAACTCTGCGGCCGTGCCCGGGATACAGGGTGTCCCTCCTCTGCTCCACTGCGTCCAGGAGCGCCTCCACATCCCGTGACTCGAACCTCGGGGCTGAGCGGCGGCCAGCCATCCAGTCGGGTGTTCCGGTCGGGTGTTGCGGTCGGGTGGGGGGGAGCAGCGCGGCCTTATGAGCCGTCACGCCGTGCGGCGCGTATGACGCTGCACGGCGTGAACCACGTGCGCAAGCGCGGATCCCGTTACGTCGCTGCTAGCCCATTTCGGGCCGGAGACTTTCGACCCATTTTTCCGCTGTGACACAAGTTGGATTTGCGCAGTTTTTTGCGCCGATCGGCGGACTTTGCGCCGATAACGGAGAATTTTGCCCACTGTTTCTTGCACACATTCAGATCTGGCACTACGCATATCTTGGAAGATAGCGTGCAGGTGGCATCTGTATGTGGTGAGACACCGGGCACAAGTGTGCTGCAGCCAGGGAAGGGATACAAAGATAACCCAAATCCCAGCTCCCTGGAAGGTGAGATCACGCCTTACTCGCCTGTGGAGGAAAACTTTGGCCAGCACCAATATGACACAGACCTTTGCGCAGAACTTGGAGTCCATTGTCTCCAGCGTGAACCTGGACCGACAGCTCCATTTGCGCACGCAGCCAATCAACCACAATGCAGAAACTGAGGGCACGGACCTTAACCTCAGTCACAGCACAGGCAGCAGCAACCCAGCCTCTCTCAGTCACAGCACAGGCAGCAGCAACCCAGCGTCTCTCAGTCACAGCACAGACAGCAGCAACCCAGCGTCTCTCAGTCACAGCCCAGGCAGCAGCAACCCAGCGTCTCTCAGTCACAGCCCAGGCAGCAGCAACCCAGCGTCTCTCAGTCACAGTACAGGCAGCAGCAACCCAGCCTCTCTCAGTCACAGCACAGGCAGCAGCAACACAGCGTCTCTCAGATACAGCACAGGCAGCAGCAACCCAGCGTCTCTCAGTCACAGCACAGGCAGCAGCAACCCAGCGTTTCTCAGACACAGCACAGGCAGCAGCAACCCAGCATCTCTCAGTCACAGCACAGGCAGCAGCAACCCAGCGTCTCTCAGACACAGCACAGGCAGCAGCAACCCAGCGTCTCTCAGTCACAGCACAGGCAGCAGCAACCCAGCGTCTCTCAGACACAGCACAGGCAGCAGCAACCCAGCGTCTCTCAGTCACAGCACAGACAGCAGCAACCCAGCGTCTCTCAGTCACAGCACAGGCAGCAGAAACCCAGCGTCTCTCAGACACAGCACAGGCAGCAGCAACCCAGCGTCTCTCAGTCACAGCACAGGCAGCAGCTCAGCGTCTCTCAGTCACAGCACAGGCAGCAGCAACCCAGCGTCTCTCAGTCACAGCACAGGCAGCAGCAACCCAGCGTCTCTCAGTCACAGCACAGGCAGCAGCAACCCAGCGTCTCTCAGTCACAGCACAGGCAGCAGCAACCCAGCATCTCAGTCACAGCACAGGCAGCAGCAACCCAGCGTCTCTCAGACACAGCACAGGCAGCAGCAACCCAGCGTCTCTCAGTCACAGCACAGGCAGCAGCTCAGCGTCTCTCAGTCACAGCACAGGCAGCAGCAACCCAGCATCTCAGTCACAGCACAGGCAGCAGCAACCCAGCGTCTCTCAGTCACAGCACAGACAGCAGCAACCCAGCGTCTCTCAGTCACAGCACAGGCAGCAGCAACCCAGCATCTCAGTCACAGCACAGGCAGCAGCAACCCAGCGTCTCTCAGACACAGCACAGGCAGCAGCAACCCAGCGTCTCTCAGACACAGCACAGGCAGCAGCAACCCAGCGTCTCTCAGACACAGCACAGGCAGCAGCAACCCAGCGTCTCTCAGACACAGCACAGGCAGCAGCAACTCAGCGTCTCTCAGTCACAGCACAGGCAGCAGCAACCCAGCGTCTCTCAGTCACAGCACAGGCAGCAGCAACCCAGCGTCTCTCAGTCACAGCACAGACAGCAGCAACCCAGCGTCTCTCAGTCACAGCACAGGCAGCAGCAACCCAGCATCTCAGTCACAGCACAGGCAGCAGCAACCCAGCATCTCAGTCACAGCACAGGCAGCAGCAACCCAGCGTCTCTCAGATACAGCACAGGCAGCAGCAACCCAGCGTCTCTCAGTCACAGCCCAGGCAGCAGCAACCCAGCGTCTCTCAGTCACAGTACAGGCAGCAGCAACCCAGCCTCTCTCAGTCACAGCACAGGCAGCAGCAACACAGCGTCTCTCAGACACAGCACAGGCAGCAGCAACCCAGCGTCTCTCAGTCACAGCACAGGCAGCAGCAACCCAGCGTCTCTCAGACACAGCACAGGCAGCAGCAACCCAGCGTCTCTCAGTCACAGCACAGGCAGCAGCAACCCAGCGTTTCTCAGACACAGCACAGGCAGCAGCAACCCAGCATCTCTCAGTCACAGCACAGGCAGCAGCAACCCAGCGTCTCTCAGACACAGCACAGGCAGCAGCAACCCAGCGTCTCTCAGTCACAGCACAGGCAGCAGCAACCCAGCGTCTCTCAGACACAGCACAGGCAGCAGCAACCCAGCGTCTCTCAGTCACAGCACAGACAGCAGCAACCCAGCGTCTCTCAGTCACAGCACAGGCAGCAGCAACCCAGCGTCTCTCAGACACAGCACAGGCAGCAGCAACCCAGCGTCTCTCAGTCACAGCACAGACAGCAGCAACCCAGCGTCTCTCAGTCACAGCACAGGCAGCAGCAACCCAGCGTCTCTCAGACACAGCACAGGCAGCAGCAACCCAGTGTCTCTCAGTCACAGCACAGGCAGCAGCAACCCAGTGTCTCTCAGTCACAGCACAGGCAGCAGCAACCCAGCATCTCAGTCACAGCACAGGCAGCAGCAACCCAGCGTCTCTCAGACACAGCACAGGCAGCAGCAACCCAGCGTCTCTCAGTCACAGCACAGGCAGCAGCAACACAGCGTCTCTCAGACACAGCACAGGCAGCAGCAACCCAGCATCCCAGTCACAGCACAGGCAGCAGCAACCCAGCGTCTCTCAGACACAGCACAGGCAGCAGCAACCCAGCGTCTCTCAGTCACAGCACAGGCAGCAGCAACCCAGCGTCTCTCAGTCACAGCACAGGCAGCAGCAACCCAGCGTCTCTCAGACACAGCACAGGCAGCAGCAACCCAGCATCCCAGTCACAGCACAGGCAGCAGCAACCCAGCGTCTCTCAGACACAGCACAGGCAGCAGCAACCCAGCGTCTCTCAGTCACAGCACAGGCAGCAGCAACCCAGCATCCCAGTCACAGCACAGGCAGCAGCAACCCAGCGTCTCTCAGTCACAGCACAGGCAGCAGCAACCCAGCATCCCAGTCACAGCACAGGCAGCAGCAACACAGCGTCTCTCAGTCACAGCACAGGCAGCAGCAACCCAGCGTCTCTCAGTCACAGCACAGGCAGCAGCAGCCCAGCGTCTCTCAGTCACAGCACAGGCAGCAGCAACCCAGCGTCTCTCAGTCACAGCACAAGCAGCAGCAACACAGCGTCTCTCAGTCACAGCACAGGCAGCAGCAACCCAGCGTCTCTCAGTCACAGCACAGGCAGCAGCAGCCCAGCGTCTCTCAGTCACAGCACAGGCAGCAGCAACCCAGCGTCTCTCAGTCACAGCACAAGCAGCAGCAACCCAGCGTCTCTCAGTCACAGCACAGGCAGCAGCAGCCCAGCGTCTCTCAGTCACAGCACAGGCAGCAGCAACCCAGCGTCTCTCAGTCACAGCACAGGCAGCAGCAACCCAGCGTCTCGCAGTCACAGCACAGGCAGCAGCAACCCAGCGTCTCTCAGTCACAGCACAGGCAGCAGCAACCCAGCGTCTCGCAGTCACAGCACAGGCAGCAGCAACCCAGCGTCTCTCAGTCACAGCACAGGCAGCAGCAACCCAGCGTCTCGCAGTCACAGCACAGGCAGCAGCAACCCAGCCTCTCTCAGTCACAGCACAGGCAGCAGCAACTCAGCGTCTCTCAGTCACAGCACAGGCAGCAGCAACCCAGCGTCTCTCAGTCACAGCACAGGCAGCAGCAACCCAGCGTCTCGCAGTCACAGCACAGGCAGCAGCAACCCAGCGTCTCTCAGTCACAGCACAGGCAGCAGCAACCCAGCGTCTCTCAGTCACAGCACAGGCAGCAGCAACCCAGCGTCTCTCAGTCACAGCACAGGCAGCAGCAACCCAGCGTCTCTCAGTCACAGCACAGGCAGCAGCAACCCAGCGTCTCTCAGTCACAGCACAGGCAGCAGCAAGATGTCATCTCTCAGTCACAACACAGGCAGCAGCAAGATGTCATCTCTCAGTCACAACACAGGCAGCAGCAACACAGCGTCTCTCAGTCACAGCACAGGCAGCAGCAACCCAGCCTCTCTCAGTCACAGCACAGGCAGCAGCAACCCAGCGTCTCTCAGTCACAGCACAGGCAGCAGCAACCCAGCGTCTCTCAGTCACAGCACAGGCAGCAGCAACCCAGCGTCTCTCAGTCACAGCACAGGCAGCAGCAACCCAGCGTCTCTCAGTCACAGCACAGGCAGCAGCAACCCAGCGTCTCTCAGTCACATCACAGGCAGCAGCAACCCAGCATCTCTCAGTCACAGCACAGGCAGCAGCAACCCGGCGTCTCTCATTCACAGCACAGGCAGCAGCAACCCAGCGTCTCTCAGTCACAGCACAGGCAGCAGCAACACAGCGTCTCTCAATCACAGCACAGGCAGCAGCAACACAGCGTCTCTCAGTCACAGCACAGGCAGCAGCAACCCAGCGTCTCTCAGTCACAGCACAGGCAGCAGCAACCCAGCGTCTCGCAGTCACAGCACAGGCAGCAGCAACCCAGCGTCTCTCAGTCACAGCACAGGCAGCAGCAACCCAGCGTCTCTCAGTCACAGCACAGGCAGCAGCAACCCAGCGTCTCTCAGTCACAGCACAGGCAGCAGTAACCCAGCGTCTCTCAGTCACAGCACAGGCAGCAGTAACCCAGCGTCTCTCAGTCACAGCACAGGCAGCAGCAACCCAGCCTCTCTCAGTCACAGCACAGGCAGCAGCAACCCAGCGTCTCTCAGGCACAGCACAGGCAGCAGCAACCCAGCGTCTCTCAGTCACAGCACAGGCAGCAGCAACCCAGCCTCTCTCAGTCACAGCACAGGCAGCAGCAACCCAGCGTCTCTCAGTCACAGCACAGGCAGCAGTAACCCAGCGTCTCTCAGTCACAGCACAGGCAGCAGCAACCCAGCGTCTCTCAGTCACAGCACAGGCAGCAGCAACCCAGCGTCTCGCAGTCACAGCACAGGCAGCAGCAACCCAGCGTCTCTCAGTCACAGCACAGGCAGCAGCAACCCAGCGTCTCTCAGTCACAGCACAGGCAGCAGCAACCCGGCGTCTCTCAGTCACAGCACAGGCAGCAGCAACCCAGCGTCTCTCAGTCACAGCACAGGCAGCAGCAACCCAGCGTCTCTCAGTCACATCACAGGCAGCAGCAACCCAGCGTCTCTCAGACACAGCACAGGCAGCAGCAACCCAGCGTCTCTCAGTCACAGCACAGGCAGCAGCAACCCGGCGTCTCTCAGTCACAGCACAGGCAGCAGCAACCCAGCGTCTCTCAGTCACAGCACAGGCAGCAGCAACCCAGCGTCTCTCAGTCACAGCACAGGCAGCAGCAACCCAGCGTCTCTCAGTCCAGCACAGGCAGCAGCAACCCAGCGTCTCTCAGTCACAGCACAGACAGCAGCAACCCAGCGTCTCTCAGTCACAGCACAGGCAGCAGCAACCCAGCGTCTCTCAGTCACAGCACAGGCAGCAGCAACCCAGCGTCTCTCAGTCACAGCACAGGCAGCAGCAACCCAGCGTCTCTCAGTCACAGCACAGGCAGCAGCAACCCAGCGTCTCTCAGTCACAGCACAGGCAGCAGCAACCCAGCGTCTCTCAGTCACAGCACAGGCAGCAGCAACCCAGCGTCTCTCAGTCACAGCACAGGCAGCAGCAACCCAGCGTCTCTCAGTCACGGCACAGGCAGCAGCAACCCAGCGTCTCTCAGTCAGAGCACAGGCAGCAGCAACCCAGCGTCTCTCAGTCACAGCACAGGCAGCAGCAACCCAGCGTCTCTCAGTCACAGCACAGGCAGCAGCAACCCAGCGTCTCTCAGTCACAGCACAGGCAGCAGCAACCCAGCGTCTCTCAGTCACAGCACAGGCAGCAGCACAGGCAGCAGCAACCCAGCGTCTCTCAGTCACAGCACAGGCAGCAGCAACCCAGCGTCTCTCAGTCACAGCACAGGCAGCAGCAACCCAGCGTCTCTCAGTCACAGCACAGGCAGCAGCAACCCAGCGTCTCTCAGTCACAGCACAGGCAGCAACAACCCAGCCTCTCTCAGTCACAGCACAGGCAGCAGCAACCCAGCGTCTCTCAGTCACAGCACAGGCAGCAGCAAGCCAGCGTCTCTCAGTCACAGCACAGGCAGCAGCAACCCAGCGTCTCTCAGTCACAGCACAGGCAGCAGCAACCCAGCGTCTCTCAGTCACAGCACAGGCAGCAGCAACCCAGCGTCTCTCAGTCACAGCACAGGCAGCAGCAACCCAGCGTCTCTCAGTCACAGCACAGGCAGCACCAACTCAGCCTCACTCAGTCACAGCCCAGGCAGCAGCAACTCAGCGTCTCTCAGTCACAGCACAGGCAGCAGCAACCCAGCGTCTCTCAGTCACAGCACAGGCAGCACCAACCCAGCGTCTCTCAGTCACAGCACAGGCAGCAGTAACCCAGCGTCTCTCAGTCACAGCACAGGCAGCAGCAACCCAGCGTCTCTCAGTCCAGCACAGGCAGCAGCAACCCAGCGTCTCTCAGTCACAGCACAGACAGCAGCAACCCAGCGTCTCTCAGTCACAGCACAGGCAGCAGCAACCCAGCGTCTCTCAGTCACAGCACAGGCAGCAGCAACCCAGCGTCTCTCAGTCACAGCACAGGCAGCAGCAACCCAGCGTCTCTCAGTCACAGCACAAGCAGCAGCAACCCAGCGTCTCTCAGTCACGGCACAGGCAGCAGCAACCCAGCGTCTCTCAGTCAGAGCACAGGCAGCAGCAACCCAGCGTCTCTCAGTCACAGCACAGGCAGCAGCAACCCAGCGTCTCTCAGTCACAGCACAGGCAGCAGCAACCCAGCGTCTCTCAGTCACAGCACAGGCAGCAGCAACCCAGCGTCTCTCAGTCACAGCACAGGCAGCAGCACAGGCAGCAGCAACCCAGCGTCTCTCAGTCACAGCACAGGCAGCAGCAACCCAGCGTCTCTCAGTCACAGCACAGGCAGCAGCAACCCAGCGTCTCTCAGTCACAGCACAGGCAGCAGCAACCCAGCGTCTCTCAGTCACAGCACAGGCAGCAGCAACCCAGCGTCTCTCAGTCACAGCACAGGCAGCAACAACCCAGCGTCTCTCAGTCACAGCACAGGCAGCAGCAACCCAGCGTCTCTCAGTCACAGCACAGGCAGCAGCACAGGCAGCAGCAACCCAGCGTCTCTCAGTCACAGCACAGGCAGCAGCAACCCAGCGTCTCTCAGACACAGCACAGGCAGCAGCAACCCAGCGTCTCTCAGTCACAGCACAGGCAGCAGCAACCCAGCGTCTCTCAGTCACAGCACAGGCAGCAGCAACTCAGCGTCTCTCAGTCACAGCACAGGTAGCAGCAAGCTGGCATCTCTCAGTCACAGCACAGGCAGCAGCAACCCAGCGTCTCTCAGTCACAGCACAGGCAGCAGCAACCCAGCGTCTCTCAGTCACAGCACAGGCAGCAGCACAGGCAGCAGCAACCCAGCCTCTCTCAGTCACAGCACAGGCAGCAGCAACCCAGCGTCTCTCAGTCACAGCACAGGCAGCAGCAACCCAGCGTCTCTCAGTCACAGCACAGGCAGCAGCAACCCAGCGTCTCTCAGTCACAGCACAGGCAGCAGCAAGCTGGCATCTCTCAGTCACAGCACAGGCAGCAGCAACCCAGCATCTCTCAGTCACAGCACAGGCAGCAGCAACCCAGCGTCTCTCAGTCACAGCACAGGCAGCAGGAACCCAGCGTCTCTCAGTCACAGCACAGGCAGCAGCAAGCTGGCATCTCTCAGTCACAGCACAGGCAGCAGCTCAGCGTCTCTCAGTCACAGCACAGGCAGCAGCTCAGCGTCTCTCAGTCACAGCACAGGCAGCAGCAACCCAGCGTCTCTCAGTCACAGCACAGGCAGCAGCAACCCAGCGTCTCTCAGTCACAGCACAGGCAGCAGCAAGCTGGCATCTCTCAGTCACAGCACAGGCAGCAGCTCAGCGTCTCTCAGTCACAGCACAGGCAGCAGCAACCCAGCGTCTCTCAGTCACAGCCCAGGCAGCAGGAAGCCAGCGTCTCTCAGTCACAGCACAGGCAGCAGCAACCCAGCGACTCTCAGTCACAGCACAGGCAGCAGCAACCCAGCGTCTCTCAGTCACAGCACAGGCAGCAGCAACCGAGCGTCTCTCAGTCACAGCACAGGCAGCACCAACTCAGCCTCTCTCAGTCACAGCACAGGCAGCAGCAACCCAGCGTCTCTCAGTCACAGCACAGGCAGCAGCAACCCAGCGTCTCTCAGTCACAGCTCAGGCAGCACCAACCCAGCGTCTCTCAGTCACAGCACAGGCAGCAGTAACCCAGCGTCTCTCAGTCACAGCACAGGCAGCAGCAACCCAGCGTCTCTCAGTCCAGCACAGGCAGCAGCAACCCAGCGTCTCTCAGTCACAGCACAGACAGCAGCAACCCAGCGTCTCTCAGTCACAGCACAGGCAGCAGCAACCCAGCGTCTCTCAGTCACAGCACAGGCAGCAGCAACCCAGCGTCTCTCAGTCACAGCACAGGCAGCAGCAACCCAGCGTCTCTCAGTCACAGCACAGGCAGCAGCACAGGCAGCAGCAACCCAGCGTCTCTCAGTCACAGCACAGGCAGCAGCAACCCAGCGTCTCTCAGTCACAGCACAGGCAGCAGCAACCCAGCGTCTCTCAGTCACAGCACAGGCAGCAGCAACCCAGCGTCTCTCAGTCACAGCACAGGCAGCAACAACCCAGCGTCTCTCAGTCACAGCACAGGCAGCAGCAACCCAGCGTCTCTCAGTCACAGCACAGGCAGCAGCACAGGCAGCAGCAACCCAGCGTCTCTCAGTCACAGCACAGGCAGCAGCAACCCAGCGTCTCTCAGACACAGCACAGGCAGCAGCAACCCAGCGTCTCTCAGTCACAGCACAGGCAGCAGCAACCCAGCGTCTCTCGGTCACAGCACAGGCAGCAGCAACTCAGCGTCTCTCAGTCACAGCACAGGTAGCAGCAAGCTGGCATCTCTCAGTCACAGCACAGGCAGCAGCAACCCAGCGTCTCTCAGTCACAGCACAGGCAGCAGCAACCCAGCGTCTCTCAGTCACAGCACAGGCAGCAGCACAGGCAGCAGCAACCCAGCCTCTCTCAGTCACAGCACAGGCAGCAGCAACCCAGCCTCTCTCAGTCACAGCACAGGCAGCAGCAACCCAGCGTCTCTCAGTCACAGCACAGGCAGCAGCAACCCAGCGTCTCTCAGTCACAGCACAGGCAGCAGCAAGCTGGCATCTCTCAGTCACAGCACAGGCAGCAGCAACCCAGCATCTCTCAGTCACAGCACAGGCAGCAGCAACCCAGCGTCTCTCAGTCACAGCACAGGCAGCAGGAACCCAGCGTCTCTCAGTCACAGCACAGGCAGCAGCACAGGCAGCAGCAACCCAGCCTCTCTCAGTCACAGCACAGGCAGCAGCAACCCAGCGTCTCTCAGTCACAGCACAGGCAGCAGCAACCCAGCGTCTCTCAGTCACAGCACAGGCAGCAGCAACCCAGCGTCTCTCAGTCACAGCACAGGCAGCAGCAAGCTGGCATCTCTCAGTCACAGCACAGGCAGCAGCTCAGCGTCTCTCAGTCACAGCACAGGCAGCAGCTCAGCGTCTCTCAGTCACAGCACAGGCAGCAGCAACCCAGCGTCTCTCAGTCACAGCCCAGGCAGCAGGAAGCCAGCGTCTCTCAGTCACAGCACAGGCAGCAGCAACCCAGCGACTCTCAGTCACAGCACAGGCAGCAGCAACCCAGCGTCTCTCAGTCACAGCACAGGCAGCAGCAACCCAGCGTCTCTCAGTCACAGCACAGGCAGCAGCAACCCAGCGTCTCTCAGTCACAGCACAGGCAGCAGCAACTCAGCGTATCTCAGTCACAGCACAGGCAGCAGCAACCCAGCGTCTCTCAGTCACAGCACAGGCAGCAGCAACCCAGCGACGCTCAGTCACAACACAGGCAGCAGCAACCCAGCGTATCTCAGTCACAGCACAGGCAGCAGCAACCCAGCGTCTCTCAGTCACAGCACAGGCAGCAGCAAGCTGGCATCTCTCAGTCACAGCACAGGCAGCAGCTCAGCGTCTCTCAGTCACAGCACAGGCAGCAGCAACCCAGCGTCTCTCAGTCACAGCACAGGCAGCAGCAACCCAGCGTCTCTCAGTCACAGCACAGGCAGCAGCAACCCAGCGTCTCTCAGTCACAGCACAGGCAGCAGCAACCCAGCGTCTCTCAGTCACAGCACAGGCAGCAGCAACCCAGCGTCTCTCAGTCACGGCACAGGCAGCAGCAACCCAGCGTCTCTCAGTCACGGCACAGGCAGCAGCAACCCAGCGTCTCTCAGTCAGAGCACAGGCAGCAGCAACTCAGCGTCTCTCAGTCACAGCACAGGCAGCAGCAACCCAGCGTCTCTCAGTCACAGCACAGGCAGCAGCAACCCAGCGTCTCTCAGTCACAGCACAGGCAGCAGCAACCCAGCGTCTCTCAGTCACAGCACAGGCAGCAGCACAGGCAGCAGCAACCCAGCGTCTCTCAGTCACAGCACAGGCAGCAGCAACCCAGCGTCTCTCAGTCACAGCACAGGCAGCAGCAACCCAGCGTCTCTCAGTCACAGCACAGGCAGCAGCAACCCAGCGTCTCTCAGTCACAGCACAGGCAGCAGCAACCCAGCGTCTCTCAGTCACAGCACAGGCAGCAACAACCCAGCGTCTCTCAGTCACAGCACAGGCAGCAGCAACCCAGCGTCTCTCAGTCACAGCACAGGCAGCAGCACAGGCAGCAGCAACCCAGCGTCTCTCAGTCACAGCACAGGCAGCAGCAACCCAGCGTCTCTCAGACACAGCACAGGCAGCAGCAACCCAGCGTCTCTCAGTCACAGCACAGGCAGCAGCAACCCAGCGTCTCTCAGTCACAGCACAGGCAGCAGCAACTCAGCGTCTCTCAGTCACAGCACAGGTAGCAGCAAGCTGGCATCTCTCAGTCACAGCACAGGCAGCAGCAACCCAGCGTCTCTCAGTCACAGCACAGGCAGCAGCAACCCAGCGTCTCTCAGTCACAGCACAGGCAGCAGCACAGGCAGCAGCAACCCAGCCTCTCTCAGTCACAGCACAGGCAGCAGCAACCCAGCGTCTCTCAGTCACAGCACAGGCAGCAGCAACCCAGCGTCTCTCAGTCACAGCACAGGCAGCAGCAACCCAGCGTCTCTCAGTCACAGCACAGGCAGCAGCAAGCTGGCATCTCTCAGTCACAGCACAGGCAGCAGCAACCCAGCATCTCTCAGTCACAGCACAGGCAGCAGCAACCCAGCGTCTCTCAGTCACAGCACAGGCAGCAGGAACCCAGCGTCTCTCAGTCACAGCACAGGCAGCAGCACAGGCAGCAGCAACCCAGCCTCTCTCAGTCACAGCACAGGCAGCAGCAACCCAGCGTCTCTCAGTCACAGCACAGGCAGCAGCAACCCAGCGTCTCTCAGTCACAGCACAGGCAGCAGCAACCCAGCGTCTCTCAGTCACAGCACAGGCAGCAGCAAGCTGGCATCTCTCAGTCACAGCACAGGCAGCAGCTCAGCGTCTCTCAGTCACAGCACAGGCAGCAGCTCAGCGTCTCTCAGTCACAGCACAGGCAGCAGCAACCCAGCGTCTCTCAGTCACAGCACAGGCAGCAGCAACCCAGCGTCTCTCAGTCACAGCACAGGCAGCAGCAAGCTGGCATCTCTCAGTCACAGCACAGGCAGCAGCTCAGCGTCTCTCAGTCACAGCACAGGCAGCAGCAACCCAGCGTCTCTCAGTCACAGCCCAGGCAGCAGGAAGCCAGCGTCTCTCAGTCACAGCACAGGCAGCAGCAACCCAGCGACTCTCAGTCACAGCACAGGCAGCAGCAACCCAGCGTCTCTCAGTCACAGCACAGGCAGCAGCAACCCAGCGTCTCTCAGTCACAGCACAGGCAGCAGCAACCCAGCGTCTCTCAGTCACAGCACAGGCAGCACCAACCCAGCGTCTCTCAGTCACAGCACAGGCAGCAGTAACCCAGCGTCTCTCAGTCACAGCACAGGCAGCAGCAACCCAGCGTCTCTCAGTCCAGCACAGGCAGCAGCAACCCAGCGTCTTTCAGCCACAGCACAGGCAGCAGCAACCCAGCGTCTCTCAGTCACAGCACAGGCAGCAGCACAGGCAGCAGCAACCCAGCGTCTCTCAGTCACAGCACAGGCAGCAGCAACCCAGCGTCTCTCAGTCACAGCACAGGCAGCAGCAACCCAGCGTCTCTCAGTCACAGCACAGGCAGCAGCAACCCAGCGTCTCTCAGTCACAGCACAGGCAGCAACAACCCAGCGTCTCTCAGTCACAGCACAGGCAGCAGCAACCCAGCGTCTCTCAGTCACAGCACAGGCAGCAGCACAGGCAGCAGCAACCCAGCGTCTCTCAGTCACAGCACAGGCAGCAGCAACCCAGCGTCTCTCAGACACAGCACAGGCAGCAGCAACCCAGCGTCTCTCAGTCACAGCACAGGCAGCAGCAACCCAGCGTCTCTCAGTCACAGCACAGGCAGCAGCAACTCAGCGTCTCTCAGTCACAGCACAGGTAGCAGCAAGCTGGCATCTCTCAGTCACAGCACAGGCAGCAGCAACCCAGCGTCTGTCAGTCACAGCACAGGCAGCAGCAACCCAGCGTCTCTCAGTCACAGCACAGGCAGCAGCACAGGCAGCAGCAACCCAGCCTCTCTCAGTCACAGCACAGGCAGCAGCAACCCAGCGTCTCTCAGTCACAGCACAGGCAGCAGCAACCCAGCGTCTCTCAGTCACAGCACAGGTAGCAGCAACCCAGCGTCTCTCAGTCACAGCACAGGCAGCAGCAAGCTGGCATCTCTCAGTCACAGCACAGGCAGCAGCAACCCAGCATCTCTCAGTCACAGCACAGGCAGCAGCAACCCAGCGTCTCTCAGTCACAGCACAGGCAGCAGGAACCCAGCGTCTCTCAGTCACAGCACAGGCAGCAGCACAGGCAGCAGCAACCCAGCCTCTCTCAGTCACAGCACAGGCAGCAGCAACCCAGCGTCTCTCAGTCACAGCACAGGCAGCAGCAACCCAGCGTCTCTCAGTCACAGCACAGGCAGCAGCAACCCAGCGTCTCTCAGTCACAGCACAGGCAGCAGCAAGCTGGCATCTCTCAGTCACAGCACAGGCAGCAGCTCAGCGTCTCTCAGTCACAGCACAGGCAGCAGGAAGCCAGCGTCTCTCAGTCACAGCACAGGCAGCAGCAACCCAGCGACTCTCAGTCACAGCACAGGCAGCAGCAACCCAGCGTCTCTCAGTCACAGCACAGGCAGCAGCAACCCAGCGTCTCTCAGTCACAGCACAGGCAGCAGCAACCCAGCGTCTCTCAGTCACAGCACAGGCAGCAGCAACCCAGCGTCTCTCAGTCACAGCACAGGCAGCAGCAACCCAGCGTCTCTCAGTCACAGCACAGGCAGCAGCAACCCAGCGTATCTCAGTCACAGCACAGGCAGCAGCAACCCAGCGTCTCTCAGTCACAGCACAGGCAGCAGCAAGCTGGCATCTCTCAGTCACAGCACAGGCAGCAGCTCAGCGTCTCTCAGTCACAGCACAGGCAGCAGCTCAGCGTCTCTCAGTCACAGCACAGGCAGCAGCAACCCAGCGTCTCTCAGTCACAGCACAGGCAGCAGCCACCCAGCGTCTCTCAGTCACAGCACAGGCAGCAGGAACCCAGCGTCTCTCAGTCACAGCACAGGCAGCAGCAAGCTGGCATCTCTCAGTCACAGCACAGGCAGCAGCAACCCAGCGTCTCTCAGTCACAGCATAGGCAGCAGCAACTCAGCGTCTCTCAGTCACAGCACAGGCAGCAGCTCAGCGTCTCTCAGTCACAGCACAGGCAGCAGCTCAGCGTCTCTCAGTCACAGCACAGGCAGCAGCAACCCAGCGTCTCTCAGTCACAGCACAGGCAGCAGCAACCCAGCGTCTCTCAGTCACAGCACAGGCAGCAGCTCAGCGTCTCTCAGTCACAGCACAGGCAGCAGCTCAGCGTCTCTCAGTCACAGCACAGGCAGCAGCAAGCCAGCGTCTCTCAGTCACAGCACAGGCAGCAGCAACCCAGCGTCTCTCAGTCACAGCACAGGCAGCAGCAACCCAGCGTCTCTCAGTCACAGCACAGGCAGCAGCAACCCAGCGTCTCTCAGTCACAGCACAGGCAGCAGCAACCCAGCGTCTCTCAGTCACAGCACAGGCAGCAGCTCAGCGTCTCTCAGTCACAGCACAGGCAGCAGCAACCCAGCGTCTCTCAGTCACAGCACAGGCAGCAGCAACTCAGCGTCTCTCAGTCACAGCACAGGCAGCAGCTCAGCGTCTCTCAGTCACAGCACAGGCAGCAGCAAGCCAGCGTCTCTCAGTCACAGCACAGGCAGCAGCAACCCAGCGTCTCTCAGTCACAGCACAGGCAGCAGCAACCCAGCGTCTCTCAGTCACAGCACAGGCAGCAGCAACCCAGCGTCTCTCAGTCACAGCACAGGCAGCAGCAACCCAGCGTCTCTCAGTCACAGCACAGGCAGCAGCAACCCAGCGTCTCTCAGACACAGCACAGGCAGCAGCAACCCAGCGTCTCTCAGTCACAGCACAGGCAGCAGCAACCCAGCGTCTCTCAGTCACAGCACAGGCAGCAGCTCAGCGTCTCTCAGTCACAGCACAGGCTGCAGCAACCCAGCGTCTCTCAGTCACAGCACAGGCAGCAGCAACTCAGTGTCTCTCAGTCACAGCACAGGCAGCAGCAACCCAGCGCCTCTCAGTCACAGCACAGGCAGCAGCTCAGCGTCTCTCAGTCACAGCACAGGCAGCAGCAACCCAGCCTCTCTCAGTCACAGCACAGGCAGCAGCAACCCAGCGTCTCTCAGTCACAGCACAGGCAGCAGCTCAGCGTCTCTCAGTCACAGCACAGGCAGCAGCAACCCAGCGTCTCTCAGTCACAGCACAGGCAACAGCAACCCAGCGTCTCTCAGTCACAGCACAGGCAGCAGCAACCCAGCCTCTCTCAGTCACAGCACAGGCAGCAGCAACCCAGCGTCTCTCAGTCACAGCACAGGCAGCAGCAAGCTGGCATCTCTTAGTCACAGCACAGGCAGCAGCACAGGCAGCAGCAACTCAGCGTCTCTCAGTCACAGCACTGGCAGCAGCACAGGCAGCAGCAACTCAGCGTCTCTCAGGCACAGCACAGGCAGCAGCAACCCAGCGTCTCTCAGTCACAGCACAGGCAGCAGAAAGCTGGCATCTCTCAGTCACAGCACAGGCAGCAGCAACCCAGCGTCTCTCAGTCACAGCATAGGCAGCAGCAACTCAGCGTCTCTCAGTCACAGCACAGGCAGCAGCAACCCAGCGTCTCTCAGTCACAGCACAGGCAGCAGCGCAGCGTCTCTCAGTCACAGCACAGGCAGCAGCTCAGCGTCTCTCAGTCACAGCACAGGCAGCAGCTCAGCGTCTCTCAGTCACAGCACAGGCAGCAGCAACCCAGCGACTCTCAGTCACAGCACAGGCAGCAGCAACCCAGCGTCTCTCAGTCACAGCACAGGCAGCAGAAACCCGGTGTCTCTCAGTCAGAGCACAGGCAGCAGCAACCCAGCGTCTCTCAGTCACAGCACAGGCAGCAGCTCAGCGTCTCTCAGTCACAGCACAGGCAGCAGCTCAGCGTCTCTCAGTCACAGCACAGGCAGCAGCAACCCAGCGTCTCTCAGTCACAGCACAGGCAGCAGCTCAGCGTCTCTCAGTCACAGCACAGGCAGCAGCAACCCAGCGTCTCTCAGTCACAGCACAGGCAGCAGCAACCCAGCGTCTCTCAGTCACAGCACAGGCAGCAGCAACCCAGCGTCTCTCAGTCACAGCACAGGCAGCAGCAACCCAGCGTCTCTCAGTCACAGCACAGGCAGCAGCAACCCAGCGTCTCTCAGTCACAGCACAGGCAGCAGCAAGCCAGCGTCTCTCAGTCACAGCACAGGCAGCAGCAACACAGCGTCTCTCAGTCACAGCACAGGCAGCAGCAACCCAGCGTCTCTCAGTCACAGCACAGGCAGCAGCAACACAGCGTCTCTCAGTCACAGCACAGGCAGCAGCAACCCGGCGTCTCTCAGTCACAGCACAGGCAGCAGCAACCCAGCGTCTCTCAGTCACAGCACAGGCAGCAGCAGCTCAGCGTCTCTCAGTCACAGCACAGGCAGCAGCAACCCAGCGTCTCTCAGTCACAGCACAGGCAGCAGCAACCCAGCGTCTCTCAGTCACAGCACAGGCAGCAGCAACCCAGCGTCTCTCAGTCACAGCACAGGCAGCAGCAACACAGCGTCTCTCAGTCACAGCACAGGCAGCAGCAACCCGGCGTCTCTCAGTCACAGCACAGGCAGCAGCAGCTCAGCGTCTCTCAGTCACAGCACAGGCAGCAGCAACCCAGCCTCTCTCAGTCACAGCACAGGCAGCAGCACAGGCAGCAGCAACCCAGCGTCTCTCAGTCACAGCACAGGCAGCAGCAACCCAGCGTTTCTCAGTCACAGCACAGGCAGCAGCAACCCAGCCTCTCTCAGTCACAGCACAGGCAGCAGCAACCCAGCGTCTCTCAGACACAGCACAGGCAGCAGCAACCCAGCGTCTCTCAGTCACAGCACAGGAAGCAGCAGCTCAGCGTCTCTCAGTCACAGCACAGGCAGCAGCAACCCAGCGTCTCTCAGTCACAGCACAGGCAGCAGCAACCCAGCGTCTCTCAGTCACAGCACAGGCAGCAGCACAGGCAGCAGCAACTCAGCGTCTCTCAGTCACAGCACAGGCAGCAGCACAGGCAGCAGCAACCCAGCGTCTCTCAGTCACAGCACAGGCAGCAGTAACCCAGCGTCTCTCAGTCACAGCACAGGCAGCAGCAACCCAGCGTCTCTCAGTCACAGCACAGGCAGCAGCAACTCAGCGTCTCTCAGTCACAGCACAGGCAGCAGCAACCCAGCGTCTCTCAGTCACAGCACAGGCAGCAGCAACCCAGCATCTCTCAGTCACAGCACAGGCAGCAGCACAGGCAGCAGCAACTCAGCGTCTCTCAGTCACAGCACAGGCAGCAGCAACCCAGCGTCTCTCAGTCACAGCACAGGCAGCAGCAACCCAGCGTCTCTCAGTCACAGCACAGGCAGCAGCACAGGCAGCAGCAACTCAGCGTCTCTCAGTCACAGCACAGGCAGCAGCAACCTACCGTCTCTCAGTCACAGCACAGGCAGCAGCAACCCAGCGTCTCTCAGTCACAGCACAGGCAGCAGCAACCCAGCCTCTCTCAGTCACAGCACAGGCAGCAGCAACCCAGCGTCTCTCAGTCACAGCACAGGCAGCAGCACAGGCAGCAGCAACTCAGCGTCTCTCAGTCACGCACAGGCAGCAGCACAGGCAGCAGCAACCCAGCGTCTCTCAGTCACAGCACAGGCAGCAGTAACCCAGCGTCTCTCAGTCACAGCACAGGCAGCAGCAACCCAGCGTCTCTCAGTCACAGCACAGGCAGCAGCAACCCAGCATCTCTCAGTCACAGCACAGGCAGCAGCACAGGCAGCAGCAACTCAGCGTCTCTCAGTCACAGCACAGGCAGCAGCAACCCAGCGTCTCTCAGTCACAGCACAGCCAGCAGCAACCCAGCGTCTCTCAGTCACAGCACAGGCAGCAGCAAACCAGCGTCTCTCAGTCACAGCACAGGCAGCAGCAACCCAGCGTCTCTCAGTCACAGCACAGGCAGCAGCAACCCAGCGTCTCTCAGTCACAGCACAGGCAGCAGCAACCCAGCATCTCTCAGTCACAGCACAGGCAGCAGCACAGGCAGCAGCAACTCAGCGTCTCTCAGTCACAGCACAGGCAGCAGCAACCCAGCGTCTCTCAGTCACAGCACAGGCAGCAGCAACCCAGCGTCTCTCAGTCACAGCACAGGCAGCAGCAACCCAGCGTCTCTCAGTCACAGCACAGGCAGCAGCAACCCAGTGTCTCTCAGTCACAGCACAGGCAGCAGCAACCCAGCGTGTCTCAGTCACAGCACAGGCAGCAGCAACCCAGCGTCTCTCAGTCACAGCACAGGCAGCAGCAACCCAGCCTCTCTCAGTCACAGCACAGGCAGCAGCAACCCAGCGTCTCTCAGTCACAGCACAGGCAGCAGCAACCCAGCATCTCTCAGTCACAGCACAGGCAGCAGCAACCCAGCATCTCTCAGTCACAGCACAGGCAGCAGCAACCCAGCGTCTCTCAGTCACAGCACAGGCAGCAGCAACCCAGTGTCTCTCAGTCACAGCACAGGCAGCAGCAACCCAGCATCTCTCAGTCACAGCACAGGCAGCAGCAACCCAGCGTCTCTCAGTCACAGCACAGACAGCAGCAACCCAGCGTCTCTCAGTCACAGCACAGGCAGCAGCAACCCAGCGTCTCTCAGTCACAGCACAGGCAGCAGCAACCCGGCGTCTCTCAGTCACAGCACAGGCAGCAGCAACCCAGCATCTCTCAGTCACAGCACAGGCAGCAGTAACACAGCGTCTCTCAGTCACAGCACAGGCAACAGCAACCCGGCGTCTCTCAGTCACAGCACAGGCAGCAGCAACCCAGCATCTCTCAGTCACAGCACAGGCAGCAGTAACACAGCGTCTCTCAGTCACAGCACAGGCAGCAGCAACCCAGCGTCTCTCAGTCACAGCACAGGCAGCAGCAACCCAGCGTCTCTCAGTCACAGCACAGGCAGCAGCAACCCAGCGTCTCTCAGTCACAGCACAGGCAGCAGCAACCCAGCGTCTCTCAGTCACAGCACAGGCAGCAGCAACCCAGCGTCTCTCAGTCACAGCACAGGCAGCAGCAACTCAGCGTATCTCAGTCACAGCACAGGCAGCAGCAACCCAGCGTCTCTCAGTCACAGCACAGGCAGCAGCAACCCAGCGACGCTCAGTCACAACACAGGCAGCAGCAACCCAGCGTCTCTCAGTCACAGCACACGCAGCAGCAACCCAGCGTCTCTCAGTCACAGCACAGGCAGCAGCAACCCGGTGTCTCGCAGTCACAGCACAGGCAGCAGCAACCCAGCGTCTCTCAGTCACAGCACAGGCAGCAGCAACCCAGCGTCTCTCAGTCACAGCACAGGCAGCAGCAACCCAGCGTCTCTCAGTCACAGCACAGGCAGCAGCAACCCGGTGTCTCGCAGTCACAGCACAGGCAGCAGCAACCCAGCGTCTCTCAGTCACAGCACAGGCAGCAGCAACCCAGCGTCTCTCAGTCACAGCACAGGCAGCAGCAACCCAGTGTCTCTCAGTCACAGCACAGGCAGCAGCAACCCAGCGTCTCTCAGTCACAGCACAGGCAGCACCAACCCAGCGTCTCTCAGTCACAGCACAGGCAGCAGCAACCCAGCGTCTCTCAGTCACAGCACAGGCAGCAGCAACCCAGCGTCTCTCAGTCACAGCACAGGCAGCAGCAACCCAGTGTCTCTCAGTCACAGCACAGGCAGCAGCAACCCAGCGTCTCTCAGTCACAGCACAGGCAGCACCAACCCAGCGTCTCTCAGTCACAGCACAGGCAGCAGCAACTCAGCGTCTCTCAGTCACAGCACAGGCAGCACCAACCCAGCGTCTCTCAGTCACAGCACAGGCAGCAGCAACCCAGCGTCTCTCAGTCACAGCACAGGCAGCAGCAACACAACGTCTCTCAGTCACAGCACAGGCAGCAGCAACCCAGCGTCTCTCAGTCACAGCACAGACAGCAGCAACCCAGCGTCTCTCAGTCACAGCACAGGCAGCAGCAACCCAGCGTCTCTCAGTCACAGCACAGGCAGCAGCATCCCAGTGTCTCTCAGTCACAGCACAGGCAGCAGCAACCCAGCGTCTCTCAGTCACAGCACAGGCAGCAGCAACCCAGCGTCTCTCAGTCACAGCACAGGCAGCAGCAACCCAGCGTATCTCAGTCACAGCACAGGCAGCAGCAACCCAGCGTCTCTCAGTCACAGCACAGGCAGCAGAAACCCGGTGTCTCTCAGTCACAGCACAGGCAGCACCAACCCAGCGTCTCTCAGTCACAGCACAGGCAGCAGCAACCCAGTGTCTCTCAGTCACAGCACAGGCAGCAGCAACCCAGCGTCTCTCAGTCACAGCACAGCCAGCAGCAACCCGGCGTCTCTCAGTCACAGCACAGGCAGCAGCAACCCAGCGTCTCTCAGTCACAGCACAGGCAGCAGCAACCCAGCGTCTCTCAGTCACAGCACAGGCAGCAGCAACCCAGCGTCTCTCAGTCACAGCACAGGCAGCAGCAACCCAGCGTCTCTCAGTCACAGCACAGGCAGCAGCAACTCAGCGTCTCTCAGTCACAGCACAGGCAGCAGCAACCCAGCGTCTCTCAGTCACAGCACAGGCAGCAGCAACCCAGCGTCTCTCAGTCACAGCACAGGCAGCAGCAACCCAGCGTCTCTCAGTCACAGCACAGGCAGCAGCAACCCAGCGTCTCTCAGTCACAGCACAGGCAGCAGCAACTCAGCGTCTCTCAGTCACAGCACAGGCAGCAGCAACCCAGCGTCTCTCAGTCACAGCACAGGCAGCAGCAACCCAGCGTCTCTCAGTCACAGCACAGGCAGCAGCAACCCAGCGTCTCTCAGTCACAGCACAGGCAGCAGCAACCCAGCGTCTCTCAGTCACAGCACAGGCAGCAGCAACCCAGCGTATCTCAGTCACAGCACAGGCAGCAGCAACCCAGCGTCTCTCAGTCACAGCACAGGCAGCAGTAACCCGGCGTCTCTCAGTCACAGCACAGGCAGCAGCAACCCGGCGTCTCTCAGTCACAGCACAGGCAGCAGCAACCCAGCGTCTCTCAGTCACAGCACAGGCAGCAGCAACCCAGCGTCTCTCAGTCACAGCACAGGCAGCAGCAACCCAGCGTCTCTCAGTCACAGCACAGGCAGCAGCAACCCAGCGTCTCTCAGTCACAGCACAGGCAGCAGCAACCCAGCGTCTCTCAGTCACAGCACAGGCAGCAGTAACCCAGCGTCTCTCAGTCACAGCACAGGCAGCAGCAACCCAGTGTCTCTCAGTCACAGCACAGGCAGCAGCAACCCAGCGTCTCTCAGTCACAGCACAGGCAGCAGCAACCCAGCATCTCTCAGTCACAGCACAGGCAGCAGCAACCCAGCGTCTCTCAGTCACAGCACAGGCAGCAGCAACCCAGTGTCTCTCAGTCACAGCACAGGCAGCAGCAACCCAGCGTCTCTCAGTCACAGCACAGGCAGCAGCAACCCAGTGTCTCTCAGTCACAGCACAGGCAGCAGCAACCCAGCCTCTCTCAGTCACAGCACAGGCAGCAGTAACACAACGTCTCTCAGTCACAGCACAGGCAGCAGCAACCCAGCGTCTCTCAGTCACAGCACAGGCAGCAGCAACCCAGTGTCTCTCAGTCACAGCACAGGCAGCAGCAACCCAGCGTCTCTCAGTCACAGCACAGGCAGCAGCAAGCTGGCATCTCTCAGTCACAGCACAGGCAGCAGCTCAGCGTCTCTCAGTCACAGCACAGGCAGCAGCTCAGCGTCTGTCAGTCACAGCACAGGCAGCAGCAACCCAGCGTCTCTCAGTCACAGCACAGGCAGCAGCAACCCAGCGTCTCTCAGTCACAGCACAGGCAGCAGCAAGCTGGCATCTCTCAGTCACAGCACAGGCAGCAGCTCAGCGTCTCTCAGTCACAGCACAGGCAGCAGCAACCCAGCGTCTCTCAGTCACAGCCCAGGCAGCAGGAAGCCAGCGTCTCTCAGTCACAGCACAGGCAGCAGCAACCCAGCGACTCTCAGTCACAGCACAGGCAGCAGCAACCCAGCGTCTCTCAGTCACAGCACAGGCAGCAGCAACCCAGCGTCTCTCAGTCACAGCACAGGCAGCAGCAACCCAGCGTCTCTCAGTCACAGCACAGGCAGCACCAACCCAGCGTCTCTCAGTCACAGCACAGGCAGCAGTAACCCAGCGTCTCTCAGTCACAGCACAGGCAGCAGCAACCCAGCGTCTCTCAGTCCAGCACAGGCAGCAGCAACCCAGCGTCTCTCAGCCACAGCACAGGCAGCAGCAACCCAGCGTCTCTCAGTCACAGCACAGGCAGCAGCACAGGCAGCAGCAACCCAGCGTCTCTCAGTCACAGCACAGGCAGCAGCAACCCAGCGTCTCTCAGTCACAGCACAGGCAGCAGCAACCCAGCGTCTCTCAGTCACAGCACAGGCAGCAGCAACCCAGCGTCTCTCAGTCACAGCACAGGCAGCAACAACCCAGCGTCTCTCAGTCACAGCACAGGCAGCAGCAACCCAGCGTCTCTCAGTCACAGCACAGGCAGCAGCACAGGCAGCAGCAACCCAGCGTCTCTCAGTCACAGCACAGGCAGCAGCAACCCAGCGTCTCTCAGACACAGCACAGGCAGCAGCAACCCAGCGTCTCTCAGTCACAGCACAGGCAGCAGCAACCCAGCGTCTCTCAGTCACAGCACAGGCAGCAGCAACTCAGCGTCTCTCAGTCACAGCACAGGTAGCAGCAAGCTGGCATCTCTCAGTCACAGCACAGGCAGCAGCAACCCAGCGTCTCTCAGTCACAGCACAGGCAGCAGCAACCCAGCGTCTCTCAGTCACAGCACAGGCAGCAGCACAGGCAGCAGCAACCCAGCCTCTCTCAGTCACAGCACAGGCAGCAGCAACCCAGCGTCTCTCAGTCACAGCACAGGCAGCAGCAACCCAGCGTCTCTCAGTCACAGCACAGGTAGCAGCAACCCAGCGTCTCTCAGTCACAGCACAGGCAGCAGCAAGCTGGCATCTCTCAGTCACAGCACAGGCAGCAGCAACCCAGCATCTCTCAGTCACAGCACAGGCAGCAGCAACCCAGCGTCTCTCAGTCACAGCACAGGCAGCAGGAACCCAGCGTCTCTCAGTCACAGCACAGGCAGCAGCACAGGCAGCAGCAACCCAGCCTCTCTCAGTCACAGCACAGGCAGCAGCAACCCAGCGTCTCTCAGTCACAGCACAGGCAGCAGCAACCCAGCGTCTCTCAGTCACAGCACAGGCAGCAGCAACCCAGCGTCTCTCAGTCACAGCACAGGCAGCAGCAAGCTGGCATCTCTCAGTCACAGCACAGGCAGCAGCTCAGCGTCTCTCAGTCACAGCACAGGCAGCAGGAAGCCAGCGTCTCTCAGTCACAGCACAGGCAGCAGCAACCCAGCGACTCTCAGTCACAGCACAGGCAGCAGCAACCCAGCGTCTCTCAGTCACAGCACAGGCAGCAGCAACCCAGCGTCTCTCAGTCACAGCACAGGCAGCAGCAACCCAGCGTCTCTCAGTCACAGCACAGGCAGCAGCAACCCAGCGTCTCTCAGTCACAGCACAGGCAGCAGCAACCCAGCGTCTCTCAGTCACAGCACAGGCAGCAGCAACCCAGCGTATCTCAGTCACAGCACAGGCAGCAGCAACCCAGCGTCTCTCAGTCACAGCACAGGCAGCAGCAAGCTGGCATCTCTCAGTCACAGCACAGGCAGCAGCTCAGCGTCTCTCAGTCACAGCACAGGCAGCAGCTCAGCGTCTCTCAGTCACAGCACAGGCAGCAGCAACCCAGCGTCTCTCAGTCACAGCACAGGCAGCAGCCACCCAGCGTCTCTCAGTCACAGCACAGGCAGCAGGAACCCAGCGTCTCTCAGTCACAGCACAGGCAGCAGCAAGCTGGCATCTCTCAGTCACAGCACAGGCAGCAGCAACCCAGCGTCTCTCAGTCACAGCATAGGCAGCAGCAACTCAGCGTCTCTCAGTCACAGCACAGGCAGCAGCTCAGCGTCTCTCAGTCACAGCACAGGCAGCAGCTCAGCGTCTCTCAGTCACAGCACAGGCAGCAGCAACCCAGCGTCTCTCAGTCACAGCACAGGCAGCAGCAACCCAGCGTCTCTCAGTCACAGCACAGGCAGCAGCTCAGCGTCTCTCAGTCACAGCACAGGCAGCAGCTCAGCGTCTCTCAGTCACAGCACAGGCAGCAGCAAGCCAGCGTCTCTCAGTCACAGCACAGGCAGCAGCAACCCAGCGTCTCTCAGTCACAGCACAGGCAGCAGCAACCCAGCGTCTCTCAGTCACAGCACAGGCAGCAGCAACCCAGCGTCTCTCAGTCACAGCACAGGCAGCAGCAACCCAGCGTCTCTCAGTCACAGCACAGGCAGCAGCTCAGCGTCTCTCAGTCACAGCACAGGCAGCAGCAACCCAGCGTCTCTCAGTCACAGCACAGGCAGCAGCAACTCAGCGTCTCTCAGTCACAGCACAGGCAGCAGCTCAGCGTCTCTCAGTCACAGCACAGGCAGCAGCAAGCCAGCGTCTCTCAGTCACAGCACAGGCAGCAGCAACCCAGCGTCTCTCAGTCACAGCACAGGCAGCAGCAACCCAGCGTCTCTCAGTCACAGCACAGGCAGCAGCAACCCAGCGTCTCTCAGTCACAGCACAGGCAGCAGCAACCCAGCGTCTCTCAGTCACAGCACAGGCAGCAGCAACCCAGCGTCTCTCAGACACAGCACAGGCAGCAGCAACCCAGCGTCTCTCAGTCACAGCACAGGCAGCAGCAACCCAGCGTCTCTCAGTCACAGCACAGGCAGCAGCTCAGCGTCTCTCAGTCACAGCACAGGCTGCAGCAACCCAGCGTCTCTCAGTCACAGCACAGGCAGCAGCAACTCAGTGTCTCTCAGTCACAGCACAGGCAGCAGCAACCCAGCGCCTCTCAGTCACAGCACAGGCAGCAACTCAGCGTCTCTCAGTCACAGCACAGGCAGCAGCAACCCAGCCTCTCTCAGTCACAGCACAGGCAGCAGCAACCCAGCGTCTCTCAGTCACAGCACAGGCAGCAGCTCAGCGTCTCTCAGTCACAGCACAGGCAGCAGCAACCCAGCGTCTCTCAGTCACAGCACAGGCAACAGCAACCCAGCGTCTCTCAGTCACAGCACAGGCAGCAGCAACCCAGCCTCTCTCAGTCACAGCACAGGCAGCAGCAACCCAGCGTCTCTCAGTCACAGCACAGGCAGCAGCAAGCTGGCATCTCTTAGTCACAGCACAGGCAGCAGCACAGGCAGCAGCAACTCAGCGTCTCTCAGTCACAGCACTGGCAGCAGCACAGGCAGCAGCAACTCAGCGTCTCTCAGGCACAGCACAGGCAGCAGCAACCCAGCGTCTCTCAGTCACAGCACAGGCAGCAGAAAGCTGGCATCTCTCAGTCACAGCACAGGCAGCAGCAACCCAGCGTCTCTCAGTCACAGCATAGGCAGCAGCAACTCAGCGTCTCTCAGTCACAGCACAGGCAGCAGCAACCCAGCGTCTCTCAGTCACAGCACAGGCAGCAGCGCAGCGTCTCTCAGTCACAGCACAGGCAGCAGCTCAGCGTCTCTCAGTCACAGCACAGGCAGCAGCTCAGCGTCTCTCAGTCACAGCACAGGCAGCAGCAACCCAGCGACTCTCAGTCACAGCACAGGCAGCAGCAACCCAGCGTCTCTCAGTCACAGCACAGGCAGCAGAAACCCGGTGTCTCTCAGTCAGAGCACAGGCAGCAGCAACCCAGCGTCTCTCAGTCACAGCACAGGCAGCAGCTCAGCGTCTCTCAGTCACAGCACAGGCAGCAGCTCAGCGTCTCTCAGTCACAGCACAGGCAGCAGCAACCCAGCGTCTCTCAGTCACAGCACAGGCAGCAGCTCAGCGTCTCTCAGTCACAGCACAGGCAGCAGCAACCCAGCGTCTCTCAGTCACAGCACAGGCAGCAGCAACCCAGCGTCTCTCAGTCACAGCACAGGCAGCAGCAACCCAGCGTCTCTCAGTCACAGCACAGGCAGCAGCAACCCAGCGTCTCTCAGTCACAGCACAGGCAGCAGCAACCCAGCGTCTCTCAGTCACAGCACAGGCAGCAGCAAGCCAGCGTCTCTCAGTCACAGCACAGGCAGCAGCAACACAGCGTCTCTCAGTCACAGCACAGGCAGCAGCAACCCAGCGTCTCTCAGTCACAGCACAGGCAGCAGCAACACAGCGTCTCTCAGTCACAGCACAGGCAGCAGCAACCCGGCGTCTCTCAGTCACAGCACAGGCAGCAGCAACCCAGCGTCTCTCAGTCACAGCACAGGCAGCAGCAGCTCAGCGTCTCTCAGTCACAGCACAGGCAGCAGCAACCCAGCGTCTCTCAGTCACAGCACAGGCAGCAGCAACCCAGCGTCTCTCAGTCACAGCACAGGCAGCAGCAACCCAGCGTCTCTCAGTCACAGCACAGGCAGCAGCAACACAGCGTCTCTCAGTCACAGCACAGGCAGCAGCAACCCGGCGTCTCTCAGTCACAGCACAGGCAGCAGCAGCTCAGCGTCTCTCAGTCACAGCACAGGCAGCAGCAACCCAGCCTCTCTCAGTCACAGCACAGGCAGCAGCACAGGCAGCAGCAACCCAGCGTCTCTCAGTCACAGCACAGGCAGCAGCAACCCAGCGTTTCTCAGTCACAGCACAGGCAGCAGCAACCCAGCCTCTCTCAGTCACAGCACAGGCAGCAGCAACCCAGCGTCTCTCAGACACAGCACAGGCAGCAGCAACCCAGCGTCTCTCAGTCACAGCACAGGAAGCAGCAGCTCAGCGTCTCTCAGTCACAGCACAGGCAGCAGCAACCCAGCGTCTCTCAGTCACAGCACAGGCAGCAGCAACCCAGCGTCTCTCAGTCACAGCACAGGCAGCAGCACAGGCAGCAGCAACTCAGCGTCTCTCAGTCACAGCACAGGCAGCAGCACAGGCAGCAGCAACCCAGCGTCTCTCAGTCACAGCACAGGCAGCAGTAACCCAGCGTCTCTCAGTCACAGCACAGGCAGCAGCAACCCAGCGTCTCTCAGTCACAGCACAGGCAGCAGCAACTCAGCGTCTCTCAGTCACAGCACAGGCAGCAGCAACCCAGCGTCTCTCAGTCACAGCACAGGCAGCAGCAACCCAGCATCTCTCAGTCACAGCACAGGCAGCAGCACAGGCAGCAGCAACTCAGCGTCTCTCAGTCACAGCACAGGCAGCAGCAACCCAGCGTCTCTCAGTCACAGCACAGGCAGCAGCAACCCAGCGTCTCTCAGTCACAGCACAGGCAGCAGCACAGGCAGCAGCAACTCAGCGTCTCTCAGTCACAGCACAGGCAGCAGCAACCTACCGTCTCTCAGTCACAGCACAGGCAGCAGCAACCCAGCGTCTCTCAGTCACAGCACAGGCAGCAGCAACCCAGCCTCTCTCAGTCACAGCACAGGCAGCAGCAACCCAGCGTCTCTCAGTCACAGCACAGGCAGCAGCACAGGCAGCAGCAACTCAGCGTCTCTCAGTCACGCACAGGCAGCAGCACAGGCAGCAGCAACCCAGCGTCTCTCAGTCACAGCACAGGCAGCAGTAACCCAGCGTCTCTCAGTCACAGCACAGGCAGCAGCAACCCAGCGTCTCTCAGTCACAGCACAGGCAGCAGCAACCCAGCATCTCTCAGTCACAGCACAGGCAGCAGCACAGGCAGCAGCAACTCAGCGTCTCTCAGTCACAGCACAGGCAGCAGCAACCCAGCGTCTCTCAGTCACAGCACAGCCAGCAGCAACCCAGCGTCTCTCAGTCACAGCACAGGCAGCAGCAAACCAGCGTCTCTCAGTCACAGCACAGGCAGCAGCAACCCAGCGTCTCTCAGTCACAGCACAGGCAGCAGCAACCCAGCGTCTCTCAGTCACAGCACAGGCAGCAGCAACCCAGCATCTCTCAGTCACAGCACAGGCAGCAGCACAGGCAGCAGCAACTCAGCGTCTCTCAGTCACAGCACAGGCAGCAGCAACCCAGCGTCTCTCAGTCACAGCACAGGCAGCAGCAACCCAGCGTCTCTCAGTCACAGCACAGGCAGCAGCAACCCAGCGTCTCTCAGTCACAGCACAGGCAGCAGCAACCCAGTGTCTCTCAGTCACAGCACAGGCAGCAGCAACCCAGCGTGTCTCAGTCACAGCACAGGCAGCAGCAACCCAGCGTCTCTCAGTCACAGCACAGGCAGCAGCAACCCAGCCTCTCTCAGTCACAGCACAGGCAGCAGCAACCCAGCGTCTCTCAGTCACAGCACAGGCAGCAGCAACCCAGCATCTCTCAGTCACAGCACAGGCAGCAGCAACCCAGCATCTCTCAGTCACAGCACAGGCAGCAGCAACCCAGCGTCTCTCAGTCACAGCACAGGCAGCAGCAACCCAGTGTCTCTCAGTCACAGCACAGGCAGCAGCAACCCAGCATCTCTCAGTCACAGCACAGGCAGCAGCAACCCAGCGTCTCTCAGTCACAGCACAGACAGCAGCAACCCAGCGTCTCTCAGTCACAGCACAGGCAGCAGCAACCCAGCGTCTCTCAGTCACAGCACAGGCAGCAGCAACCCGGCGTCTCTCAGTCACAGCACAGGCAGCAGCAACCCAGCATCTCTCAGTCACAGCACAGGCAGCAGTAACACAGCGTCTCTCAGTCACAGCACAGGCAACAGCAACCCGGCGTCTCTCAGTCACAGCACAGGCAGCAGCAACCCAGCATCTCTCAGTCACAGCACAGGCAGCAGTAACACAGCGTCTCTCAGTCACAGCACAGGCAGCAGCAACCCAGCGTCTCTCAGTCACAGCACAGGCAGCAGCAACCCAGCGTCTCTCAGTCACAGCACAGGCAGCAGCAACCCAGCGTCTCTCAGTCACAGCACAGGCAGCAGCAACCCAGCGTCTCTCAGTCACAGCACAGGCAGCAGCAACCCAGCGTCTCTCAGTCACAGCACAGGCAGCAGCAACTCAGCGTATCTCAGTCACAGCACAGGCAGCAGCAACCCAGCGTCTCTCAGTCACAGCACAGGCAGCAGCAACCCAGCGACGCTCAGTCACAACACAGGCAGCAGCAACCCAGCGTCTCTCAGTCACAGCACACGCAGCAGCAACCCAGCGTCTCTCAGTCACAGCACAGGCAGCAGCAACCCGGTGTCTCGCAGTCACAGCACAGGCAGCAGCAACCCAGCGTCTCTCAGTCACAGCACAGGCAGCAGCAACCCAGCGTCTCTCAGTCACAGCACAGGCAGCAGCAACCCAGCGTCTCTCAGTCACAGCACAAGCAGCAGCAACACAGCGTCTCTCAGTCACAGCACAGGCAGCAGCAACCCGGTGTCTCGCAGTCACAGCACAGGCAGCAGCAACCCAGCGTCTCTCAGTCACAGCACAGGCAGCAGCAACCCAGCGTCTCTCAGTCACAGCACAGGCAGCAGCAACCCAGTGTCTCTCAGTCACAGCACAGGCAGCAGCAACCCAGCGTCTCTCAGTCACAGCACAGGCAGCAGCAACCCAGTGTCTCTCAGTCACAGCACAGGCAGCAGCAACCCAGCGTCTCTCAGTCACAGCACAGGCAGCACCAACCCAGCGTCTCTCAGTCACAGCACAGGCAGCACCAACCCAGCGTCTCTCAGTCACAGCACAGGCAGCAGCAACCCAGCGTCTCTCAGTCACAGCACAGGCAGCAGCAACACAACGTCTCTCAGTCACAGCACAGGCAGCAGCAACCCAGCGTCTCTCAGTCACAGCACAGACAGCAGCAACCCAGCGTCTCTCAGTCACAGCACAGGCAGCAGCAACCCAGCGTCTCTCAGTCACAGCACAGGCAGCAGCATCCCAGTGTCTCTCAGTCACAGCACAGGCAGCAGCAACCCAGCGTCTCTCAGTCACAGCACAGGCAGCAGCAACCCAGCGTCTCTCAGTCACAGCACAGGCAGCAGCAACCCAGCGTATCTCAGTCACAGCACAGGCAGCAGCAACCCAGCGTCTCTCAGTCACAGCACAGGCAGCAGAAACCCGGTGTCTCTCAGTCACAGCACAGGCAGCACCAACACAGCGTCTCTCAGTCACAGCACAGGCAGCAGCAACCCAGTGTCTCTCAGTCACAGCACAGGCAGCAGCAACCCAGCGTCTCTCAGTCACAGCACAGCCAGCAGCAACCCGGCGTCTCTCAGTCACAGCACAGGCAGCAGCAACCCAGCGTCTCTCAGTCACAGCACAGGCAGCAGCAACCCAGCGTCTCTCAGTCACAGCACAGGCAGCAGCAACCCAGCGTCTCTCAGTCACAGCACAGGCAGCAGCAACCCAGCGTCTCTCAGTCACAGCACAGGCAGCAGCAACTCAGCGTCTCTCAGTCACAGCACAGGCAGCAGCAACCCAGCGTCTCTCAGTCACAGCACAGGCAGCAGCAACCCAGCGTCTCTCAGTCACAGCACAGGCAGCAGCAACCCAGCGTCTCTCAGTCACAGCACAGGCAGCAGCAACCCAGCGTCTCTCAGTCACAGCACAGGCAGCAGCAACTCAGCGTCTCTCAGTCACAGCACAGGCAGCAGCAACCCAGCGTCTCTCAGTCACAGCACAGGCAGCAGCAACCCAGCGTCTCTCAGTCACAGCACAGGCAGCAGCAACCCAGCGTCTCTCAGTCACAGCACAGGCAGCAGCAACCCAGCGTCTCTCAGTCACAGCACAGGCAGCAGCAACCCAGCGTATCTCAGTCACAGCACAGGCAGCAGCAACCCAGCGTCTCTCAGTCACAGCACAGGCAGCAGTAACCCGGCGTCTCTCAGTCACAGCACAGGCAGCAGCAACCCGGCGTCTCTCAGTCACAGCACAGGCAGCAGCAACCCAGCGTCTCTCAGTCACAGCACAGGCAGCAGCAACCCAGCGTCTCTCAGTCACAGCACAGGCAGCAGCAACCCAGCGTCTCTCAGTCACAGCACAGGCAGCAGCAACCCAGCGTCTCTCAGTCACAGCACAGGCAGCAGCAACCCAGCGTCTCTCAGTCACAGCACAGGCAGCAGTAACCCAGCGTCTCTCAGTCACAGCACAGGCAGCAGCAACCCAGTGTCTCTCAGTCACAGCACAGGCAGCAGCAACCCAGCGTCTCTCAGTCACAGCACAGGCAGCAGCAACCCAGCATCTCTCAGTCACAGCACAGGCAGCAGCAACCCAGCGTCTCTCAGTCACAGCACAGGCAGCAGCAACCCAGTGTCTCTCAGTCACAGCACAGGCAGCAGCAACCCAGCGTCTCTCAGTCACAGCACAGGCAGCAGCAACCCAGTGTCTCTCAGTCACAGCACAGGCAGCAGCAACCCAGCCTCTCTCAGTCACAGCACAGGCAGCAGTAACACAACGTCTCTCAGTCACAGCACAGGCAGCAGCAACCCAGCGTCTCTCAGTCACAGCACAGGCAGCAGCAACCCAGTGTCTCTCAGTCACAGCACAGGCAGCAGCAACCCAGCGTCTCTCAGTCACAGCACAGGCAGCAGCAACCCAGTGTCTCTCAGTCACAGCACAGGCAGCAGCAACCCAGCGTCTCTCAGTCACAGCACAGCCAGCAGTAACACAACGTCTCTCAGTCACAGCACAGGCAGCAGCAACCCAGCGTCTCTCAGTCACAGCACAGGCAGCAGTAACACAACGTCTCTCAGTCACAGCACAGGCAGCAGCAACCCAGCGTCTCTCAGTCACAGCACAGGCAGCAGCAACCCAGCGTCTCTCAGTCACAGCACAGGCAGCAGCAACCCAGTGTCTCTCAGTCACAGCACAGGCAGCAGCAACCCGGCGTCTCTCAGTCACAGCACAGGCAGCAGCAACCCAGTGTCTCTCAGTCACAGCACAGGCAGCAGCAACCCGGCGTCTCTCAGTCACAGCACAGGCAGCAGCAACCCAGTGTCTCTCAGTCACAGCACAGGCAGCAGCAACCCAGCGTCTCTCAGTCACAGCACAGGCAGCAGTAACCCAGCGTCTCTCAGTCACAGCACAGGCAGCAGAAACCCGGTGTCTCTCAGTCACAGCACAGGCAGCAGCAACCCAGCGTCTCTCAGTCACAGCACAGGCAGCAGAAACCCGGTGTCTCTCAGTCACAGCACAGCCAGCAGCAACCCAGCGTCTCTCAGTCACAGCACAGGCAGCAGAAACCCGGTGTCTCTCAGTCACAGCACAGGCAGCAGCAACCCAGCGTCTCTCAGTCACAGCACAGGCAGCAGCTCAGCGTCTCTCAGTCACAGCACAGGCAGCACCAACCCAGCGTCTCTCAGTCACAGCACAGGCAGCAGAAACCCGGTGTCTCTCAGTCACAGCACAGCCAGCAGCAACCCAGCGTCTCTCAGTCACAGCACAGGCAGCAGCTCAGCGTCTCTCAGTCACAGCACAGGCAGCACCAACCCAGCGTCTCTCAGTCACAGCACAGGCAGCAGCAACCCAGTGTCTCTCAGTCACAGCACAGGCAGCAGCAACCCGGCGTCTCTCAGTCACAGCACAGGCAGCAGCAACCCAGTGTCTCTCAGTCACAGCGCAGGCAACAGCAACCCAGCGTCTCTCAGTCACAGCACAGGCAGCAGCAACTCAGCGTCTCTCAGTCACAGCACAGGCAGCACCAACTCAGCCTCTCTCAGTCACAGCACAGGCAGCAGCAACCCAGCGTCTCTCAGTCACAGCACAGGCAGCAGCAACTCAGCGTCTCTCAGTCACAGCACAGGCAGCAGCAACCCAGCGTCTCTCAGTCACAGCACAGGCAGCAGCTCAGCGTCTCTCAGTCACAGCACAGGCAGCAGCAACCCAGCGTCTCTCAGTCACAGCACAGGCAGCAGCAACCCAGCGTCTCTCAGTCACAGCACAGGCAGCAGCAACCCAGCGTCTCTCAGTCACAGCACAGGCAGCAGCAACCCAGCGTCTCTCAGTCACAGCACAGGCAGCAGCAACTCAGCGTCTCTCAGTCACAGCACAGGCAGCAGCAACCCAGGGTCTCTCAGTCACAGCACAGGCAGCAGCTCAGCGTCTCTCAGTCACAGCACAGGCAGCAGCAACCCAGCGTCTCTCAGTCACAGCACAGGCAGCAGCAACTCAGCGTCTCTCAGTCACAGCACAGGCAGCAGCAACCCAGCCTCTCTCAGTCACAGCACAGGCAGCAGCAACCCAGCGTCTCTCAGTCACAGCACAGACAGCAGCAACCCAGCGTCTCTCAGTCACAGCACAGGCAGCAGCAACCCGGCGTCTCTCAGTCACAGCACAGGCAGCAGCAACCCAGCGTCTCTCAGTCACAGCACAGGCAGCAGCAGCTCAGCGTCTCTCAGTCACAGCACAGGCAGCAGCAACCCAGCGTCTCTCAGTCACAGCACAGGCAGCAGCAACCCAGCGTCTCTCAGTCACAGCACAGGCAGCAGCAACCCAGCGTCTCTCAGTCACAGCACAGGCAGCAGCAACACAGCGTCTCTCAGTCACAGCACAGGCAGCAGCAACCCGGCGTCTCTCAGTCACAGCACAGGCAGCAGCAGCTCAGCGTCTCTCAGTCACAGCACAGGCAGCAGCAACCCAGCCTCTCTCAGTCACAGCACAGGCAGCAGCACAGGCAGCAGCAACCCAGCGTCTCTCAGTCACAGCACAGGCAGCAGCAACCCAGCGTCTCTCAGTCACAGCACAGGCAGCAGCAACCCAGCGTCTCTCAGTCACAGCACAGGCAGCAGCAACACAGCGTCTCTCAGTCACAGCACAGGCAGCAGCAACCCGGCGTCTCTCAGTCACAGCACAGGCAGCAGCAGCTCAGCGTCTCTCAGTCACAGCACAGGCAGCAGCAACCCAGCCTCTCTCAGTCACAGCACAGGCAGCAGCACAGGCAGCAGCAACCCAGCGTCTCTCAGTCACAGCACAGGCAGCAGCAACCCAGCGTTTCTCAGTCACAGCACAGGCAGCAGCAACCCAGCCTCTCTCAGTCACAGCACAGGCAGCAGCAACCCAGCGTCTCTCAGACACAGCACAGGCAGCAGCAACCCAGCGACTCTCAGTCACAGCACAGGAAGCAGCAGCTCAGCGTCTCTCAGTCACAGCACAGGCAGCAGCAACCCAGCGTCTCTCAGTCACAGCACAGGCAGCAGCAACCCAGCGTCTCTCAGTCACAGCACAGGCAGCAGCACAGGCAGCAGCAACTCAGCGTCTCTCAGTCACAGCACAGGCAGCAGCACAGGCAGCAGCAACCCAGCGTCTCTCAGTCACAGCACAGGCAGCAGTAACCCAGCGTCTCTCAGTCACAGCACAGGCAGCAGCAACCCAGCGTCTCTCAGTCACAGCACAGGCAGCAGCAACTCAGCGTCTCTCAGTCACAGCACAGGCAGCAGCAACCCAGCGTCTCTCAGTCACAGCACAGGCAGCAGCAACCCAGCATCTCTCAGTCACAGCACAGGCAGCAGCACAGGCAGCAGCAACTCAGCGTCTCTCAGTCACAGCACAGGCAGCAGCAACCCAGCGTCTCTCAGTCACAGCACAGGCAGCAGCAACCCAGCGTCTCTCAGTCACAGCACAGGCAGCAGCACAGGCAGCAGCAACTCAGCGTCTCTCAGTCACAGCACAGGCAGCAGCAACCTACCGTCTCTCAGTCACAGCACAGGCAGCAGCAACCCAGCGTCTCTCAGTCACAGCACAGGCAGCAGCAACCCAGCCTCTCTCAGTCACAGCACAGGCAGCAGCAACCCAGCGTCTCTCAGTCACAGCACAGGCAGCAGCACAGGCAGCAGCAACTCAGCGTCTCTCAGTCACGCACAGGCAGCAGCACAGGCAGCAGCAACCCAGCGTCTCTCAGTCACAGCACAGGCAGCAGTAACCCAGCGTCTCTCAGTCACAGCACAGGCAGCAGCAACCCAGCGTCTCTCAGTCACAGCACAGGCAGCAGCAACCCAGCATCTCTCAGTCACAGCACAGGCAGCAGCACAGGCAGCAGCAACTCAGCGTCTCTCAGTCACAGCACAGGCAGCAGCAACCCAGCGTCTCTCAGTCACAGCACAGCCAGCAGCAACCCAGCGTCTCTCAGTCACAGCACAGGCAGCAGCAAACCAGCGTCTCTCAGTCACAGCACAGGCAGCAGCAACCCAGCGTCTCTCAGTCACAGCACAGGCAGCAGCAACCCAGCGTCTCTCAGTCACAGCACAGGCAGCAGCAACCCAGCATCTCTCAGTCACAGCACAGGCAGCAGCACAGGCAGCAGCAACTCAGCGTCTCTCAGTCACAGCACAGGCAGCAGCAACCCAGCGTCTCTCAGTCACAGCACAGGCAGCAGCAACCCAGCGTCTCTCAGTCACAGCACAGGCAGCAGCAACCCAGCGTCTCTCAGTCACAGCACAGGCAGCAGCAACCCAGTGTCTCTCAGTCACAGCACAGGCAGCAGCAACCCAGCGTGTCTCAGTCACAGCACAGGCAGCAGCAACCCAGCGTCTCTCAGTCACAGCACAGGCAGCAGCAACCCAGCCTCTCTCAGTCACAGCACAGGCAGCAGCAACCCAGCGTCTCTCAGTCACAGCACAGGCAGCAGCAACCCAGCATCTCTCAGTCACAGCACAGGCAGCAGCAACCCAGCATCTCTCAGTCACAGCACAGGCAGCAGCAACCCAGCGTCTCTCAGTCACAGCACAGGCAGCAGCAACCCAGTGTCTCTCAGTCACAGCACAGGCAGCAGCAACCCAGCATCTCTCAGTCACAGCACAGGCAGCAGCAACCCAGCGTCTCTCAGTCACAGCACAGACAGCAGCAACCCAGCGTCTCTCAGTCACAGCACAGGCAGCAGCAACCCAGCGTCTCTCAGTCACAGCACAGGCAGCAGCAACCCGGCGTCTCTCAGTCACAGCACAGGCAGCAGCAACCCAGCATCTCTCAGTCACAGCACAGGCAGCAGTAACACAGCGTCTCTCAGTCACAGCACAGGCAACAGCAACCCGGCGTCTCTCAGTCACAGCACAGGCAGCAGCAACCCAGCATCTCTCAGTCACAGCACAGGCAGCAGTAACACAGCGTCTCTCAGTCACAGCACAGGCAGCAGCAACCCAGCGTCTCTCAGTCACAGCACAGGCAGCAGCAACCCAGCGTCTCTCAGTCACAGCACAGGCAGCAGCAACCCAGCGTCTCTCAGTCACAGCACAGGCAGCAGCAACCCAGCGTCTCTCAGTCACAGCACAGGCAGCAGCAACCCAGCGTCTCTCAGTCACAGCACAGGCAGCAGCAACTCAGCGTATCTCAGTCACAGCACAGGCAGCAGCAACCCAGCGTCTCTCAGTCACAGCACAGGCAGCAGCAACCCAGCGACGCTCAGTCACAACACAGGCAGCAGCAACCCAGCGTCTCTCAGTCACAGCACACGCAGCAGCAACCCAGCGTCTCTCAGTCACAGCACAGGCAGCAGCAACCCGGTGTCTCGCAGTCACAGCACAGGCAGCAGCAACCCAGCGTCTCTCAGTCACAGCACAGGCAGCAGCAACCCAGCGTCTCTCAGTCACAGCACAGGCAGCAGCAACCCAGCGTCTCTCAGTCACAGCACAAGCAGCAGCAACACAGCGTCTCTCAGTCACAGCACAGGCAGCAGCAACCCGGTGTCTCGCAGTCACAGCACAGGCAGCAGCAACCCAGCGTCTCTCAGTCACAGCACAGGCAGCAGCAACCCAGCGTCTCTCAGTCACAGCACAGGCAGCAGCAACCCAGTGTCTCTCAGTCACAGCACAGGCAGCAGCAACCCAGCGTCTCTCAGTCACAGCACAGGCAGCACCAACCCAGCGTCTCTCAGTCACAGCACAGGCAGCAGCAACCCAGCGTCTCTCAGTCACAGCACAGGCAGCAGCAACCCAGCGTCTCTCAGTCACAGCACAGGCAGCAGCAACCCAGTGTCTCTCAGTCACAGCACAGGCAGCAGCAACCCAGCGTCTCTCAGTCACAGCACAGGCAGCACCAACCCAGCGTCTCTCAGTCACAGCACAGGCAGCACCAACCCAGCGTCTCTCAGTCACAGCACAGGCAGCAGCAACCCAGCGTCTCTCAGTCACAGCACAGGCAGCAGCAACACAACGTCTCTCAGTCACAGCACAGGCAGCAGCAACCCAGCGTCTCTCAGTCACAGCACAGACAGCAGCAACCCAGCGTCTCTCAGTCACAGCACAGGCAGCAGCAACCCAGTGTCTCTCAGTCACAGCACAGGCAGCAGCAACCCAGCGTCTCTCAGTCACAGCACAGCCAGCAGCAACCCGGCGTCTCTCAGTCACAGCACAGGCAGCAGCAACCCAGCGTCTCTCAGTCACAGCACAGGCAGCAGCAACCCAGCGTCTCTCAGTCACAGCACAGGCAGCAGCAACCCAGCGTCTCTCAGTCACAGCACAGGCAGCAGCAACCCAGCGTCTCTCAGTCACAGCACAGGCAGCAGCAACTCAGCGTCTCTCAGTCACAGCACAGGCAGCAGCAACCCAGCGTCTCTCAGTCACAGCACAGGCAGCAGCAACCCAGCGTCTCTCAGTCACAGCACAGGCAGCAGCAACCCAGCGTCTCTCAGTCACAGCACAGGCAGCAGCAACCCAGCGTCTCTCAGTCACAGCACAGGCAGCAGCAACCCAGCGTCTCTCAGTCACAGCACAGGCAGCAGCAACTCAGCGTCTCTCAGTCACAGCACAGGCAGCAGCAACCCAGCGTCTCTCAGTCACAGCACAGGCAGCAGCAACCCAGCGTCTCTCAGTCACAGCACAGGCAGCAGCAACCCAGCGTCTCTCAGTCACAGCACAGGCAGCAGCAACCCAGCGTCTCTCAGTCACAGCACAGGCAGCAGCAACCCAGCGTATCTCAGTCACAGCACAGGCAGCAGCAACCCAGCGTCTCTCAGTCACAGCACAGGCAGCAGTAACCCGGCGTCTCTCAGTCACAGCACAGGCAGCAGCAACCCGGCGTCTCTCAGTCACAGCACAGGCAGCAGCAACCCAGCGTCTCTCAGTCACAGCACAGGCAGCAGCAACCCAGCGTCTCTCAGTCACAGCACAGGCAGCAGCAACCCAGCGTCTCTCAGTCACAGCACAGGCAGCAGCAACCCAGCGTCTCTCAGTCACAGCACAGGCAGCAGCAACCCAGCGTCTCTCAGTCACAGCACAGGCAGCAGTAACCCAGCGTCTCTCAGTCACAGCACAGGCAGCAGCAACCCAGTGTCTCTCAGTCACAGCACAGGCAGCAGCAACCCAGCGTCTCTCAGTCACAGCACAGGCAGCAGCAACCCAGCATCTCTCAGTCACAGCACAGGCAGCAGCAACCCAGCGTCTCTCAGTCACAGCACAGGCAGCAGCAACCCAGTGTCTCTCAGTCACAGCACAGGCAGCAGCAACCCAGCGTCTCTCAGTCACAGCACAGGCAGCAGCAACCCAGTGTCTCTCAGTCACAGCACAGGCAGCAGCAACCCAGCCTCTCTCAGTCACAGCACAGGCAGCAGTAACACAACGTCTCTCAGTCACAGCACAGGCAGCAGCAACCCAGCGTCTCTCAGTCACAGCACAGGCAGCAGCAACCCAGTGTCTCTCAGTCACAGCACAGGCAGCAGCAACCCAGCGTCTCTCAGTCACAGCACAGGCAGCAGCAACCCAGTGTCTCTCAGTCACAGCACAGGCAGCAGCAACCCAGCGTCTCTCAGTCACAGCACAGCCAGCAGTAACACAACGTCTCTCAGTCACAGCACAGGCAGCAGCAACCCAGCGTCTCTCAGTCACAGCACAGGCAGCAGTAACACAACGTCTCTCAGTCACAGCACAGGCAGCAGCAACCCAGCGTCTCTCAGTCACAGCACAGGCAGCAGCAACCCAGCGTCTCTCAGTCACAGCACAGGCAGCAGCAACCCAGTGTCTCTCAGTCACAGCACAGGCAGCAGCAACCCGGCGTCTCTCAGTCACAGCACAGGCAGCAGCAACCCAGTGTCTCTCAGTCACAGCACAGGCAGCAGCAACCCGGCGTCTCTCAGTCACAGCACAGGCAGCAGCAACCCAGTGTCTCTCAGTCACAGCACAGGCAGCAGCAACCCAGCGTCTCTCAGTCACAGCACAGGCAGCAGTAACCCAGCGTCTCTCAGTCACAGCACAGGCAGCAGAAACCCGGTGTCTCTCAGTCACAGCACAGGCAGCAGCAACCCAGCGTCTCTCAGTCACAGCACAGGCAGCAGAAACCCGGTGTCTCTCAGTCACAGCACAGCCAGCAGCAACCCAGCGTCTCTCAGTCACAGCACAGGCAGCAGAAACCCGGTGTCTCTCAGTCACAGCACAGGCAGCAGCAACCCAGCGTCTCTCAGTCACAGCACAGGCAGCAGCTCAGCGTCTCTCAGTCACAGCACAGGCAGCACCAACCCAGCGTCTCTCAGTCACAGCACAGGCAGCAGAAACCCGGTGTCTCTCAGTCACAGCACAGCCAGCAGCAACCCAGCGTCTCTCAGTCACAGCACAGGCAGCAGCTCAGCGTCTCTCAGTCACAGCACAGGCAGCACCAACCCAGCGTCTCTCAGTCACAGCACAGGCAGCAGCAACCCAGTGTCTCTCAGTCACAGCACAGGCAGCAGCAACCCGGCGTCTCTCAGTCACAGCACAGGCAGCAGCAACCCAGTGTCTCTCAGTCACAGCACAGGCAACAGCAACCCAGCGTCTCTCAGTCACAGCACAGGCAGCAGCAACTCAGCGTCTCTCAGTCACAGCACAGGCAGCACCAACTCAGCCTCTCTCAGTCACAGCACAGGCAGCAGCAACCCAGCGTCTCTCAGTCACAGCACAGGCAGCAGCAACTCAGCGTCTCTCAGTCACAGCACAGGCAGCAGCAACCCAGCGTCTCTCAGTCACAGCACAGGCAGCAGCTCAGCGTCTCTCAGTCACAGCACAGGCAGCAGCAACCCAGCGTCTCTCAGTCACAGCACAGGCAGCAGCAACCCAGCGTCTCTCAGTCACAGCACAGGCAGCAGCAACCCAGCGTCTCTCAGTCACAGCACAGGCAGCAGCAACCCAGCGTCTCTCAGTCACAGCACAGGCAGCAGCAACTCAGCGTCTCTCAGTCACAGCACAGGCAGCAGCAACCCAGGGTCTCTCAGTCACAGCACAGGCAGCAGCTCAGCGTCTCTCAGTCACAGCACAGGCAGCAGCAACCCAGCGTCTCTCAGTCACAGCACAGGCAGCAGCAACTCAGCGTCTCTCAGTCACAGCACAGGCAGCAGCAACCCAGCCTCTCTCAGTCACAGCACAGGCAGCAGCAACCCAGCGTCTCTCAGTCACAGCACAGACAGCAGCAACCCAGCGTCTCTCAGTCACAGCACAGGCAGCAGCAACTCAGCGTCTCTCAGTCACAGCACAGGCAGCAGCAACCCAGGGTCTCTCAGTCACAGCACAGGCAGCAGCTCAGCGTCTCTCAGTCACAGCACAGGCAGCAGCAACCCGGCGTCTCGCAGTCACAGCACAGGCAGCAGCAACCCGGCGTCTCGCAGTCACAGCACAGGCAGCAGCAACCCAGCGTCTCTCAGTCACAGCACAGGCAGCAGCAACCCAGCCTCTCTCAGTCACAGCACAGGCAGCAGCAACCCAGCGTCTCTCAGTCACAGCACAGGCAGCAGCAACTCAGCGTCTCTCAGTCACAGCACAGGCAGCAGCAACCCGGCGTCTCTCAGTCACAGCACAGGCAGCAGCAACCCAGCCTCTCTCAGTCACAGCACAGGCAGCAGCAACCCAGCGTCTCTCAGTCACAGCACAGGCAGCAGCAACCCAGCCTCTCTCAGTCACAGCACAGGCAGCAGCAACCCAGCGTCTCTCAGTCACAGCACAGGCAGCAGCAACCCAGCGTCTCTCAGTCACAGCACAGGCAGCAGCAACTCAGCGTCTCTCAGTCACAGCACAGGCAGCAGCAACCCAGCGTCTCTCAGTCACAGCACAGGCAGCAGCAACCCAGCGTCTCTCAGTCACAGCACAGGCAGCAGCAACGCAACGTCTCTCAGTCACAGCACAGGCAACAGCAACCCAGCGTCTCTCAGTCACAGCACAGGCAGCAGCAACTCAGCGTCTCTCAGTCACAGCACAGGCAGCAGCAACCCAGCGTCTCTCAGTCACAGCACAGGCAGCAGCAACCCAGCGTCTCTCAGTCACAGCACAGGCAGCACCAACCCAGCGTCTCTCAGTCACAGCACAGGCAGCAGCAACTCAGCGTCTCTCAGTCACAGCACAGGCAGCAGCAACCCAGCGTCTCTCAGTCACAGCACAGGCAGCAGCAACCCAGCGTCTCTCAGTCACAGCACAGGCAGCAGCAACCCGGCGTCTCTCAGTCACAGCACAGGCAGCAGCAACCCAGCGTCTCTCAGTCACAGCACAGGCAGCAGCAACCCAGCGTCTCTCAGTCACAGCACAGGCAGCAGCAACCCAGCGTCTCTCAGATACAGCACAGGCAGCAGCAACCCAGCGTCTCTCAGTCACAGCACAGGCAGCAGCAACTCAGCGTCTCTCAGTCACAGCACAGGCAGCAGCAACCCAGCGTCTCTCAGTCACAGCACAGGCAGCAGCTCAGCGTCTCTCAGTCACAGCACAGGCAGCACCAACCCAGCGTCTCTCAGTCACAGCACAGGCAGCAGAAACCCGGTGTCTCTCAGTCACAGCACAGCCAGCAGCAACCCAGCGTCTCTCAGTCACAGCACAGGCAGCAGCTCAGCGTCTCTCAGTCACAGCACAGGCAGCACCAACCCAGCGTCTCTCAGTCACAGCACAGGCAGCAGCAACCCAGTGTCTCTCAGTCACAGCACAGGCAGCAGCAACCCGGCGTCTCTCAGTCACAGCACAGGCAGCAGCAACCCAGTGTCTCTCAGTCACAGCACAGGCAACAGCAACCCAGCGTCTCTCAGTCACAGCACAGGCAGCAGCAACTCAGCGTCTCTCAGTCACAGCACAGGCAGCACCAACTCAGCCTCTCTCAGTCACAGCACAGGCAGCAGCAACCCAGCGTCTCTCAGTCACAGCACAGGCAGCAGCAACTCAGCGTCTCTCAGTCACAGCACAGGCAGCAGCAACCCAGCGTCTCTCAGTCACAGCACAGGCAGCAGCTCAGCGTCTCTCAGTCACAGCACAGGCAGCAGCAACCCAGCGTCTCTCAGTCACAGCACAGGCAGCAGCAACCCAGCGTCTCTCAGTCACAGCACAGGCAGCAGCAACCCAGCGTCTCTCAGTCACAGCACAGGCAGCAGCAACTCAGCGTCTCTCAGTCACAGCACAGGCAGCAGCAACCCAGGGTCTCTCAGTCACAGCACAGGCAGCAGCAACTCAGCGTCTCTCAGTCACAGCACAGGCAGCAGCAACCCAGGGTCTCTCAGTCACAGCACAGGCAGCAGCTCAGCGTCTCTCAGTCACAGCACAGGCAGCAGCAACCCAGCGTCTCTCAGTCACAGCACAGGCAGCAGCAACCCAGCGTCTCTCAGTCACAGCACAGACAGCAGCAACCCAGCGTCTCTCAGTCACAGCACAGGCAGCAGCAACTCAGCGTCTCTCAGTCACAGCACAGGCAGCAGCAACCCAGGGTCTCTCAGTCACAGCACAGGCAGCAGCTCAGCGTCTCTCAGTCACAGCACAGGCAGCAGCAACCCGGCGTCTCGCAGTCACAGCACAGGCAGCAGCAACCCAGCGTCTCGCAGTCACAGCACAGGCAGCAGCAACCCAGCGTCTCTCAGTCACAGCACAGGCAGCAGCAACCCAGCCTCTCTCAGTCACAGCACAGGCAGCAGCAACCCAGCGTCTCTCAGTCACAGCACAGGCAGCAGCAACTCAGCGTCTCTCAGTCACAGCACAGGCAGCAGCAACCCGGCGTCTCTCAGTCACAGCACAGGCAGCAGCAACCCAGCCTCTCTCAGTCACAGCACAGGCAGCAGCAACCCAGCGTCTCTCAGTCACAGCACAGGCAGCAGCAACCCAGCGTCTCTCAGTCACAACACAGGCAGCAGCAACCCAGCGTCTCTCAGTCACAGCACAGGCAGCAGCAACCCAGCCTCTCTCAGTCACAGCACAGGCAGCAGCAACCCAGCCTCTCTCAGTCACAGCACAGGCAGCAGCAACCCAGCGTCTCTCAGTCACAGCACAGGCAGCAGCAACCCAGCGTCTCTCAGTCACAGCACAGGCAGCAGCAACCCAGCGTCTCTCAGTCACAGCACAGGCAGCAGCAACCCAGCGTCTCTCAGTCACAGCACAGGCAGCAGCAACGCAACGTCTCTCAGTCACAGCACAGGCAACAGCAACCCAGCGTCTCTCAGTCACAGCACAGGCAGCAGCAACTCAGCGTCTCTCAGTCACAGCACAGGCAGCAGCAACCCAGCGTCTCTCAGTCACAGCACAGGCAGCAGCAACCCAGCGTCTCTCAGTCACAGCACAGGCAGCAGCAACCCAGCGTCTCTCAGTCACAGCACAGGCAGCAGCAACCCAGCGTCTCTCAGTCACAGCACAGGCAGCAGCAACCCAGCGTCTCTCAGATACAGCACAGGCAGCAGCAACCCAGCGTCTCTCAGTCACAGCACAGGCAGCAGCAACTCAGCGTCTCTCAGTCACAGCACAGGCAGCAGCAACCCAGCGTCTCTCAGTCACAGCACAGGCAGCAGCAACCCAGCGTCTCTCAGTCACAGCACAGGCAGCAGCAACCCGGCGTCTCTCAGTCACAGCACAGGCAGCAGCAACCCAGCGTCTCTCAGTCACAGCACAGGCAGCAGCAACCCAGCGACTCTCAGTCACAGCACAGGCAGCAGCAACCCAGCGTCTCTCAGTCACAGCACAGGCAGCAGCAACCCAGCCTCTCTCAGTCACAGCACAGGCAGCAGCAACCCAGCGTCTCTCAGTCACAGCACAGGCAGCAGCAACCCAGCGTCTCTCAGTCACAGCACAGGCAGCAGCAACCCAGCGTCTCTCAGTCACAGCACAGGCAGCAGCAACCCAGCGTCTCTCAGTCACAGCACAGGCAGCAGCAACCCAGCGTCTCTCAATCACAGCACAGGCAGCAGCAACCCAGCGTCTCTCAGTCACAGCACAGGCAGCAGCAACCCAGCGTCTCTCAGTCACAGCACAGGCAGCAGCAACCCAGCGTCTCTCAGTCACAGCACAGGCAGCAGCAACCCAGCGTCTCTCAGTCACAGCACAGGCAGCAGCAACCCAGCGTCTCTCAGTCACAGCACAGGCAGCAGCAACCCAGCGTCTCTCAGTCACAGCACAGGCAGCAGCAACCCGGCGTCTCTCAGTCACAGCACAGGCAGCAGCAACCCAGCGTCTCTCAGTCACAGCACAGGCAGCAGCAACCCAGCGTCTCTCAGTCACAGCACAGGCAGCAGCAACCCAGCGTCTGAATGTTGTGGTGGAAGCACTTTTGCTCCCACTATGGCTGTAGATGGTATTGATCAAAGGAGATTCCAGGGTGTCACAGCAGTCCTTCAATCCATCCTCCATTTAGTTGCACGTGTGCTGAGGCACAACCGCAGAATGGGCAGCAGTTCCATGGAGTATGTAACTGGTGTCCTCTGTCAGACTAACAGCACTTGGGCGCCCGCCCTCGCTTCTCCGATCGTGCCAGCCCACATTGCTGCAATGGGGCCTCCTTAGCCCAGAGCTGCTGGAGGTCATTCTGCAATGTCATCTCCAGTCCCCTGCAGTGAAAGTCTGCAGCCTTCCATCAGGCCTGCTTCAACCACTTGGGTAGCAATGCACAGGAGCACTCCAACTGGCAAAGGTGCATGCGAGAAGGCACGGAAAGAATGCACAAAGCTGATAACTAAATTTGTATGCAATATGAGTTGATTGAAATTGTCAATTTGGTTTGAAATGTTTGTTGGCTTGTATTATTGCATTGTGGGGAGCAGGCACTGTATTGGCCAATGATAGAGTGAAGTGTGGAGTGTCGAACTCTTGGAGATCGAGGAATTGAGGTTACAGTTATCACACTTAAATTAGTTCTTCACATCCAGTGGGCTGGATTCTCCGCCGGCGGGGTGCTCTGTTTCCCGACGGCGTGGGGCTGCCCCACAATGGGAAACCCCATTGCCCGGCCAGCATAATGGAGCATCCAGCCGACGGGGTGAAAGAGAAATGTGGCGCGGCGGGGTGGAGAATACAGCCCAGTGTGTGCAGAAAGGGGCTTTCCAGGTGGTTGCAGCCTTACTTCCTGATCCTCAACCTCCTCCTCATCCTTTTATTCCTGTTCTTCAGTTTCTCATCTGATAGTTGGTGGCAAGGGCTGTTGTCTTATGATGGCAAGGCAGTGCGGCATAAAGTTAGGAATCTTGAGGCACTCTTAGCTTTAATTGAGAGTCCTTTCTCCTCACCCTGCTTCGCCTCCCTGTTCCAGCAGCTTGTCCTGCACCGTGCGGCCTCTATTCATTCTCTCGGTCATTCTTGATTCCAAGGAGAATGCTCACCAAGTGTGCCCATTTCTATTAGTAATTCGTATAGATGCCTTGAAATCAGAAAGTTGCCCTTCAGCGTTTACCACATAATTCGTGGCAGACCTTTGAAATGTGAAACAAGTACAAAAGGCAGAAAGAAACATGTGAAATTGCAGCAACAGTCAGAAGAAATAAACCAGCAGTTAGCCTGTAAGTCGATGACGTTCCCTTTCAATAGTGTGCGGTGGGAGAGGGTGGAGGAGTTCTTTATGCTGCTTAATGTGTAGCCACGTGAGATCAATAGGGGATATCAGCAGAAGCCTGCAACATTGGTGTCAAGTCAGCATTGCTCTGCATACTGTTGGTGGAAGTTAGAGATGTGCATGGTAACCCCTTTACCCATATGGTATTTGTGATATTTAGCATGTCTCATGTCAGTAGGGTGTGCGAACTTGCCACTTGCCATTTTGGAATCCAAAGGAGCTTCACAGTGCCCACCAAATGGTGCTAATGGGCCCAATTTCACCCTCAGCCACCTGTGAGCCCTTGAAACCACTTAGCGTTGTTTGTGTAAATAAGTATAATGACATTTACAGAAGAGATGAGAGAGCTAGAGCTGCTCATTGGGCAATATTTTCTGTGGGATTCAGGTGTTCCAACAAGAGTAATGGATGTCTGGACTCTCAACCAAGTATATGGCACATAAGGGGCCATAGGAGTGTGGATGGAGTACCATAGCTCGGCATGGGAGGCATGAGAGGCCATAGGAGTTGTGTTGGGGGCCTATTTTGGTATGGTGGGCATAAAGAGGAATTTTGAACTCACCTTTTAAAGGGGGCCCTAATGTAGACTAGGGTTCGCGATTCCTCTGAGGGGCCAACAACCACGACTCTTTAAAACCTGATTTGACTGCATGAAAATTGCGGAGGAGTAGGAGACATGACTATCCTCACAATGAGGCCAGCCAGGTTGGGAGAGCCAGGTGAAAAATCAGGCAGCCCAAATGGGATCGGGAATCCCGGAACTGGGACCCATCCAACATTTTTTAAGGGTTCCTAAATTATCCGAACTTGGTGTTAACCCAGCCCATGAAATCTGGATTTGAATTCTGGGTAAATACCCATTCAAGAAAAGGCATTCCATCCAAGCTGCCTACAGTTTAAAAACTTTCCAGAAGCATGTTCGGACATTAATTAAACTTTTATCCGTCAGGAAACCACAGGTCACCGGCCCCTCAGTGACCACCTTAAGCAGAATTTCACCCACTTTTTAAAGCTAATTTCAAAAATTCCCCATTGACTGAAGTACGAGGGCGCAGTCAGCCGGCTTTTCACACCGGCTGGATAGTCCGGTCACATGCCAGCACACGGATTTCCCAGCGACGAGGGGTGCAGTCACCGGGAAATCCCGTCGACAAAGGCGGGGTCAGTAAATCCCACTGGCGGACCACCTCCACTGCCAAAAAACACGCGGAAAGCTGGTCGGTAAATCCTAAACCTAATCTTGAAATTTAGGAATATGATATCCTTATCATAGGTGGTAAAAGGTTTGAAGAACCATTTACTACTCAAGGTAGTAAATGGTTTGAAGAAAGATAAATCAAAGGAACCAACCTTTGAGCTAAATTGCAAGAGTGGTACTCGAGGGTCCAGGTGGCAAAAGATAAATTCAGGACTGATAACAGGATGTTCTTCAGACAATTGGAATGGATGCCGAGTAATGGGATGAAAACCGAGGAATCATCATTGGATTCAGCGAGTGGGAGCTTTATGGGTTAAAGATGGGCCCCGTGGCTGCCTTTACCCATAGTTAGCATGTGTTAACATTAGATAGATGGGGACCAAGAAACTGAAGGGTTAAAAAGCATTTGGAATAACAATGTTATGTCACGTTCATGAGGTAAAACATTTTGAGCTGTTAAGTCTGCCACCAGATTAGCCATACAAACAGAATAAAATGGTAATGGTAGTTGAAGCAACTTTTCAAAAGAGCTAAAGTACAGGGTCTGGAAAATATTAGTTCCAATTCCACCAAAGAACAAAGACAAAGAACAAAGAAAAGTACAGCACAGGAACAGGCCCTTCAGCCCTCCAAGCCCGTGCCGACCATGCTGCCCGACTAAACTACAATCTTCTACACTTCCTGGGTCCGTATCCCTCTACCCATCCTATTCATGTATTTGTCAAGATGCCCCTTAAATGTCACTATCGTCCCTGCTTCCACCACCTCCTCCGGCAGCGAGTTCCAGGCACCCACTACCCTCTGTGTAAAAGATTTGCCTCGTACATCTCCTCTAAACTTTGCCCCTCGCACCTTAAACCTATGCCCCCTAGTAATTGACCCCTCTACCCTGGGGAACAGCCTCTGACTATCCACTCTGTCTATGCCCCTCATAATTTTGTAGACCTCTATCTGGCCACCCCCTCAACCTCCTTCGTTCCAGTGCGAACAAACCGAGTTTATTCTACCGCTCCTCATAGATAATGCCCCCCATACCAGGCAACATCCTGGTAAATCTCTTCTGCACCCTCTCTAAAGCCTCCACATCCTTCTGGTAGTGTGGCGAACAGAATTGAACACTATACTCCAAGTGTGGCCTAACTAAGGTTCTATACAGCTGCAACATGACTTGCCAACTCTTATACTCAATGCCCCGGCCAATAAAGACAAGCATGCCGTATGCCTTCTTGACTACCTTCTCCACCTGTGTTGCCCCTTTCAGTGACCTGTGGACCTGTACACCTAGATCTCTCTGACTTTCAATACTCTTGAGGGTTCTACCATTCACTATACATTCCCTACCTGCATTAGACCTTCCAAAATGCATTACTTCAGATTTGTAATGTACAGCAAACATGATAAATTTGACACTATTAACCTACTATACACTGCAGATGTTGTATTGTCTTTTAGAGACACCCAAGAGGGAATGGGTACAGGATCAGGTTGCCAACTGTGATTAGGCCTAGATTCTCCACTTTGTCAGACACGCAAATCGCTCTGTCAAAGAATCATGGGTAATCCAAAAATTGAAGTTTGCGCCCGGTGCCGGTTCCGACGCCATGCTCCGCACTGGCAGCAATATCGATGTTTGGGCCCCATGTCGGTGGTACCATGCACAACAGTCATTTGCATGGATTTCAATATCATTAGCAACTTGGACACTGTACACTCCACCCTTCCTTGATACTGCACCGTTCTTAGGTGAAAGTCTCACAGGTACAAATTAGTGCAAGTATTAACAAGCGGTGCCCCGTCGCCATGGCTGCGGAGTGGAAAAATAAAAAAACACTGAAAAACCCTCAAAAATTGTCGGGCTTTCTAGGGGGTGGCTGCCTGAGCCTGGGCAGTAGCAGGGAGTGACTTGGTGCCAAGTCCATGGACTCAGGGTGTCCCCTGAGGATCAGGGTGGCCTGGTTCAGACTGACATTTCTGCAGTCTGTCTTTTAAATGCACCCCTTTGGTGCTACTTCAGAGCCCTGGCTGTTCTCTCTGCTGAGCGCTGCCTGTGCACTGTGAATGCTCAGAGAGCCTTTGGGCATCTGGGAGCCACCCAGGCCACACCTCTGGACAGCCTCGTATCTCAGCTGTTTCATCAAGGTGATGGGCGTGGCCAAGCTCAATCAGGGGCCTACTCGCTGTTGACACTCCTCAGATGTTCTGTCCCACTGCAGAGGAAGCAAGGGATCAGCAGAGCTCACACCAACCAGAAACCACCTGCACCATTGTCTTTGGGGCCCCACAGATTCTCTGACCGTCTCAATGCAGAGGCCGCACTCGTGACTCCCACTCCGCTGGATCACCAGCACTCTGCTCTTGGTGAGACTGGCAGCGCCGACTGCTTCTGTCCCCACCTCCCAGGTGGTGTTCAGGAGGGCAGGCTTGAGTCTGTGGCCCACCCTAGGGAAGCGGTGTCCCTCCTCTGCTCACTGACACGGGGCTGTGGGTCTACCTCAGAGTCCCGTCTTTGTGGTTGCAGTGAGTGTGTGGTAAGCGGAGCGCTTAAAAACAGTTCCAGTTGCCAGGTTCTTTAGGGCTAATTCCGGCACCAGCGGTTAGAATGCCTGCCGAACCGGGAATTGCTCTGAATTTGCTCCGACAGAGAGCTGGTCCTCCTGCATGTCCTAACTTGAAAGGCGTCCCAATAGGAATGCAAATTTCACCCTAATCAGTCCCGGCGGCAACATGTAGGGCATGAACCAATGGCCTTGGTGCAACTGTAAAGCAGCTTGCTGTGGCGCTGCATGGCCAATACAAGCCGGGAGACCACGTTCCAGGATCTATCCGGCTCGCAACACCTCGCGAGATCCAACGTGATCTCGCGAGACATTGCGATGTAAATCCCAACGATTGTGGGAGGGATGACTTTTTGGCAAATCTACCTATTAGAGCAAGACAGCTCATCTAACTCTAATGTGCAGAATCCTGAGGTATCCAAGGCTTTGGAATTCATCCGTTTCGCCTCGGAGACATTGGGCAAGCGCAGTTCAGCACTGGTCTCCTGAAATGGGGACCAGACGGAACGGCACTCATCGGGCTCTCCCAGGGGATCAGAGGCCCCCAGCTACATGCCTTTTGGGCAGGGTGGTGTCCTGGCACTGCTGGTGCCCAGGTGGCGCTGCCAGCTGGCAGGTGCACTGCCGAGGTGCCATGCTGGCATTTTTTGCACACAAATGATCGGGCCAGAGGTGTCCTGAATGGGTGTTGAGTGGGTGTCGGGGGAGGGGGAGGGGGGGGGGGCGGTGGGAGCTGGCGGCAGGGACCCTCACATAGTGCGTTCAGGCTGGCGTCCCGATCCCTCGCTACACTGGGGGGCTGCGCTCCCTCGTGTACAAAACGAGTGTGTTCCCTGCTGAGACCCCTTATACAACACTCGCTATGGTACTTTGAGCTCTAAGTCTCCCAAATGTAGAATCCCGGAATTAAATGTTTTCCTGGAGGTCTCTTCACATGACTTTTCCCCACACTCCAGCTATGAATCAGCCAATAGAACATAGAACATAGAACATAGAAAATACAGCACAGAACAGGCCCTTCGGCCCACGATGTTGTGCCGAACCTTTGTCCTAGATTAATCATAGATTATCATTGAATCTACAGTGCAGAAGGAGGCCATTCGGCCCCCTGAGTCTGCACCAGCTCTTGGAAAGAGCACCCTACCCAAACTCAACACCTCCACCCAACACCAAGGGCAATTTGGACATTAAGGGCAATTTATCATTGGCCAATTCACCTAACCCGCACATCTTTGGACTGTGGGAGGAAACCGGAGCACCCGGAGGAAACCCACGCAGACACGGGGAGGACGTGCAGACTCCACACAGACAATGACCCAAGCCGAAATCGAACCTGGGACCATGGATCTGTGAAGCAATTGTGCTATCCACAATGCTACCGTGCTGCCCTTCCCCTCCAATTGGAAAGCAAAAAGACTCATTACCTGTTTGGATGATGCTTGAGTGTCATCCAAACAGCCCTTTCCCCACCATTTTAAATGTTTTTATATCGGATGGAGTGAGGGAATTGTTTTTCAAAAATTACATTTAAAAAAGCAATCCTTTATCATGTCCCGATGATTTATTTTCCCTGGTTGCACACAGCAGTGTCCGAGAGATCGATCTTCAGTTCCTGGAGACTCCAGGCCTATCGGAGAGCTGGAAGTGTCTGAGGCGAGAATTGAAATGTGGGACTGAGAGCAGTGAAGGTGAGGTTCTCTCCAGAGTGGGCACACACAGCCCTTTGATAGACCACATTCCCTTGGAACTGACCATTCTTTGCCCTTGGTGTTGGATTAATTATCCCTGAATATATCGCCAGATATATTTAGACCCATCCAGTATTTGGCTTATTTTGTATCCACCGATATTTCACTGCTTTCCCATCCAGTTATACCACTGTTCACCACAGCTAGTGCCCCATTGATGCTCCTTACTGATGGGACAGTTCTTCAAGACTTAGTGCCGTCCGCATTGCCCACCAAGCTTTGTGTTCCATTCCAAGAAACTGCTTTTGCAAAAGTAGGACTAAGGGTGACTTTGCAAACAAATTTTAAGCAACAAGTTCTCCTGAAAATGCAGGTCACCAGTATAATTAGGTCCCAGGGAACACTGGACAGTTCTTCAGTTAAATTTAAGGTTGTTTAATATCTGTCGCTCACTCCTACAATGCAGCACAACTGAAACAGATGTGTTCCATCTGATCTTGCTGATTTTAGCTGCTTCCTGCATTCTCTAATTTAAGAATTTAATCAGTTGAGTTATATTCCAGGAACACCATTAATAGTCCTCTTCAGCAACCCTTGCATCTCATTTATACTTTTGACAATATGTCTGCTTGTTCCATTGAGTTGTGTCGAAACTTATAGAAGGGAACATTTTCTACTTAAGGCACCCAGTCTTAGGATCAAGCACTTAGTTCAGAATCAAACGAGAACTCCCTTAATTCTGTCTGGAAAATGTGTTCACCCACCCTCTGAAAAGCAACTCCGTACCACAGCAGTGTGGGCTTGCCATTGCTCGCAGTGAACCTGAGCCAAGGCGGTCAGTTTAGAATGATTTTGTACCCAATCTGGAGGCAAATCTGTACTTGTGGATCTACCTGAAAATGGATTAAGGATTTGCAAACTGATTTTTAGAGAGGCTCTTACAGAGAGAAAACCAAGATTTTTACTGAGTAATAGGCTGGACGCAAGCCAGTTTCCAAAGGTGAAATGAATGGTGTCTTCATAAACCCCGCCACCCAGTTATCCTAGCAACCAGTAGCAAGAATGGTGGTGAGTCAATCAGGACATTGGATGGGATTCTCCGATTCCCCAGATGCGTGTTTCTCAGCGACGCGCCGTTCGCTGGTGGCGGGATTCTATCTTCCCGCTGCTTGCCAATGGAATTTCCCATTGAGAGCACTCCATGTCACTGGTAACCCTGCGGGCGTGGAAAAGTGAATCACACCGACTGGAGATTTCCGGACAATGTGTCAGGTTCAAAGGAACTTAAGGACTTTATGAGGAAAACGTCCAACAAAGAGGGCAAAGGTTTCTTGGCTTGATATGTTGTTAAGAGTTGATTAAAACTGACCTCAGGAATGGGTGGCAGAGTCACGCAGTGGTTAGCAATGCTGCCTCATGGCGCCGAAGACCCGGGTTGGATCTCGGCCCCGGGTTACCGCCGAGTTTGCACTTGCTCCCCATGTCTGCATGGGTCTCACCCCCACAAGCCGAAGATGTGCGGGGTAGGTGGATTGGCCATGCTAAATTGCCCTTTAATTGGAAAACAAAATTAATTGTGTACTCTAAATTTTTTTTTAAACTGACCTCAGGTAGAACAGCAAATCTGCTGCACCAATTCAGTTCATGGGGCAAAGAAAAGAGATTGATTACGCTGGACTTAATGTCCTATCTATCTGAATGTAGACATGTATGGGATATGGAGGCATGGTGGTAATACCACTGGTGGTAACATCACTGGACTGGTAATTCAGAGATCAGGCTATGTTCTGGGGGCATGAGTTCAAATCTCACCAGAGCTGGTGGAATTCAAATGAATCAGGAACTAAAAGCTCATCTCGGTAATGGTAACCAGGAAACCATCATCAACTGTTGTAAAAACCCATCGGGTTCACTAATGTTCTTCAGGGAACAAAATCTGCCATCTTTACCTGGTCAGGTCTACATGTGATTCCAGTCCTCAGCAATACGCTTGACCCGCAACTGTTCCCTGAAATGGCCCAGCAAGTCACTCAGATCATGGGAAATTAGGGATGGGTGTGTGAAAAGAGGACCCAGATACAGGAACAACCACTTAGAAGCATGAGAGAGGAGCAGCAGGGCGATTCACAGTGAGAGAGGAGCAGCGGGTTTCACAGTGAGAGAGGAGCAGCGGGTTTCACAGTGAGAGAGCTTACTATCAACAAGTGCGGACATTGACAACGAAGGACTGCCTAAGAAGGAGAAAATGAAGAGATGGGCAAGAAACGTTGGGCTTGCCAGTGGTGCTCACATCACATGAAATATTTTTTTTAAATGTGCGTAACAGAGCAGCAGGAGATGTCAAGTAATATCCTCCTCAGTTAGGCAACGTGTTTCCTGACATGTTCACAGGCATGAAAAAGCCAGTTGGGCAAGATAGGAAACAGCTTGTATTACCAATCAAACTGTACCCCAGTCACAGTTCAGGAAGTGAGTGGAGGGAGGAAAATAGTTTTATCTGTTGACCACCTCTGGAGTCCTATCGGATCTGATTATATTTCTGTTCTGAATTCAAATTCTCATATCACATGTTAGGATTCGAACATGATTATTGTCAGGATATGCAAACATGCACATAATGATATACACACAGGCAGCTAATGAACACAGAGAACAGGACATGACCAATGAGCAGGCAGGACACTCAGGGGTGGTATCTCACTATAAAAGGCACAAGGTACTCACACTCTGCCTCTTTCCACTGATGAACATCTACAGAGTGAGTCAGGGTGTATTTACAGTATCACACCTCCAGCACGTGGCTAAGAGCTCGTCTGGTTCAGTCAGAGTAACCACACTTAGGTTAGCAGAGAATTGAACTCATAGAGAACTGTGCTAACTGTGCTACTAGTTCAATAAATCAGATTGAACTAACTTCAAGGTCTGGAGTATCTTTTGGTCAAAGCTGCATCCAATTGCAGCCTGTGTTATCCCAGAGTACATAACACATCAATTATTACCTCAAACCTTGTGATTATTAAGCCAGTAACAAAACGACCGCACAACTGTCCTCCTAATTTTACTTCTTCTGCTGTACTGTCAGGAGCAAGAGGCAATCTAATTAACAGATCATTTACGGTTCTAAATGTCACATAAAATCGATTCGTGCCCTTTATTCAATTAGTTGGAATCTGTCTCCACCTGCTGGAGGTGGTCTCAATTCTCAGATTTTGATGCAAAGGGTTTTTTTGAATCTTCAAAGCTATTAATAAGAAAATCTTTTGTGATTTCCATTCCTCTATGTTTAGTCAGTGGTGTGATAATCATTAGTCAGCAGCTCTGTATATTCTACAGGTCCTGAGATGAGTCAGGTGTGCTGTGATAACTGGTACATATGAACTTTATAAGCTGATAGTCAGTCTTCAGTGATCAGGCTTCATAATTGTTAGTCACACAATTTCCCTCCTTCCTGTTGAAGCTCCATGTGGAGGACACAAGTCGAGACTTCTGTCCCCACTCCTAATGTGCCTATTTCTGCAGTAGCTACAGGGGGTGCTTTGAAACATGGTGTACAGAAGAAGAGAGACTGGTTAGCTCAGTTGACTGTCTGGCAGGATTATGATGCAGAGTGGTGCCAACAGGGCAGGTTCAATTCCTGTACCAGCTGAGGTTACCATGAAGGTACCTTCTCAACCTGGCCCTTTCTCTGAGGTGCAGTGACCCTCAGGTTAAATCGACACCTGTCAGCTCTCTCTCCCCCAAAGCAGAGAGCAGCCTCTGGTCATCTGGGACTATGAGGACCACGATGAGAATATCAGACTTTGCAAATTTCTGATGACAGTTCCTTAGTTCCGATAGTCATTTACTGCTGTTTGCTCAGAAATGGGAAAATATTGTGAATTGAAAAGCGAACTTTGCTGCAATAGGATTTGAGCTTACAAAATCCCTGCCACTAGAAACTGTACCATAAACTACTGGGTGATTGTACCTCACCGAAAGCTATTGAAACAAGACCCTCACCCACCACAACGGCTGAGGAAGTTCAAGGATATGTACTGCCACGTTCTCTCAGCTCGACAATACATGGGGGCCTTGCCAGCATTGTCCACACCGTGGGAATAACGAAGCACCTTACAAATCTGCTTGGTGGTGATAACAGACCATCCAGAGTCCGTGCCACAATCTATAATAGCATATTTTCATTCAGGAATGCATTTGGAAAATCTAATAAACAATTACAGCTGATCCGTGGACCACAAAGCAACATGAAAATGGTAGGTCAATGCAATCTTAGAACTTTCCAGTAAAGGAGGAGACCATTCAATCCATTGTACCTGTGTCTTTGAAAGAACTGTCCCTTTTGGTCCGACATCCCAGCATTGCCCCATAATCTGCCAATCAGTGTGCAACTTGCTTTTTGGAAAGTTATTGTGGAATTTGATTCCAATATCCTTTTAGGTATTGTAATTGACTTGCTTCCAGTTGGGTATTTTCACTTTCGATTTTTCCTTGTTCTTTTCATAACTTTTAAACCTAATTATTTTATGATCGCTATCACGCAGATGCTCTCCTAAATGTAACCCATTTACCCTATTTCATTCCTTCGAACTGGATCCAGCACCTGTGCTATTTTTAAAGGTTAGGCTTGCAGGCCATGAAGGTGCAAACAATCAAGAGCTTTTTTGGAAAGGTGTTTACTCAGCAGTGTTGCTCTCTTTTGTTGGCTCTGAATATGGCGGTCAATATCGTCGCCTTCCTTAATCCTAATTATGTTTGCTCTAGAGTCGCCAGTTATCTTTTGCTACCGCCGCAAGGTTCAAACCCGAATACTGATCAAAAGAGCCAATACACCAGTTAGTTAGTTCAAAGTCAATACTATTTATTTACACACACAGTAATATCTACTCATGCACGAAATACTACAGACTAAACTATCACCACTGCTAAAGCCAAGACTTAGCTTTGGGCGCCCACTCAGTCAGAGGGACAATGGCCGTTGTTCGGTTCTGAGGCTGCTGGGGTCGAAGTGGTCGAGGGGAAACAGCTAAAGTCGTCCGTCTGGTAGCGAGCATTGACCTTGGACTTCCTTGCTTCTGGTACAGCTGGTGGACAGGTCTCTCCACTGTGAGAGCCAAGTCCAAGAGAGAGATTCTCTCTTGGGGCCTTCCTCTTATACCCGAAGGGGCTTCGTGCGCTTTTGGACGGGCCTTGAACTAATCAATTGGGCCGAATCTTGATCACTCATATTGATCTTGACCAATAAAGGGGTGGGTGCCCTGATGGCTGGGCGTGTCCTAGGTGGCCGTTGGCCTGCTTTGTTTTCTGCTTTCGGTTTGGGGAAACGCCGCGAGGTCTGGGGCCAGATCGGTTACTTAAGTATCTTCCTTTGTTCCTGGAGATGGGCCATCCATATGCTAATGGGCCTACAGTTTCGGTCTCGCCTGGGAGCTACAGCTCCAATATGCAGACGGGCTCTGTGCCTGCTTGCTTTCTTAACATCGTCCATTTTTCCCTGCAATCTTTGCAAATGTCCATTTTGTATTCTGGAAGTGGCCATCCCAGATGGCTACAACAGGCTATACAGATGGACTGCCTGTTTGCCCGTGCAAACGGCCAATGATGTCATAAATACATCACATGTTCAGACTCTTAAAGTGACTTTGTTCCAACTAGGAACAAACGTAGATATAAAACACCTTCTTCCCCTTTTACATTAGAGGTTCCTGCAATGAAACTTTAACAATCAAAATTTAAAATATGAACAATTTATAAACACAACAGTCAATAAGTTAGACATTTCGGAGCGTATCTGTGTAGTTATCGCCGAACCTCAAGCTCCTGCATTTTCATGCTTATGGTGCAGTTTGGATGTCATCCATATGTGGTTTTCGGCGAACCGCAGGTGTCTGCTTTTTCATGGTGACTGCAACCTCTGGTGTTTTTGGTTTAGGTTGGATGTCATCCATAATTGTCTCAACAGGAGTCGATATTGTGCTTGCAAATTAATTCGATGCTGAATCATCCACAACTGGGATACTGTCTTCCACAGTTGTTTCTGGTATTGTCAGGTTCTCAAGAATGTCTAAGTCTTCACTCGATACAGCTTGTTGCGGACTCTCGGTTGACTCTGCCTCTGGCAAATTAGTTCTAGTTGTGAAAACAGTGTAGGAGAGTGGTGCTGTCTGTGCTGAGATGACGACAGACATCCACTTCTCACTGATGGGATAGTTCCTTGTCAATACTCCCTGACCTTTCTGAAAAACATGGGCGGGGTTCTCTGTCCCGCTGCACCTGTTTTCTGATGCGGTGCGCCCCCGCCGGCAGTGGAATTCTCCGTCCAGTCAGCCGGTCGATGGGGTTTCACATTGTGGGCAGCCCCACGCCGTCGGACAATCCGCGGGCTTGAGTGCACTGCCGGCGAAACGGAAGATCCCGTCAATGGAAAATTCAGCCCACGATGTTATCCCTGTTCTCACGTCGCAAAACATAACTTTGCTGCTTCCTCTCAATAATTTATCTTGTCTTAAGTGGCTTCAGCAAATCAAATGCTGCGTGTGACTGAAATTTTCCATGAGTAATGCCAGAGACTTTTGAGATGTTGAGTAGTTGTATTTCTGTATGTCATCAGGGTTAGTTATTTGGAAAATGATCCTTAATTATGAGTTACCTTTGGTGAATGCTTCATTGTCTGAACAAACCTTTCAGCCAGCCCATTTGTGGCAGGATTATAAGGAGCAGATCAGATGTGTGGGAATACGTTCTCCTTCAGATAATTTGTGAATCCTTACTAAATGAACTGTGACCCATTGTCGCTAACAAGTTGTTCATGGTAACCGAATCTTGCAAAATCTCACCCAGTCTTTCCATTGTTCTCTCCATGGATGTAGTCTTCATAATTGCGACTTCAGGCCTTTTCGAGTGCGCACCTACCACAGTGAAAAGCATTCATCCTTCGAATGGTCCAGCATTATCTCCATGAGCACTTTGTCATGGTCCTTCTGGCCATTCTCATGGATGTAATGGCGATAGTGGCAAGAGCTTTCAAACCTTTGCACAAGCCGAACACATCACTGCATCGAGCCCTGGCCATCAAAAGTAGCTTCTGGCTATCTCCTTTATCCTTACTATCCCACAATGACTTTCATGAAGTTGGTCCAGGACATATTCCCTCAACAATGGTGAAATGATGACCCTCATTCCCCAAAGGAGACAACCGGCCTGTGTGGATAGTTTGAGTCTTCGGGTTAAATCTGGCTTCAACTCCGGATTTGCTCCTACGGATTCCAGAAGGGTTCGTGCCCTCTTCTTGATGCCATTGTTTACGATCAGCAATGTTTTTTTCTTATTGACCCTTGACGCAAGGGGAGTCAGCAACTCTTTTTACAAATTGAATGTTCTTTCCAATGAACTCGAGAGTTTCCCTATGGCAAGGAGTTTCGAGACTCAATTTCTTGTTCCTCTGTGGTTCGGAGTTTACAAAGGGGGAACGTAAATGCATTCCAGTTACCCTCGCCCAATTTTTCAGTGTACTTTTGACCTTCATTTTTGTCAAAAATCCATATGCAACTTCCGTAAGCTCTACATCCTTTATTTCTCGATCCTGAACCACATTTGTTACATCATGCTGAGACTTTGTTGTCTTGGTCCCCGCATTGCTAGCCTGAGCCTTGACCATTGCTGCTTTCAGAGCTCTTTCAGTAGTTGCTACTTTCTGTTCCTCCAGCCTTTTGGTTGGGCCAGCTTTAGACTCTAACATGAGATTCACCTCGGCCCAGTTTAGCTTTATTCTCTCCTGCCAGGTTCTCCTCATGAGGGCTGGATTGTTACCTTTGATGACATGCAGGGACAAGTCTGCGGTCTGTCAGTTTAGCTGCATACTTACATCGATACATCCTGTCAATTGCACTATGTGCCCGGTGTATGTTTAAAGTGTTATCTTTGAGAGTTTTAAGGCAATATGTCATAGTTTCTGGTACAAATGAAATAACTGCCCAAGTGTCCACCTCGATTTTCACCGGTTGCCCATCCAGTAAAGGAGTGATTCAGTAACAGTTCATTGCACCCGCAATGATCAGTATGTTCAGCGACAGTTTGTGATTTGACTGTGACTCTCGTGCTCTTTTTATATCACATGGATCTTTTTCCTCTATTCATTTTTCCATTTGATACACTTGTTTCATGCTTTTTATAGTTCTTGCTTCTTTCTCCAACGCATATGTTTGATGTCCCCCTTTTTAACCACAATTCCTGCATTTTGCACCTTTGCACCAGCAGTCTGCTGCCGCGTGACCAGATTTTTCACATCGATTGCAATTTCAAACCTGTGCCTGTGTTTGGGTCTCAGCTGACATTTTACAGATTTTACTGCTTGAACGTAATCGTTGGGCTTCTATATCTGCTAATTCTATAGGGCCTTTTTTAGGTTTAAGTTGCTTTCTGTTAACAGCCTTTTCTGGGCAGCTTCACTTCTTAACCCACACACTAGTCTGTCTCTAATAGTGTCGTTCAAGACATTTCCAAATACACAGTATTCAGATAATTTCTTCAAAGTAGCTATGAATTTTATGATTGATTCGCCACCTTGTTGGTTACATTTATGGAACCTGAACCTCTCGGCAATGACCAAGGGTTTAAGTGAGAGGTGGCCCGACAATATCACCACAATCTCATCATAGGTTTTGGAGCCTGGTTATTCTGGTTGCAGCAGACTTCTCAGTAGGTTGAAGGTTTCCCCAATTGTACTCAGGAAAGTTGGGACTGCAAGATCTGCTGCAATTTTGTTCACTTGGACAAAATATTTGAACCTTTCAGTGTATAAGCCTCTGCCGCTTGATGGTCGCGCGGTGCCGATGATTCCCAGCATTTTTACGCAAAAAGGGCTTGCACAAGCATGATGGGTCATTACATTTTTAGCACAACCTTGTTTCTTTCTTCAAGTACCTCTGAGCTCAGTCTATTTCCTTCTGAGTTTGGAACACCCCCAGTTCTAAAGTATTGTACTCTGCTATTTACAATGCTCCATGTGCTATTCCAGATCTTTCCGGGAGAGCACGTAGCGAGTTTCTTTTAGATGTTGTTTTCTCCGAAACCTGTGTTTAAATATCGGTTCTTTCGATGACTGCTACCGATATTTGGAACTCGTCTGTCACCAGCTTTTGTGGAGCGAAGTTTTTAGCTTCCTAATCCGCTTGGATCTCTGTGCATGGATTGATGATTTTTTTCTATTTGTTTTTCTCTGTAAATCTGATAGCGTGATTCCGATCTCCTCGTCACTGCCATGATATGCAAACATGCACACAATGATATACAGACAGGCAGCTAATGAACACAGAGAACAGGACATGACCAATGAGCAGGCAGGACACTCAGGGGTGGTATCTCACTATAAAAGGCACAAGGCACTCACACTCCGCCTCTTTCCATTGACGAACATCTACAGAGTGAGTCAGGGTGTATGTACAGTAACACACCTCCAGCACGTGGCTAAGAGCTAGTCTGGTTCAGTCAGACAGAGTAACCACACTTAGGTTAGCAGAGAGTCGAACTAATAGAGAACTGTGCTAACTGTGCTACTGGTTCAATAAATCAGATTGAACTAACTTCAAGATCTGGAGTATCTTTTGGTCAAAGCTACATCCAGTTGCAGCCTGTGTTATCCCAGAGTACATAACACATCATGATACCAGGAGACTGCTTAATCTAGGTGGTTTACCTCAGTCCGTTCCGTGATGACTAGCGAATGTATCCCGGCACCATGGAGGAGATTCAGGCTCCTCACCAGCTCAGGACCTCCGGCAATCTCAGTGCCAACTGGCGGATATTCAAGCAAAAGTTTCTGCTGTACATCGAAGCCTCAGACCTCGAGGGTGCGTCTGATGCAAGAAAGCTCGGGCTTCTCCTCTCAACAGCGGGTGATCAAGCCATCGAACTCTTCAACTCTTTTCACTTCACCGAAGGCCAGGACAAGACAAAGTTTCAGACCATCCTGGACAAGTTTGACAGTCACTGTGAAGTGGACACCAATGAAATCTTTGAGTGCAACATTTTTAAACAGCGTCTACAAGGTAAAGCTGAATCTTTCAACTCCTTCTTAACTAACCTCCGCCTGCTAGTGCCATCCTGCAACTTTAGTGATATTGCTGACTCTATGATCAGAGATCAAATCATTTTTGGAGTTCACTCTGATCCTCTGAGAGAGCAGCTACTGAAAATCAAGCATATGACCCTGCCAGTCGCGATTGAGACATGCACAGTGCATGAGCACGCTAAAAACCGCTATTCCCAGTACAAATCGGCTGAAAATGAGAAACTTGCCCCCCACGAGACAGAGAGTGTGCAGGCCATCTCCCGGATGCAGCGCCTCAGCATTGACGACAGCGGCCATTTCCCGCGCTTTTCCCGGGGCCCCACGCATGCGCGATGCAAACAGGATAACAAAGCGGCCGACACCCGCACTGCGTATGTGCGATGACGCGCGCAGCGTCAAGATGCCGACTTCATGACGTGCTCGAACTGCCCACTTAAAGAAACACTGCTCTGCAAGAAGCAGGCAATGTTTAAACTGCGGGCAGCCTGGACATTATGCAGCCTTGTGCAGGTTTGCACCACCAGTCAGACGCCAGTGCTCCCAATTCCGACGACAGCGTTCAGAGTGTGCAACAACGATTACAGGATTCTGATCCTGGCAGCACAACGGACCCAGAAGAAGAATGCCTGGACTCCGCATACTGTGTGGGCATCATTACCAAATGTGAATATGCCACATCCAACTCATCACAAATTCAATCCATCCTCGCTGTGGATTCTGCGGACGAATGGCGTGCGGTGATGCAGGTCATCCACTGCTCCATCCAGTTTAAGCTGGACACAGGTGCTTCTGCCAACCTCCACTCACAGGCAGATTTCAAAATCATTAAGAAACCCCCAAGGTCCTTCCAGCAGCCTCCAGGCTCCTGGACGACAATAGAAATGCCATCAAGGCACTGGGATCCTGCCATCTACTCGTCTCTAACCGGAGCACCCATGCTCGGTTCCATTTTGAAATTGTCAAGCCAGACAGGGCATCCCTACTTGGCGCGCACGCCTGCAAGCAGCTGAACCTCGTGCAGCGGGTTTACGCAGCCACATCCTCCAATGAGAATCTTCAGTCCGGCATTGACGACATCCTCGCTCAGTAGCCGGATGTGTTCGACAGGATAGGCACGCTGCCATATCGATTCAAGATTCTGATATGACCTGATGCCAAGCCAGCGGTCCACGCACCACGCCGGGTCCCGGCTCCGCTGAGGGAGCGCCTGAAGGCACAGCTCAAGGATCTTCAGCAACAGGGCATCATTTCCAAGGTAACCGAACCGACTGATGGTCAGCTCGATGGTATGTGTCAGAAAGACTTCGGGAGACCTGCGCATCTACATTGATCCCAAGGATCTCAATAAGAATATAATGCGTGAACACTACCCCATCCCGAAGCCAGAGGAAGTCACCAGTGAGATGGCACATGCACGTTTTATTACCAAGTTAGATCTTGGCAAATCCAGCTGGATGAGTCCAGCAGAAGGCTCTGCACCTTCAATACACCGTTTGGCAGGTACTGCTATAATCGCATGCCGTTTGGCATTATCTCGGCATCGGAGATTTTTCATCACATCATGGTGCAGATGATTGAGGGCATTGAAGGGTTTGTGTGTACATGGACGACATCATCATATGGTCCACGACCCCTGAAGAGCATGTTTCCCGGCTCCAGCAGATATTCCGCCGCGTCCATGCCAATGGCCTGAAACTGAATAGGTCCAAATGTTGCTTTGGCATGTCGACACTCAAGTTCCTAGGAGACCAGATCTCTCAGCAGGGCGTGCGCCCAGACACAGACAAGGTCAAGGCCATCGAAGCCTTGAAGGTCCCTGAGGACAAGAAGGCGGTGTTGTATTTCCTGGACATGGTCAATTTTCTGGGCAAGTTCACCCCAAACCTGGCCTCACACACCATGGCCCTACGAAACCTGGTAAAGAAGTCCACTGCCTTTGAGTGGAAGGCAGCACATCAGGCAGAGTGGTTGGAGCTGAAAGCCAAGCTCACCACTGCACCCGTCTTGGCATTTTTCAACCCAGACAGGGAGACGAAGATCTCGACAGATGCGAGCCAGGATGGCATCGGTGCGGTGCTGCTTCAATGCGATGACACTTCATCCTGGGCACCTCCGCATCAAGGGCCATGACGCCCACCGAAACACGGTATGCACAAATAGAGAAGGAATGCCTGGGTCTTCTCACTGGAATTCTCAAGTTTCACGACTACGTTCACTGTCGAGACGGATCATAGGCCTCTGGTCCACATTATCCACAAGGACCTGAACGACATGACGCCTCGGTTGCAGCGCATCCTCCTCAAACTCAGAAGGCACGACTTTGACTTAGTATACACACCTGGCAAGGAGCTCATCATCGCTGATGCATTGTCCCGCTCCATCACATTGCCTAGTGAACCACTGGAAATCATCCGGCAGATTGAATCACTGGTGCAGCTGTGTGCTAGCACCTTCCCGGCGACTGATGAGAAGGTGGGTTGTATTCGCAAGGAGAAAGCCAAAGACCCCCTCTTGCAGCGTGTCATGCACCACCTCACCAATGGCTGGCAGAAAGTGCCCTCAATTTTATAATGTAAAGGACGACTTGACGGTGATTGATGGTATCCTCCTCAAGCTGGACCAGATTGTCATTCCAGTCAGTCTCCAGAGCTTGGTGCTCAGCCAAATCCATGAGGGACACCTGGGCATCGTGAAGTGCAGGTGCAGAGCTAGGCAGGCTGTCTACTGGCCCGGTATTAGCCAGGACATCTCGAACAGCCAGCGCAGAGCAAGGAGACGCTCCAGCAGCATGAAATCGAGACCCCCCCTTGGTCCAAGGTTGGCATCGACCTCTTTCGTGCGAATGGTCGTAACTACATGTTGATTATTGACTATTTCTCCAATCACCCTGAAGTCTCGAAACTCTCAGACCTCACATCTCGGATCGTCATCAAGGCCTGTAAGGAGACGTTCTCCAGGCATGGTATCCCACTCACTGTCATGAGTGACAATGGCCCGTGCTTCAGCAGCCACGAATGGTCGATGTTTGCCAAGTCGCACCAATTCAAACATATCACTTCCAGCCCACACTATTCGCAGTCCAATGGGAAGGTTGAAAAAGGGCTGCTCATTGTGAAACAGCTCATCTGCAAGGCCACGGATTCTGCTTTGATATCTACCTCGCGCTGCTTGCGTACAGGGCGACCCCACTGTCCACTGGCATGTCGCCGGCTCAGCTCCTGATGAGTAGGGACCTGCGGACGACACTCCCAGCCATACACTTGCCCAATCCGGTGATGAACGATCAATTGTACAAAGACTCAGGTTGAATACAACTGTGGCTTTATTGCAGTAAGATGTGTGGCCTCCCACAGCAGCTGGCGAAATGGCTGCTGAATAGAGGACACGCATATTTATACTCCTCCTATTGGGCGGAGCCAGCAGGCAGGGGCTACCGGCGAACCTGTAGTACAGGTCCTACCTTACATCACCTAAGGTGTAACAGTGGTTTACCACATTCACCCCCTGTTAAAAATGAGTCCGGCGGGGGTGGTGGAAAACTATATACAGTAGTGAATTCATGTACAGTGTTTTATTAGGAGAGAAAAAAAATGTCTTTTGAAAGTCCGGTGCCAGTTAGAGATTCAACCGGTCTGGTGCCTTGACGTTCCGCTGGGAGCAACGTAACGGTGGCGGCGATGTCGATGCTGGTGACGTCGGTGCTGGCCTGATGTCGGGTGACCCCGGGAGCATGCTGAAATCCTCTTCATCCTCTAGCGTGGGCAGGGGAAGGAGAGATGGTCCTGGTGGGGTTAATGTTGGGAGCGCCGGGGGAGGGGAAGGTGGCGCCGGGCCGGGGAAGTGTATATGAGTGGAACCTGCTGGTGCCAGGTCCCTGAGGGAGACAGTATCTTGGCGGCCATCGGGGTACGCCACATAGGCATACTGGGGGTTGGCATGGAGCAAGTGCACCCTATCCACCAGCGGATCCGCCTTGTGGAGTCGGTGCCTACGGAGTAGGTCCGGTCTTGGAGCTGCGAGCCAAGTCGGGAGCGACACCCCGGAAGTGGACTTCCTGGGGAAGGCAAAAAGACGTTCATGGGGTGTGTTATTCGGTACACAGTAGCGACCGGATGGAGTGTAGTGCATCCGGGAGGACTTCCTGCCAGCGAGAGGCTGGGAGGTTCCTGGACCGTAGGGCCAGTTGGACAGCCCTCCAAACCGTCCCGTTCTCCCTCTCTACCTGCCCGTTTCCCCAGGGGTTATAGCTGGTCGTCCTGCTGGAGGCGATACCCCTGCTGAGCAGGAACTGACGCAGCTCATCACTCATGAATGAGGATCCCCTGTCACTGTGGATGTAGGCGGGGAAGCCGAACAGAGCAAAGATATTGTTTCGGGCTTTGATGACAGTGGCAGACGCCATGTCGGGGCATGGGATGACGAAGGGGGAACCTGGAGTACTCATCGACCACACTGACAATATATGTGTTACGGTCGGAGGAGGGGAGGGGCCCTTTGCAATCCACGCTGAGGCGTTCAAAGGGGCTGGAGGCTTTCACCAGGCGCGCACGGTTCGGCCGGTAGAAGTGCGGCTTGCACTCCGCACAGACCTGGCAGTCCCTGGTGACTGTCCGTACTTCCTCGACAGAGTAGGGCAGATTGCGAGCCTTGACTAGATGGTGCAAGCGTGTGACCCCCCGGGTGACAAAAAGTTGTCGTGTCGGCCCGGAGTCGGTCTATTTGTGCGCTGGCACATGTACCTCGGGGGAGGGCATCTGGGGGCTCGTTGAGTTTGCCGGTCGATACAAAATCTCGTAATTATAGGTGGAGAGCTCGATCCTCCACCGCAAGATTTTATCTTTTATGATCTTGCCCCGCTGTGCGTTATTGAACATGAAGGCTACCTACCGTTGGTCAGTGAGGAGAGTGAATCCCCTGCCGGCCAGGTAATGCCTCCAATGCCGCACAGCTTCAACGATAGCTTGGGCCTCATTTTTGAGCGACGAGTGCCGAATTTCTGAGGCATGAAGGGTGCGGGAAAAGAATGCCACGGGTCTGCCTGCCTGATTGAGGGTGGCGGCAAGTGCAACGTCTGATGCATCGCTTTCTACTTGGAAGGGCAGTGTCTCATCTAATGCGTGCATCCCTGCCTTGGCTATATCAGCTCTGATACGGGCGAAGGCCTGTTGTGCTTCAGCCGTAAGGGGAAAGTGGGTGGACTGAATGAGTGGGCGGGCCTTGTCCGTGTAGTTTGGGACCCACTGGGCGTAGTAGGAGAAGAACCCGAGGCAGCATTTGAGGGCCTTGGTGCAGTGGGGGATGGGAAGCTCTGTGAGAGGGGGCATGTGGTCAGGATCGGGCCCCAGAACTCTGTTCTGGACCACATAGCCGAGGATGGCTAGGCGGGTTGTGCTCAACACGCTCTTCTCCTTGTTGTAGGTGAGGTTGAGGAGAGCTGCGGTGCGGATGAATTTAGTAAGGTCGGCATTGTGGTCCTGCTGATCATGGCCGCAGATGGTACGGAAAGGTGGCCCGCAAACCGTACCGGTCGACCATTCGGTCCACCTCCCTTTGGAAGACCGAGACCCCGTTAGTGACGCCGAAGGGAACCCTGAGGAAGTGATAGAGGCGACCGTCCGCCTCGAAAGCAGTGTATGGACGGTCCGATTTACGAATGGGGAGCTGGTGGTAGGCGGATTTTAGGTCTATCGTTGAGAAGACCCGGTACTGCGCAATCTGATTGACCATATCAGATATGGGAGGGGGTACGCGTCGAGCTGCGTGTACTGATTGATGGTCTGGCTGTAGTCCACGACCATTCTGTGCTTTTCCCCAGTTTTAACGACTACCACTTGGGCTCTCCAGGGGCTGTTGCTGGCCTCGATGATGCCCTCCCAAAGCAGCCGCTAGACCTCGGACCTGATGAAGGTCTTGTCCTGGGTGCTGTACCGTCTGCTCCTGGTGGCAACGGGTTTGCAATCCGAAGTTAGTTTGGCAAAGAGGGAGGGTGGGTCGACCTTTAGGGTCGCGAGACCACACAGAGTGAGGGGTGGTCGGGGACCGCCGAATTTGAGGGTGAGGCTCTGGAGATTGCACTGGAGTCCAGGCCTAGTAGTAGTGCAGCGCAGAGATTAGGAAGGACGTAGAGGCAGAAGCCGCTGAATTCTACACCCTGGAACGTGAGAGTGACTGTGCAGAACCCCCGGATCGGGACAGAATGGGATCCGGCGGCCAGGGAGATTGTTTGATTGGCGGGGTGGACTGCGAGGGAGCAGCGCCTTACCGTATCCGGGTGGATGAAGCTTTCAGTGCTCCGGAGTCCAGCAGGCTAGTGGTCACGTGGCTGTTGATTTTCACCGTAGTCCAGGCGGTGGCCAGGTTGTGTGGGCGAGACTGGTCGAGCGTCATTGAGGCGAGCTGCAGTTGGTCGTCGCTGCCGTCCGAAGATGGACATCGTGGGGGACCCAGGTCGTGGAATGTTGTCGGCGTCCATGCCCTGTGGGGAAGACAAGATGGCGGCGCCTGAAGATCCTGCGGGGGACAACATGCACCCATGGGCCGCATGTTGCGGGGGCTGGACAAGGTGGCGGCGCCCATGGGCCGCACATTGCGGGGGCTGGACAAGATGATGGCGCCCATGGGCCACACGTGGACTGCGGGGGGAAGAAGGCGGCACCCACTGGCCGCTCGCAGCTCCGGGAGGTGAAGATGGCGGCGTCCATTGGCCACGCGTGGTCCGGGATGAAGATGGCGGCACCCATTGTGTGTGGGTCAGGAGGAGGGGGCGATAGCGCCGACTGCGCGGGCCTGGCACACCGCGGCTAAGTGGCCCTTTTTGCTGCAGGCCTTGCAAATGGCAGCACGGGCCGGGCAGCATTGGCGAGGGTGCTTCTGCTGACCGCAGAAGTACCATCGGGGACCCCCGGGGTGCGCGGATTGGCGTGTTGCGCAGGCGTATTGGCTGGGTAAGGCCCCGGCTGGGGTGGCCGTTTGTGGGGTCCACGAGCGAGAGGGGTGGGCCGCGCAGCCGGAGGGGTAGGCCTGAGCATTACATGAGGCGACCGTCATGGAGAGTACTAGCTTCTTAGTCCCCGCTAGGTCGAGCATGGCCCCTTCAAGCAGCCTTTGGCGAATGAGGTCCGACCCAATCCCCGTTCCAAAAACATCGCGCATAAGGTTAGAATGTTCGGCGGCCGTAACGGCCTGACAGTCACAGTCCCAGAGGAGTGGGATTAGGGCCCGCCAGAAGTCTTCTATGGACTCACCAGGGAGTTGAGAGCACGTGGCGAGTACGTGCCTGGCGAAGAGTGTGTTCGTTTTCTGTGCGTAGTTTTCTTTGAGAAGCGCCATGGCATCGGCGTAGTTCGGGGCGCCCTGCATCAGCGGAAACACGTTGGAGCTCAACCTTGAGTACAGGATCTGTATCTTCTGAGCCCCCGTCAGAGGGGTGGTCGCTGAGTTGATATAGGCCTCGAAGCAAGCTAGCCAGTGATTATAGTCCTTTCTGGCATCGCTAGACTGCGGATCCAGCTGCAGGCGATCAGGCTTTATTCGGAGGTCCATCTTCTAGAAAATCTTACTGCAATAAATTGATGCACGATCAATTGTACAAAGACTCAGGTTGGATACAACTGTGGCTTCATTGCAGTAAGATGGGTGGCCTCCCACAGCAGCTGGCGAAGTGGCTGCTGAATAGAGGACGCGCATATTTATGCTCCTCTTACTGGGCAGAGCCAGCAGGCAGGGGCTACCGGCGAGCCTGTAGTACAGGTCCTACCTTACATCACCTAATACAGGTGTAACATTGGTTTACCACACCCGGATCACCTCCCGGTGCTGCAGAAGGTGCAGCAGCTCCGAAACCAGCAAAAGCAGGGCTATGATGCTCATGCCACTGATTTGCCCGTGTTATCGCCGGCGGACACTGTCAGGATCAGGATACCGGATGGTGGCTGGTCTGCTCCAGGTATCGTTGTTTGACAGGCTGCGTCCAGCTCGTATGTTGTCCGTATGGCTGATGGTTCTGTTGTGCGACGGAACAGACGGGCACTGCGCAAGGTTGCCTGCCCGCGACCGCATTCTTCTCCGTTTCTGTCCATTGTTCTGCCACCTCCTGATACCTCGAACTACGAGGCCACCAGTCAGGCTTCCATCCTGCCTGTCAAGGTGCCGTCGTCCCCACCCCCACCTCTCCTGCGGTCGACAAGGATCAGACGCAAGCCCCAGAGACTGGAGTTATGAACACTTGCGTTGTTTGTTATGTTCTGTTTTCCCGCATTAGACAGCTGTCTTCACATGTAAATACTTTCACATATGCCACCGTTTGTAAATATGTTAGTCTGTGACACCACGTGTATATACATTTCCACATGCCAACAGAACATACAAAAAAAAGGGAGATGTCATGATATTCAAACATGCACACAATGATATACAGACAGACAGCTAATGAACACAGAGAACAGGACATGACCAATGAGCAGGCAGGACACTCAGGGGTGGTATCTCACTATAAAAGGCACGAGGCACTCACACTCCGCCTCATTCCACTGATGAACATCTACAGAGTGAGTCAGGGTATATGTACAGTAACACACCTCCAGCACGTGGCTAAGAGCTAGTCTGGTTCAGTCAGACAGAGTAACCACACTTAGGTTGGTAGAGAGTCGAACTCATAAAGAACTGTGCTAATTGGGCTACTAGTTCAAAAATCAGATTGAACTAATTTCAAGGTCTGAAGTATCTTTTGGTCAAAGCTGCATCCAGTTGCAGCCTGTGTTATCCCGGAGTACAATACACGTCAGTCACTAGGATAGGCTGGCAAACTACAGAGGTACAAGAAAACAAGAGCTTTATTGGAAAGGTGTTTACTCAACAGGCTGTAAAGATAGGCTGCCCATTTGTCCACCCAACCAGCTGATGATGTCATCAATGCACCATGTGATTGGACTCTGAAAGAGATCTTGTTCCAACTAGGAACAAACATGAATACAGAACAGCATTCTTCATTCTTCATTGGGAAGCAAGGAATATGGGGACAGGGAAGAAGAATTACATTGAGTTTGAGGATCAACAATGATCATATTTAATGGTGGCATGTGCTCAAGAAGTCATTTAGCCTACTCATTCTCCTATTTCTTAAGTTCTTATGCTCATCATGGAAATCACCTGCACAGATTTTACAAAATTCTTCACCCTTTACTGTGGGCGGGATTCATCAGACTCAAGTTAAAATCTGCTGAAGGGCGCTTTTAGCAAGTGTGTTTCTTGGCGCTGCAGTGCAAAGAAAGACACCACTATTCAATGGTACTTTGCCGTTTCTTTTGGCCTCGGCAAGGAACTCCCCGTCGAGGCCACTCTTTAAGTCATTTCCTGCATTGGCAAGCTCAGCAACCTGGCACTTGGGCATCTTGGCACTACCAGCCTAATACCCTGGCAGTGCCCCTGCCAGCCTAGCAGCGCCAACTGGGAACATGGCAATGCCATGGTCGTGCTGCCAGGGTGGCCAGGTGACAGTGCCAGGCTGGTAGTGCCAAGATGCCCAGGTGACAGGGGAGTGCCAGTGTACCACCCTGCCCTGTCCCCAACTACCATGGGGCCTCATCCTCAAGGAGACCTCCCAAGATGTCATCACAACTGGTTCATGACTTTGTGAACCAGTACCAAACGGCACCAGGGTGAGGCCTTGCTGGGGAGCCAGTGAATCTCGGGCCTTGGGTGAATTGGGCGAACGCATATTTAATTAAGCCTAATGACTCATTTAAATATGTGCGCCTGGATCTCACCTAACGAGAGCGAGATATAGATCACGATGCACCAGGTGAATCCATTAAATCTCGTAAGACGTTTCGAGCGCCACAAACCTCGATCCCGACCTCTCACGAAATTCAACAGCCTCGCCCCAAAACCAAGTTGGATGCAACAAGGCCACTGAATCGCACCCTATGTATCTCCCATAGGTTTTAGTAGGGTGGTTGAAATACCCTCTTCCTGCTCTATTATTATCATATTTTTCTAAAATTTGCCAACAGATTTGCTCCTCTAACTTCTTCTCATTATTTGGTATTGTACAGTAACATTACGCAATGTAACAGCTTCTTTTCTGTTTGACTATGACCAAATAAATTAGTCTTTCAATTATCTTGTAGAACTCTGATATTATCCTGGATTACTCCTGTCACCCTGCCGATCCTGTCTCTTTTTTCCTTCCCCATTGTTGCTCTCTTTATTTGGCTCTGAATATGGCGGTCAATATGGTCGCCCTCCTTAATCCTAATTATGTTTGCTCTCGAGTCGCCAGGTATCTTTCGATACCGCCATAAGGTTCAAACCCGAATACTGATCAAAGAGTCGGTACACCAGTTAGTTAGTTCAAAGTCAATACTATTTATTTACACACACAGTAATATCTACTCATGCACGAAATATGACAGACTAAACTATTACTACTGCTAAAGCCTATACTTAGCTTTGGGTGGCCACTCAAAAGGAATAATGGCCGTTGTTCGGATCTGAGGCTGCTGGGGTCGAAGTGGAGAAGGGGAACAGCTAAGGTCGTCCGTCTGGTAGCGACGGACTTATTTGCTTCTGGTGCAGCTGGTAGACGGGTCTCTCCGCTGTGAGAGCCAAGTCCAAGAGAGCGATTCTCTTTTGGGGCCTTCTTCTTATACCTGAAGGGGCTTCGCGCGCTTTTGGGCGGGCCTTGAACTTGGCCCCAATCAATTGGGCCGTATCTTGATCACTCGTATTGATCTTGACCAATAAAGGGGTGGGTGCCCTGATGGCTGGGCGTGTCCTAGGTGGCCGTTGGCCTGCTTTGTTTTCTGCTTTCGGTTTGGGGAACTGGCGCCATGAGGTCTGGGGCCAGATCGGTCACTTAAGTATCTTCCTTTGTTCCCGGAGATGGGCCATCCATATGCTAATGGGCCTACAGTTTCGGTCTTGTCTGGGAGTTGTTTCTCCAATATGCAGACAGGCTCTGTGCCTGCTTGCTTTCTTAACATCGTCCATTTTTCCCTGCAATCTTTGCAAATGTCCATTTTGTATTCTGGAAGTGGCCATCCCAGATGGCTACACCATCCCTCCTGAATACAATGCAGCCAGTAATGTTTTGCTCCCATTCCTATCTGTGCCCAAGCAAGGTATCCATTGTAGTCCCAATACTATTACCTCATGTGGAAGCATGAGCCTGAAACTTGTCAACCTTATTCTTCACGCACCACACATACATTCAACTGCTGTGTTCGTCAGACTTACTTTTTTTTCATCCATGCAATTCCTGTTCTTTGTGCACTATTTTTGTTCAATTGTTGTTTGGTGCTCCTAGATTTTGAAGCATTTTGAGTCTCCTTCCTGCTGCCACATCCTGGTGTCTCTTCCCCTGCAAAATTAGCTTACACCCTGCCATATCGAAGAGGTGTCAGAATGACCCAAAAAGTGCAGAATTTGGTTGTTTCTCAAACTGGGAATAAATGTTTCTTGAGCTAGATTCCGAGATCACAAGAGAACTATTTAGTGAGGAAGCCCAACAAACTCATGTTCCTTCATTTATCCAGAATGACCCGAAAATGTATTCACTGCCACACTTAATTGTTGCTTCAATGACTCCAGGGGATTTGCCTCTCCTGCTCCAGGGCTGATCACTCTTTGTATGAAGGATAACTTCCTGATATCACTTCTAAATTTACCATTGACTGAATTAAACCCATAGTCCCTTGTCTCACTCTCACAGTCAGTCAATTTTAAACATTGCTTTGTTCAGATTTTGTTATGCAGTTTATTAGTTTGTATGCCTGTATGAAATCAACTCTCATACGCCTCTCTTTCGAGGTCGCAGAGCCCAAGTTATTTCAGTTATTTCCTCAATTTAAGGCTGTTTAAAGTGAGATAAACCTTATGGTTCTATTCTGGAAGACCTCCAGCATGTGAAAGTTTCCTTTGTATTTCAATGACAGGAACTGGACACGAGTCAAAGAATGACCACCAAAGCCCTGTACAGTTTTAGCACAACTTCCGCTGACTTATACCACTGTCGTTATGTAGTTCAGAATTCTGTTGACATTAGGCATCTTGAGTGTTGAGGCCAATAAGATTCCTAGATCTTTACCAACTTGACCCGTACCTACTTCTTTAACAGTTGCAGTATGCATGTGCTGTCCCTTTTCCCTCCTGTACATAGAGCATCACTTTTTGAGCTCGGAATCGTTTTTTTTGAACAGGCTGAAAACATTTTTCAATAAAATTGTTGAATTTTACTGAAGGTTAAATTTCTCAATATGCCAACAGCAAATTATCCACATTCCCAGTAATGTCAGGTTGTCAAGTCCTATACTTTACCTTTTGCAAGCTCCTCCCCCTTTCCTGAAGTCAAACTGAAAGCAACATTTATACACTAATGATAAAAACCTCAACCCAATTTAATCACAATTTGATGATCAATGCAATTGTGTACAGTATGTAATACAGAGGCGGTATTAGATGGGCTGGCTATATGTAAAGTTCATAAGTCACCAGGAATGGTTGAGATACACACAAGGATTTCATTTTTCTGTATTCGTTCATGGGATAGAGGCATTGCAGGTAAGGCCAGTATTTATTTTCCATCACTAACTGCCCTTGAACTGAATGGCCTGCCCAGCCATTTCAGAGAGTGTAGTAATAGGGTTTGGTACATAAAGGGTTCATGTGGAACTGAGTATAGTACTGCCCACACAGTGTCGTAAGAAGGCACATGACCCAGAACCAGGATCAGTCTCGAGATGGATAAAGATCTAAACTGGAGTCAGCTCCATACCTATATTTGTACAATAAATCTGTACATAGTTCTGAGTTGTTCATAAAGACTTGCTGTTAATATACCCAAGACCTTGAAGCCTACTTCATGGTGTCCAAAGCAGGAGTCTTCAGATGGAAGTTAAGACTCAACCACATTATTGTAGGTCTGAACTCACATGTAGGACAGACTAGGTAGGGGCAGCAGATTTACTTTCCTAAAGGACCTTAGTAAACCAGATGGGTTTTTACAACAATTGAAGATAGTTGGCATGGTCACCATTACTCAGGCCAGCTTAATATTCCTTAAGACCATAATACATCAAAGCAGATGTAGGCCATTCAGCCCATTGAGTCTGCTCCACGATTCAATGAGATCACGACTGATCTGATGTTTTAATCCTCAACTCCACTTCTCTTCCTTATTTCCATAACCCTTGATTCTCTTACTAATTATGACCCAGCCTCTGCTAGAAAAGAATTCCACAGATCCAGTACCCTCTGAGAGAAGAAATTCCTCCTCGGGTTCATTAGTTGAATATAAATTCCACTAGGTTATCATGGTGGGACATGAACATATTTCCCCAGAGCATCAGGTTGGGCCTCTGGATTACCAGCCCTATAACATTCCCACTACACCACTGGCTCACCAACGGAGGGAAATAGGGTGGAAATTGTGGAGGTACTGGTCATGATTTTCTAATCTTCCTTAGAATCAGGGGTGGCGCCAGAGGACTGCAGAACTGTAAATACTGTACATTTAGTCAGAAAAGGGTATGAGGATAAGCCCAGAAAATAAAGGCCTGTCAGTTGAAAATCATTGGTGGAAAAGCTTTTTGAAATGCTAATCCGGTGAAAGATTAAGTCACTTGGGCAAATATGGATTAATTACAGAAAGCCATGGTAGCACGGTGGTGCAGTGGTTAGCACTACTGCCTCCCGACACTGAGGTCCCAGGTTCAATCCCAGCCCTCAGTCGCTGTCCGTGTGGAGTTTGCACATTCTCCCCGTGTTTGCGTGGGTTTCACCCCCACAACTCAAAGATGTGCAGGGTAGGTGGATTGGCCACACAAAATTGCCCCTTAATTGGAAAAAATTAATTGGGTGCTCTAAATTTATTGAAAAGAAATTATGGGAACCCAGCACAGATCAGCTCATGAAAAATCATGTTTAACTAACTCGGTGAAGTAACAGATAGTGTTGTTGAGGGTAATGTGATTGATGTTGTAGCCATCTGGGATGGCCACTTCCAGAATACAAAATGGACACTTGCAAAGATTGCAGGGAAAAATGGACAATGTTAAGAAAGCAAGCAGGCACAGAGCCTGTCTGCATATTGGAGCCATAGGTCCCAGACAAGACTGAAATTGTAGGTCCATTAGCATATGGATGGCCCATCTCTGGGAACAAAGGGAGATACTTAAGTAACCGATCTGGCACCAGACCTCACGGCGTCAGTTCCTCAAACCGAAAGCAGAAAACAAAGCCAGGCCAACGGCCACCTAGGACACGCCCAGCCATCAGGGCACCCACCCCTTTATTGGTCAGGATTAATGTGGATGATCAAGATACGGTCAAATTAAATGGGGCCAAGTTCAAGGCCCGCCCAAAAGTGCACGAAGCCCCCTTCAGGTATAAGAAGAAGGGCCCAAGAGAGAATCGCTCTCTTGGACTTGGCTCTCACAGCGGAGAGACCCGTCCACCAGCTGCACCAGAAGCAAGTAAGTCCAAGGTCAACGCTCGCTACCAGACGGACGACCTTAGCTGTTTCCCCTCGACCACTTCGACCCCAGCAGACACGGATCCGATCTGGCTCCAGACCTCGCGGCGCCAGTTCCCCAAACCGAAAGCAGAAAACAAAGCCAGGCCAACGGCCACCTAGGACACGCCCAGCCATCAGGGCACCCACCCCTTTATTGGTCAGGATCAATACGAGTGATCAAGATACGGCCCAATTGATTGGGGCCAAGTTCAAGGCCCGCCCAAAAGCCCGTGAAGCCCCTTCAGGTATAAAAAGAAGGCCCCAAGTGTGAATCGCTTTCTTGGACTTGGCTCTCACAGCGGAGAGACCCGTCTATCAGCTGCACCAGAAGCAAGTAAGTCCGTCGCTACCAGACGGACGACCTTAGCTGTTCCCCTTCACCACTTCGACCCCAGCAGCCTCAGATCCGAACAACAGCCATTGTTCCTCTGACTGAGTGGGCGTCCGAAGCTAAGTATAGTCTTTAGCAGTAGTGATAGTTTTGTCTGTAGCATTTTGTGCATGGGTAGATATTACTGTGTGTGTAAATAAATAGTATTGACTTTGAACTAACTAACTGGTCTTTTGGCTCTTTTGATCAGTATTCGGGTTTGAACCTTGTGGCGGTATCGAAAGATACCTGGCGACTCTAGAGCAAACATAATTAGAATTGAGGAAGGTGACCATATTGACCGCCATATTCAGAGCCAACCAAAGAGGGTAACATTTACTGGCGACTCTGACGGGACTCGACCTAGAAGTGGCCTAGTTGTTAGACATTTTAGTTGCTGTGATATGAAGAGTCAAAAGTTCTGTTCCTTTTTCACCAACACACATTTATTTCCTTCCAACAGACTTTGCACAAAACTCTAACTACACATCACCTGAAGAGGCCACCTGAAGACCCTTTACATATCAGTGCCAATTAGTGGATACTTAACATAAATGAGACAACTAATTGCAATGTCTCTTAACCCATTACTTAACAGTCATCCCTTCCTTGGAGAAAAAATAATAATTAGGTGAAAACAAAATTTCAAGAAACTCAAAAACACACACCTGATTTCCCCCCTCTTTTTTTTCCAGTTTCTTTTTGCTTGGACGAGAAAGAAAAAAAAACAGTCACAGAAACAAGCGCCCTTCATTAACAATGAAGTTTCTGTGAACTCGCCCCTCTTTTCGTAAAACAGTCTGACAGTTGATAGCTACTGTCGACCCATTCAATTTTTGTTATTTCCCCTCTGTTCAACATCTGCTTCAAACTTGCGATGTCTATCTGTAACATCTTTTCATTGACACGTTTTGTAGAGTGCACATTTTCCCACAGAGATTTATTGTCAATGTGACAGTCAATAGGTATATTACCCAAATCCCCTAATCCCAAAATTTCTGTCAATAGCTGACTTATATAAAAGTCATATCCACCGCCTCTACAAGGCTTAACGTCTCAGCAGCCAAAGTGCTTTTTACCACTCTCCTTATTTTGTTTGTTTCCCACACAAGCGGGCAACATTTACCATTGTTCCCCAAAAGGGAAATTATAAAACCTCCTGCACTTGAAACCCCATCACATAAATTTGAATAGGACGCATCACTATAAACTATGAGTTTTCAAGTGCCTAAGTTCACCTAAAAGCGGAAACTTCAAAACACACTCCTGCATTTTTAGTTTGGCCAAAGCTTTATTTGCTCTTATTATGTCTTCCACTTTGGGATCATTCATTTTTGTACTCAACTCAAAGACATTAAAACTCACGTCTGGTCTAGTCTGTCTATCTAACCAGTTCAGTTGCCCAATTAAACTTTGCAGTTGCTCTTTTTCTATCTTTTAAACTATCACGTCTTTTTGTGAAACCCGGCCACGCCTAATTGTTATTGGGCTGATGCTTTCCAAATAAGATTGCTGGCGTAAAGTTACCCCTAACTTAGTTTGTCCGATTTCCTGTCCAATATATTTAAATGCACCGGAAGCCTGACTTCCAACCCTGAATTCTTTCCTCAAACCAGAGATTACAATAGCTTCAAAATCACTAGTTCCACCCCACAAAAAATCATCGCCATGATTCATAAAGATGCCAGAAAGATTTCCTTTATAGTGCCAGTAAAACATTGCAGGATCTGCTTTCAACTGGCAACAGCCTAACTTTAACAAAACTGACCTTACCGAAAAATACCAGACTCTAGACGCATCATTTAATCCATATACACATTTGTTCAACTTCCAGAGTACCCCTTCTGTGTTAGCTGCTTCTTTAGGAGGACAGAGAAAAATCTCTCTATGGAGCTGATGCCCCTGCAAATAGGCAGCTTTTATATCTATAGATTTGCATTCCCATGCCTTTGTGGCTAATAGAGCCAAGAAGATATTTAAAATAACCTTTCCTGCTGTAGGTGAATCTGATCTTAAATCCTGATCTTCTAAGTTTTCTTCAAATCCCCTTGCCACAAGCCTGGCCTTTGCATTATAAGTTCCATCCGGAAGAACCTTTTCCGTGCAAATCCATCTGTGGGATAGAGCTCTTTGTCCCCTATCCGGTACTTTCCCAAATTCACTCCAACTATGCAATTCTTGCTGTTGAGCATCTTTGATAACTTTTCATCTAATTTATTTGAAGCACCAAAATCTCATGTGCATGTGAGCTTCTACTCCTATTAGTATTCGTAGTCTTACTACTCATGTTCCGAGATCTTGATAAACTACGTCCATTCTCCCACCTGGTATCTTGTTCTGTACTGCTACTGCTTGATATTTCCCTTCTGCTGTGGGATGTCCTTTCAATAGTGCTCGACCTTTTCCTGTGGACCTGTTCACTATCCGATGTACTATCTGAACTGGCACTGCGTTTCTGTGCCCTCCATTTTTGAACTTCGTTTTCCCAATACATTGTCTTGACTCCTTCCCCTGAATGCTATACATTCAACCAATGTTTATACTTTCCAGTGGCCTTCCCTGCTCTACTCATAACAGTTGCATCCTTCCATTGACTAGACCCTTCAGGCAAGTATGTCACTTTTGTACCAACTTTTGGCAGTTGCCCTTTTGGAAAAATGGCCTGTTCTAATTCATCAGAAGTGTTGTGTTCCTCTACAGAAACCCTGTCTATATCAGTTAACTGGTCCTCATAATTATGTAACACATGCATTCCAGATGACTCTGGTTCCTCGTCATGCCTGTCTGCTCTGTCTAAAATAGAACATTTGTAATCTGTACTCATTATCTTTGATGAATGTACCCTAACAGTTTAATTACCATGCTGCAAAATAATTGTTTTGCCATCTATGCCTATGATCCCGTTAACCGTAACCCAATTACGAGACGCGTGTGATAAAATTACACAGTTCCTACCCACATCGGACCCCCACCAGTTCTTTGCTGGAGTAAAACAGCAGGTACTGTTTTAAGCCTCGACCCTTCAGTCATGGCAGCCCCTCCCGATCCACAGAATGTAGGAGGAGGCACACTCCAAGAAATGCACACAGCGATCCTAGATGCGATCGGCTATAACAAAGGAGATCCCGTAGAAAGCCTAAACAAATGTAGGCAGAAAAAGACAGAGCACCCCTCAGCATTTGCTGGACACTTGTGGATTCATTTTACAGCGGTATTTGGAGAGTTAGCCCGTGCCCATTTGACCCCAGATAATATGGCCAAATGGACTCACATCCTAGTCTCTCATGCGACAGAGGCAGGACAGAGAGCTTGCGCAAATTACGACCTCTCAGCCGAGGCCCACAACGAGAAATGGATTTTGAAAAGATTGTCCCGCACTTGGGAATAATCCATTCAAGGCAAAACAGCATTTGGTAGAGCAGAGGAAGAACAGGCAGACATGCATCCAGTTAGGACGCACCAGAACCCCGCATGGGTAAACGAGGGAAGAAACAGCCCACAGCAGAATAGATCCCAGGAATGTTACAATTAGGACACTATGCATGAGAGTGCAATGCGCCCCAGAAGCAGAAGAGAAAGCAACAGAGAGGCACCCTAAATAAGAATAGAGCAAAGCCAATCCACAGCATTAGCGCCCATTCTGAAAACGCAGATATGAACGGCACCGACTGACGGTGTTCGGGCTCCCCAACTTGGGTCTGCGACACCCTTTGGGACAGGTCTGGTAGACCAGTAGTGGCAGGCACAGTCCAGGGACACCCCGTAGAATTCCTTTGAGACACAGGAGGGTCCCGCACCATGCTCAATTCCTCCACGATGTTTCAGCGGGACACGTGACCCACAGCAGACACCATTACACTCAACAGTTTTACAGGTCATTTACAGCAGGGACACATCACAGCCCCTGTAGCAATCCAGATAGGGAACATTCAAACTAAACACCCCATAGTTATGGTCAATCTACCCCAGACAGCCGAACACATCTTAGGAATTGACTTCATGAGCTCCCACAACTTCTCATTTGATCCGGTAAATAAATGATTATGGAGAATGGCAAAGGCAGCACGAGCCCCCGCCATGCTCACAGTTGCAGAGTATGAAAATAGAATCATCGCAGTAGGAGAATTCTGGTTCGACACTCGAGCCATTAGTCAGGACAAACAAGTTAGGGAAGTCCTGCAGCAACACAAAGCAGCATTTGCACAGCACAAGCACGACTGTGGCAAGATCGCTGGCTTAGTAGATATTACAGGTCCCGACCCCAGACACCCAAAATAGTACGGGTTTCCCCAAGAAGCCGAGGGAGAAATCTCAAAGGTAATACAGAGTTTGCTTGATCAAGGCGTACTCCGATCAGTAGCCTCCACGAATAACGCACCAATTGGCCCGTCAGGAAACCCGATGGATCATGGCGGCTGACCAATGATTACCGGGAACTGAACAAAGTAACCCTGTAGTAGCCCCCACCATAGCCACGAGTCCGAGACCATACTCAAACAGGGACTACAGTCAAAGAAAAATTTGGTTATGGACATTAGCAACGGCTTTTGGTCCATTCCATTGGATAAAGCGTGCCAATATAAATTTGCATTCACATTCCAGGGACAACAATATACATGGACATGCTTTCCACAGGCTTCCACAACTCCCCCTCCATTTTCCACCAACAGTTGGCAAATGGATTAGCAACATTTTCCCGACCTGATTGTCTGGTCCAATATGGAGATGATCTGCTACTACAGACGGACACAAAGGGAGAGCACATTTTGTTTCTCGCCGAACTTTCAGGACTCCTACAACAGATTGGATGGAAAGTGAACCCCAAGAAGGCCCAGATTTTGCAGGAAAAAGTGATTTACTTGGGTACAGTAATCACACATGGTAAATGCGAGATCGAGCAAAAGAGAATTGACTCGATCGTCAAATTGCCCCTTCCCCATAACGTGACAGCCCTCCGGTCATTTCTAGGACTGGTTGGCTACTGTAGAAACCATATCGACGGTTTTGCCACAAAAGCAGCGCCCCTATCCGAACTTCTCAAGAAACAAGCACCTTGGGAATGGCTTCCACAGCACACGGATGCCGTGGATACTTTAAAAAGAGCCCTCAGCACAGCCCCCAAGACAACCATCATGCTCTACAGTTGGATCTTAGCGGGATTCCTCCAGTTGCGCGTGGACGCTACCCCCCTGATCCCTACCACGCAGGCCGTAAATGCTTCCCACCCCTGCCATACACTAAACCCCGAGACAGTGACCAGTACACCGACCTGGTGTGGCAAGTTCATTACCTGGTATTCCCTATCCTACGTTGTGGAATCACTATTAGTACTTGCGATACTTTGCAGTGTCGTTCAGACTCTAAGATTGAAGAAATGGCAGAGGAAAGCCTCCCGCACTCGCACTCCAATATACACCCTCAGATCCCCTATTTTCAGACTTCAACAAAGCCCCAGCCCTTTTAAGTGAATTAAAGGGCATCCGGTTTTTTTGTGTGTGTTTTGTTCGTTCCAATAAAAAATGTAAAACTCTATGCTTGACTGCCAAGCCAAAGAGACCTGTGTTGCTGCTATTGGTACAGTTTAAAATGTTGTAAATTCCTTTGATTGTTTGAGTAAGGATAGTTTAGTTAAGGATAGTTAGGGGTTCCAGTTTTTTATTTTGTAATGCATGCCTGAATGTCATAGCGCCCCGTATAATTTTTTAATGATGTATGTACATAAATAATTTAGGTAAAAGTTGCAATTCATAGGACAGAGCAGTGTAGAGCCTATGAGGTGCTTACGGGTGCCCAACTTGGGAGGAGAACGAAGACGACGCGGTTATTTGATCCTTCACGCTTCGCGTTGAGGATCACAAGGAGGGAGTGTAGCCATCTGGGATGGCCACTTCCAGAATACAAAATGGACATTTGCAAAGATTGCAGGGAATATAAAGTAAAGCATACAATTCTAAAGGAGTGTGCAGCAGCAGAATGGCTTGCCAATGTCTGATGTTCACGAATCATCGAAAGTGACTGGGCAGGTTAAGAAAATGGTTAATAAGGCATATAAAATCCTGAGCTTTGTAAATTAACATTAAAAGCAAAAACAAGGAAGTTATTGTGAACCATTGCAGGTTGAAAATCCCTTATCCGAAATGCTAAGTGTGTGTTGGATTTTGGAATTTTTTTGATTTTGGAATATACTATGCAGATGGATGTATGAAACATTGGGAAATGTGCATGTGCGGTGCATGTTGGGAACTGTGCATGTATGGAACATTGGGAACTGTGCATGTGTGGTGCATGTTAGGAACTGTGCATGTGCAGAGTATTGGGAACTGCGCATGTGTGGCACATGTTGGGAAGTTTGCATGCACAACGCGCTTGAAAATAAGTGCGGATTTCAGACCTTTTGGGTTTTGGGAAATTCGGATAAGGGATGCTCAACCTGTATTTTTAAAAATAATTTTAGAATGCCCAATTTTTTCAAATTAAGGGGCAATTTAGCGTGACCCAATCCACTTAGTCTACACATCTTTGGGTTGTGGGGGTGAGAACCACGCAGACACAGAGAGAATGTGCAAACTCCATGTGGATAGTGACCTGGGGCTGGGATCGAACCTGGGTGCTCAGTGCCATGAGGCAGCAGTGATAACCACTGCGCCACTGTGCCACCCCCCCTGCCCAACTTGTTTTAAGCACTAGTTTGGCCTCAAACGTACTATGTCCAATTCTAGTAGGAAAGATGGAAATGTATTAGAGAGGATGCAGATAAAGATTTTACAAGAATGGTTCCACAGATGAGGACCTTCAGTTACTTGGGTAGATTGGAGAAGCTGGGGTCTCACCCCCACAATGTAAAGATGTGCAGAGTATGTGGATTGGCGATGATAAATTGCCCCTTAATTGTGTCATGTGAGTGCCCCTTTAAGAAAGGTTTGGTCTCTTATCATGCGACTTGTAGCATGCTTCAGTGATGTCATTTTGCAGGTGGAGCTGGGCTGTGGCTGTCAGGTGTGAGTGGCTGTGGTTAGCACTGTGGCTTCACAGCTCCAGGGTCCCAGGTTCGATTCCCTGCTTGGGTCACTGTCTGTGTGGAGTCTGCACGTTCTCCCCGTGCCTGCGTGGGTTTCCTCCGGGTGCTCCAGTTTCCTCCCACAGTCCAAAGATGTGTAGGTTAGGTGGATTGGCCATGCTAAATTGCCCTTAGTGTCCAAAAAGGTTAGGTGGGGTTACTGGGTTACGGGGATAGGGCTTGAGTAGGGTGCGCTTTCCAAGGGATGGTGCAGACTCGATGGGCTGAATGGCCTACTTCTGCACTGTAAATTCTATGATATGATACAGGTAGCTGTTCCTATTGGTGGAAGGGTTGGGAACCAGAGGGCATCCATTAAACTGAGTGGCAAAAGAACTAAAGGTGACTCAAGGAAAGATTTTTTTTAATGGCAAGTAGTTCGGATCTAGTATGCACTGCCTCAGAGTTTGAAGGAGGATGATTCAGTCATGGTACTCAAAAGGAAATTGGATAATTACCTGAAGAAAATAGATTTGCAGGGCTATAGGGAAAAGACAGTGGACTGGCACAGGGTAAGATGGTCTTGGAGAGCGCTGACAAAGACATGATTGGCCGAATGGCCTCCTTCTGTTCCCCATCTATTCTATGATTCCACGTGGCCTGTCTCAGAAATTATCGTAGCAGCACGGCAGCGCAGTGGTTAGAACTGTTGCTTCAAACGCCAGGGTCCCAGGTTGGATTCCTGGTTTGGGTCACTGTCTTTGTGGAGTCTGCACGTTCTCCCCGTGTCTGCGAGAGTTTCCTCCGGGTTCTCCGGTTTCCTCCCACAAGTCCTGAAAGACGTGCTGTTAGGTGAATTGGACATTCTGAATTCTCCCTCTGTGTACCCGAACAGGCGCCAGAATGTGGCGGCTCGGGGATTTTCACAGTAACTTCATTGCAGTGTTAATTTAACCCTAACCCTAACCCTAACTTGTGACAATGAACATTATTATTTTTTAAAATTACTAAACCCTGACGTCGAAGAGCAGCTTGTCATCTTATTTGGTATTTTTTCCATTACTTTGTATCATTCAGAACGATGTTTTGGAACGATATGAAAATAATTCTCTAACCCATCATTATTACATGACACACCAAAAGTGGATCATTATTTGTGGTTTCTGAAATGTGGACCACCTTGAAGCAAAATACTTAACATTTAATTAGAACACTTGAATGCTACAAGAACAAGCAGAAAAGTAATCTGAGGTATTTCTTGACTTTTACCGATAATGATTTCTTTTTCCCCAAACAACAGTATTCCATACACTTTTGTAAGCTGCATTCTGTCAAATTTCATGTGACCTAATTTGTACTAATGACCAAATATGGGCTCACATTAGCAGCGATAGAGAGGATACAGAAAGTTCCTATCTGATATAAAACCTGTTATTTCCTTCACAGTGAAAGTTAGCTGATAGAATATTGTTTTATCTTGGGCGCACATGGCACTTCCTTTCATTTATAAAATGTCAACGGTGTTTCATTCACTTTATTTTGACTGGAGTTTTTCTTAATCATTCATGGGATATGGGTAAAGCCTGCATTTATTCCCATTCACAAAAGGCCTTAAGAAGGAGGTGGTGAATGATCTTTTAGAACTCCTGCACTTCAAGTGGTGTGGATGCACTCACGGTGTTATTCGGTAGGGAGTTCCAGAATTTTGACCGAGGAACGATTTTAGTCAAGATACTATGTGACTTGGAGGTGGTGGTGTTCCCATGCATCTGCTGCCCATTTCTTTCTCGGTAGAGATTGCGGGCGGGATTCTACGTCGGCTGATGCCAGAATCGTGAAAGGTGGTTGGGCGAAGAATCGGTCGTGAAGCCAAAATCGCGGTGGGCGCCAAGCGCACCGGAATGCCATGCTCTGGTGTCTCGACAGCGGCGTCAATGCTTTCTACTCCGACCATAGAGTAAACGCATTTGCATATCATTAGTGGGCCTGACCTTGCATTCTCCAGGGCCTTGGCGATGCTTCGCCTCTGCCGTGGTTCACTTGTGGTTTTCAAAATCTGGAAATATGTGCCTGTCCAGTGAGGGAAAGAGAGGAGGTAGGACATGGAAAGGCGTGACTGTGGGCTGCCAGTCCTGCCGCTGGCAGGGCTGGCTGAGCGGGGGTGAGGGGGGGGGGCTTCACCAGGCTTGGAGGGGCAGTGGGGAGTTGACCAGAGGAGGGGCTGTGGATCATGGTTAGCCCCCCATGGGACCAGGGTGTCTAGGTACGGAACGTTATTGCCGTGGGCTGCAAGGCAGCCATCTTGCTGCGCACCCCAATGACCACCCATCGTGGCCCCGTGTTCATGCAGAGTGACACAGGCCGTATGGGTGCCCTCTCCGGCCCACCATACACCAGCCATCTCCCCCCTCGCCCCCTACTGCCCGAAGCCTGCCGCCACCCACCGGTGGGGCAGCACATGGCCCACCTAAGGGCAGTGGCTACTGTAGCCCCTGCAAGTGGGCCCCGGACTGGGGCTGCAGAGCATATCGCTGGCATGGGTAGTGCCAGCCACTGGTACACCTGGCAGCAGGGATGGGCACCAGGGCCTGAGGCCCACACAATGCAGGCACCGACAGGGACAAGGGTGCGGTGGGCAGGATGCCAGTGGGTACAGCCGGGGGTGGATGTGGGGACAGGGAAAAGGGGGAGAAGGTAGACATGCGGGAGCTGTGTAGACATGTAGCCCGGTGGACCTGGTCAGTCACGAGGGTATGTAGTATGCTAACATGCCTGATTTTCACACCCTGCAGACAATGGAATTCAGACTTCAACCAGGAATGGAGGCCTTTATTCTAGTCTCTGCAGCTTTGGGGATGCACTGAGGCTGTACGAGCATGAGGGGGACCCTTCAGCAGCGGAGCCTGCCCCAGAGGATCAGGAGGGAGCTGGCGAGGTTGGAGAACCGGCTGCCCAAAAGGCCAAGGAGGAGGAGCAAGGGAGGCGCTGCATGAGGCCTCACGAGTACGGGCAGCGCCTGTCATTCAAAGACCCGTCTGAGCATGGGGACATATCTGCCAGGGTATGGTGTACCTGGAACCGCGGTGGAATAGTGGAGGATACCTGCTCCCGGTGGCCATCAAGGTGATGGTCACCCTGAACTTTTATGCCATGGGGTCCTTCCATGCACTGAGAGAGGACCTGTCATGAATCTCATAGACCTCAGTATACAGGTGCATCCGCACTGTCATGGAGGCCCTATATGCCCGGCGGCACAATAGATCAAATTCAATGTGGATCGAGGCCACCAGGATGCCTGGGCAGCAGGGTTCGCCGTCATTGCCAGGTCCAAAGGGTGATCGATGTCAAGCTTGTTTACTGTTGTTGGAGAAACATTGTAGAGGCCAGTGAACAGCATTCCTGACTTGTACATTGAGGGCAGTGGAAAGGATTTGGGGAGTCAAGAAGTGAGTCACTCACAACTAACCAGCTTCTGACTTGCTCATGGTCATAGTCTTTATGTGGCTGGTCCAGTTAAGTTTCTGATCAACGGTGACCCCAGAACATTGATGGCGCGAACGATGAAGATGACAATACAACTGAATGTCAAAGAGAGCGGTTAGACATGTTATTGTTGGAGGTGGTTGTTGGCTGGCACTTGCATTGTCTGCAATTCTGGAATCCATATTATTGGAGGCATGTGCTAGTACTGGAACGGGTGCAGAGGAGATTTACCAGGATGTTGCCTGGGTTGGAGAGTTTTAGTTATGAAGAGAGATTGGATAGACCTGAGTTGGATTCCTTGGAGCAGAGGCGACTGCGGGGGTGGGGGGGGGGCATAGATTTAAAGTAAAGGGCAGAAGGTTTCGCAGGAATATGAGGAAAATCTTTTTCACCCAGATGGTGGGAGTCTTGGGAGCCTGAAAGGGTGGTGGAGGCAGAGACCCTCATAATGTTTAAGAGGTATTTAGATGTGCATTTGCGACGCCAAGGCATGCAAGGCTATGGGCCAAATGCTGGAAAATGGGATTAGAATACTTTGGTGTTGTTGGGCCTTTTCTGTGATGTAAACCTTTATGCCTTTAATTATAGTGCAAATGATTTTTCCTTCCTACCACTCAGTAATTTCTTCTTTTTTAAAAAATATATTTATTCAAATTTTTCAACAAATTTTCAACAAAACCCCCCCCCAACAAGAAGAAAGAAACAAGAACAGAACAATCAGAAATTATACATTGGATTTCCCCCATATACAATAGCCCCCCCATATAACATTTAAAAACACAAATAGGGGGGAAAAAACCACCTTCACCCAAACGCCACCCCAATAGAACCCCCCCCCCCCCCCGCCTCCGCCCTTGGGCCGCTGCTGCTGACCTCCTCCTAACGCTCCACGAGATAATCTAGGAACGGTTGCCACCGCCTGAGGAACCCTTGCACAGACCCTCACAAGGCAAACTTTATCCTCTCCAGCTTGATGAACCCTGCCATGTCATTGATCCAAGCTTCCACACTAGGGGGCTTCGCATCTTTCCATAGTAGCAAAATCCTCCGCCGGGCTACCAGGACACAAAGGCCAGAATACCGGCCTCTTTCGTCTCCTGCACTCCCGGCTTGTCCGATACCCCCAAATAATGCTAATCCCCAGTTCGGCTTGACCCAGGCTTTCACCATCTTGGACATAGCCCTCGCAAAACCCCTCCAAAACCCATCCAGCGCCGGGCACGGCCAGAACATATGGACGTGGTTTGCCGGGCTACCCGAGCACCTCGCACATCTGTCCTCCACCCCAAAGAACCTACTCAACTCGCCCCTGTCATATGCGCTCTGTGAGTAACTTTGAACTGTATTAGGCTGAGCCTGGCGCAAGAGGAGGATCAGCCCACAGACCCTCATCTATCTCCTCCCCAAGCTCTTCCTCCCACTTGCCCTTTACCTCCTCCACCGAGGCCTCCCCCTCTTGCTTCAGCTCCTGGTAAATCGCCGAAACCTTGCCTTCTCCAACCCATACACCCGAAATCACCCTGTCCTGAATCCCATGTGCCGGAAGAAGCGGGAATTCCCTCACCTGCCACCTCACAAATGCCCTCACTTGCATGTACCTGAAAGTGTTTCCCGAGGGTAGCCCAAACTTCTCCTCGCAAACGTCTCATCGATGAACAGGTCCCCCATTCTTCTAATCCCTGCCCGATGCCAGCTCCGAAACCCCCCATCCATCCTTCCTGGGACGAACCGATGATTCTCCCGAATCGGGGACCAAACCGAGGCTCCCACCTCGCCCCTGCGTCGCCTCCACTGCCCCCAGATCTTCAGCATCGCCGCCACCACCGGACTCGTGGTGTACCTTGTCAGCGAGAGCGGCAGCGGTGCCGTCACCAGCGCCCTCAGGCTCGTGCCCACACAGGATGCCATCTCTAGCCTCTTCCACGCCGCCACCTCTCCCTCAGTCACCCACATACGGATCATCGCCACATTGGCTGCCCAATAATAGCCACACAAATTCGGCAGCGCCAGCTCCCCCCTGTCCATGCTACGCTCCAGAAACACTCTCTTCACCCTCGGGGTCTTATTCGCCCACACAAATCCCATGATGCTCCTGCTTATCTGTTTGAAAAAGGTTTTGGGGGTCAAAATGGGAAGGCACTGGAACACAAAGAGAAATCTCGGGAGGACCGTCATTTTGACCGACTGCACCCTACCCCTAGCGAGAGTGGCAGCATATTACATCTTTTAAAATCCTCCTCCATCTGCTCCACCAACCGTGTCAAATTGAGCTTGTGCAGGGCCCTCCAACTCCTAGCAACTTGGATCCCTAGGTACCGAAAGCTCCTTTCCACCCTCTTCAGCGGTAGCTCGTCTATCCCCCTTCCCTGGTCCCCTGAATGCACCACAAAGAGCTCACTCTTCCCTACGTTGAGTTTATACCCCGAAAAGTCCCCAAACTCCCTAAGGATCCGCATGACCTCCGCCATCCCCTCCACTGGATCCGCAACATACAACAACAGGTTATCGGCATACAATGACACCCGGTGTTCCTCTCCCCTCCGGACCAATCCCCTCCATTTCCTGGACTCCCTCAGTGCCATGGCCAGCGGCTCAAATGCCAGTGCAAACAACAAGGGGGATAAGGGGCACCCCTGCCTCGTCCCCCGGTACAGCCGAATGTACTCCGACCTCCGCCGGTTCGTAGCCACACTCGCCACCGGGGTTCTATATAGCAGCCTGACCCAACTGATGAACCCCTCCCCGAACCCAAACCTCCGCAACACTTCCCAAAGATACTCCCACTCCACCGGATCAAAGGCCTTCTCCGCTTCCATGGCTGCCACTACCTCCGCTTCCCCCTCCACCGAGGGCATCATAATCACATTGAGGAGCCTCCGCACATTTGTATTTAGCTGCCTTCCTTTCACAAATCCTGTCTGGTCCTCATGAATCACCCCCGGGACACAGTCCTCAATTCTCGTAGCCAGCACCTTCGCCAGCAACTTAGCGTCAACATTGAGGAGCGAGATCGGTCTATACGACCCACATTGCAATGGATCCTTGTCCCGCTTCAAGTATCAAAGAAATCAGTGCCCTGGACATTGTCGGGGGCAAGGTCCCCCCTCCCTCGCCTTATTAAAAGTCCTCACTAACAACGGGCCCAGCAGGTCCACATATTTCCTGTAAAATTCAACCAGGAACCCACCCGGGGCCTTCCCCGCCTGCATGCTCCCCAAACCTTAACCAGCTCCTCCAGCCCAATCGGCGCCCCCAAACCAGCCACCTCCTCCTCCTCCACCCTCGGGAACCTCAGCTGATCTAGGAATCGTCGCATCCCCTCCTCCCCCACTGGGGGCTCAGACTTGTACAGATCCCCATAGAAGTCCCTAAATACCTTGTTTATTCTCACTGCACTCCGCACCGTATTCCCCCCTCTATCCCTAACTCCACCAATCTCCCTCGCTGCCTCCCTCTTACGAAGCTGATGTGCCAGCATCCGACTCGTCTTCTCCCCATACTCATACGGCGCCACCTGCGCTTTCCTCCACTGTGCCTCTGCTTTCCCCATGGTCAACAGGTCGAATTCCATTTGGAGGTTCCCTCGCTCCCTAAGTAGCCCCTCCTCGGGGGCCTCTGCATACCTCCTGTCCACCCTTAAAATCTCCCGCACCAACCTCTCCCTCTCCCGCCCTCTCTCTTCTCCCTGTGGGCCCTCATGGAGATTAGCTCTCCCCTGACCACCGCCTCCAATGCCTCCCAGACTACCCCCACCTGCACCTCCCTGTTGTCGTTTGCCTCCAAGTATCTTTCAATGCACCCCCGCACCCGCCCACACACCCCCTCATCCGCCAACCATCCCACATCGATACTCCACAACAGGTGCTGGTCCCTCTCCTCCCCCAACTCCAGCTCCACCCAATGCGGGGCGTGGTCCGAGATGGCTATGGCCGAATATTCCGTTCCCTCCACTTTCGGGATTAGCGCCCTACTCAAAATGAAAAAATCTATCCGGGAGTAGGCTCTATGGACGTGGGAAAAGAAGGAAAATTCCCTGGCCAGCGGCCTGGCAAACCTCCATGGATCCACTTCCCCCATCTGGTCCATAAACCCCCTAAGCACCTTGGCCGCAGCTGGCCTCTTACCCGTCCTGGACCTAGAACGGTCCAGTGCTGGGTCCAGCACCGTGTTGAAGTCCCCCCCCCCCACCCCCCCATTATCAAGCTTCCTACCTCCAGAGCCGGAATCCGACCCAGCATGCGTTTCATAAATCCGGCATCATCCCAATTCGGGGCATATACGTTCACCAGTACCACCCGCACCCCCTGCAACCTACCACTCACCATCACATATCAACCTCCATTATTCACTACAATATTCAGCGCCTCGAACGACACCCGCTTCCCCACCAGTATTGCAACCCCTCTGTTCTTCGCATCCAGCCCTGAATGAAAGACCTGCCCTACCCATCCCTTTCTCAGCCTAACCTGATCTGCGACCTTCAGATGTGTCTCCTGGAGCATAACCACGTCTGCCTTCAGTCCTTTTAAGTGCGTGAACACCCGGGCCTTCTTGACCGGCCTGTTCAAGCCCTTCACATTCCAAGTTATCAGCCGGATTGGGGGGCTACTCGCCCCCCCTCCCCCCCCCCCCCCAACCCCCTGACAACTAGCCATCTCCTTTTCTTGGCCAGCCACGTGCCCGTGCCTCCCGCACCCTCCAGTTCCCCAGGTGGCGGACTCCCACCCCGACTACCTCTCCTACTTCCAGCTCCCCTTTGGCTAATGCTGCAGCAACCCAGTTCCCCCCCTCCCCCCCCCTCGATCCTCATCTATCCATTTTGCTCCCCCATGACACTCCCGTAAGTCAGCTGACTCCTGCTGACCCCAGCCTCTCCCGCCATTCCATCGACCCCCCCAGTGTGAGAATCCCCCCCACCCCTTGGCAGCCAGTGTGCGCTCCTCTCCAGCACCGCCCTTCCCCCCCATGGCCCTGCCCCCATCCTTCCCTAATGCGGGAAAAAGCCCACGCTTTCCTGAGCCGGCCCCGCCCCCTCTGGTGCAGCTCCTTTTTGCGGCCTTATCCCAACTCCCCATCCCAGGTCCTCCACCCCCCCTCTTCCTTCGCAGGGCCCTGCCCCTCCAACACTGACGCCCACACTCTCCCACAGCCCGCACATCAAATCCATTCACCCATCCCCACCCAGCACCAAAACAAAAAGAACATTCCCCAAACGCAGTAAACATCCCCCCATGACAAACCCTCAGTTTGAGTCCAACTTTTCAGTCTGTATAAAGTTCCATGCCTCATTAGGCGTTTCAAAATAGTGGTGCCGATCTTGGAACATGATCCACAATCGCGCTGGCTGCAGCATCCCGAACTTCGCCCCCTTCTGAATGGAGCACCGCCTTAGCCCAGTTAAAACCAGCCCTCTTCTTAGCCACCTCCGCACTCCAGTCCTGGTAAATTCGGATCTCCGTGTTCTCCCACCTGCTGCTCCGCTCTTTTTTGGCCCATCTCAGGACACACTCTCTGTCCATAAAGCGGTGGAACCTCACCACTACAGCCCTTGGCGGTTCGTTGGCTTTGGGTCTCCTTGCCAGGACCCGATGAGCCCCATCCAGCTCCAGGGGCCTCGGGAAAGCTTCCCCGCCCATCAGCGAATTGAGCATCGTGCTCATATATGCCCCGGCATCGGGCCCCTCCACTCCTTCAGGGAGGCCCAGAATTCGAAGATTCCTCCTCGACCTATTCTCCAGGTCCTCAAATTTTTCTGCCCACCTCGTGTGCCTCCACCTTCACCGCCAGGCCCAAGATCTCGTCCTCGTTCTCCGAGGCTTTTTGCCGCACCTCCCGGATCGTCGCCCCTTGGGCCTTCTGGGTCTCCACAAGCTTCTCAATCGCCGTCTTCATTGGCGCCAGCATTTCTGTCCTCAGCTCCTCAAAGCAGCGTTTAAGAACCTCCTGCTGCTCCTGCGACCACTGCGCCCACACTGCTTGGTCTCCACCCGCCGCCATCTTGCTTTTCCTCCCTCGCACTTTCCGCTGCACCAGGATCACTTTTTTAACCGCTCCACTCCTGGTCCAATCCATATAATGTCAGAGGGACCTTGCTGTCACCTTCCCACACTGGAAGCCATCGAACAATTGCTGTTGGGGTCCCTCTGAAGAGCCCAAAAGTCCGTTCCCGGCGGGAGCTGCCGAACGTGCGACCTACCTAGGCATAGCCGCAACCGGAAGTCCACTCAATAATTTCAAGACAGCTCCATGCTCATCCTTGTCTTCCCCCAGTGATATCCCTCAACACAATTATTATCCAGAATTTGTCCTTGTTACTTGCTCCCGGAGTTTAAAACCTCAACATCTCTCCCATTTCTCCGTAAGCAAAATATTTCCTGAACAAATAAAACCCAAACCCTCAATCAGTTTATTTGTAGTCTGACAGAATTTACCCTTCAGAGTTCCCCTTGTGTTTTTTTTTTAAGTTTCAGTTGATATTTTAGTTACCAGTGTCATTCTTAAAGGCCCTGAGAACAAACTTTTAATATCTTTCATGTTACTTAAGATCATTGCATGAATTTTCACCAGCCGCTCCCCATTCACTTCTGCCAACAATCCTTGTGCGAATTCAATCATTACACTTTCACTCTGGCCAAGGGTCTGAGGCTGCCTGGCCAAAGTGGTTAACAATATCATATGTGGCTGCACAGTACTCCATCCTATATTCAACATCTCTGCTACACTTGATATGATTGATAATTTCAACTTCTTCTGATGCTCTCTTTGGCAAACCTCTCACTGGATCAATTACTAACCTGTGCTTATTTCTTTTTCATGTTCGGTTTTTATGGGATGTGAGCTTCACTGGCCATGTCAGCATTTATTTCCCACTCTAATTACCCTTGAGAAGGTGGTGATGAGTTGCCTTCTTGAATCTCTGCAGTCCATGTGGTGTAGGCAGCACGGTGGCACAGTGGTTAGCATTGCTGCCTCACGGTGCCGAGGTTCCAGGTTCGATCCCGGCTCTGGATCACTGTCTGTGTAGAGTTTGCACATTCTCCCCATGTTTGCGTGGGTTTTAACCCCACAACCTAAAGATGTGCAGGGTAGATGGGTTGGTCACTTAATTCGAAAAACAAAATGAATTGGGTACTCTAAATTTATAAAAAAGAAAATAAGATGGTACTTGGAATGATAGGTTCTGCGTGGACGCTGTTGTTTCATAGAATCATAGAATTTACAGTGCAGAAGGAGGCCATTCAGCCCATCGAGTCTGCACCGGCTCTTTTTTGGGGGGAAAGAGCACCCTACCCAAGCCCATACCTCCACCCTATCCCCATAACCCAATAACCCCACCCAACACTAAGGGCAATTTTGGACACTAAGGACAATTTAGCATGGCCAATCCACCTAAGCTGCACATCTTTGGACTGTGGGAGGAAACCAGAGCACCCGGAGGAAACCCACGCACACACGGGGAGAACGTGCAGACTCCACACAAACAGTGACCCAAGCCGGGAATCGAACCTGGGACACTGGAGCTGTGAAGCAATTGTGCTAACCACCATGCTACCGTGCTGCCAGTCCCTGCCATTTCCTCATTCTGCTTGTCCTTTAGCTCCGAATACATAAAATTACATAGACTACACAGCAGAAAACAGGATATTTGCGACAACTACTCTGAGCTGGTATTTATGCTCCACACAAATCTCCTCCCATTCCATCTACATCATCTCAGCCTTTGAGAAAATTTTTATTCACTTTTCTCTCATGTACTCATCTAGTTTCTTTATCAAAGCATCCAAGCTATTTGGCTCAATTACTTTCTGTGGTATTAAGATCCACGTTCTTTACAGTGCCTGAGTAAAGAAATTCTCCTGATTAACCTGTTGGACATATTTGCAGGAGGCAGTGTGCCATTTGCTGGTGACGGGATTCTCTCTTCCTACCGCTTGCAATGGGATTTCCCATTGAAGCCAACCCACACCACCAGGAAACCTATGGGTGGGTTGTTGCTGCCAGAGGGACCTGAGAATCCTGCTACCAGCAAATGGCCAGGGAATTCTGGCCCTTATATTCATGGCCCTAACTTTGGATTCTCCTTCAAGTAGAAACATTCTCTCCAAATCTAACCTGTCCAATGCATTCGGGTTTTTAAAGATCTCCATCATATTATCTCTACAGCTTTTCTTTTCTAAAGAAGGCCCAGCCTGTTCAATTTCTCTGAATCACTCTCAGTTCTTGCACAGGCCCAGTAAATATTTTTTGCACCTTCTCCAATGCTCTGATGTTCTTTTTATAGTATGGAGACCAGAAATGCGCACAGTATTATAACTGGCCTGACTATAATTATATTCAATTTTAACACAGCTTCATTATTTGTGAATTCTGTGCCTCTAAAAATAACTTCCAGGGCTTTATTAGCAATACTTTCATTGCTGAGCTGAATATTTTTATTCATTTATTAAAATTAAATTCTCTTCTATTACCTCTTTTATATTGGTTTTCAGTATCTTTCTTACCACTGACATTACGCTGGTTGGTCTAAAGTTCCCAGGATTTTCTCTATCAATCTTTTTGTATATAGAAACATTGGTTGTTCATCAGTCCATCTCATTCTTTTGTACCTAAACCAGTGCCTCTTCTATCTCCTGTCTAGTGCCCTTCAGTATATCTGGGAGCATAAAGTTTGGACTTGGGGTTTTACCCTCTTTTACTTTTGTTAGTTAGGGAATTATATTCTCCCATTCTATCCCAATTTCGCCGATTGTCTTTGTAAGGCTCACCCTCCAGTGGTGTCAACTTTATAATAATTGTCTTTAGTAAAAGTTGAGGTGAAGTAATTCGTCAATACTTCTGCCATTTCTTTCACTACCTGTGAGATTAAATGTTGTGCCCTTGAGTCATCCTATCCCTTTTATTTCTTATTTCTCTTTTGTTATTTGTTTAACAAGAGATCATTTCATAATTTGTTATTGTATTCCTTCGTAATTTGTTTCAGAATTTTGTATCACACATTTTGAAATTCCATGGAATCCATACAGTGCAGAAGGAGGTCATTCGGCCCCTCGAGTATGCATTGACCCTCTGAAAGAGCACTCTGCGCAGGCCCACACCCCATCCTACCCTGTAACCTCACCTAACCTTTTGGACACTATGGGTCGAATTCACCTAATTTGCCTATCTTTGGACTGTGGGAGGAATCAGGAGGACCCGGAAAAACCCAGGCAGACATGGGGAAAACACACAAACTCCACACTGTCACCCAAGGCCGGAATCGAACTCGGGTCCCTGGCGCTGAGAGGCAGCAGTGCTAACCACTGTGCCATTTAATGAGTTTATTTTTATTTCCCTACTAATTTCTTTATATTCCCTTTTGTTCTTGCATGTTTTGTTTAGATTCGATTTTCCCTTTAGCTTGGAGTGTCCTTTTGAAGATTCCCCGCTTGTCCTATCACTTTCATCTTTCTGCCATTAACCTTCTTTAGTTCGGCCCTCGATTCCGCAGAATTTACTCTTTTTTAATCCATTAATTGAATCTTTGTCCTTATGATTCTAATCATAAGCCTCACTATGTTGTGATCGCTGCTACTAAGATGCTCGCTTAGCCTCACTTCTGTTTCATTATCTGCTAGCAAGATCCAGCAGTGATTCCTTTCCCCATGAACTTCAGACCAAGAGAATTAGAAAGAGCTGCACCCACTGTAAAAACTCAATTGCCTTTTCTCCCTCCGTGACTTTATCCTGTCAGTTTATGCGTGGGTGTTTGGGGGGGGGGGCAGTTGTATATCTCTCAATTATTATTCTGCATCTTTGGGCAGCATGGTGGCGCAGTGGGTTAGTCCTGCTGCCTCATGGCGCCGAAGTCCCAGGTTCGATTCCGGCTCTGGGTCACTGTCTGTATGGAGTTTGCACATTCTCCCATGTTTGTGTGGGTTTCATCCCCACAACCCAAAGATGGGCTGGGCAGGTGGATTGGTAATGCTAAATTGCCCTTAGTTGGAAAAAATGATTTGGGTACTCGAAATTATTTTTGAAAAAATTATTCTACAACTTCCACTTATCTGCTAGATTTGCCGACAGATTTCTTCCTCCGTTATCCCCATTAGTTGATGATTTACGAGATGGAATATGCCTACAAGAGGGATCACATATTTTAACTCAATCCATATGGCTCCTGTATCTATTTGTTGCTAATTACATCCTCTTTTTGTTCTGCCGCTATATCATCTTCAATTAGTACATGCAATCTCCCTCCCTTCCTCCCCGTCCTTCCTAAATGTCTTTTCACCGGCAATATTTCGTTGATTGGAGAGTTTTTTCGGGTGAGGAAAGCACCACCACCCCGCCCCCCCCCCCCCCTCCCCAAACTTTGGATTCTCGGAATTACTCATGTATTAATCACCCTCCCACGGATTTTCACAAGAACAGCCAGAACATGAGATGTTCTTTTTTGTCGATCCGCCTGCGCAAAAGATTTTAGAGGAGGGAAGAGAAAAAAAAACCCAAGTGGGTTTAAAGTGAGTGAAACTATCCGGCCCAACTACAAACCTGTCAATGGTGCACATTCTTTCAGAAAGTTCAGCAGGGCACGGTGCTGCAAGGATTGTCTTAAGATAGCTTGGTCGCTGTGTTTGTGTGTGTGACGGGGGGGGGGGGGGGGTGTTACAGCACTGAAGGGTGACAGATAATAAGGAAGGGGGGGGGGGGGTGTCTACTGGGAGCAATCACCAGATTTTTTAAAAAATCCATTCTTAAAGTTATAACCCAATGCGCAGAGTGGACGGGGCAAGCCCTTAATCCATCTCATTCCTTGCTCCCAACGACAAAATCAAATTCAAATTGAATCCAATGGTCCCCACAAGAGAGACAGACAAGATCCAAGCTGACAAAAGGACAGGAGGACATCTCATCTTGGGCTTCTCTGACACTTGAGACGGTGCCCATTACATGAGCAAAGTGGCTCACACCCAGTTTGAGAGAGCTCCACGACTAGACTGCTCTGAGGTAAGTGCTGTCGGAGGTTGTCCACCAAAGATGCACATTATTTATTTTTATTTGCAACTCGCTCTGGTTCAAGTCCGTTTGCTTGTTTATGTTTCTCTTTGCAGCACTCCCTTTTCTCCCCTTTTTAGTCTCGAGTTAAGGAAATCCGGTTTATTGTGTTATATTTACGATGGAGCTGGTACCTTTGGTCCATATTGGAGTTGAGGGTGTGCGTGTGTGGGGGGTGGGGGGAGAGAGGTGCGCAGAGATGAGCTCGCTGACAGCCAGAATGCTCCTGTTAAACCGTGCACTGTGTAAAAACACACACACACACCCTCAACACATTTCAACAAAACTGTGTCGAAACTGCCAGCTCCCGGCTCTGGAGGAAGGTAATGAACCCCCCACCGCCGCTGCCACTTCTAAGCTTCATTTACATGAAACCGCCGCGCGTAGAAGCCGAGCGGAAAAACAAAAGAGGAAATGTGAAATTGCTACAACTTGACTCGGCTTCGCTCCAGACAGAACCACAAAGCCCCCGTTATTGGCCCGGCTTCATTCCACAGCAGTTGCGATCGGATCTGGCGCCCTGGTCATTGTTTCAGAGGAGAGGGGGGAGAGTGAGCATCGGTAAGTGTGTGTGTTTTTCACTCTGTGTAAACAGCGGGAAAGGAGGCGCTGAAACCAAAATTTGTGACCTCTGGGTTTCCAGCTTCTGGAAGAATCTTAATCCTCCACCCCCACCCACTCCCCCCTTTAAAATATGTGGACGCCAGGAGAGGCATTGTAAGCACGCCTCACATTGGTGGCTCCTTTTCCAACCCATTTTTTAAATAAAATAGCAATATTTCTTCAACTTTACACAAGACTTTGTGCAACTGTGCGCAAGTAGTTAGTTGTCAGTGTGGAACGCCAGCTCCAGGTTTTGCAGTGAAGTTGGTCAAATCCACCCTCCGGAATAGCCTCTCCCCCCCCCCCCCCGCCCCTCCTCACATACTTTAACAAGTGGACCCTCGGCAGTGGGCAAGTTCCTGAATAGAACAGCCCCAGGCACATCAGGTGGGGACGAGCCACTGTCCATTGTTTCATTGTCCAATCGCAGACCGGAATGAATCTAAAGTCTTATGTAATATTCAGGTTTATCCCATCAAATTGATGCATCTTGATGTTACCCCCACCCCCAAGGTTAACAAGATTGAGCTGCATGTGATGCTAGGGAGCATTGGGCTATCCCTCAGAACTCGCCTCGAAATTCAGAATGCCACCAGGTTTGCTCCAACCCGTGTTCACCTCAATCTTTTGCTAGTGTGTGTGGCATCTCGGCCTTTTGGCTAAGATCAAAAGTCAGATCAAAGTCCAAGATCAGGTGCAATGCCTGTTATTGGGCAGCTTGGATTCAGTATGTCGCTCTTGTGGGGACCGTGACTTGGATTCAATTTGAATTTATATTGTTTTTTTGCAGCAAGCAAGGAGATGGATTCAGGTCCATTGCCCTGTCCGCTCTACGCATTGACTTTGTGACTTTAAGAAAGGAATAATATTTTGAAATATCTTGTGGCTGTGTGGCATATTGGGTTGGGGGGGGGGGGGGGGTAGAGGGGGTGGACATATGTCTTCAAACCAGGGTCCATTAAACTTAAGAACGTCATGCAGTGAATTAAGAAGTGCACAAAATCATGTTTCTGTGTTGGATTTCTGTGTGTTATCCAGCTAGCTTCTTCAGTCGCTTCCTGAGTGTTCCCAGAACACCTTTTCTCAGTGATAGTCCAAGGTTCCTTTGGTTGGACGATATTGCCTTTTTGAAGTGAAGAGGGCGGATGGTCCCTGAACCCTTTTCAACCCCTCTACCCCCACTTACAAAATAACGAAAATCTGGAAACACTGTTGTATAGATCCCTGATCAGGATTCACCTGGAATACTGCATTCAGGTTTGAAGGGCATATTGGCCTTAGAGAGTGCAGTGCAGCATTCCAGAATTACACCAGGGTTTCAAGGGTTAAATTGTGAGGGCAGGCGGGTTAGTCTAGTCAAATATCCCTTTCAAGGTTCTGTAGAAAACTGACGGCTGAACCAATCCAGGTGCCCAAAGTGTTAAAAATAATTCAGCAATTGAGTTCAGACCAGGGAAGACTCATTTTTAAACAATAGCTGGCTTTTAGGAGTGAAATCAGGAAGCATTTTTCCCACACAGGGGTAGTAGAAATCAGAACTTCTCTCTTCCACGAAGCTCCGTGTGCTGGGCCATTTGCTGCTTTTAAGTTCGGAGATTGATAGATTTGTGTCGGGCAGGGCAGCAAGGAACATGGAGCAATGATGATTAAATAGAGATCACAGATACTTGATCAGTCATAATCTTATTGAGCGTTGGAGGATGCTCACTGGGCTGAATGACATATTCCTGTTCCTAATGTTATAGGGAGAAAATAAATCCACATCAAATCTACAACTGTGGCCAGGTGGAGGATTCAGGCAGACATAGTGGAAAAAATACAGAAATCTTTGGCAAGCCAAAACCTTCTCACCTTTTCTAAGTTAAGCAGCAAGAAGCAGACGGGTTTGGTTGAACATTCGCTCTCACTAGGCAACAGTCCATCATTTTTTAAATGCATCACAATCATATTTGTTTTTTTCTGTCTGGATAAACTTCGCCATGTGAAAGGAAAAACGTGCCCTTCAGATAAACCTGATATATACAGCTCACTTAGGTGGAGTCGGTGTCAAAGCAGCACTCAGAGTTACTGTTTCAAATCGATTAAAAATCATACGACACAAGAAAGAGACTGATTATTGTTGAAAAGAGGGACATGTTGCTTAAGGTCTGGTAACATGTCCGTTGTTTCAGCAAGATTCAACCTTTGTATTACCAAGTGACTGATTGTATTCCTAAGAAAGAGGTGTCTGTCTAAGAAAGCGATTCTTGTTAGATTTGATCCAACCTTTCCAATTCCTATTTAGATGTATGTGTAATTATGTCAAATTAAGATCGGCAGTGATAAACCATATTAAGAATTGAGACGTTAAATTTAAAAAGGTTGGACGCTGCAGTGTTAAAACTTCAGTGAGTCTGTGTCAGAAAAATCTTCAGTTCCTTGAAGGTGAATCGTTTCACAGTACATTGAAGATCAAGAGCAGAATGATTATTTTCTCTTCATTTCATTTCCCCTTGCTGAATTCTGTTTATTTTTGCATTCTGCCCTTCGAGCCCCTTTCTGTTGTGAGTACTCTGAGCTCTCTACTGACAGTCTCCCAGTGCTCAGATGTGTTCACTCACTGCAGTCCATGTTATTAGCACAGCATTGGATTCATTTTGTCAGATTTAGCATAAATTTGAGAAAACAAAATCAAGCTAGCTTGGAAGAGAAGGATCCATATAAATATAATTAGCAGGAGACAGCATATCTGTTACAAACATCAACCCAAATAAAGATTATGGATAAAGGATTACTGGCGCAGATAACTAATATTCCTTTGAATGCATCTGGTTCATTACTGCTGCTTTAATAAAATAACTTTTGGAATAACATTGACAAATTTAATAAAATAAGATACTAGTATTAAGCTCAGATGAGCACAGAGTGCATTAAGTTTGAGTTGAGTAGAACAATCCTGATAACAGTAGGGAGAACAGGGTGGTCATCAACACTAATAAATTCTCACAAAGTATTTGGCACCGTAAAGCGATTTTCGAGCTAAGTTAAAGCAGATTCCAACATTTGGCAGGCGGGAGACATGCTTGCTTATTGCTAAGGAATGATTGCAAACACAAACATACACTCTGGAGTTTGACCAATGAGGATAATGGGACAAGACAATCAGTTACAATAAGGGTTGGTTGGAAGTTTAGATAGAGCCTCAATAAAGTTCCAAAGCTTTGACAGCTTAAGGTCCAGAATGAGAAGGAATGGTTAAAATGGGCTGGAGGTTAGCAATGTTGCTTCACAGCGCCAGCGTCCCAGGCTCGATTCCCGGCTTGGGTCACTGTTTGTGTGGAGTCTGCACGTTCTCCCTGTTTCTGCATGGGTTTCCTCCGGGAGCTCCAGTTTCCTCCCACAAGTCGCGAAAGACGTGCTGTCACATGAATTCAACATTCTGAATTCTCCCTCTGTGTACCCGAACAGGTGCCAGAATGTGGCAACTAGTGGCTTTTCATAGTAACTTTATTGCAGTGTTAATGTAAGCCTACTTGTGACAATAAAGATTATTATATTATTAAGAAGCAGATCACAGTCCAGGTTGATCTTTCATTGAGTTTCTGATCACAGGAATGCAGTCAAAGAAAGGAAAAGGGTGAAACATCAGCAATTACATTACTGGAACCGAGAGAATTGGCAGATGGGCCATTGAGATGCTCTTCTGCAAATTTTATCAAGTACTAGCCAGTGACAGAATGATATTAGCCAAGGGATTAATGCAGATCTTTGGCTCATTTTCCACATGTAAGATTAATGTTGGAGAGATAAAGAGGGAGGTAAGAAAATAAGATAGAAAACTAAAGCAGGGGGAGTTCCAACCCGTGAATCAAATTTGAAAACATGTAAACAAAAATCAAAGCTTTAAAGTGTCAGTTTTGTTCTAGCCCTCACTCCATAGCCTACCTACATCTTAGATGAGCTTAAACTTAGCAGTAACTGAGCACCACCTCTATTTCACGTGTTGTAGAATATGCTGCTGGTGAGTAGCCAGTAGGACAAAATTAGCACCAACAATTAAACATGATTTGTCAAATGATCTTAACTTTGTAATCACAGCTTGGAAGAAATAGTTCAGGAAACACATGAGACAACTTTTGGCTATGGGCAGTATAATATTATTCAGCTCTTCATTTTATAATTAAGGGTGAGTTCACATACTGTCTTCAGGATCTCCAGAATGATCCTTCTGTGTCAGAGCAATGCTAATCCCTAGGTGAGGAGGATGTGAAAAATTGAAAGTTGGGTCCACCCAGGGAGGGACAGATGTGGCGGTCTGGTGGGTGCATGAAATTAGAACTGTTGGATTTCCACTTCATCATGAATCCCAGAAGTGGATGAGCCTCCCAGTCGTCCATCCTGGATGTCTGCCTGGGACATCCCAGCCTATCAAAGAATTCCACCCAGGAGAAACCTGGTTTGCTTAAGGGCATGTCACAGCTTGCAATGCGAGCCTGCTAAAGGTCTTAACAGGGCAAAAATGAAGCCAAGTTTTGGCTGGATTCACTGCCTTTGGGCTGCAACCCTGCTCCTCCCTAAAGGAGAGAAAATGTTAGGATTTGAGCTTTCTCCCGCAGAGCGGCGGGACACTTGCTCGGATTTCCAGCCTAACAACAGGCTGGGTGTTTGTGATGCATTTCTGTAGGTGTATGGCACCCACCTTAGAGATTAAAATGACCCCATCCCCAGGATTTCTAATGGGGGTTTATAATAATAATTATCTTTATTGTCACAAGTAGGCTTTCATTAACACTGCAATGAAGTTACTGTGGAAAGCCCCTAGTCGTCACATTCCGGCACCTGTTCGGGTACACAGAGGGAGAATTCAGAATGTCCAAATGACCTAACAGCACGTCTTTCGGAACTTGTAGGAGGAAAGCGGAGCACCCGGAGGAAACCCACGCAGGTACGGGGAGAACGTGCAGACTCCCGCACAGACAGTGACCAAGCCGGGAATCGAACCTGGGACCCTGGCGCTGTGAAGCAACAGTGCTAACCACTGTGCTATTGTGCCACCCGCATAAGGCTGAGGCAGTTGGGGAACAAAGATCTTACCACTGTTTAGAGGTCTGAGCAGATGGCTACAAACCTGGAACCTGATCTGGTCAACGGGGCTGACCACTGTTCCATGACATCTCCAGCCCCTGGGTGGTGTCAGACCCAAACCATAGTTTTACAACAGTGCTGATGCCAATGGGCCAAGCTAAGCAGTTCAGTTCCATTGGAGAATTATTTTAAATGCCTCAATTAATTCCCCAAGTAGTTGATTCTCCTGCCAATAATGTTGACAACCTGGTAATGGTGCCAAAGTTGACTAGACTATGTGTGTCATCACGTTATGTTGTTTCCATTGCATGCACACTCTGCTCTGTTTTTGAAAGTTCCAATTTTTGGGCCAGACCTTCCAAACTGAAAGTGACCTTGTGTCAGGATTCAGTTTCAATTCGGTAGATTGTGTGAATTCATTGAAACTGACTATCGTCATGTCACTTGGGTTTGGCAAAGTTAAGAATCAAAACTAGCTCAGGTTCCACCTTGATTCAAGCCCAGGGCAGATATTAGGCTTGTTAATAAAATTAAAGGCCATGGGATAAAAGAGACATTGTCAGCTTGGATACAAAACTCATTACAGGATAGAAACAGGGAGTGAATGTCTGTTTTCAAACTGGAGGGCAGTAGGTGTTCCCCAAGGTTCAGTTAAAGGACCATTTCTATTTGTGGTATGGGCGAATGACTTACACTGAGGAGCACATGGCATAATGTAAAAATTTGCAAAGGACACAAAACTTGCAAGTACAGTAAGCAGAAAGGAAGATAGTGATAGACTTCAAGAGGACATACATAATCAGATAGAATGCACAGATATGTGGCAGATGAAATTCAATGCAGAGTAAAGTGAGAAAATATATCTTGATAGGAAGAGTGAGGACAGACAACACAGGCTAAAATGTTACAATTTTAAATGAGGTACAAGAAAGAGACATGAGAGTATTTGTGTACATAGAACATAGAAAATACAGCACAGAACAGGCCCTTCGGCCCACGATGTTGTGCCGAACCTTTGTCCTTGATTAATCATAGATTATCATTGAATTTACAGTGCAGAAGGAGGCCATTCGGCCCCTTGAGTCTGCACCAGCTCTTGGAAAGAGCACCCTACCCAAACTCAACACCTCCACCCACCACCAAGGGCAATTTGGACATTAAGGGCAATTTATCATTGGCCAATTCACCTAACCCGCACATCTTTGGACTGTGGGAGGAAACCGGAGCACCCGGAGGAAACCCACGCAGACACGGGGAGGACGTGCAGACTCCGCACAGACAATGACCCAAGCTGGAATCGAACCTGGGACCATGGATCTGTGAAGCAATTGTGCTATCCACAATGCTACCGTGCTGCCCTTAAGAACAAATAAATCTACACTATATCATTTTCCCGTAATCCATGTACCTATCCAACAGCTGCTTGAAGGTCCCTAATGTTTCCGACTCAACTACTTCCACAGGCAGTGCATTCCATGCCCCCACTACTCTCTGGGTAAAGAACCTACCTCTGATATCCCTCCTATATCTTCCACCTTTCACCTTAAATTTATGTCCCCTTGTAATGGTGTGTTCCACCTGGGGAAAAAGTCTCTGACTGTCTACTCTATCTATTCCCCTGATCATCTTATAAACCTCTATCAAGTCGCCCCTCATCCTTCTCCGCTCTAATGAGAAAAGGCCTAGCACCCTCAACCTTTCCTCGTAAGACCTACTCTCCATTCCAGGCAACATCCTGGTAAATCTTCTTTGCACCTTTTCCAGAGCTTCCACATCCTTCCTAAAATGAGGCGACCAGAACTGTACACAGTACTCCAAATGTGGCCTTACCAAGGTTTTGTACAGCTGCATCATTACCTCATGGCTCTTAAATTCAATCCCTCTGTTAATGAACGCGAGCACACCATAGGCCTTCTTCACAGCTCTATCCACTTGAGTGGCAACTTTCAAAGATGTATGAACATAGACCCCAAGGTCTCTCTGCTCCTCCACAATGCCAAGAACTCTACCGTTAACCCTGTATTCCGCATTCATATTTGTCCTTCCAAAATGGACAACCTCACACTTTTCAGGGTTAAACTCCATCTGCCACTTCTCAGCCCAGCTCTGCATCCTATCTATGTCTCTTTGCAGCCGACAACAGCCCTCCTTACTATCCACAACTCCACCAATCTTCGTATCGTCTGCAAATTTACTGACCCACCCTTCAACTCCCTCATCCAAGTCATTAATGAAAATCACAAACAGCAGAGGACCCAGAACTGATCCCTGCGGTACACCACTGGTAACTGGGATCCAGGCTGAATATTTGCCATCCACCACCACTCTCTGACTTCTATCGGTTAGCCAGTTCGTTATCCAACTGGCCAAATTTCCCACTATCCCATGCCTCCTTACTTTGTGCAGAAGCCTACCATGGGGAACTTTATCAAATGCCTTACTAAAATCCATGTACACTACATCCACTGCTTTACCTTCATCCACATGCTTGGTCACCTCCTCAAAGAATTCAATAAGATTTGTAAGGCAAGACCTACCCCTCACAAATCCGTGCTGACTATCCCTAATCAAGCAGTGTCTTTCCAGATGCTCAGAAATCCTATCCTTCAGTACCCTTTCCATTACTTTGCCTACCACCGAAGTAAGACTAACTGGCCTGTAATTCCCAGGGTTATCCCTAGTTCCTTTTTTGAACAGGGGCACGACATTCGCCACTCTCCAATCCCCTGGTACCACCCCTGTTGACAGTGAGGACGAAAAGATAATTGCCAACGGCTCTGCAATTTCATCTCTTGCTTCCCATAGAATCCTTGGATATATCCCTTCAGGCCCGGGGGACTTGTCTATCCTCAAGTTTTTCAAAATGCCCAACACATCTTCCTTCCTAACAAGTATTTCCTCGAGCTTACCAATCTGTTTCACACTGTCCTCTCCAACAATATCGCCCCTCTCATTTGTAAATTCAGAAGAAAAGTACTCATTCAAGACCTCTCTTATCTCTTCAGACTCAATACACAATCTCCCGCTACCGTCCTTGATCGGACCTACCCTCGCTCTAGTCATTCTCATATTTCTCACATATGTGTAAAAGGCCTTGGGGTTTTCCTTGATCCTACCCGCCAAAGATTGTTCATGCCCTCTCTTAGCTCTCCTAATCCCTTTCTTCAGTTCCCTCCTGGCTATCTTGTATCCCTCCAATGCCCTGTCTGAACCTTGTTTCCTCAGCCTTACATAAGTCACCTTTTTCCTCTTAACAAGACATTCAACCTCTCTTGTCAACCATGGTTCCCTCACTCGACCATCTCTTCCCTGCCTGACAGGGACATACATATCAAGGACACGTAGCATCTGTTCCTTGAACAAGTTCCACATTTCACTTGTGTCCTTCCCTGCCAGCCTATGTTCCCAACTTATGCACTTCAATTCTTGTCTGACAACATCGTATTTACCCTTCCCCCAATTGTAAACCTTGCCCTGTTGCACGTACCTATCCCTCTCCATTACTAAAGTGAAAGTCACAGAATTGTAGTCACTATCTCCAAAATGCTCCCCCACTAACAAATCTATCACTTGCCCTGGTTCATTACCCAGTACTAAATCCAATATTGCCCCTCCTCTGGTTGGACAATCTACATACTGTGTTAGAAAAGCTTCCTGGACACACTGCACAAACACCACCCCATCCAAACTATTTGATCTAAAGAGTTTCCACTCAATATTTGGGAAGTTAAAGTCGCCCATGACTACTACCCTATGACTTCTGCACCTTTCCAAAATCTGTTTCCCAATCTGTTCCTCCACATCTCTGCTACTATTGGGGGGCCTATAGAAAACTCCTAACAAGGTGACTGCTCCTTTCCTATTTCTGACTTCAACCCATACTACCTCAATAGGGTGATACTCCTCAAACTGCCTTTCTGCAGCTGTTATACTATCTCTAATTAATAATGCCACCCCCCCACCTCTTTTACCACCCTCCCTAATCTTATTGAAACATCTATAACCAGGGACCTCCAACAACCATTTCTGCCCCTCTTCTATCCAAGTTTCCGTGATGGCCACCACATCGTAGTCCCAAGTACCGATCCATGCCTTAAGTTCACCCACCTTATTCCTGATGCTTCTTGCGTTGAAGTATACACACTTCAACCCATCTCCGTGCCTGCAAATACTCTCCTTTGTCAGTGTTCCCTTCCCCACTGCCTCATTACAAGCTTTGGCGTCCTGAATATCGGCTACCTTAGTTGCTGGACTACAAATCCGGTTCCCATTCCCCTGCCAAATTAGTTTAAACCCTCCCGAAGAGTACTAGCAAACCTCCCTCCCAGGATATTGGTGCCCCTCTGGTTCAGGTGCAACCCGTCCTGCTTGTACAGGTCCCACCTTCCCCAGAATGCGCTCCAATTATCCAAATACCTGAAGCCCTCCCTCCTACACCATTCCTGCAGCCACGTGTACAAATCCTTGAAGGTGATAGGACAGGTTTCAAATATGTACTCTTTCATGGAATGTGGGCATCATTGGCAAGACCAGAATTTGCTGCCCATCTACAATTGCCCTTGAATTGAGTGACTTTCTAGGTCATTCCAGAGAGGGAACTTAAGAGCCAATTATATTGCTGTCGGACAACAGTCACATGTAGGCCAGACCGGCAGAGTTCCTTCCCTAAAGGACATTAGTGAACTAGCTGAGTTTTTATAACAATCGACAATATTACTGAAACGAGCTTTAAATTCCATGGGTGGATTCTCCATTTGAGGTATTTTTGTGTTGACGCCGGGAGTGAACCTGTGGACTTCCACGTCAACGGAATTGGTGCCGGTCCCGGAGCAATTCATGATCTGCTAATGGGCTGGCACCGGCGCCACGTGGAACTCAAGTGATTCCAATGAAAGTCGGTGTCCAACTTTCCAGGGCCGGGGTTGACACTTGGGAGGCTGACAATCTGCAGCCGCACATTCGCACTCCACTCCCAACACACACTCATTCCAGCCAAGAAGGTGGCAGCACGGAGAGCGGCACCCCGGTTTGCGGAGGCAGAGCTGTTGACCTTGCTGGACGCCATGGAGGAGAGATGGGCCATCCTGTTTCCCAGGGTGGAAAGGAGGCTGCAACCTGCCACCGCACACCAGGCCTGGGTGCAGGTGGCAGAGGCCGTGAGTGCCGTGGGCCCCACCTCCAGGGCAAAGCAGCATGACCTCCTCAGGGTGGTCAGGGTGAGTAGACAGCAGCATGCCCCTGGCACCAATCCCCGTCCCGTAACCCCAAACCTGGAGGACGACCGAACTCCACCCACCAGCAGTGTGCACGCTCCCTACCCTGCACCACAGGCCAGCACACATACTGGACACCATGGCCACGAAGGCCATAAGACCATAAGACATAGGAGGAAAATTAGGCCACTCGGCCCATCGAGTCTGCTCCGCCATTCAATCATGGCTGATATTTTCTCATCCCTATTCTCCTGCCTTCTACCATAACCCCCGATCCCCTTATTAATCAAGCTGGCCACCCTCTGTGCTCCCCGTATCCACTGTCTAACAGTGTGCGCCTTCCACAACCGCCCCCAGGGGACAGTGGTGCATAACCACAGCGAATCGACTTCAGGAAAGGGCAGTCCCATCGTTAATAGAGATGCAGACACAGAGCCGGTTGTCAGCAACCATCCAGCGCCTGCAGGTGCAGTTGGAGAAGTCCAAACGCCTGCAGGGGCAGGAGGCGGTGCCAACCATATATGCCACTCAGGCCAATACCGCATGAATGGCGCCTGTGGTGGAGGCCTTGGGGTCGAAGGTATCGGCCATGGGTCAAAAGGTCGAAGGCCTGGAGCACTCTGTGTGGGCTGTGGCCAAAGCACTGGACAGGGCTGCCCTGTCACAGGTAGCTATGCACCAGGGCCTACTGGAGATTGCAGCAGTGCTCCAAAGCTTGGCCCAGTCACAACGGTTTATGGGTGAGGGCTTTGTCTGCATTGCCCAGTCACTGGCTGAACTGAGCCAGTCCCAGAGGAAGATGGCACAGTCACTGAGTGATGTGTCACAGTTCCAGAGGGAGGTGGCCCAGTCCCTGTGACCATAGAGACCCTGGTTGAGATGAGAGCGGACCTCAAGGACTGGCGGTGCCAGGCGGTGGGAGAGCCCCCGTAGTTCGCTCCCATCCCATGGTGTAGCCCAGGGGCCCATCGAGCACTCCGAGGGAGGAGGTGCTGGGGACCGTTCCCACGACTCTCGCAGGAGAGATGCTGGAACACCACGGTGCCTCGGACTCCCTCCCTCCTCTCCCTGGTGCATCTGATGGGCAGAACAGGGTGGCAGCACGTCACCTGGGACACCCGAGCAACAGCCGGGCCCATCCAGGCCCGCACCAGAGGACAGCCGCCAAATGGGACCTAGGTCATAGGGCGGAATTCGCAGCAGGCCGCCTGCACTCCTGATGAATCTCCTGGGATCCACCTAGATGTAGCATTAGGGCCCGTAAGGTTAGAAAGGTAGACACCAGTTAAGATGGTGCACCACTTAGGACAGCATTAGAGGCTAGGGCACCTCTTTATATTGATGTTCACTTGTACTTTGTTAAATAAACACTGTGCACAAAAGTTCCAGCCTGCCTCGGTACTCATTCAGAAGGGTGTGAGGGATGGGCTGAGTTGGGCCTGGCTGGCTGCAGCTGGGAGTTGGGGTGGGGGAGGTGAGCGGATGGTGAAGGTGGCTCCAGAGGGGGCACTTGGGGAGGGGGTGGGGGAGATGGTCGGAAAGTGGAGGTGGTTGTGGGCCCTCAGGTTGCACACCGCACATCGCCCGAGTACTCCACCCCTCCTTCAATGGGAGGGGGAGGGATGTCCGTGTCGTCGGCCATATCCCCTAGCCGGTGAACCTGGAAGCGATAAGAGCGTCTGTGCGTGCCGGCCCAAACACACACACACACTGTGCGGCCTCCTGTGCTTGCTTGGGCCCCAGGCCCTGCCCATTCAGCAGGTGGTGGCCTGCTGCGTGATGTTGTGGAGGATACAGCAGGCCACCACGATGTGGGAGACTATCCTAGCACTAGACTGGAGGGCCACGACAGAGCAATTCAAGCACCTGATCCACATCGTCAGGACTGAAGCACCACTCGATCCTGCCCCTTGTCGCTGCATGAGCGTTGTTGTAGTGGGTCTCTGCTTTGGTCCCTGGCCTCCGAATAGGAGTCATCAGCCATGGCCGCATCAAATAACCCCTGTTGCCCAGGAGCCAACTCTTCTCCCGGGGTTATGCCTTAAAGGTGTCAGGAACCGTCAAGTTTGCTAGGTTGAAGGCATCGTGCACACTGCCGAGGTATCGGGCGCAGACGTCACACACCAGCTGCATGTTCATCGAATGCAACCCCTTTTGGTTTGTGTAGAGCGGCCTGTTATCTGCAGGTGGTCCAAGGGCGACATGCATCCTGTCGATCACCCCCTGGACTTGGGGCACCTTGGATATGGCAAGCATCCTGGTGGCCTCGGCCCACATTGAACTTTGTATATTGTGCCGACTGATCATATAGTGCCTCCGTGATGGCGCGGATGCACCTGTACACCAAGGTTTGTGAGGTTCCAGACAGGTCCCCATTTGGCACCTGGAAGGACCCCCGTGGTGGAAGTTCAGGACAACCGTCATGTTGATGGTACCAGGAGTGGCTGTCCTCCCCATACCTCTGCAGTTCCAGGTGCACCATGATCCTGCAGATATGCCGTAAGGTCCCCCTGCTCAGCCGGAGTCTTCAACAACATGCCTGGTCCAGCTGGCGCTGCAAGTATATACAGGGCCTCATGCAGTGCCTCTTTCCCACCTCCTCCTCGGGCTGCTGGGCGGCCGGCTCTCCATCCTCACCAGCTGGTTCCTGTTCCTCTGGGACAGGCTCAGCGGCTGTCGTGTCTTCCTCGAGCAGCTCCAGCTTGTACAGCCTCAGTGCATCCCCCAGGGCTGGCTCGGCCAGGAGGAACGCCACCATTCCTGGTTGAATTCCAAAGTCCATTTCTGTAGGGGGTGGAAGGCAGACATGTTAGTATGGTGCGTACCCCTATGCCCAACCATGTCCACCGGCTACACGGTGGCCCTGGCCGATACTGCAGCCCTGCCCCTGCGTAAGAACGTACTAACACCGCTGTTGGGGCATTGCAGCATGGAATTCTGTCACCGCCTGCCCCCGGTCATGATTTTCGCCTCACGCATGATTCTCCGCCAATCTCGTTTCGCGATTCCAGCATCGCTAGATGGAAAATCCTGCCCCATATCGTTAGCATTTGAATTCAGATTCTGCAAGCTGCTATGGTGGGATTTGAACCCATGTCTCCACAACATTGGCCTGGGCCTCTGGATTACTATTCCAGTCAGATTTGACCTGAGCTGTAGTGGCGTTTGGCATTTTCCAATCCCTGTGAGCATGGAAGGGGAGGCAGAATATTATGACAGAAGACGCTGGACTGGAAGACCAATCTTTTTATGTCAGATTCAGATTTTCTATGGGTCAGAGGGCATGATGGGAGGATAATGCATCTTGATGCTTCAAACAACAAACTGATTTGTCAGTTGAAGGTGATTTTACGTTTTGCCAAAAGTGCACAGTGCCCACTGTCAGAGTCCTAGCAGGAATAGGAAGTCAGCAAGTAAGGTATTGTTAGCCTCACTGGCTATAAAGTTATCCAGCTTGCCTTGGAAGGAATGGCAGGGCAATGCGGGCTTTGGATATTGCTGGCAGGAGTGAGGAGAACGTGCCAACAGAGCATGATTGAGAGGAACTTGCATTTGTGTGCGTCAAATGGTGAGGAAGAGGGGGTGGTTTGTGACGGATGGTGGAGGCACCTGGCTATTGGGTCTTGTCAACTGAGCATTTGTGAAATCAACCTCTGGTGAGAAGGAGCAGGAGAGAAAGAAAGCTGCAGCTACGGGCAATGGGATAGCAACAACCTCAGGGGCAACTGGAGTGCGGAGGAAGGAGAAAGGTGCCGAGAGCACCAGGAGTAGCCTCCTGCATATTGACGATGGTACGGTGCAGTGGGGGGGGTCTACTGTCAGAGCAGAAGTTCTTCAAATGTCCGAGCAGCAGTCACTAAACACAGTCTCTCTCCAGGGAGGCTGTGTGCCATGATGATAGATTAGCTGAACTCCAATGGTGATGATCGACACCCAATGACAGTGAAGCTGAAGGTTACCATGACGCTAAACGTCTATACCTTTGGATCATTCCAGGGACTTGGTGGAGACATATGGGGTCTCCCAGAGTGCACACAATGTGTGTGGCACACCATCAAAATGCTGACCGATGCCCTCTTTGATGGCGCATGCCATTTATCATTGTCACAAAATCCATTATCACACCGATTTGCACATCAAGCAGAGAGATCCATTGGGCTCTGGGCCGCTGCTGGACTCCCTCTAGCTTCATAGAATCATAGAATCATAGAAGTTTACAGCATGGGAACAGGCCCTTCGTCCCAACCAGTCCATGCCGCCCAGTTTTTACCATTAAGCTAGTCCCAGCTGCCCGCACTTGGCCCATAACCCTCAATACCCATCTTACCCATGTAACTATCTAAATGCTTTTTAAAAGACACAATTGTACCCGCCTCTACTACTACCTCTGGCAGCACATTCCAGACACTCACTACCCTCTGAGTGAAGAAATTGCCCCTCTGGGCCCTTCTGAATCTCTCCCCTCTCACCTTAAACCTATGCTCTCTAGTTTTAGACTCCCCTACCTTTGGGAAAAGATGTTGACTATCTACCTTATCTATGCCCCTCATTATTTTATAGACCTCTATAAGATCACCCCTAAGCCTCCTAAGCTCCAGGGAAAAAAGTCCCAGTCTATCCAGCCTCTCCTTATAACTCGAACCATCAAGTCCCGGTAACATCCTAGTAAATCTTTTCTGCACTCTTTCTAGTTTAATAATATCCTTTCTATAATAGGGTGACCAGAACTGCACACAGTATTCCAAGTGTGGCCGTACCAATGTCTTGTACAACTTCAACAAGACGTCCCAACTCCTGTATTCAATGTTCTGACCAATGAAACCAAGCATGCCGAATGCCTTCTTCACCACCCTGTCCACCTGCGACTCAAGGTGTGAATAACTGCATGTGGGCATAAAAGTCCCCACAGACCTGCCCGCAGCCTTCATTAACAGGAAGGGCTTCCACTCGCTCAATGTGTAACTGCCTGTGACCACTGCAAATGGATCTGGCAGCTATGTATGTGAATACTGAGAAGTAACCACAATGTCTTCATATTAAAGCAATCCGGGGTGCCACTGCCCTGAACACTTTCAAAGACGTATTCTGGGAGCAAGGGCTACCGACTCACTCCTGTGAGAATCCCACACACAGATGTAGAGAAGTACAGCACCTGCCATGGGGCAACCTGAGTGACTATCGAGCAAACCATTAATTGCTTGAGGATGCAATTCATGTGCTTGGATCGACCATGTGGAGCCCTTCAGAATGCCCCAGCAAGAGCCTTGCATATTGTGATCGTCTACTGTTCTCCACAGAGGGGTGAGAAGTGGTGTGCAATGCCTACTCAAAGACTACTGCAAATGTGCAATGACATAGACAGAATCGAGGCTTACAAAAACAGGAATGTATCAAAAGAGTCTTGCTACTGATCTACCCATTCTGCTGCACTATTGCCATCTCCTTCAGAAAACATCCATCACCCTGCACACAGTAACAACCCAAACTCCAGCATGGGGAAATCAAAGTGCAAGGACGGATGTCCCATCCCAACCAACCCTTGGGGTGCTCCAGGGTAGCCCTGCAGTCGAGCAGGCTACAGTAATGGAAAGAGGATTTTGGAAAAGCACAGAACTCTGGGGAAGAGGACCTTATGCCTTCCCTGAGCAGCCTGAAGGAGAGTCATCAGGATCCTTCCCTCAGCCATGCCTTCAGTCATCTTGCTTCCTCTGGCCTTCAGTGAAGGGAACAGGGCCATACAGCTTAGTTTGAAGACAGCAGGCTTACTCCACTTCACGCCAGTGACTTTGAAGGCAGCAGTGTGGCATTAAAATAATTCAGGCACCCTTTAAGTATGGCGGCAGCCCCTCTGGCGGCATTTCCTGATGCTGAATCCGATGCCTCACGCCGTCTTCCATCCCCTGCTGGTCTTGTAGTTAATTAACCAGCTGGCTCATCATAGTTTCCTCCTGGTCTCTGACCGTGCCAATGAGAGTGGCACCCACCTCCAGGGTCAGAACTTCAGGCCTACCTGGAAAATCAGGGCCATTTTGGCCAGTTCTGGATGCCACACTTCAGGAATGACATGAAGGCTTTGGCGAGGGTATTGACAAGATTTACTAGAATAGTTCAGGGTTGAGGGAAGACAGCTACTTGGAAAAATGGGAGAAATTCAACTTGTTCAGGTTAGAGAAGACTAAGAGGAGACTTAATAAAAGGTCTTTAAAATTATGAAAGATCCATAGAATCCCGACAGTGCAGAAGGAGACCATTCAGCCCATCGACTCTGCACCGACCATCCAAAAGAGCACTTTATCTAGGCCCACTCCCCCGCCCTATCCCTGTAATCCTGTAACTCCATCCAACCTGCACACCCTTGGACACTAAGAGGCAATTTTGCATGGCCAATCCATCTAACCTGCGCATCTTTGGGCTGTGGGAGGAAACCGGAGCACCAGGAGGGAGTTTAGATAGATTAAATATAGCAAAACTGTTTCCAACGGCTGAAGAGCCAGAGGGCCCCAATTTAAGATGCTTGGAAAAAGAAACAGAGGTGACGTGAGGAAAAAAATAATTTTATGCATTGCGTAAGTAGGATTTGGAATGCATTGCCTGATAGTGATGGATACAGATTCAAAGACCAATCAAGAGTTAATTACTTAAGCTTTAAGCAGAACAAATTACGGAGATATGAAGAAAAGGTCATTAGGGAGTGGAATAAAATATTATTCTTCAAAAGAGCCAGCATAGAGCCGACAACCCGAATGGCTTCCTTCTATGTGTTTCTATTCAGTAATTTTATGGCAGTTCAGTTGCCTGACTGTTTACAGTCAAGGAGTTAAATTTTCGCCATGCCTTTAAAATACGAGTGGGACCCCTCCGCACCCACCCCCTTTCAGTCCTGGTCACAAAATAAGACATGCATGTCAATTAAACCTAGAGAAAACATTTCTTATCCCTTCCAAAACACAATAATACAAACAGGAAACTAAAGTTGCAGCCAACTCTTTACAACCATTAAAAAAAAATCAGAATGAGAGAAGTCTCAGCAGTGCAGCACAATCTTAAATAAGAGACAGATGAAATTAGGCAGATGTTACAAGTCTGGAGATGAAGGGCAGAGCCCGCAGGGTACAGAGTAACACAGACAACATTAGTTATTCTGTAGATGTAAAAATCCAATGCTTAATGTGTGAAGGAGACTATAGGCAAGAGGTAAATGAAAGATGACAGACTTTTTTATAACAGAGTGATGGAACCTTCTGGAAGCGAGGGAGAATAATAGAGTAAATATCACGTGACTCACACTAAACCCATTCTGGGAACAACACAGGGTGTTGGTCTATTCGAATATGTGAAAGTTACCCTTTTCTTTGCAAATATTCTAACTCGTCTGCATGACGCTGGGACCCTGATGTTGCCTTTGAGTAGAGGGGAGGTGAGGAGATTTCTGTTTATGCTGTGAACTGGGGCAAAATTCTCCGATATCGGCGCGATGTCCGCCGACCGGCGCCAAAAACGGCGCAAATCAGTCCGGCATCGCGCCACCCCAAAGGTGCGGAGTCCTCCGCATCTGGGGGGGCCGAGCCCTTACCTTGAGGGGCTAGGGCCGAGCCGGACTGATTTCCGCCCCGCCAGCTGGCGGAAAAGACCTTTGGTGCCCTGCCAGCTGGCGCAGAAATGACATTGCAGGGCGGCGCATGCGCGGGAGTGTTAGCGGCCGCTCACGGCATCCCCGCGCATGCGCTGTGGAGGGAGTCTCTTCCGCCTCCGCCATGGTGGAGACCGTGGCGAAGGCGGAAGAAAAAGAGTGCCCCCACGGCACAGGCCCGCCCGCAGATCGGTGGGTCCCAATCGCGGGCCAGGCCACCGTGGGGGCACACCCGGGGGCTAGATCGCCCCGCGCCCCCCCCAGGACGCCGGAGCCCGCCCGCGCCGCCTTGTCCTGCCGGTAAGAGAGGTGGTTTAATCCACGCCGGCGGGACAGGCATTCTAGCAGCGGGACTTCGGCCCATCCAGGCCGGAGAATTGTGGGGGGGCCCGCCAACCGGCGCGGCGCGATTTCCGCCCCCGCCGAATCTCCAGTGCCGGAGAATTCGGCAACAGGCGGGGGCGGGATTCACGCCAGCCCCCGGCGGTTCTCCGGCCCGGCGGGGGGTCGGAGAATCTCGCCCATGCACTGCCCAAAACGATGGTGGGGGTATATTCAAACAAAGGGAAATTGGATCAATACTTGACAAAGGACTAATTGCAGTATTATGGGGAAGGAGTGGGACTAATTGGATCACACTTTCCAAAATCTAGCACAAGTTTCTTCTGCGCTGTAATATCCAATGGGCGGGATGTACCTGCCGTGTATTTTTCGGTGGGGGAGGTAGCCCGCTAACGGGATCTACCGGTCCCGCCATTGTCAATGGGATTTCCGATCGGCAGCAACCCTTGTCGCCGGGAAACCCGTGTGCCGGTAAATCCCGCCCAACTTCTCATGTTATTTACAATAGTGTATTCAATTTTTAAAATAGCAATCTTGTATTCTTCACTAGTCCAATTTGAATAGGTTTTCATTTTTTAAAAACGAACCACATTACATAGGAATTGTTACTTGCAAATAAAAATTTTAACTAAGAATGTAGGCAGCCAGCAAGACTATTTTTAAAAATGTTGATGGAAGAGTCTGTTTCCCCAAACATTCCAGCAGCTGGAGGGTATTAATGAAAGTGAGATGTTTTATGGTGTGATAAATGGTGGCTCGGCATGGTGGCACAGTGGTTAGCACTGCTGCCTCACAGAGCCAGGGACCTGGGTTCAATTCTGGCCTTGTGTCACTGTCTGTGTGGAGTTTGCACTTTCTCCCTGTGTCTGCGTGGATTTCCTCCGGGTGCTCTGGTTTCCTCCCACAGTCCAAAGATATGCAGGTTAGATGGATTGGCCATGATAAGGTTGCCCCTCAGTGTCTAGAGATGTGCAGATAAGTTGGGTTTACAGGGATGGAATGTGCCAAGGCGGGGTGCTCTTTCAGATGGTCGGTGCAGATCCAATGGGCCGAATGGTCTCTGCTGCACAGTAAGGATTCTATGATTCAAAGCATGGAGCTATTAATTGTTTAGATATAAAGCACAATTTTGGCTTGTTGTTGAAGATTTTTATTCAAGAGTAATGTGAACAAATCTTGTCACGTTCTGAAAGATCTCTTTTATGAAGGGTAAAATATAAGATATGAACATCCTGTCTTTGCAAAACACAGAAGGCCAGAGTTCTGCTTTGTGCAAGAGTGTTTTATGTGAACTGCAGTACATGTATGTTCGGTGAACGGCAAGCTGTATTGTGACATTCTTGTGGGTGCAATTCATGTGCAGAGCCATTTAGAGTGTGGGCCTCATCACTTTTTAGCTCGTGAAGTGAGGCGTGCAGTTTTATGTACGCGATGGTGCAAACTGACTTCAATTCAAGTCACATGGCAATGGATCTACAACAGTTGCCGCTAAAAGACTACATAGAACATAGAACATTACAGCGCAGTACAGGCCCTTCGGCCCTCGATGTTGCGCCGACCTGTGAAACTACTCTAAAGCCCATCTGCACTATTCCCTTATCGTCCATATGTCTATCCAATGACCATTTGAATGCCCTTAGTGTTGGCGAGTCCACTACTGTTGCAGGCAGGGCATTCCACGCCCTTACTACTCTCTGAGTAAAGAACCTACCGCTGACATCTATCTCCCCTCAGTTTAAAGCTATGTCCCCTCATGCGAGACATCACCATCCGAGGAAGAAGGCTCTCACTGTCCACCCTATCCAATCCTCTGGTCATCTTGTATGCCTTAATTAAGTCACCTCTTAACCTTCTCTCTAACGAAAACAGCCTCAAGTCCCTCAGCCTTTCCTCATAAGATCTTCCCTCCATACCAGGCATCATTCTGGTAAATCTCCTCTGCACCTTTTCCAATGCTTCCACATCCTTCCTATAATGCCAGAATTGCATGCAATACTCCAGATTTTTATGTGAATGGATTTAGTTCCATGAAGGGCGATGATCCTCCAAATTGGGCTTCCACTGTACCAATACTGTACATAAGCAAAATAAAATAAGTTTGCTTTGACGAAAATCGCAAATTGTTGGGGCATAGCATTGTGACATTAATATAAAATCTATTCCTCTTCCAGTGTGGAGGAGGCACACAGCAGAGCTATAAATTCTTCAACATAAATCTGCTCTTACAATTTCCATCCCTACTAATCTCCTTTGTCACTGGCATATTTCCATAGGATGTGTGTGGATTGGTTAAAGCAATAAACACTTAATTTTCACTTGTGCGTTACAGTTTGCTTTCTTGGTACCTGCATTGATTTCCTGTTGAATAAATTGTAACTAATTTATAGATGCAGCTCCTGTTCATTGACGTAAAATCATACGACTATTTTTAACAGCTGAATTTGTCATAGTGACAGACAAGGGGAAGGGAAAGAGAGCTTTATGAGAGAAGGTTGAGATTATAATTTTTATTATTATGCTGTTGTCTATTAAATATATCTGCTTTTGATATATATTATGCAGCAAAATTGAGAAAGCCAGAGCTCTCGTCTCTGAAAACGATTCAGAAGAGTCCTTTCAAACTATGGATGGGGTGGGTTTAGCACAGTGGGCTAAACAGCTGGCTTGTAAAGCAGAACAAGGCCAGCAGCAGGGGTTCAATTCCCGTGCCAGTCTCCCCGAACAGGCGGTGGAATGTGGCGACTAGGGGCTTTTCACAGTAACTTCATTGAAGCCTACTTGTAACAATAAGTGATTTTCATTTCATTTCATTTTCATTTTTCATGGAAGAGTTTGACAGGATGGGTTTGGAGAAACCATCTTCACTTGTGGGTCGGTTCTGGACCAGTAGGTAAAATGGAAGATAATGACTAATGGATTAAATAAAGAATTTAGAAGGAATTTCTTTACACAGAGAGCAAAGAAAGTGTGGAACTTCCTGCCAGATGATATGATTGAAATGTAGAGTTATTTAGGGAATAGAAGAAGGCCATTCATTCAATTGAGTCTATGCCAGTTCTCCCTGGAGCAATTCAGTCAGTCCCATTCCCTCATTTTATCCAGATGGCGTTGTAAGTTTATTTCCTTCAAGTGTCCATCCAATTTCTTGAAATTGTTGTTTGCCTCTGATTCCACCTCATGGGCAGCAAGTTGCAGGGCATTACCACTGGCTGCGTAAACACCTCTCCCTCACATTCCCCCACCATCTCTTGCACAAAACCTAAATCTGTGACTCCCCTAGTCCTTGTCCCTTCAGTACATGGGAACAGTTTTTCCTCTATGTTCTTCACTTTATCCAAACTTGTCAGAATCTTGCACACCTCTATCAAATCTCTTCCGAAGAGAACCACTGAAGAAGCAATGAATTATTTAAGGGGAGGCCTGATGCACAAAGTGTGCAACGGGGTAAGAGGGAGACAGGGCAAGGTGGGAAGAGTAGGAAGAGTCTCATTTGAATGTAAACATGAGCATAGGTGAGCCAAATGACCTATTTAAGTACTGCATAAATATAAATACTGTGGCTACAAGAGCAGGTCAGAGGCTAGGAATTCTGCAGCGAGTTACTCACTTTCTGGCTCCCCAAAGACTGTCCACCATCTAGGCACAAGTCAGGAGTGTAATGAAATACTCTCCACTTGGCTGGTTGAGTGCAACTCCAACAACGCTGAAGAAGCTCAACACCATCCAGGACACAGCAGCCCACTTGATTGGCATCACATCCACAAACATTCATTCCCGCCTTCACTGACTCAGAATGGTAACAGTGAGTAGGATCTGCAAGATGCACTGCAGGAGCTCGCCAAGGCTCCCTAGACAGCACCGAACAAACCGCCGACGGCTACCATCTAGAAGGACAAGGGAAGAAGACACATGGGAACACCACCACCTGGAAATTCCCCGCCAAGTCACTTGGGAATATATCACCATTCCTTCACTGTCACTGAGTTAAAATCCTGGAACGCCCTGCCTAATAGCACAGTGGTTGTGCCTGTACCACAAGGACTGCATTGGTTCAAGAAGGTAGCACACCACCATCTCAAGGGAAATCAGATACAATCAAACAGTGACTGCAATGATAAGCAACTGATAAAATAATAGCCAAACAATGCAGTATTGTTTACCTGATAATGTTAAGTATATATTTTTAAAGAGGAAATTATTATTTTTTTCTGACATTGCCTCATAGACAACCAGGGGCAAGCCTCCCGGAACAGCATTGTAAAATCAAGACTGCACTCCGAATAAGTAAGAGTTAAAATGAGCCAACAGTGCACATCAGGGCCATCAAAATCAAATCGATACTAAGTAAGTTTCGCTGCTAGAATTTCACGTAACTTTAGAAGCACTGGTGAATCACAGTCACACCACAGTTATAAATTTGGATCAGGATCTTCCTAGTTTGTTTTTAAGCACATGGGTAATAATTTCCATGACAGTTTTAAGTTCAAAGTAGAATTATTGGTGAAGTTCCAAAATTAGTTGCCTGCAAGTTAACCCTTTCACATGCCAATGAAGGTTGAACCTTAATCACCCATTATAGTAGATGGGACTTTCCCCAATCCTCCCCACCCGATAATGGAAAGTGAAAATAATCGAGGAAGTCTAATTTTTGAAGCTACATGTTAAGTATTGCGATAATCCAAGAATCAAGTAAAAACTAGTGTAACCGTGGCCTTCCATCTTATCTGCTCTTTATTCTTTCCTTCCCCCCACCCCTAATCTATTTCCCTTTCCCTGCCAGCTATAGTGTAGATGGGCTTTAGAGTGGTTTCACAGGTCGGCGCACCATCGAGGGCCGAAGGGCCTGTACTGCGCTACCATGTTCTATGTTCTAGTATACATTGGTATGTTGGTAACTGGTACATCTATAATCTTTTCCTTCCAGGTATCTGAATTCATTCACAGGCCTAAAATGTTCATTTTGCTCCCTCTCCACAGATGCTTTCTGGTACTTTCGCATTTTACTTCAAAGGTACTTCATTGGGTGTAAATTGGGATGGCGTACTGTGGTGAAAGGCATTATCAAAACATTTGTCCTATTGAATATAATTTAAATTTAATTTTAATGTGATATTTGTTCACATTTACTTGAAGTGAATGTGTGGAATTGTTTACCACAGAGGACTGCAGAGGCTGGGTCACTATGTATATTTGAGGCTGAGATAGACAGATTTTTAATCAGTAAGGGAATCAAGCGGATAAGGAGAGAAGGTGGAGTTGAGTATTACCATATCAGATCAGTCATGATCTCATTAAATGGCGGAGCTGGTTCGATGGGCCGAATGGCCTATTTCTGCTCCTACATCCTCTAAATACTGGACAACACAGAGAATGGGAGATTCACTGTGAATCTCAAAGGTGGACAACATTCATTATGTAGTCATACAAGTAATTCATCGCGAAACATAAAGGACATGAATCTCAAGCCTTTCCTGCTGTCACAGTAAGCTGCGTATACATGTGCGCCAAATAACAAGTTTTGAAATAATTTCTGTTCAGGAAAGCAATGATCACTTGAGGTAAATCTCTATTTTCTGTCTGTTTTTTCCAGAAAGCTAGCTTCAGCGAGACCTTTGGCGGAAGAGCAGAGCCGAGACTGGAACGTGTGAAAGAAGTCTCTTATCTAAACCATCAGATAACTGCACATGTGAGTGGGTCGGAGGAAATGCTTATCGATGTCGCCCCACGAGCACAGCACCGGCTACATAAAGCAGAAGTGAGCTTCACCAGCCAGTGAGAACATTAGGAGGGAGAAAACTCAGAGCGATCACCTGAAATGTCACAAAGAGGTTACCAAGGAGAAAAATGGGAAGGAGAAAAACATCATTGAGCGACACTGGGGGCACATTGAAAAGTATTCTTAGATACCCACACCAAGTCAATAGCAAGGACTTATTAAACTTTGCATGATTGTTTTAGCTCTGGGTTTCCAGCCGTTGCCGATAAATCATGTCTACAAGCTGAAGTTAGCACTGGATCAACGTTTAATCTGAAAATCAAGTTTGATGGTTAAGAAAGACCAAGCAAATTGAAGATTGACACTGCTGTACTCAAAACCTGTGAAATAACTTTCTCTTAAGAATTTCTTTCATTGATTTATTTTTCTTTCGATCCCTGGAAACATTTTTCCAAATTGTATTCTCCAGCTCTTCCAGATTCAACCAGATTTATTCTTGACTTAAAAGGTAATATGAAAATGTCAAACGATTCATCTAGCTGCAGTGATGATCGGAATGCTACTAATTTCCTGTATGCTGTCATGTATGCCATCATATTTGTGCCAGGCTTAATCGCCAATGTTCTGGCTCTCTGGGTGTTCCATGCTTATGTCAGGGAGACAAAGAGGGCAGTCATATTCATGATTAACTTGGCTATTGCTGACTTGGCACAGGTTTTGTCTTTGCCGCTTCGGATTTTCTACTACCTGCACCACGCCTGGCCTTTTGGCAGCTTTTTGTGCATGTTCTGCTTCTACCTTAAGTATGTGAACATGTACGCAAGTATCTTCTTCCTGGTCTGCATCAGTGTGCGGCGGTGCCTGTTTCTGATCCAGCCTTTCAAGTATAATGACTGTAAACGCAGGTACGACGTCTATGTGAGTATCGTGGGGTGGCTCCTGGTGGGCGCCGCTTGCCTACCCTTCCCACTCATGCGGCTCGATACCAAAAGCAATTCCAGCCACTTCAACAGCTGCTTTGCGGATCTCCCCATCATCGAAATTGGTATCCCTACCTCTGCTATCATGGTAACTCTGGCCGAACTGACAGGGTTTGTGCTACCTCTCGTCATCACCCTGATCTGCTCTTGGAAAACCATCATGTCCCTGCGAGAGAAGAACCCAGTCATGCAAGACAGTGGGGAAAAGAAGAAAGCCTTAAAGATGGTGCTGACCTGCAGCATGGTCTTCCTGGTTTGCTTTGCGCCGTATCATATTACCTTCCCCTTGCATTTTCTGGCTCTAGCAGGCCGCATTGAAGATTGCTCCACCAAGAAGATCATACTGACCTTCCACCCAGTGGCTCTGTGCCTGGCCAGCCTGAACTGCTGCCTGGACCCAGTCATATACTACTTCACCACTGATGAATTTAGGAGAAGACTGTCACGGCAAGAAATCAGTGAAAATGGTATTCAGCTCAACTCTAAAGAATATGGCTGAAGGGTTTTTTTTGTGGCAATTTTGAACGTTTAGCTTCTTTGCAAAATTGAAAATAAGCGACATGGGAGGGACATCAAGTGATAACCTGTGTCTGCCTGTGTGGCCATGGTGTAAATTTTAATTTTTTCCACTGTTATTTAGCATATTTATATAAAGTACTTGTATATGTTGTATTTTTGCTACAGAAATGTGAATCTTTACAATGGTAAAGAGTTTAAAAAAGGCTTGTCTCGAGTGTTCTATTTTTGAGAATTTTTGCAGAGCAAAGCCGAACGGGTTCAAAAAGTGGGCAGGTCACATGCAGCGATTCCTTTGTTGCCCAGCGATGAGCCTGAAATAGATTTGCAGATATGACATTTGGGTTCTGTACTGACATTTCCACTTCCTATTTCAGTAATGGTGGCCTCTGAGTGATCCATTAGTGTCAACCTCTCGGGGAAACACGTGTTGCCTGGAGATCCCAGATTACTCAAATAAAATCACATTGTTCTTTATTTTAAAAATCTGCCGTTGCCTTTGTGCATCTCAAACTATCTCTTTTCCGTTAAGATGCAGTGCATTCTGTCACAAAACGATGGTTATGCATTGAAAGCCATAAATTGCATGCACAAATTTAAACACTCTGCACCGAAGCAAATGTGCAAGTACTTAAACCCGAACAACTACTGCTTACAATAGCCGACATGTGGTTGAGAATTAAAAGCAGGGATCCTTAAATGGGGATGACTCTGGTCTCGGGAAGAGATTCGCGTCTTCCCTGTTCAGTTTTACCCAGCTATGGTATTCAGTATTTCTTACTGAGTCACCATGACCGTAAGTCGAATCCAGCTGAGGTTGCTTTGAAAAGGCAGAGTGGAAAATTAGCATATTGTTCATTGTTTTGTTAGATACGTTATGAATAGTGTAATAGCTCAAAAGATTGATCATTTACATCACAACCTAATGTCCAGGCATAGTCTATGCCCAAGCAAAGCGTTGTGCAAATAACTGTAATGAAAGTAACACCACTGCTGACTCGGTAGTACGACAGTTGCCTCACACAATCCATTTTGCCATGTTATTCACTATTCCCTAATCCTCCCTCATGACTCTAAATATTTTTATTTCCAAAGTACAATATCTATGGGCTGAATCAAAGAACCAAAATATGTAAGAGCAGAAGTAGGTCATTCGGCCCATTGAGCCTGCTCTGCCATTCAATGAGGTCATGACTAATCTGATGTGTTCCTCTACTCTATTTTCCTGCCTTACCCCCACGACCGTTGACTCTCTTACTGATTAAAAATCAGTCCATTAGTTGAGGAGTTGTGGGTCCTGACCCTGCTAAAAGGTCAGAGGGCAGTCTGCCCAAGGGACAAACGGCTACCCTGCTGGTAATAGGCTGGAGGCAGGATTTACACCCTTCAGGACCAGCGTGCGGGATTTCCTGACCCCCCCATCCCAACGGCATGTTTTGCGGCAGTAATGGGAGCCCACCATTGGCCTGCAGCAGGATCTTCCAGTCCACTGCTGTCAACGATTTCCCATTGTTTGCCCCCCCTGTTGCCGGGAAACTAGGGGCAGGGGAGTCACCATTGGCCTGACTGGAAGATCCCATTGGCCAGAAGGGCTGAAAGATTTCAGCTAGTCAGTCGCATCTTAGAGAGCTTCCGGTCAATCCGAAACAGGCAGCTCTACAGTCCTGCCTGCACAGCAGGAGTGTTTGTCACTGTTGGTTTTGCACCTGGGGTTCAAGGAGGCACTCGGTGTTGGATTGGAACTTCATACTTGGGGGTTGGTGAGGGGGTTGGGTAGAGGAGCTGGAGTTTGAGAGGCCAAGAGAGGAAGGGAACCTGTATGATGTTGGGGGAGGTTGGGTTGGTTACACCTGGGAGGTTGTGCATTCTGATAGACCCAGGATGCTAGTTAATGAGCGATGCCTCTGCCTACCTCTGGAGGGCTGTGACCAGTGGTGTTCCACAGGGATCAGTGCTGGGACCTTTGCTCTTTGTAGTATATATAAATGATTTGGAGGAAAATGTAACTGGTCTGATTAGTAAGTTTGCAGACGACACAAAGGTTGGTGGAATTGCGGATAGCGATGAGGACTGTCTGAGGATACAGCAGGATTTAGATTGTCTGGAGACTTGGGCGGAGAGATGGCAGATGGAGTTTAACCTGGACAAATGTGAGGTAATGCATTTTGGAAGGGCTAATGCAGGTAGGGAATATACAGTGAATGGTAGAACCCTCAAGAGTATTGAAAGTCAAAGAGATCTAGGAGTACAGGTCCACAGATCACTGAAAGGGGCTACACAGGTGGAGAAGGTAGTCAAGAAGGCATACGGCATGCTTGCCTTCATTGGCCGGGGCATTGAGTATAAGAATTGGCAAGTCATGTTGCAGCTGTATAGAACCTTAGTTAGGCCACACTTGGAGTATAGTGTTCAATTCTGGTCGCCACACTACCAGAAGGATGTGGAGGCTTTAGAGAGGGTGCAGAAGAGATTTACCAGAATGTTGCCTGGTATGGAGGGCATAAGCTATGAGGAGCGATTGAATAAACTCGGTTTGTTCTCACTGGAAAGAAGGAGGTTGAGGGGCGACCTGATAGAGGTATACAAAATTATGAGGGGCATAGACAGAGTGGATAGTCAGAGGCTTTTCCCCAGGGTAGAGGGGTCAATTACTAGGGGGCATAGGTTTAAGGTGAGAGGGGCAAAGTTTAGAGTAGATGTACGAGGCAAGTTTTTTACGCAGAGGGTAGTGGGTGCCTGGAACTCACTACCGGAGGAGGTAGTGGAGGCAGGGACGATAGGGACATTTAAGGGGCATCTTGACAAATATATGAATAGGATGGGAATAGAAGGATACGGACCCAGGAAGTGTAGAAGATTGTAGTTTAGTCGGGCAGTATGGTCGGCACGGGCTTGGAGGGCCGAAGGGCCTGTTCCTGTGCTGTACATTTCTTTGTTCTTTGTTCTTTGTACCACAGCCTGCCCAGGGAACCCTGCAACTGGAAGCTTGGTGTGGGCCTCTCGTCCCATCACATTGTTGCCCATTTAAAGTCCTCGATTGGCCCACTTGCCGCCAGGCTGCCACTGGTAAAATTACGGTGGTGGAATGAGCAGAGAGTAGGCAGCTCTCTGGATTTAACATGCTTCCTGCCTTTTACCCCACTGGCAAGGGATTGTTAAAATCCAGCCCTATGCTTCTTCTAACTTGTTCTACATTAATATCCTTCCTCCCACAACTTTCGGAGCAAAATACCTTCTGGAAACAAATTTAACTAAAGCAGTTCAAGTGATAAAGTTATGATTCCACCTCTCAACCAGGACGAAGATAAATTTGGGTCACAGATTATATCCACCAGTACAGATTTCCTTTGGTTCTGTAGCTAATTCTTTCATCTCCAGTACAAGAGGTTGTGGGTCCAAACCTCACGCCAGAATTTAATCATATAATCGGTGACATTTAAGTGCGGTCATTGCATTAGTGGAGGTGCTATCTTGCTTATGAGACAATAAATTGAGCATCTGTCTGTTCAGGTGGGTGTAAAAGGTCAGTGTCCCCGTTTGAAAAGGGGAAGGGGTTTCTCCCCTATGTCCTTCCCACAGACCACCCCGCCTTACTCAACACAACCAAAATGCAGATCAACTGTTCATTCATCTCAGTTGCTGTCTGATGGAACCTTCCTAAACACTCTACTACATTTGCTCACGTTGATTGTGAGCCCCTTTGAGACATGTTCAGGCCGCGTTCAGACATTACATTGAAGCCTTTGCTTACGTCCGTCTTTGGTGAAATGAAAGGTTAAAAACTGGATTAAGGGTGTTCGTCTTGATACAGCACAAGCGCAGTGTCGATAAAATAGAGAGTCTGTCAAAGCACCCGGTAAGAGTGGCCTCCATTGTTGATGTTACATTTAAAACTGAAATTGGTGATTATATTACATCGGATACAATCCATCATTTTCTACCTGAACCAACAAACAATTTGTCCCCATTTCCTGTAACATTGTGAAGGATGAATCCAGGATATTTTCCTTCTCGATGACAAAGCTTCACTTTGGGCATCACCTTCACCTCCTAATGACCACATCACCATCCCAGACTTCACTCTTTTGGCTTTTGCTTCATGCTTTAAATGTTGGATTCAGGATAAGTGATTTATATTTGGATCTAAATTTTCAAATGTCAAAATTGTCAGAAACCGGGAGCACGGTGGCGCAGTGGGTTAGCACTGCTGCCTCACGGCGCCGAGGTCCCAGGTTCGATCCCGGCTCTGGGTCACTGGCCGCGTGGAGTTTGCACATTCTCCCCGTGTTTGCGTGGGTTTCGCCCCCACAACCCAAAAGTTGTGCAGGCTAGGTGAATTGGCCACGCTAAATTGCCCCTTAATTGGAAAAAATGTATTGGGCACTCTAAATTTATAAAAGAAAAAATTGTCAGAAACCGTCAGCAGGTGAGGTAGCTTCGGAATCCTCCCAGGGATTATATTCTGGGGTTGGATTAATTTGCCTGTATTCCGGTGGGTATTTTGGATTGAGGGTGATCTGATCTACATGCTTAAGCATTCAATTGTCTAGATAGAGGAAAAGAAACTTCCCACTAATAGGAGGGAAATCGAGAACAAGGGGACATAATGTTAAAGCTAGGCAGCACGATGGCGCAGTGGTTAGCACTGCAGTCTCACGGTGCCGAGGTCCCAGGTTCGATCTCGGCTCTGGGTCACTGTCCGTGTGGAGTTTGCACATTCTCCCCATGTTTGCGTCGGTTTCGTTCCCACAACCCAAAAGATGTGCAGGGTAGGTGGATTGAACATGCTAAATTGCCCCTTAATTGGAAAAAATGAATTGGGTACTCTAAATTAAATTTTTAAAAAAAAATAATGTTACAGCTGGAGCTGGGCTATTAATAAATGAAATCGGGAAGTACCTTTTCACTCAATGAAATTGTGAAAATTTAATACTCTCTCCCATAAATCTTGTGGCTGTTGTAATATTTGGAGTTTTTGGGACTGAAATCAATAGATTTAGGGGTAAGGATATGTTATAACCCGCACGGGTCTTATGGGGTAGGCATGATTCACTGCCCTGGGGATCTTGCAGAACATGAGCTCCCCCGATAAGGGGCAGGGACCCTTAACAAATGTTTGCTTTGCATAAATAGAGTCGGCCAGTAAGGTACCGACTAGAGAAGACCCAGTAGTGAACTACTGGAGCTGTGTATAATAGTTAATTGTAAAATAAAGTAAGTTATGTTTCTCGACTAACTTGGTGAGGTCCCTTCGTTGCCCTGACTACATTTTATCAAGGGATATGGAGATAAAGTGGAGTTGAGATACAACTCAGCCAGGATCCAATCGAATGGTGACATGTAGATTGGATGGCTTGTTCTCACCTTTGCTAAGTGGAAAGAGAAATGTAGAGGTAAAGTTTCAGGGCGTTGACCTGTCATTCTAACAAACCAGTCATTAACCACAAACGTTGGGCATAAATGAATCTATCAAAGTGTGGTTTGGTGGGTGGGAGGAGGGAGGGGTGGTTTGAGAGGGGGGCGGGGGGCGGCTGGTGTTAAATTCCTGAGAACTGTCAGATTTAGAAAGCCAACATTATCCCGACCACTTCTGGTTTTCATGGGGGGCATTTGGAGGTGAGTGGGACCACCGCCCCCCCCCCTGCCGTGGAACAGTTGCTTCATTCAGTTAAATATTTAGATATTGGAGAAAACTCCAAACAATTCAGTCCTTAACCGTAAATTCTGGTTGTAGCACAGGAATGTCCCGAGCTGGAATCACCTGGATGGCCTGCCAATGGGAAATGTTTGTGTTCATAGTAACAGCTTTGTCAGGGTGATTTGGAAGCCCTTTTGGACTATGCTGATCTTGACCTGTGCTCCCCTGCTGTCGACCTTCACTGCAGTGTGAGAATAATTTATCTAGCTCCACCATGGACCTCTGATGAAGAACAAAAGCAGCAGCTACAACCACGCAGTAGAAGCGACACGAGCAGCGGAACCAGCTGCCTTCTCTGCAGGCACATACCCCTCCACAGGGCAGAGTGGATGGGTACAGGGATCCAAACATGCAATTCCCCCAATGCAGTCTATAGGCAGGAGGCCCCACTGCCTCCTGATGCTTAGGCTTTTGTGGCAGGTTGTTCCTGGCATATGCAGCCTTCTGGAAGAAGGAGGGCATGTATTGCCCGTGACCTCCAAAATGACTCTTAACTGGAAGCCCTCCCTAACCTCCCCCCACTCCCTACAACTCCCCCTCCCCCCAGGTTCTTTGCCACTTCCTGGAGTTATGTACTTTCTACTGCAATATGTCAAAGTTATGAATATGAGAAATGGATTGTGTGGAATAGATAGAATGCTAACATTTTCAGAGGGTCAGTGTGAAGGACGTGAGAGATGGCAATGAGATGAGGGTGAGCATCAGTGTTGGCTGTTCAAATGGGGTTGTGAGGAAATGCCTGCCTGGAGAGAGAGGAATGAGTGGAGCTTCAAGATGTGATAGATACATAGATAGAACATACAGTGCAGAAGGAGGCCATTCGGCCCATCGTGTCTGCACTGACCCACATTAAGCCCTCACTTCCACCCTATCCCCGTAACCCAATAACCCCTCCTAACCTTTTTGGACACTACGGGCAATTTAGCATGGCCAATCCACCTAACCTGCACGTCTTTGGACTGTGGGAGGAAACCGGAGCACCCGGAGGAAACCCACGCACACACGGGGAGGATGTGCAGACTCCGCACAGACAGTGACCCAGCCGTGAATCGAACCTGGGACCCTGGCGCTGTGAAGCCACAGTGCTATCCACTTGTGCTACCGTGCTGCCCTGTTCCGAAGGGTGTTGTGCAGGAAAATGCTAAGGATGTCAGAATGTGGGGGTTGGCATCCAAGAGCAGGATTCCACTCGCCTTTCTACCTTATCAGCTCACTGAACCTCCTGGGGAACTGAATCCAGATTCGAAGGTACCACACTCCTGCCATTCATTCCCTCAGTCCCTTCCATTCACATGCATTCAGTTTGAGAGGCTGACCTCATCCAACCATGGGAAAGCATATTTCGTTGCAGTTCTTCACAGCCTGCAGCAGGCTCTCAAAGGAAGAGTCAGAGACCCATGGGGCTTGGTCTGGGGTGCGGGGCTGGGAATCCTTCCCACATACTCTTTCCATTTCAGTGGTTTTTGAAATTGCAGGAAAAATGTAGAATACAGCCTCGATGGCCTTTACAAAGCTCCCTTTAACTGGAACTCCTTCACAGAAATAGTTGTGCCTAACCAATCATGGAATGGTGGCACAGTGGTTTGCATTGCTGCCTAACAGCTCTACGAATCTGGGTACATAAACCGCTTTTCATAGAATTAATAATGCAGAAGGAGGGGGCAGCACAGTGGCATAGTGGGTTTGCCCTGCAGCCTCACGGCGCCGAGGCCCCAGGTTCGATCCCAGCTCTGGGACACTGTCCGTGTGGAGTTTGCACATTTCTCCCCGTGTTTGCGTGGGTTTCGCCCCCACAACCCAAAGATGTGCTGGTTAGGTAGATTGGCCATGCTAAATTGCACCTTAATTGGAAAAAATGAATTGGGTACACTAAATTTAAAAAGAAATAATGCAGAAGGAGGCCATTCGGCCCTTAGGAAAAACACCCTATCCAAGCCCATGCCCTCACCCTATCCCTATCACCCAGTAACCACACCTAATCATTTTTGGACTCTAAGGGCAATTTAGCATGCCCAATTCACCTAACATGCACATCTTTGGACTGTGGGAGGAAACTGGAGCAACCGGGGGAAACCCATGCTGAGACGGGGAGAAAGTGCAAACTCCGCACAGACAGTCACCCAAGGCCGGAACTGAACCCGGGACTCTGGAACAGTGAGGCAGCAGTGCTAACTCTGTGCCACCGTGCCACCCATTCAATTCCGGCTTTGGGTGGCTGTGTGGACTTTGCGCGTCCTCCTGTGTTTGCGTGGGTTTCCTCCGGGTGCTCTGGTTTCTTCTCACAGCCCAAAGATGCACAGGTTAGGTGGATTAGCAATCAATTGGCCCTTAGCGTCCAACGATTAGGTCGGTTCATGGGTTTGCGAAGGAGTGCACTTAGGTCAGGTGCTCTTTCAGTGCCGACTCGATGGGCCAAAGGGCCTCTTTCTGCACTGTAGGGATTCTACGCCATATAATGCCTGCACTCTGATCAGGAAACACAAAGTGGGATGCCAATGTCTTGCCTCTGTTAAAGAACCATGTTGAAGCCTGCATTTGGAGCCACTGACCCCGCTACTCACCCACCACCCACCCTTACCCATCGCTAAAGTGTGTGTCTTTTCAATAACCTTCTGCCCATTAACTCGGGTTCTCTCTCCGCGAATTATACCTGAACCGTTGAGCATTTCTGGCATTTTCTGTTTTATTTTAGATTTTCCAACATTTGCAATATTTTGCTTTGTATCTTATTGTCAAATTGTGTTTGTTTTAGATGAAGCCCTGTTGAAATGTCGGACATTCTACATCTTGAAAAGATTACACCAAAGCAAACATCTTTGGTATGTTAGAGAAACCATCCAACTTCAAATAAATTAGCAACAAAAACCATCTCACAGGCTGAAAGGTGGAAAGGTGTAGCAACACTGTCAGAGCCAGCTGGAGTATGTGTGCTAGTATTTTGTGCAACACAGAGAATGTGGTTTCTAAGAAGAACATGTTCAGAAGCCTGTTTAACTTGGGTTTTGTTTTTCAGAACCATAAGGTTTTTGCAGCTTTGCAGTTTCCTTTCCAAATGTATTATGCTTTTCAAACAATGAATGAGAGGAACTGGCAGGGAGTGATTGAGCTGAATGGTTTGTTTCTGTATTGTACAGTGTATATAACTCTATGACAAAATCTTCTGAACTTCACTGTACCACTCCAGCAGTTAAAACAGAAATAGCTGTGCCTAATCAATCATCACTGATGATTTCCCAATATACAGTATCATTCGTGACTCCTCAGTCCTTGTCTATATGCAGCAAGGCTTTGACAATATTCAGACTTGGGCTGATAATTGGCAAATAACATTCATACCACACAATGGCCAGGCAATGATCATCTCCAACAAGAGAGAATCTGATCATTTTCCTTTGACATTAACATCACTGAATCCTCAGTAACAACGTGACAAGACATTACCATTGACCAGAAACTGAACTGGACCAGCTATATAAATACTGTGGCTAAAAGAGCAGGTCAGACACTAGGAATCCTGCGGTGAGTAACTCACCTCCCCAAAGACAGTTTCCAATATACAAGGCACAAGTCAGGACTGTGATGGAATACACTCCCCTTGCCTGGATGAGTGTAACTCCAACAACATTCACAAAACTCAACACCATCCAGGACAAACAAGCCCACATGATCGGTATTCCATCCATAACCTTCAACATTCACACCCTCCCAAACCGGCTGAGGTCGGGGTACTTCGAGCTTCACCGGGGAACGAGGCAGGGGTGTCCCCTCTCCCCGTTACTATTTGCCCTAGCTATAGAACTGCTAGCTATGGCGCTGAGAGCCTCGAGGAACTGGCGGGGACTGGTTCGGGGGGGGGGGGGGGGGGTGGAACATCAGGTCTCGCTATGCGTGGATGATTTGCTCCTGTACATTTCAAACCCTGTTGGGGGGGATGGGGGAGGTTCTGGGATCCTGAGGGATTTTGGTAGTTTTTCAGGGTACAAACTGAACTTCGGAAAGAGCGAGTTCTTTGTGATCCAGGCCAAGGGGCAGGAGGAGAGACTGAAAGCTGCCGCTCAGAATAGTAGAGAAAAGTTTTTGTTACCTGGGTATACAGGTGGCCAGGAAATGGGATGCCCTGCACTGGCTCAACCTGACCCGGTTGGTGGAGCAAATGGAAGGGGACTTTAAAGGTGGGACATGCTCCCGCTGTCACTGGCAGGGAGGGTGCAGATCATGAAAATGACTGTCCTCTCCAGATTTTTGTTTGTCTTTCAGTGTCTCCCCATCTTCATCCCTAAGGCCTTTTTTAAGCAGGTGAGTAGGATCATTTTGGGCTTTGTGTGGGCGAATAAGACCCCGCGAGTAAGGGGATCGCTGTTGGAGCGCAGTCGGGGGGGGGGGGGGGGGGCGGGGGGGGGGGGGGGGGTTGGCGCTGCCAACTTTCGCAACTACTACTGGGCGGCTAATATAGTTATGATTAGGAAGTGGGCGATTGGGGGAGGGGGGCGCCGTGGGAGCAGCTGGAGGCGGCGTTATGTAAAGGTACTCGTCTGGAAGCTTTGATAACGGCTCCTTTGCCGTTCTTACCGACCCGCTACGCCACAAGTCCGGTGGTGGTGGCGACACTGCGGATCTGGGGACAGTGGAGGAGATACAAGAAGGTGGACCCAGATAAGTAACAACCGCAGGTTTGTCCCAGGTTGGATGGAAGATGGGTTCCAGAGCTGGCAGAGGGCAGGCATCAGAAAGATGGGGGATCTGTTCATAGACGGAAGCTTTCCCAGTTTGAAGGCGCTAGAGGAGAAATTTAATCTGCCGCCAGGAAACGCTTTTAAATATCTGCAAGTACGAGCCTTCCTGAAGAAACAGGTAGTGGTCTTTCCGACGCTGCCACCACTGAGGATACAGGACAGGGTGGTCTCCAGCACCTGGGTGAGGGAGGGGAAGGTGTCGGATATCTACTAGGAACTACAGGAGGCGGAGGAAACCCCAGTGGAGGAGCTCAAGGGCAAGTGGGAGGAGGAGCTAGGTGAGGAGTTGGAAACGGGTCTGTGGGCAGAGGTCTTGGGCAGGGTTAATTCCTCCTCATCATGTGCCAGGCTCAGTCTAATTCAATTTAAGGTGGTCCACCGGGCACACATGACGGCAGCGAGACTGAGCAAGTTTTTTTGGGTAGAAGACAAGTGTACGAGGTGCAAGGGCAGCCCAGCAAACCATGTCCACATGTTTTGGGCAGGCCCGGAGCTTAGAGAGTTCTGGCAAGGGTTCACGAGGGCAATGTCCAAGATGCTTAACACACGGGTGTTGCCGAGTCCAGAGCTAGCCATCTTTGGAGTGTCAGAAGACCCGGGAGTTCAGGGGGCGAAAGAGGCCGAAGTCTTGGCCTTTGCCTCCCTAGTAGCCCGGAGACTGATTTTATTAATGTGGAGGGTTAACGACATGGCTGGGTTTCTCAGCCTCGAGAAAATAAAGTTTGCCTTAAAAGGGTCTACTCTGGGGTTCTCTCGGGGATGGCAGCCGTTCGTCGACTTTCTCAGGGAAAATTTAAATGTCAGCAGCAGCAGCAATCCGTGGGGGTGGGGTGGGGTGAGTGCTTCATTGGGATGGTGTGGGAAGACTGAGTCGCGTGGGGTAATGTCTATTTAATTGTTATTGTATATTCTCTTTTTGCACTATGTTAATGTTCACTCTAGTTTGTTTTGTTATTATTGTTATTACTGTTTTATTCTGAAAAATTCTGCAAAACCTTAATAAAAATACTTTTCTTAAAAAAAACATTCACTCCCTCCACCACTGATGCACAGTGATCACAGTGTGTACCATCTACAAGATGCACAGCAGGAGCCCAACAAGGCTCCTTTGACGGCTCCTTCCAAACTCATGCCCTCTAACCCCTAGAAGGACATGGGCAGCAAATTCATGGGAATACATCACCTTCAAGTTCCCCTCTGAGCCGCATGCCATCCTGAATTGGAACTACGTCACTATTCCTTACCTGTCACGGGGTCAAAATCCAGGAACCTCTTCCTTAACATCAATGTGGGTGTATCTAGAATGCATGTATTGCAGTGGTTCAATGAGGCAACTCGCCACCACCTTCTGATAGGCAATTCAAGATGGGTGGTAAATGCAGGTCTGGCCAGCGATGCCCATACTGTGTGAACATATTTTTAAAAACTTTACCCTTACCACTAATCTGTTGTCACAATGTGCACAAAATAAGGAATTGGGCTATTTTCAGAGCTTAACATACGGTTGCTTGGTCCCGAGGAAATGAAAATGAATCCAGGACTCTGTGATTTAGCCAGTTTTTAAAAATTGAACCAAAAAAAGTGATGTTGTAAGTCATATGACCGCAGGGTTTTGTTCTGGGGACTACCATCAGGAGTTACAAGAACAAAATAACACTTCTCTCAGCCTGTGGAATCTTATGCCATGTTGTAATCCTAAAAACCAGAAGATAAGCACATCGGATCTCATTATGCCTACAGAGCTGCTGATAGACTCATCTCACTGGAGGAGATGGACTGTCCAGGTTCATTTCAAAAGAAGACCAAAGGACATCATTTACATTTGATAAATTCACCCTTCTAGCAGAGTCAGAAGGTCTGCCTGGACAATTGCTTCCCGACACTAGATCATTATTATGGATGGTAACTCTTTCAGCAGCTAATGACTGGGCTATTTACAATCCATTTCTATCAAATGTCAGCTCCAGACATTTGATAAACATCCCTTTTCGAGTTATTGTGGAGAAGGAAGGTCACATGACTCGAATGGCCATTTTGCAATCTCTGCATGCCTTTAAGAACTGAGAAACCCTCAAACTGGTGCTTTAAGAACTCCAACCCCATGGTTGGGGAATCAGCTTGTTACCATATTTCAGCTCCTCAAAGCCTAATTCTGCTGGAAGATTTGCCACCATCGTCTGCACAGCCGACTAGTCTCTATTATCTACTTAGTTAATCTGCAGTATCCGCACCAACTGTGAAATGAGCCCTACAAGGCGAACACCTATGTAATAGAATTCCCCATTGGACTCTGAATTTGGACTCTGGGAATCCCATGAACTAATATTCATTTTGGGGTTCTTGTACTGTGAGACTCCTTTTTCTGTCCCCCTTTGTGTGTGGATCTGTCTATATGTTTGTGTGCATGTGTGTGTGGGGGGGTTACACGTAGGTCTGTGTGTGTATGTGTACGTGTGTGTGTGTGCACGTACATGCGTGTGTGCATGTGTGCAATTGTGTGTCTGCACACATGTGTGGTGGAGTGGGAAATTGTGAATACTCCCCTCCTGGGTTTTTGAATGTGAAATAAACTAACGTTCTGAGTAACTCATTCTGTGGCCTTGTCGCAGATTTTTGCTAAATTGGTTCATACAAAATCCAAGGGACTCGAAAACCATAGCATTGCATACTTTAAAATCTCTTTTGCTTACAGAGAGGTGATGAGAGGGAGGAATCAGTGCAGTTTGCCTGTCTCTTCCCTGTCCAGCACATATTATAACTTAATTGTCATGACAACACTGAGCTAAGTTCATCAAACAATATTTGCTCTTGCTCCCTGCTGCCTGCAGACAGGAATTCCTTCACTGTACAACAATGATGAACTTCTTTAAACCATAAACTTGTTAAATGCAATGAGAAGCTGAAACAAATCCTTCCTGAGTCTATCTTTTTCTCACCTTGCAGTTGAGGATTGCTGGGATGGGAGATATGGGGCCTGATCCAATAGCCATGTTGCGCCAGAAAAGCAGCTTGCCACAGTGCAGCATGGCCGTTAAAAGCCGGGAGACCCTGCTCCCAGGATCTACCCGGCTCGCAACGCCTCTCAAGAACCATCGCGACCTCGTGAGATTTTGCAATGTAAATCCCACCCATTGTGGGCGGGATCATCTTTTGGTAAATTTGCACATTAGAGCGCGACAGCTAGCCTCACTCTAATGTGCAGATTCCTGAGGTACCTGAGGCTTTGGGATTCATTCCCTTTGCCTCAGAGACTTTGGGTGAGTGCTGTTCAGCACTGGTTCCAACAAATGGGGACCAGGTGGAGTGGCACTTGGGGGTGCTGTCCCATGGGATTAAAGGCCCCCAGCCATATGTCCTTTAGACAGGTTGGTGCCCTGGCACTGCTAGTGCTACCTGGACACCCTGTCAATGTGAGCTTGGCTGTGCCACCTGGTATCCAGCCTGGCACTGCCCAGGTGGTGCTGGCATAGGCACAGTAAGAGTGCCAGGTTGGCATTTTCTGTGTGTGTGATCGGGGCTGGTGGGTTCTGGGGACCCTCACATACTGCGTATGGGCTGGGGGGGAGGTAGGGGATAGTGGCTGGGGCCTTGGAGATCGGGATGCCAATTAAAAATGGAGCCCTGATCTGGCGTTACACTGGGGAGTTCCGGCGAGCGGAGTTCCGCACTGTACAAAACGGAGCTATGTGTGGCCATGCGTTCCCCGGTCATGCCCCTTACACAACGCGAGTGGCGTTGAATAGCCATGTGTTTCTTGTCACTACCAGTGCCAGAAAACACGCAGCTAAATGCACTCGCAATGGGACTTTGTTATCTTTTGGAAAAATCACACCCATGGTATTGATAAGTGAGTGACTGGCAGTCAGATAATACATACTGCTATTATTATTAATAGGCCTACCATCAAAGGAGTGGATAGATGGCAAAAGGAACAGGGTGGGTGGAGGTGACGGTCAGGGGTGGTGGAATGGGTAATGGGGAGTACCTGCCTGATAGCTCGACACAGCCTATGTGCTTTTTTTCGCAAGCTTTGATTCATTGCTGAATCATCCCGCTCTGGAACAGGTCAACTTCTCGATTGACACAAACTGAGTGACTCATAAGCAACTGAAACATCTGCAACATAAAAGAAGCAAGAAAGACCGTGGACTGGATTTTAGACTGGAGTCGAGTCCTATTCCGGTTGACAGACGGGTGGGGAGGGGGATGTGGTGAAGTGGGTTGTCGTGTCAGATCAGGAAACCTGCAAATATAAAAGGGTTTCCTAAACATTATGCAGAATTAGCAGTTGAGCTGCTTTCAATTTACTTCTGGGAGGTTCCCACCCACAGGCTGCCTGAATGACAGGCCAGAGGCCTTTTAGGCAAAATGCTTATTTCACAAAACCAAAGCTTATGAGTGCAGGTGTTTAGGGACGTTACAGAGGCCATGGGGGAAGGTGGGGGTGGGAAATGCGGGAGTGGATGTTGATATTCGGTGGAGGGAGGGGGCAATTCCAAAACACAGGGAGATTCCGATTGTGGGTATAGTCGGGTAGTCATGGGAGCAAATCTCTAATGGTGGTCGGAAGGGATGGGGGAGGTGGGGGATGTCCGTTGGTGATCATGAGATTCCGATGGTGGTTCTGGGGTGGTACAATGGTAGGAGGTGATGCAGATGGACAGCATGATGCTGTTGACTGGGTAGGTTGTTGGGCGCTCCACCACCACCTGATGGGCAAACAGTGCTGTGCATTCCCCTCAGAGATTCAGCCCCTCACGTCTCCTCTCAGCTGCCAAGTTCCTCATGGCCAGGGAAACCGACTGCCTGGCTTTAATTACAGAATGGCTGTTAAAATAAAGAGTCACGGTTTCATTATAATATTAAATAATCAATCTGCTACCTGTGAGTGGGTTGTTCAGTCGCCTCTTGTCCAGCTTCTGTTAAAATCAGAAGTAGGCAGGTTCAGGTTGGGCCGAGTTCCGTCTCCAGATTGTTTGAATTTTAACTTCCGGCATGGCCGCAAAGCCCCTTCCCCTCTTCCTCCTGCCCCTCTTCCCACTAATCCAGATTCAGCAAAATATTGCCAGACTGTTCATATAGGAACTTCCACAATCTCAGTATGTCCGAAAGCATGTTAAAGACCAGGCACTGTCAAACCCGCGGGTGGGTCGTGGGCGGGTGTCAGGAGGGTCGCGGAGCCATCCGTCGCTGTGCTCCCGATCGTGCAAATCTGCGCACAACATGAAGTTGTTAATAACGCCGGCTGCAAGCGGCCTTCAAAATGGCCGCGAACATGTAAAAAAAATGCAGCCGCACTGCGCACGCATGTGCAGTGCAGCCGCTTTTTTTTTAAACGGTCGCAGCTTTTTGTTTTACAAGTTTGGGGGGGTTTTATTCATTTATTTTATTCATTTAATTTTTTTTATTTTTTATTCAGTTTACTCATTTTATTTATTATTTTGTTTTATAAGTTCGGTGGGGGGTTTATTTGATAAACTGGGGGGGCAGGAGGGGGGTTGGGGTGGTAGTGGGTATTGCATGATCGGGAAGGCAATGGGAGGACAAGCAGGGGTGGCGAGCACTGTGGGTGGAAGAGTGCACAGCGTGCCCAAACAGGAGGGAACCCTCCCCGGGCTGCTGTCAGACTGCCAGCTGGGATGCACCTGAATTACCAACCTTAACCCTCACCCTAATGTAGCCCAAGGGAGTAGCACAAGACTGGACTGCCTGATGCCTCCCCCACTGCTGGGAACATTCAAGCAAATACTGGTTCCTCCTCCACCATGCCACCCAACGTTATGCCCCCCACCATCTGCCAGCCCACTTCTGGGTAAGCAGCCGTGGGGAATATTGGGTCGAATTCCAGCCATTGTATTTCAGTGATTCTGGTGGTGGGATAAATATTGACCAGGACATCGGGGACAAAATCCCTTCTCCCACCTGAGAGACATTTTTAACGTCTAATCAGTAAGCTGGCATGTCTGACAATGCAGTGCTCCATAAGTACTAGGCCGGAATATCAGTCGAGGTATTATGCTCAAATATTTGGTGTGGGTTTTGAACTGTGGATGTTCTGACCCAGGCAAGAGGACGCCCAGTGAGACACCTTTATCCCATCTGCACTTTCTTACAGAATGCTATGATGGGATAAAAGGATGGAATCCCCTGTTGAATGGTTTTCACCCCCTTTCTCCATCAGTTGACCATGCAGATGGAGGAGGTTCCTGCTTGAAATGGCAGAAACTTCACGATATTAGTGGGTGACACAAAAGCATCAGGCTGGCCCTGCCTCTGCTTGCTTGCATCCGGTGTTTTGGATTTTACGATACTTCAACAGAAATTCCATACGAGTGAGCATCCCGGATTGCTGAAGAATTCCCAGAAGATAAGTCTAAAGAGCCATAAATAATAATCGAGTAGTTTGGAAACCAGTTCGAGCCCATTTTCCGAACTCCTGAAACTTAAATTCTTGGGTGCCTTTGCACCTAACGTTTTAAATTTTGTTATCTCAGTACCAAGACTGGCATTGATGGGTTTCCCATTTAAATATCCTGAGATCCTGAAAAGAAACGTTGGCTATCTGGAAGGATGCAGGGAGGACACCTACATGAGGGGTCCTCTGTGCCTGTCAGCCGGCGGCAAGGTAGCACAGTGGTTAATCCCAGGTTCGATTCCCGGCTTGGATCACTGTCTGTGCGGAGTCTGCACGTTCTCCTCGTGTCTGAGTGGGTTTCCTCCGGGTTCTCCAGTCCCGAAAGACGTGCTTGTTAGGTGAATTTGACATTCTGAATTCTCCCTCAATGTACCCGGCGACTCGGGGATTTTCACAGTAACTTCATTGCAGTGTTGATGTAAGCCTACTTGTGACAATATTAAAGATTATTATTATCCACATCTGCACAGAGAAGTCTACTTAACCTTTGCAGATGATTAGCGCATGACGAGGTTTCAACTTACGTGCCTAATAGCACAGATATACATGAAGGACTAACTGTCACAATGGATTGTTCTTCGGGTGTACCCCGATCGCAGCTTAGCACTCATGTTCTTTTTTTCATTGTACTGCATGGCGGGGTGATTATTGTCCAGAGAAGAATCATCCATTTCCAACGTGATGACAATAGCAACATGTTTAAGGATTGTTGCACCTCCCTGGCAATGTCTATGGGGAAATATCTGTTCAGAGACAGGGGAGGCAGAGGCTCAGTTGCACCGTCCACAACAAGAACATCCTGCTAACATAGAGCTGACCTAATTGGGGAGCTGCAGCTTCAAGCCTACATGTGAGGTTCTTTTTCCCTTCATTCTTTAAATCAGCCAATTCTTACTCTCCAGACCCTTCGGCCGAAGGCCTTCCTGATTACTTCAGATGCTTTATGTTTAGGCTTTCGGAACTTTTATGCCCACCTTGTGACACTTCCTGTTATTGTAATTGTTCCAACCCTTCTAAATGTTATTTATATTCATTATTCTCTCAACAATAGTTTGCTAACTGAAACCAAATTTGTGAATAATTAATGCAAGTGAGATGGCCCAGATGACCTGGTGCCTCTTCGTACGTATATATCGAGGTAGGTTTAGCACTGTTTTTTAAACAATTTATGCCAGCAGTTGTAAATCAATCCCCTGAGTTCAATAACTCACACAGTGTGGGGTGGTTAAGAAATACCTGTCCCGCCGGCGTAGATTAAACCACCTACCTTACCGGCGGGACAAGGCGGCGCGGGCGGGGTCCTGGGGGGGCGCGGGGCATTCTGGGGGGTGCCCCCACGGTGGCCTGGCCCGCGATCGCGGCCCACCGATCCGCGGGCGGGCCTGTGCCATGGGGGCACTCTTTTCCTTCCGCCTTCGCCACGGTCTCCACCATGGCGGAGGCGGAAGAGACTCCCTCCACTGCGCATGCGCGGGAATGCCGTCAGCGGCCGCTGACGCTCCCGCGCATGCGCCGCCCGGAGATGTCATTTTCGCGCCAGCTGGCGGGACACCAAAGGCCTTTTCCGCCAGCTGGTGGGGTGGAAATTTGTCTGGCGTGGGCCTAGCCCCTCAAGGTTGGGGCTCGGCCCCCAAAGATGCGGAGCATTCCGCACCTTTGGGGCGGCGCGATGCCCGACTGATTTGCGCCGTTTCCGGAGAATTTCGTCCCTGATTAATTTTGCATATGCTCATTTAAGATGTCTTTATAATACAACACTTATTTTAAATCATCTTCACCCATTCTAAGAAATCTTATTAGTGACACGTCTGATTGAGTTATTAGAGTCTACCTGCTGTGAGTTTTAACACCTTAATCGTATTCTGTGGGCGGCACGGTAGCACAGTGGTTAGCACTGTTTCTTCACAGCAGCAGGGTCCCAGGTTCGATTCCCGCTTGGGTCATTGTCTGTCCGGAGTCTGCATGTTCTCACCGTGTCTGCGTGGGTTTCCTCCGTGTGCTCCGGTTTCCTCCCACAAGTCCCAAAAGACGTGCTTGTTAGGTGAATTGGAAATTGCGAATTCTCCCTCTGTGTACTTGAACAGGTGCCAGAATGTGGCGACTAGGGGATTTTCACAGTAACTTCATTGCAGTGTTAATGTAAGCCTACTTGTGACAATAATAAAAGATTATTAGATTATATATAAACTGGATATTTGCTATGTTAAAGACTATTGCATTTTACACGCAAAGGAGATGAGTTAACTGATGCCCTTTGGTGAGACAGAGAAAAACACTGCTGTTCTGTAAAGTGCTCCATGCAGCTGAGAGTTGGGAAGAATCAGAAATCTTGTTTAGAGCTGGTAGGAGACTAGAGTATCCAGATCTTCAGAAGTCAAATCCAGGGCACACTGAAAAGACTTGGGGGGTGATCTTCCCAAAAGGGAAAAAAGTACCCGAGCGAGTGTGTTTAGCCGAGTGGTTTCTGGCATTTAATATGGCCATTTAACGCGATGCATGTTGAATAAGGGGCCTGAACGGGAAACACGCGGCTGAGGTCGCACATGTGGGAGCTCCGCTCGTCAAAACTGCCCGTTGTAATGCGAGATCGGCACGCCATTTTTAAATGGTGTCCCGATCTTTGAGGCCCCCAAAAGACTCCCCGACCTCCCCCCAGCCCGAACGCAGTTTGGCAGAATTCAGTAGAAGGCGAATTCTTCCAAATTTCCCCACTCAAGAATTTAAATGATCTGGATCGTAATCAGGAAAAAAATGACTGCTGTTTCAGAGAGACTTCTGAATGCCTCAATGTGCCTGGTAGTTTTAAAGATATCGGACAAATTTCCGCACATTGGCTATTGTGTTCATCTCTGCCAATATTGAATTTGAGCCATAACAAGCCAATCCTCCAATCAAAATGGATCTTACATGGTTCCAAACAAAGGGAGTCAGCCTCTCAGCATCTATCCTGCCAACGCTATATTAATTTTATATGTTTCAATGAGATCACCTCCCATTCATCTGAACCCAAAAGAAATTATATATATATAGTAGTAGGGAATTTGCAAGGGTCCATTATCAAGGATTTCATAGCACAGCATTTGGAAAGCAGCGTGTAATCAGACAAAGTCAGCATGTATCTGCAAAAGGGAAATCATGTTTGACAAATCTACTAGAATATTTTGAAGATGTAACTCGTAGAGTTGCCCAAGGACAACGGGTGGATGTGGTTTATTTAGACTTTAAAAAGGCTTCCGACAAGGTCTCACATAGCAGATTTCTAAGTACAGTTAAAAAGCATGGGATTGCGGGTAGTGTCTTGAGATTGATAGAAATCTGGTTAGCAGACAGGAAGCAAAAGATATTTTTCTGATTGGCAGGCCGTGACTAGTGGGGTATTGCAGGGATCTGTGCTAGGACCCCAACTGTGAGTAGGGTGCTCTTTGTAAGAGCGGGTGCAGACTCGATGGGCCGAATGGCCTCCTTCTGCACTGTAAATTCTATAAACTGTTAACCTATTATTTTTATATGTTAATGATTTGGGCAAGAGAACCAAATGCATTATCTCCAAATTTGCAGATGATACAAAGTTGGGTAGGAGGGTGAACTGTGAGGTGGATGCAGAGAAGCTTCAGCGGGATTTAGACAGGCTGAGTGAGTGGGCATATGCATGGCAGATGTACAATGTGGATAAATTTGAGGTTATCCGCTTCAGTGGCATAAATAGGAAGGCAGATTATTATTTGAATGGGTGAAAATTGAGAGAGGTGAATACTCAGTGAGACCTTGGTGTCCTCATGCATCAGTCACTGAAAATAAGCGTGCAGGTACAGCAGGCAGTAAAGAAGGCAAATGGTATGTTGGCCTTCATAGCAAGAGGATTTGAGTATAGGAATAGGGATGTTTTACTGCATTGTACAGGGCATTGATGAGGCCACACCTGGTGTATTGTGTGCAGTTTTGGTCTCCTTATCTGAGGAAGGATGTTCTTGCTGTGGAGGAAGCGCAGTGAAGGTTTACCAGGCTGATATCTGGGGTGGCGGGATTGTCGTATGAGGAGAGACTAAGTCGGTTAGGATTCTATTCTTTGGAGTTTAGAAGAGTTAGAGGGGATCTCGTAGAAACTTATAAAATTCTAACAGGATTAAACAGGGTAGATTCAGAAAGAATGGTCCCGATGGTTGGGGAGCCCAGAACTTGGGGTCATGGTTTGCGGATAAGGGGTAAAGCTTTTAGGACTGAAGTGGAACGAAATGTCTTCACCCAGAGGGTGGTGAATCTGTGGAATTCTCTACTCTCCCACAGAAGGTATTCAAGGCCAAAAGTAGTGCGCCGCGGATAGAAGCCGGGACACGCCACTCCTGAGATCTGCCCATCTCGCAATGCCTTGTGAGATCTAACACCCGTTGTGGGCGGGATCACCTTTTGGCAAACCTGCATATTAAAGCAAGACAGTGCGTCTCATTCTAATATTCAGTTTCCCGAGGCACCGGAGGCGTTGGGATCTAGCCTTTGCCTCGGAGACCTTGGGCATGCATCATTCAATACTGGTCTCCACAAACAGGGCCAGACGGAGAAGTTCTCATGGGAATAACTTGGCACTGCTGATGTCACCTAGGTACTCTGGCACTGCCATCCTGGCATCCTGGAAGTGCCAGCTTGGCACCTGGGTGCCAGCCTGGCATTGGCAAGATGCCCAGATGGCACTACAAGCTGGCAGGAGCACTGCCAGGGTGCCAGATTGGCACTGCCAAGGTGCTAATCAGGCATTTTTTGTGCGGTGGCAATCGGGGCGTCATGCCCTACGTGGGTGGTAGGAAGGGTGCAGGGGGGGCATTGGGGGGGGGGGCGCCATGGGTTATGTCAGAGGCTCCATTTTAAAATTGCATCCCGATCGTTCGCTATACTGAGGAGTTCCAGCGAGTGGAGCTCCTCGTGGCAGAAAACTGGGCTATGTGTGGTCTCGGCCGCGCGTTCTCCATTGAGGTTCTCTGTCTAACATGAGTGACGTTTGAAAGCATTGTATCGCTCGGTATTGAGAATGCCGGGAGACAGGCAGCTAAACGCACTCATTTTGGGACTTTGGACCCATTTAGTTAAATTGCGCTATAGGTATAGCTCTTGGGGCTAAAGGAATCAAGGGATATGGGGGGAAAGGATGGATCAGGGTATTGAACTCAACACTCAGCCATAATCATAATGAATGGGGGAGCAGTCTTGAAGTGCCAAATGGCCGCCTCCTGATTTTATTTTCCAAGTGTGTATATATATTTATATATATATTTTATGGTTCATTCATGGGATGTGGGCTTCACTGGCTAGGCCAGCATTTATGTCCATCCCTAATTGTCCTTGAGAAGATGGTGGTGAGGTTCTCCTTGAACTGTTGCAGTCCATCTGGGGTAGGTAAGCTCATGGTGCTGTTGGGTGGGGTGCTCCAGGATTTTGACCTAGTGATGGTGAAGAAACGGTGATATATTCCAAGTCTCAATGGTGAGTGGCTTCGATGGGAACTTTGAGGTGGTGTTGCGCCCATGTGTGTGCTGCCCTTGTCCTTGTAGACAATAGTTGGTTTGGAAGATGCTACCTAAGGATCCTTGGTGAGTTGCTGCTGTGGATCCTGTAGATGGTACACACTGCTGCTACTGTGTGTCAGTGGTGGTGGGAGTTAATATTTGTGGATGGCGTGGCAAATTATACCCAATCTCTCCTCACTGGACACCTCTCTCACCCCCGGTAACAATCTAGTGAACGTTCGTAGTGAATTGAATGTCAAATTATTTTTAGTAAGTAAAATAAAGAAAGGGAAAGAGAGGTCGAATTAAGAGAGAAATAAAAGAGACAGAGTGAAATTAAAAAATGATTATGTATTTTTTTAGATCTTCAAAAGTAAAGCTGAAATGCCAGCATAATTCCCTTGTTTTGCATTATCGGACACTTCATGTTTCCCTCCTTATCAGTGAGAACATTTCAAATTCTTTCATGGGAGGTGGTTATCTCTGGCATGGGCAGTATTTAAGTGTCCATCCCTAATTGCCCCTGAGAAGGTCATGGTGAGCCATCTTCTTGAACTGCTGCAATCTGCGTGGTGTAAATACATCAACAGTTGTAAAAAGGAGGTGATGCACGATCAATGACCACTAAAGCGAGGTTGTAGTCCAACTGAAGGCTTTAATAAGCTAGATGTTTCCCCCAGCAGCTCAGGTACAGACTGAAGGCTGCTGGGGCGGCATAGGTTCTTATACCCCACCTAGCAGGGCGGAGCTATCATACATTCTCATACATACATTATCGTAGAATTATCATAGAATTTACAGTGCAGAAGGAGGCCATTTGGCCCATCGAGTCTGCACCGGCTCTTGAAAAGAGCACCCTACCCAAGGGCAACACCTGCACCTTATCCCCATAACCCAGTAACCCCACCCAACACTAAGGGCAATTTTGGACGCTAAGGGCAATTTATCATGGCCAATCCACCTAACCTGCACATCTTTGGACTGTGGGAGGAAACCGGAGCACCCGGAGGAAACTCACGCACACACGGGGAGGATGTGCAGACTCCGCACAGACAGTGACCCAAGCCGGGAATCGAACCTGGGACCCTGGAGCTGTGAAGCAATTGTGCTATCCACAATGCTACCGTGCTGCCCTGTGATAGAAAGCATACAGTTTCCACCAATGGTGCTTTAGCCTATCAGGTACTGTAATACCTATAATACCACATTCACCCCTTGTTAAAAAGAGTCCGGCGGGGGTGGTGGCCTGAAACCACAAAACATGGCAACATGGTATAATTAGTTATGGAGGTACCGCAATACCTCCGTACAGTGTTTAGTAACTATTTACAATTCTGATAGCTATGTACATTTGATGGTTTAGATTTACAGTTTACAATTAAAATGAAGCAATCAGTCGATCGGTGGCCCTGGTCGTCCTCTGTGATCGTCGGAGCTTCGGTGGTGACTCCAGTGGAGGCTCGGGCGTCTGTGACTCCCGGGAGCATGTCTTCGATCTCCATGGCAGCTTCGGCACCCCCAGACGGCGCTGGTGGGGAAAACGGTTGACCTGGGAAGGGAGCGCCTGGGGGGGGGTGACGTCGGTGGGTGGGGGGGCCTAGACGGAGCCAGCGGAAGGACTGAACCTCCTGTAAGGTGCTGCAGTGGAGGGGAGGGTGGGACTGGTGGCTGGGATGTGCGTGGGGTTCCGGCAGGCACCAGGTCCCGTAGGGAGACCGTATCTTGTCGGCTGTCGGGGTACGCCACGTAGGTGTACTGGGGGTTAGCATGGAGCAGATGGACCCTCTTGACCAACGGGTCCGACTTGTATGCCCGCAAGTGTTTTCGGAGCAGGATGGGTCAGCCAGGTTGGGAGCGAGGTCCCAGAGGAGGACTTCCTGGGGAAGACCAGGAGACGTTCGTGAGGTGTCTGATTGGTGGTCGTACAAAGCAGTGACCGGATGGAGTGGGGGCATCCGGGAGGACTTCGTGCCAGCGGGAGATTGGGAGATTCTTGGACTGTAGGGCCAGTAGGATGGTCTTCCAGACCGCTCCGTTCTCCCTCTCTACCTGTCCGTTACCCCGGGGGTTGTAACTGGTCGTCCTGCTCGAGGCGATGCCCTTGCTGAGCAGGAATTGACGCAGTTCGTCGCTCATAAAGGAAGACCCCCTATCACTGTGTATGTATGCGGGGAACCCGCACAGTGCAAAGATGCTATGGAGGGCCTTAATGAAGGTGGTTGCGGTCATGTCGGGGCAGGGGATGGCGAATGGGAACCGGGAGTACTCGTCAATCACGTTCAGGAAGTACGTGTTGCGGTCGGTGGAGGTGAGGGGGCCTTTGAAGTCCATGCTGAGGCGTTCAAAGGGACGGGAAGCCTTTATCAGGTGCCGTAATACCTATAATACAACAACCTCACTTTAGTGGTCATTGATCGTGCATCAATTTAATAAGCTAAATGTTTCCCCCAGCAGCTCAGGTACAGAATGAAGGCTGCTGGGGCGGCACGGGTTCTTATACCCCGGCTAGCAGGGCGGAGCTATCATACATTCTAACCAATAGAAAGCATACAGTTTTCACCAATGGTGCTTTAGCCTATCAGGTACCGTAATGCCTATAATACCACAGGAGGTAGTTCCAAATGTTGGCCCAGGAACAATGAAGGAACAGTGATATATTTCGACATGAGGTTGGGGGTGTCATGATATTCAGGTAAACATCATGGTACAAACATACATACGTACTGATGGACAGATCAACGGACCAATAAACACACACATAACACCACAGCCAATCACAGGCAAGAGCATACACAGTACAAAACAGGGAACACGACACTTCCCGGGCATTCCAGCAGGAGACAGCTCAGGGCACAGAGCTCACAGCAAGCCACTCAGACATCCACCATGTGCTGAGTGCCACTCCAAGATAGTATTAGGAATAGGTCCACAGATTCTAGGGTTATGATCGAACCTCAGTAACCAGTTTACCATTGTAAATAAATGTTAGTAACAAAACTGAGTTGTACCATTCGCAACCGTGTTGGTTCGTCTGTGTAGCAGAGTACCCAACACATCAGGGGGTGCCTTAGGTGGAAATGTGAAAGTGGTGGTCTGCCCATGTACCCCCTTGTCCTTCATGGCTCTGGTTGCAGGTTTGGAATGTGCCTTCAAAGGAACCTTTGGGAGTTGCTGCAGTGCATCTTGTAGATGGTACATTCTGCAGCCATTGGTGGAGGGAGTGAATTTCACACCACCCAGTGGCTTTAACAGTCAAGTGGATGGGTTTGAGCGCCTTGAACAGAGCTATACTTATCCAGGTAAGTGGAGAGTATGCCACCACACTCCTGACTTGTGCCTTATAGATGATGGGCAATGTTTTAGGAGTCAAGAAGTGAGTTACTTGCAGTAACATTTTCAGCATCTGATCTGTTCTTATAGTCATAGAGTTATAGAGGTTTACAGCATGAAATCAGGCTTTTCAGCCCACCTTGTCCATGCCAGCCAGTTTTTACCACTAAGCTAGTCCCAATTGTCCGCATTTGGCCCATGACTCCCTATCCCCAGCTTTCCCATATAACTGTCTAAATGTTTTTTTTAAAGACAGAATTGTACCCGCCTCTACCACTGCCTCTGGCAGCTCGTTCCAGACACTCACCACCCTCTGTGTGAACAAATTGCCCCTCTAGACACTTTTGTATCTCTCCCCTCTCACCTTAAACCTATACCCTCTAGTTTTAGACTCCCCTGCCTTTGGGAAAAGGTGTTGACTGTCTACCTCATCTATGCCCCTCATTATTTGATAGACCTCTATAAGATCACCCCTAAGCCTCCTGCGCTCCAGGAAAAAAAGTCCCATTCTATTTAGCTTCTCCTTATAACTCAAACCATCAAGTCACGGTAGAATCCTAATGAATCTTTTCTGTACTCTTTCTAGTTTAATAATATCCTTTCGACAATAGTCTAGCAACAATATTTATATAGCTGTTCCAGTCGAGTTTCTGGTCAATGGTAACTCCAAGATGTATATGATGGGGAATTCCGTGATGGTAATGCCTATCAATGTCACCAGGAGGCGGATACATACACTCTTGTTGGAGAGGATCATTGCTTGTCACTTGTTACTTGCCACTTGTTGGACCAAGCCTCAATGTTGTCCAGGTTTTGCTGCACGCTGGGTCAGACTGCTTCATTATGTGGAAGATGCAAAATGAAAGGTAGGGTGCGATTTAGTGGCCTCGCTGTTCCTGGCTTGGTGTTGGGCAGAGGCCGTTGAATCTCACAAGAGGCCTCTCACGAGATTTGCAACGCTCAAAATGACACGTGAGATTTTGTTAAACCTTGCGAGATATCGCAATCTGGGTCTCACCCTCACAGGGCATGATCCAGATCTGCATACATAAATAAGCCATTTCTTTTCCATTGAATTGCACCTGTAATCATTCATGAACATCTGCACTTTTGACCTTATGATGAAGGGAAGGTCATTGATTAACCTTTGCGGAGTTCAAAACTTAACTTATTAACCGTCCTGTAGGAAATGTTTTAATGGTTTCTGCTGTGATATTCCCTTACAATCAGGAATTAATACGATAATAGTACAAATGAGGGACAAATATCTTCATATCCCTTTGTTATTAGGTCGCCAGTGATCAGAATATTTCAAGTTTTCCCAATTCAAATCTTCATTAAAACTATATTTCACCTTTGCATCAAGGTTTTGCATTTTTAGATTCCAATGTCTCTACTTATGAGTAGAAATATCACTGGGAATTCAAATTACATGACGACTCCCAATTGATAATGAAGCGTGTGACTCTGTCCTTTTAGTCATGTGCAATTAACAACATGTTCTAGATGAACAGATTGCCAGCGGTCAAGGAGACGGGACAGAGAGTGAGAACAATTATTGCATTTGGCTTGCTAACTTGTGTTATTTGTTGTTAAGGACCGATTGGGATTTTGTTTATTTCTCACTTATGCACAAATAATTGCATAGACACAACATTAGCGAGGTTCAATTGCTAAGCTCGGGGGTTGCTTCCAGTGAATCAACTGGTCCAAACTGAAATCTCGGAATCTGGTGAGCTGCCTCATAAGGGGCTCACGAAGCTCAATAGTAATATTGCAGATAGGCCTCGCACCCATTTCCAAACAAACCTTCAGCTTCTGACTATTCTGTGCCTGAAAATGAGTGAAACAATATTTTAGCCCCTCAGCTGCAAAATACAGAAATATCTAATCATCTAGTCCAAATCTTGTTCATCTTTGGGTTATACAATCACTATCTTCCTAGACCAATGGCTCCTATAACTAAGAAACTTGGAGCAAATGAGGGAGTGATGGATTCCACGAAGCCCGAGGATCCAAATTTATAGCAGGGTTACATTCAAATTCAGTGATGTATGCAGCAATACCTCCCAACTCCCCATATCAATTTAAAAAGAGACGGAAAGTAACTAGGAATATGTTCAATTTAAAAACACAGTCAACAGGATGTGTAATACTTAAAAAAACATTTAATATAATGGTGGTTAATAAAACTCTGACACTTGTGGTGCAGCATCTATAACTCAGGTTTTAATAGTCTGTGAAATTCACCACACTCCATCAATTCTTTGTCAGAAATAGCACGATCTTTTCCGTTATTGATGGTCAAAATGCCCTAATCACTGTTTAACACATTTAATGTACTTGATCTGTACCCAGTTGAATGTAAGTTTTGTGTTCCCTTATTTTATTTTCTACAAGAAGCACATGCTGTGGTTTTCCTGTCTGGTTATTCTTTTCTGTGAATATACATTTCTTGGATCCTCAATTACAATTGAATTTAGGTAACGTCTATGGATAGACTTCCTCACCAATGCTTTCTAGGCAGCAAATTCTGAATGCCCAATCCTAATCATTAGAGTGCAAGTCCCTCTGCATCAGCAAATAATACAATTGTCGGAGGTATTCAGGAGGTAGTGGGTTCAAGCCTAACTGTAGACCAGAATGCATAATCAAAGGAAAGCAAAGGAACATGGGTAGTGGCAGTAGGTCATCCAGATACTCCACCCCGTTCCACCATTCAATAAGACCAGGGCTATAACCCACATCCATTTATCCTCCTCACCTCTAGGTCATTTAATACCACTGGTTGACAACGATCTGTCGTTCTCAGATTTAAAATTATTAATTGAATTAGCTTCTGATTTTTTACGAGAGGGAGAGAGTTCCACTTTCTGCAATCCTTTGCATGAAAAAGTGCTGCCTAGCTTCTATCCTGATTGATTTTAAGCTAATGGCCCTTCATCTATGACTCCTCCCCCAGTAAGAAGAAAATCTCTTGCCTACCGTATTAATCAATTGCTTTCCAAATCCTAAAAACCTCAATCAAATCACCCCCTTCAGCTTACTATGCCCGGAATTCTCCGGCCGTTGTGATTCTCTGTTTCCGCTGGCAGTGCACCTCCGCCTGCGGGTTTCCCAGCAGCGTGGGGCGGTTCCAATGGGAAAACCCATTGATTAAGCAGCAGGAAGAGATGGTCCCACCACCAGCAAACTACACGCCATTGAGAAATATGCACCTGGGGGACCGTAAATTCCCACCATATATTCCAGGGAATACAAGCCTTGCTTGCATAGTCTCACTTCATAATATAACCTTTGGAACCCTGGTAGCGTTCTGCTGAAGATGTGCTGCGCTCCTTCCAAATCAAAAGAAGTCTCCCTGATGCCCTGGCTACCATTCATGAATCAATTGACACCACCAAAATCTTGTTTGTGTAGCTTCTTTCTTGCTTGGGGATGTTGTTGTGAGAAGATTTGTGCATTTGCCCACCCTGTGGATGTGAAAGGCGCTACGTAAATGCACGCTCTCTTGTCTTGCTTTTCCTGCTGGTTAGCACTGGGTTTCGAACCATAAAAACCTGTCATTCAAATGGATCAGCCTACAACTGCAATCAGGAAGTAGATGCACATACTTTACAGTTGGGCCAATTAAATGCAGGTGCAACCAGCAACAAATGACCTCCCATCTGCCCAGCCAGCCATAAAGTTTTAGAATCCCCATGACGGTGTGGTAATTGAAAATAATTAAATCCACCCACTTACTTTTGTTACTGTGACAATATTGCTGGGTGATGATTGGACTCTGAGAATAATATGCGCGTAAGCCTATCGATACTTTGTTCAACTCAAAATAACTCAACTTGTTTAAAACATTAACCTGAAGTAATCTCCTTTCACGCTAGATGTTTAGTTAAGCCCAAATGTCAGTCTGATTATGGCCTTTTAATTAGTGAAGTGGTGTGAGATGGCTCAGGAGGGTAAAACACTGAAATAACCATCTGTCCCCAAATCCTTGCTGCCATTTCCCTTAAAGATCTGTGGGAAGTGTTACCTTGTGTTGCCCAACCTTGTGTTGCCCTATTATGTATTTTCTTTCATTCCCTTTTCTTCCCATGTACTTAATGATCTGTTGAGCTGCTCGCAGAAAAATACTTTTCACTGTACCTCAGTACACGTGACAATAAACAAATCCAATCCAATCCAATCCAAGTTTGGTCACAATACCCCTAGTTTTCTGTAATTGGCTCAGTTGCCAGTTGCTGAACATCTGCACATATTTATTGAAGAATGATTGTAAAACCCAAAATAATAAACCACTCATCATAAAAGCATATGGCTGGCAACCTTCCATTGTTTTGAAGTTAATACTGATGTACATGCTGTCTTCTATGTCTGATTATAATTTATCAGCAAAGAACACGTGGGGATATCAATCAGTGAATTGTGGCCTGTCAATAAAATGAAATATGTCAAATGGCATCAACTTTGTTCTCAAGAATTATTCTTCAACTTATTTCATAGGATTGAAGTTCCGACCTTGAAATGTCTAAGTAGATACATTGTTTCAACAGCTGCTTAATGCTTTGAGGAATGTAGTAAGATTCTTGGAGCTAGTAGACATATTTTATATGTGACTGTACAGATGGATTCTATAAACTTCAGACAAAGTTAGTTTGTCTGAAATGTTTTGTATTATAGGCCATTTAATCATCAACTGAACAACATTAAACAAATAAAGACTGAAAATACTGTAAAAACATAAGTACACTAAAATCATTATACACCCCTTCCAGCACTCTGGTGTTCCTCAGTGAACATTGTACATAATATAGGTAAACAAGTAGCCTTTATACTTGAATCAGGAAGTTTATAAAATGTAAGGGACAAATACATGATTTGGTCTAGCACAGTAAAATGGTAGCTATGTGGGAAAATCCAGATAAAGACGATTTGTGCCTTTAACTGACTTTAGTGAGACTTTACTGCTGAGAAACATTCCATCTGTTGCAGATGTTATGAATGTTTATAGATATATTATGGTAAGGGACTCAAATACATGATGAAGAGAGAATGTTTCTAGCACGGCGAAGGAGTGGATGTTGCCAATTGATTTTACGTCACTTCAACATTGATGTAACCATCTACAGGGGGAGAAGCTGATGTCACAAGAATATGTTGCCAGTCAGGAAGAGATTTTAATTGGTGAATTGTGACATAGGGCGCCATTCTCCTGAAAAATTCCCAAGTGTGGTCGCGAGCGGGAATTGCCATGAGCTTCCCGGCGCTTGGCCCAATGAAATCGGCAATGGAATTCAATGTCAATTGGCCCACTGAACGAGGCCTCTCAGGCTTCTCGCTGTAAATAATGTCTTGACAACTGATTCATCGGAACCACGCTCACCAGCCCCCCGCTAACAAGGTCGAGCAGCACTTAAACTGTACTTGCTCAGCCAACCCCAGCCAGCTCGCAACAATGGCGGTGAGGAGACCAGCACCAAGATTTGGGGACGCTGACATGGGGAGGCACCTAGACACAGTGGAGGCCAGGAGGGGTGTCCTGTCCCCCCGAGGATGAGCCACATGACAGCCAGTGCTGTTGGGGATGAGGTGGCGGCAGCTGTTAGTCCCAACATTCCGAACAAGAGGACTGGCCAGCTGTGCAGGAAGAAGGTCAATGACCTGCACCAGGCAGCACGAGTGAGTAGACACCAACCCCCTCCCAAGTAAGCATCTACCCCCAAGCTCTCCAAGTGACCCCCTGCCCTCCCTCCCCCTTCCCCCCAAAACCCGCCTTCACACGCATGTGGCTAATGATGCTCTCTCTGTGTCTCCTCATGAAAACCTCTCCCACGATCGTCAGGAGAGGGCCCAGGCTGGCGGAGGGGTGCCAGACATAAGAATTCTCAACTGCTTCGAGGAGCGAGCCCTGGAGGTGACTGGCAATGCCGAGGATGGGTCGGTCACCCATGTGGAGGATGGCAGAAGCCACAGAGGTGAGGGACCACCGGGCTCCACCCGGGTGACCTGTCAAACATGAGTAGCGATTGTCTTACTGACTGACCCATCCCTCCCACTGACCACAAGTCCATTCTCCCACAGGTCCAGCAGCCGACGGCGCCGGCCCATCCCGGGTTGTCCCCTCTCCTGACTCCGGGGAGAACACCTCAGAGGAGAGCTCTAAGGATGCCACCGTGATCGCGGCACAGCTCTCATCCTCACCCTCCACCAGCACAGATACACACACCTCAGTGGGAAATGTCAGTGGTCAGTCTTCTGGGGCACAATCTGGTGAGCCCCACACAGTCGCTGATGTACATCAGATGGAGGCAGGAACCCCCAGGTGAGACAGCAGTCTGTGGGCTGCTGGATCCCAGGACCCAGCTGGGTCCTAGCCTGATGCTGAGCCTCTGGAACAGGGTTACCCTGAGATGAAGCAGATGATAGGGAGCAGCTGGGAAGTTCCGAGGGAGATGTCAACACCACTCCAGCAGATCCATAGCCATTTGGAGAATGTTCCAGAGGCTACGGGCGCAGGAGATGCCGCCGGCAATGGGTGGCACCAAGGCCAACACTGCTAGGGGGGGCAACCGCAGTGGAGAGCCTGGTGCACAACGTCTGCACAATGAGTGAAGGTGTCCAAGGCATCAGGCAGTCGATGACTGCCGTGGCTGAGGGTCTCAGCAGAATGACCGCCTCGCTGGGGGATGTCACCCAGCATCAGGCCGACCTTGATGAGGTTCTGCGGGACATGTACCGCTCTCAGATGGGCGAGCCATGGCCGAAGCATTGCGGAACTTGTCCCAGCCGCAGGTGGGGATGGCTGAGGCGCTGCAGAGCATGGCTCGGTCACTGAGCAGCATCGCCGAGGGAGTCGACATGATGGTGCAGAACATGGAGAACCGCCAGCGCTGGCAGAGCCAGATGATGCAGGGGTAGCCAGGGCTCGAACCAGCTGCCCCTCTGTCCCAAGGTGAACACCAGGACCCGAAAGGCACCGATCGGGAGGAGGGGGTGCTGAGTGCTAGGCCGGACCCATCCCACAGGGTGGCGATGGTGGCCACCAGCTCCCTTGAGTTCCACCTCTGAAGAGCCGCGCCGCGTAGTCAGTGCACGTTACAGGACAGCATGACTGTGCATGTGCCGGCGACAAGTGAGCTGGGGCCCTCCGGCCCCAGAGCCCCCAGAGGATGAGTGCCAGGGGCATCGAGGGCCACGGTATGAGGTAAGCAGCTGGCTGCCTCCACCTCTGATGTATATCCTGGGGAAATAATTAGGCATAGAGTGTAGCCACCTAAATTGGCCAACTCCTGATTTAAAATGGCGAACAGCAAAGGCTGATGGGAAAGTCAGCCAACGTAGACAGAAACCAGTAGCTGCAGGTTTGCTGTGTATTTACCTCTGCAAAGGCCAGACAACATCGATACCAGTGACCATCAGCATAACAATGTAGCAGCTATCTGCATACTGAGGAGTAATCCCCGGGAACAATAAGTAACATTTTGGACACACAAAGCAAAGCCAGACTCCTCAGCGCCAGCAGGAGCCAACACAAAGGAGGTGAACGAGCACATCAAGACCGCCCATCGATCAGGGAACCGCTCCAGTATTGGAGAAATCGAACCAAGCGATTGGGACAAAGTCCAATCACTTGGGGCAAGGTACAGGGTCCGCCCCGAAAGGCGGGAAGCCCCTGGGGACTATAAGAATTAAGCCCCAAGTTCAAATCGCTCTCTCTTCACCTCTGCGTCCTGCCCGGGTCACCCAGCAACACGAACTAACATTGACCGTGACCGGTGCAGTGACCCCCGATGAAGTAAGTCTTAATTCAACGCTCGCTACGAGATAGGCGCTCCTAGCTACCAATCCATACCAACTTCGAATCCCGCAGACTCAGAACCCGAACGAAAGGCCTTTTGTTCCCCTGACCTGGTGGGCCAGTCCGAAATTAAGTATAGGCCTGTTAGTTGTAGAAGTAGCTTAGACGTAGAATTTGTGCATGAGTAGCGATTACTGTGTATAATAAATGTGCTTTGATTTGAATCTTACTAATCGGTGTACTGGGTTATTGATCATTACTCGGACTTGAACCTCGTGGCGGTATCATAAAGATACCTGGCGACTCGAGAGCAAAGGTAATAAAACAGAGCAATTGAACCAAGGAGAAAGTTAGCAACATTATTTGGCGACATCTGACGGGACCCGATCTAGAAGTGGCAAAACCACTCCGGGAGACCCCAGAATTTGAATTAGAGATCCAATTGGGAACAGAAAACCACAAGCGTTCAAGCAGTTCTGATCAATACTCATAATTCGGAAGTGTGTGTATGCATGCGTAACTAACAGGGCGATAAGGTAAAACTGATCGATTTTTTGTTGCGACAAAACTGTCGGGAGTTTGTATTTCAGAAAGTAGCGAAAGCCGTACCCGTATTTACAGCACCACCTTAATACCCCTGTCCCAAATTTGAAGAGCAGCATTCGGATAGGAAAGATGGCAATGCAGGCAATGCAGCGCCTCAGGAACCCAGAGGAATTTGCGGTTGCAGCGACCAGCAGCAGTAGAGTGGGACAATGTCCCATTTGGGAGGAAGAGATCAGGAAATATCTCAAGGAGAAAGGATGGCCCCTTTGGAATGAATTCTGTGACAACGAGGAATCAGGTCCCGGGAGTATAGGACATACTTGGTGGGAGAACCTGAGCGAGATCCACAAAAAGAGCTTAGGGAAAGCTCGCAAGCCGATGGCAATCGTGTCCTGCTTGGCACAATTGCGAGGTACAGAGGAGGTCGTTAGGACGCTCCGGAAAGAAGTAGAGGGCATACATCGAATAAGTAAGGTCGATGGAAGCGAGGTAGAAAGAGAAATTTTAGAATTGAGGAGGAAATTGGCAGCAAAAGATGGAGAGGTGGAGGATGCCAAAAGGGCTCACCAGTCTTGTCTGGCGCACTTAAGCAGCTTCCAGTCTCAATATGAAAAGGCCTATCAGGAGTTGCAACGTGCAGCCTTGGTACGTGAAGAAACAGAAAAGCAGGAAGATGCATTACAGAGCCAGTGTAGTGATCTAAAGGCAGCATTAAGAGCACTCCATGCTGCCACCACAGAGCAAACTAAAGCACGTTAGACCACGCAAAGTGCCGGAAGCAGATTGCAGAGCTGCTATCGCTGCTTTCAGTTCAGAAAGGTTTCCAGGAAACCTTTGGAGCAAAATTAGATCAGGAAGATGGCCCTGATTGGGAAGAATTGAATAAAACAGGGCAGAGATATGTTCAGGGAACATGTGTGCAGGGAAAGCCATAAAAGAGGAAAGTGCCCCAACCCCTCAGAGCAGATAGTTCAGACTCCAATGAACTCAGTAACCACCCACCGCACAGCCACATCGGACGATGCGGAATTTCTATACTCCACCCCCTTAACAGTGACCCAATTACGGGACGCGTGCGAGAAAATCACACGGTTCCTCCCCACCTCAGACCCCCGCCATTTCTTTGCCAGAGTAAAGCAGCAGGCGACCATGTACGGCCTGGATGAGCGAGAGCATGTAAAGCTCACAGATTTAAGTTTAGACCCTTCAGTAGCAGCAGCCCTTCCCGACCCACAGAATGTAGGAGGAGGCACCCTTGCAGAAATGCAAAAATCCTGGATGCGATCGGGTATAACCGGGGAGACCCCGTAAATGGCCTCCACAAATGCAGGCAAAAGAAGACCGAACACCCCAAGCGTTTGCTGGACGCCTGTGGATCCACTTTGCAGCAGTGTTTGGAGACGTAGACCGCGCCCATTTGTCCCCAGAGAACACGGCCAAATGGACCCGCACCCTTATCTCCCATGGCACAGAAACAGGACAGAAAGCTTGCGCCAGTTATGATCCCTCAGAGGAGGCCCATAACGAGAAGTGGGTAGTGAAAAGATTGTCCCGCGTTTGGGAGCAATCTATACAAAGCAAACCCGCAGTCAAGAATCCCGAGGAAAAGCAGGCCGCCGCAGATATACAGGCAGTTACCACACACCAGAACCCCGCATGGGTGAATGAAGGAAAGAACAGCCCCCCACCCAAGTCACAGGAGTGTTACAACTGTGGCCAGTAGGGACACTTCGCAAGAAAGTGCAATGCCCCAAGAAAGCCACAGAGAGCCCGGCAGACGGGCACTCTGAGTAAGAAGAAGACAGAGCCCATTTATAGCGTTAGCACCCGTTCAGATCAGACGGACGTAACCGGAACAGATTGACGGTGTACGGGCTCCGCCAGTTGGGTCTGCGACACCCTTTGGGGCAGGTCCGGACGACCGGTAGTTGCAGCGAAAATTCGGGGACAGCCCATCGAATTTCTCTGGGACACAGGAGGGTCCCGCACCACAATAAATTCCTCCACCATGTTTCAAAAAGACACGTGGCCCACTACAGCCTCCATCACACTCAGCAGCTTTACAGGCCACTCACAGCAGGGACACATCACAGCCCCTGTGCCCATTCAAATCGGTACCATCACCACCAAGCACCCCGTAGTTTTAGTTGCCCCACACAGCGGAACACATTCTGGGAATCGATTTCATAAATTCCCACAACTTATCATTTGATCCAGTCAACCAATGTGTCTGGAAAATGGCAAAGTCTGCAAGAGCCCCCGCAACGCTCAACATAGGAGAATACGCCAACAAAATTAGCGCAGTAGGCAAATTCTGGTTCAACCCAACCACGCTTAGCACGGACAAGCAAGTTAGGGCAGTTCTGCAAACGAACAGGGCAGCATTTGCGACCCACAAGCACGACTGTGGACGGATGACTGGCTCCGTACAAATAACAGGACCTGACCCTAGAACCCAAAAACAATATGGATTTCCCCAAGAGGCAGAGGGAGAAATCTCCAAGGTAATAGAAAGCTTATTAGAGCAGGGCGTACTTAGATCAGTAGCCTCACTAATAATGCCCCGATTTGGCCAGTGAGAAAGCCCGATGGGCGACTGACCATCGATTACCGGGAACTCAACAAAATCACCCCCGCAGCAGCCCCCACAGTAGCCACAATTCCCGAGACCATGCTCAAGCAGGGACTAAATCCCCGATTCTTTACTGTTTTGGATGTCAGTAATGGATTCTGGTCCATTCCATTGGCAAAGGCGTGCCAATACAAATTTGCCTTCACTTTTAAAAATCAGCAGTACACGTGGACATGCCTGCCACAAGGATTCCACAACTCCCCCTCCATTTTCCACCGACAGCTGGCAAATGGTTTAGCCAAATTCTCTCACCCCGAATGTCTGGTGCAGTACGTAGATGACCCACTACTGCAGACAGGCACCAAGGAAGAGCACATTGAGCTTCTGTCCGAACTCCTGGAACTCTTACACTCAATTGATTGTAAAATCAACCCCAAGAAAGGCCCAGATTTTGGAAGCTAAAGTGATATATTTGGGAACAATTATCACACATGGTAAACGTGAGATCGAGAATAAAAGGATTGACTCGATTGCTAAATTGCCCCTTCCCCAGAACGTTTCAGCCCTCCGGTCGTTTTTAGGACTGGTTGGCTACTGCCGAAACCACATTGACGGTTTCGCCAGCAAGGCAGCACCCCTCTCAGACCTCCTAAAGAAAGGAGCCCCCTGGGAATGGCTTCCGCAGCTAACAGATGCTGTGGATGTGTTGAAGCAATCACTCATAGCAGCCGCCGTACTACAAGTTCCAGACCCGCTTTCCCCTTACTCTATAGAGGTAGCAACCACAGACCGCACACTTTCGGCCGTGCTCCTTCAGGAACAGCACGAACAGTTAAGGCCCGTAGCTTACGCCTCCAGAATTTTAGATGCTGTGGAGCAGGGATTTTCAGCCTGTGAGAGGCACCTGCTCACAGTATTTTCAGCAGTTCAGTATTTTCCGTACATTACCGGACTGAACCCCATCACAATCCTCACAGAACACACCGCCACCCAACTTTTGCTGGACGGACGACTCAAGGACGGTACTGTAAGCCAGATTAGAGCACCTAGATGGACCCTTCTCTTGCAGGGACGGGACATCACTGTTAAGCGGACGGAGACCCACACCTTTTTAGCCGACAACCTACAGTACCCCGGAACCCCCCAGGAATGTGAAATTATCTCTCCACACCACAACACAGGCCCCTTTATCGCGAAAACACCCCCCAGAAAGATAGGTAGTTCAACCCAGAGCCCCCAGCACACAGATACGTGCGAGCCCATAAAGATCTATGTGGATGGATCTTCCACAGTCTTGGATGGGAAGTGCATAACAGGTCGCTGCGGTATATATGTCGAGGATGCGCAGGGACGCGCCCTAGAGGAAATATCATGAAAACTGCCAGGCCACTTAGGTGCACAGGCAGCAGAGCTTGCGGCCATCGCATATATAGTGGAGCACCCAGATTCCTTCCCCAGCCCAGCAGACAGCCTCTATGTCTGCAACAGCCTCACGGAATTCCTGCCCCTGTGGAAAGCAAGAGGATTTGTTTCCGCAGATGGAACACCCCTCCCCTCAGCCCCATCGCTCCGTCACATCTTAGAGAGAGCACAGAGCAGGACTTTTGGTATAGTCAAAGTTCGAAGTCACCATCGTTCCTCCCCCCCCCTGGAAATGTAAAAGCCGACGCACTGGCTAAAGCAGGTTCCAGGCATGGATATTTCTGGACACCCCCGAAAGCACACCAGTGAATGCAGTTCAGGTCTCGCAGACTAAGATCGAGGATCTAATGGAGGCCCAGAAGCAGGACAGCAATCACAGGGAGATTTTAAAAGGAAACTATCCAGCACCCTACGAGAGATTTAAAAATGCTCTGACCACACATGACGGTGTGGTGTTAAAAGACACCCTTTATATGGTTCCTGAACAGGACAGGAATCAACTGATTTGTTTGATCCATGACGGTCATGGACATCAGGGAATCGATCCCACTACAGCCCACCTCAGGCAGCTTTGTTTGTGGCCGAATTTAAAGGACGATGTAAATCACTACATCGAGAATTGTCTTATCTGCGCAAAGAATAATCCGGACAGATATGCCAAAAAGGCTGAGCTCAGTCACACCCGACCCGTTAATGGCCCCTGGACTAACCTCCAGATTGATTTTATAGGACCATTGCCCCCTTGCAGGAATGGTTATAAATATGTACTCGTGGTGATAGACACGTTTACGAAATGGGTGGAAGCATTCCCATCCAGAACAAACACTGCAAAAACCACAGCCAAGATTTTGACCCACCACATCTTTACAAGATGGGGACTCCCCCGCAGCATTGAATCCGACCAAGGTTCCCATTTTACGGGACGTGTCATGAAGAACGTCCTTACGATATTTGGTATCACCCAAAAATTCCACATAGCATACCACCCACAGTCGAGTGGTATCGTGGAGCGCATGAATCGGACCCTAAAATCCATCCTCAGAAAAATGGTCCAGCAAAACAACACCACTTGGGACTCAGTCCTCCCTTTTGCGCTGATGTTTTTGCGAAATACAGTTTCAACTTCCACAGGTTACACCCCACACACCCTCATGACCGGACACCCCATGAAAGGCACAGAATTTTTATTCGGTTTAGACTTGACCAGCCCCGAAGTGACGGCCCTCACACACGAGAAAGCAGTAGAGCAATTAGTGGATAATGTTAAAACGGCTCAGCTAGCAGCCGCAGTGAAATTGGGCACAAGGAAGAAACAGAGCAAGGCTTGTTTCAACAAGACAGTGCATGCGACTGAGTACAGTATAGGACAGCAAGTCATGCTCTCCGTATACAACCCCAGCGCATTCCTGTCACCAAAGTACTCGGGTCCGTACTCCATTGCGGACAAAGTAAGCCCTTCCGTATACAAGATAAAGTATCCCAACGGAAAGACTGCGTGGTTCCATATCAACCAGCTGAAGGCATATGGAACACAGTCTAACCACTCACACCACGTCATGCTCGACGCAGCACACCACACCCCGCCCACAGCCAATGTAACCCTACCATCCCCCAACATGTCCAGCCTAGCCACGGACCCGACCTCGACTCCACCCCCGAAATATGCACTCCGCCCCGGTACGCCCACCGACTGCAGCAGCAGAGACAGCGACTGTGACTCGGACGATAGCCATAGCACGCCTCCCTACTATCCCCATGCAACAGGACCCACACCCAGCGAATCCGACTACGATTTGAGTGATCCCTTCATGATCACTTTCTGAAACAAACCCCACCACCGACCACCGACCTACCATGACGACCCCGATTCCGTCCCCACACAACTAGACACCACCTATTGGCACAGCGACAACTCATACAGACTCGTCCGAAACGACGAGAGCGACCCCAAGTCACACCATGCAGCCCTATCAACCTTAATACATTCAAGAGTTTGGCACCCGGGAGAAGATGACGACCTTGAGTCTGACTCCCAAAACGAGAACCCCTTTGCGACAGTGTTCGCAACCGATAACTGAGGTGTCCAGATTATGTTTTAAAAGGAATCGCTTGGAAGAAACGGTGTTCTTTCTGATGGAACCTGCAGCATGTTTGATGTTGTTTGTAGTGTTTTGTAAAATGTTGTATGACAGACAGGAAAAAAAATTCCACGGCCCCACGCCTTTTCGGCCGAAACCTCTGAGGACTTGCCCACAGAGACTTGCTACTGTCCCAGACGCCAGTTCAGAGGAACTCGTCTGTCGTCAGATACCAGACGCCCGTTCATAACTGCCCTTCTGGGGAGGGAAGAACCACTACGGCAGCCCCCCACGGTGACTACATTTCTTGCCCGTTCTTGTCAGTTGCTCAGGAAGTGGAGAAACGGCTTGGGACCCGCCCTGCCTGGGAACCCCCCCCCCCCCCCCCCCCCCCTCCCGGTCAACTACACTCGGGGAGGGGAGACACGGCATTGGTCGCCGTCCTACCCGGGGACTCCATCCAACTCTTACCCGTCGCGGCCCATACGCACCTCATTTTGGAAATTTTAGTTCAAAAAGTTTTGTTTTGTTTCAGGTAACCCTTAGGTTGCCAACCACATGCTATTTACATCCTGAAACATTTGGATGGTAGATCGCACAGTCTGCGAGACGGCTCGCACTGGTTCATTATTTGAAAGTGTGTCTTGTCCTAAAATTCGATTTTTGAAGAAAATAAAATGAGGGAGTCACACATAGTGACCAATTATAAAGGGAGTAATTGGCACTAAAGACAAACAGACTAGCGTACGAGATGTTAAACCAAGATAGTTACAGACACTATGCTTGATCCCACAGAACTCCAGAAGCTCCAGGACCGGAGAAGAGAAGAGAAGTGAAAGAAGAAGAACCATGAGGACTTCCTTCGCATGGTTCATCATCACAATGGACATTTGGTTGCGCGCGAACGCGAACCCCATGACTTCAAGCCCCCCAGCCGTTAATGATTCACTTCCCCACAGTACCCAGAGCCCAGTCACCAGTGACACCGCACCATCTTGGTGTGCCAGGTTTATAACCTGGTACTCCCTGTCCTACGTAATAGAAACCTTACTGGTATTGGCGATACTCTGCTGCATCGTGCAGACTATGCGTCTTAGAAAATGGAGAAGGAGAGCCTACCGCGCTCGCACCCCGGTATATAGGATCAGATCCCCTATCTTCGGATACGACCAGACCCCCGACCCCTGCAATCTATAATAAAGAGCATTCATTTGCGGTTTTATTGTAAATAAAGAAATGTAAAGAAATGTTCATGAGCAATTGTACGATCCTGAGCTTGACTGCCAAGCCAGGAAAAATGTGTATAAACTGCTATGATTTTGTTTTTTGGTAAAGGAAGTTAGAGTGATGAAATGTTTAAGTGAGTGTCTGTATTATGAATAGTTAGCTGCGTTTTTCCTGGCACTCGCAGTGCCGAGAAACACGTGGTTATTCAACGCAACTCGCTTTGGAGGGCCTAAACGGGGAACGCGCAGCTGAGGCCACACATAACTCTGTTTTTTAAAATGGGGAACTCTGCTCGCTGGAATATCCCATTGCAGCGAGAGATCAAGACGCCATTTTACATGACATCCCAATCGCCGAAGTCTCGAAAAGAATCCTGGCCTTGCAGTGCCAGTGTGCCAGGCTGGAACTGCCAGGGAATCCAGGCGGCACCACCCTGCCCAATAGGCATGCAGCTGGGGGTCTGCGATCCCCTTGGCAGCCCCCACGAGTGCCATTCCGTCCACTCCCCATTTTCTATTCTCAAAAAAATATACTTTATTCATAAAATCCATCATAAACATTACAGAACATTTCGAATTGTCTTGACTGTACATTTCCATCAGTGTTACACATTCACTTGACTTTCTTCCATTCAATTTTGATAACATTACACACATATCGCTCTTTACATTACAATTCCTTCTTAAGCATTTACATTGTCATGTTTCTTTTATACATTGGAGTGTTAATGACCCAGACCGAGGGGGGTTTACACTGTTACCCGCCCCTCGGTGTACATTTGCTGGTAAGACCTTACACAGTGGTCTTTCCCCATTGCGCCTTGGCGGCAGCTGCCCCAAGCTTGAGTGCTCCCCGTTTTTTTTTTTTTTTTTTTCAAAAAATATACTTTATTCATAAAAATTTATCATGAGCATTACAGAAACATTTCAAATTGTCTTGACTGTACATTTCCGGCAGGGTTACATGTTGCCTTGACTTTCTTCCATTCAATTTTGATATTGCCATACACATATCACTCTTTACATTACAATTCCTTCTTAAATATTTACAGTGCCATGTTTGTTTTTGTACATTGGAGTGTTGGTTGCCCAGACCGAGGGGGCTTTACACTGTTACCCGCCCCTCGGTGTACATTTGCTGGAAAGACTTTACACAGTGGTCTTTCCCCATTGCGCCTTGGCGGCAGCTGCCCCAAGCTTGAGTGCGTCCTCAGCACGTAGTCCTGGACCTTGGAATGTGCCAGTCTGCAACACTCGGTCGAGGACAATTCTTTGCACTGGAAGATCAGCAAGTTTCGGGCAGACCAAAGAGCGTCTTTTACCGAGTTGATGACCTTCCAGCAGCAGTTGATATTTGTCTCGGTGTGTGTCCCTGGAAACAGTCCGTAGAGCACAGAGTCCTGTGTCACAGATCTGTTTGGGATAAACCTTGACAAATACCACTGCATCTCTCTCCAGACCTTCTTTGCAAAGGCACATTCCACAAGGAGGTGTGTGACCGTCTCATTTCCCCCACAGCCACTCCGAGGGCAGCGTGCATTGGTGCAGAGCCTTCGGGTGTGCATGAAGAATCTGACAAGGAGGGCCTTTCTCACCACCAGCCAAGCTAGGTCTTGGTGCTTGTTTGAAAGTTTTGGTGATGAGGCGTTCTGCCAGATGACTCTGGCAGTCTGCTCAGGGAACCATCCAACGTCCTCCACGGTCTCCTTTTCCCTGAGGGCCTCGAGGACATTACGTGCTGACCACTGCTTCATTGCCTTGTGGTCAAAGGTGTTTTTCTTCAAAAACTTTTCCACGAAGGACAGTTGGTACGGTACGGTCCAACTACTTGGAGCGTTCCGCGGCAATGAGGCCAGGCCCATCCTTCGTAACACCGGGGACAGGTAGAACCTCAGTATGTAGTGACACTTGGTGTTTGCATACTGGGGGTCCACGCACAGCTTGATGCAGCTGGACACAAAGGTGGCCAACAGGTTGAGGGAGGCGTTGGGTACGTTCCGCCCTCCCTTCTCCAGAGGTTTGTACATGGTGTCCCTTCGGACATGGTCCATCTTGGATCGCCAGATAAATTTGAAGATGGCCCGGGTGACTGCTGTGGCGTAGGGTCGGGTTATGGGCCAGACCTGCGCCACGTACAGTAGCACCGAGAGTACCTCACACCTGATGACCAGGGTTTTGCCCGCAATGGAGAGGGAGCGTTGCTCCCACCAGGGGGAAAATGGGGGGAAAATGAAGACCATGATGTGGCAACAATACTTCATTGAACTTATCATAGAATTTACAGTTCAGTAGGAGGCCATTTGGCCCATCGAGTCAGCACCGATCCTACTTAAGCCTGCACCTCCACTCTATCCCTGTAACCCCACCTAACCTTTTGGACACTAAGGATAATTTATCATGGCCAATCCACCTAACCTGCACTTCTTTGGACAGTGGGAGGAAATTGGAGCACCCGGAGGAAACCCACGCAGCGGGAGCATTGCGGAAGGAGGTTGCTGGGAGGTAAGTCAACCTTTAAAAGCACTTGTCTTTGCAGGGGCAGGCCAGTCGATTTCGGCGGGAGAACAGCTGGTGAGTGGTGAGTCAGTTTCAGCGGGAGCATTGCGGAAGGAGGTTGCTGGGAGGTAAGTCAACCTTTAAAAGCACTTGTCTTTGCAGGGGCAGGCCAGTCGATTTCGGCGGCGTGAGAACAGCTGGTGAGTGGTGAGTCAGTTTCAGCGGGAGCATTGCGGAAGGAGGTTGCTGGGAGGTAAGTCAACCTTTAAAAGCACTTGTCTTTGCAGGGGCAGGCCAGTCGATTTCGGCGGAGTGAGAACAGCTGGTGAGTGGTGAGTCAGTTTCAGCGGGAGCATTGCGGAAGGAGGTTGCTGGGAGGTAAGTCAACCTTTAAAAGCACTTGTCTTTGCAGGGGCAGGCCAGTCGATTTCGGCGGCGTGAGAACAGCTGGCTGGTTAGTCAATTTCAGCAGGAGCTGAGAATTTTTTTTTTTTTTTTAATTTTATTTTAAATTAGTTTTTTAGGCGGGAACAGGAAGTCGACCCGCGGACGTCTGGGAAGACCCTCCCCAATAAATTCTGGTGGAGAGGAAACCCGAGACACTACACGTGTAGTGTCTCCCACCCACCCTCCTCCTCTAACCTAATAATAAAACCCATTGGTCTGAGGTAAGTACCATATTTTATTATATTATTATTATTTTTTAGCCAGATCTTGGTAGAAAGTTAGAGGAATGGCAGGGAAGGGAGTGCAATGTTCCTCCTGCAGGATGTTTGAGGTGAGGGATGCAGTTAGTGTCCCTGCTGATTTTACCTGCAGGAAGTGCTGCCATCTCCAGCTCCTCCAAGACCGAGTTAGGGAACTGGAGCTGGAGTTGGAAGAACTTCGGATCATTCGGGAGGCAGAAGGGGTCATAGATAGCAGCTTCAGGGAATTAGTTACACCAAAGATTGGAGATAGGTGGGTAACTGTAAGAGGGACTGGGAAAAAACAGTCAGTGCAGGGATCCCCTGCGGTCGTACCCCTGAGAAACAAGTATACCGCTTTGGATACTTGTGGGGGGGACGACTTACCAGGGGTAAGCCATGGGGCACGGGCCTCTGGCACGGAGTCTGTCCCTGTTGCTCAGAAGGGAAGGGGGGAGAGGAGCAGAGCATTAGTAATTGGGGACTCTATAGTCAGGGGCACAGATAGGAGATTTTGTGGGAGCGTGAGAGACTCACGTTTGGTATGTTGCCTCCCAGGTGCAAGGGTACGTGATGTCTCGGATCGTGTTTTCCGGGTCCTTAGGGGGGAGGGGGAGCAGCCCCAAGTCGTGGTCCACATTGGCACCAACGACATAGGTAGGAAAGGGGACAAGGATGTCAGGCAGGCTTTCAGGGAGCTAGGATGGAAGCTCAGAACTAGAACAAACAGAGTTGTTATCTCTGGGTTGTTGCCCGTGCCACGTGATAGTGAGATGAGGAATAAGGAGAGAGAGCATTTAAACACGTGGCTACAGGGATGGTGCAGGCGGGAGGGATTCAGATTTTTGGATAACTGGGGCTCTTTCTGGGGAAGGTGGGACCTCTACAGACAGGATGGTCTACATCTGAACCTGAGGGGCACAAATATCCTGGGGGGGAGATTTGTTAGTGCTCTTTGGGGGGGTTTAAACTAATGCAGCAGGGGCATGGGAACCTGGATTGTAGTTTTAGGGTAAGGGAGAATGAGAGTATAGAGGTCAGGAGCACAGATTTGACATCGCAGGAGGGGGCCAGTGTTCAGGTAGGTGGTTTGAAGTGTGTCTACTTCAATGCCAGGAGTATACGAAACAAGGTAGGGGAACTGGCAGCGTGGGTTGGTACCTGGGACTTCGATGTTGTGGCCATTTCGGAGACATGGATAGAGCAGGGACAGGAATGGATGTTGCAGGTTCCGGGGTTTAGGTGTTTTAGTAAGCTCAGAGAAGGAGGCAAAAGAGGGGGAGGTGTGGCGCTGCTAGTCAAGAGCAGTATTACGGTGGCGGAGAGGATGCTAGATGGGGACTCTTCTTCCGAGGTAGTATGGGCTGAAGTTAGAAACAGGAAAGGAGAGGTCACCCTGTTGGGAGTTTTTTATAGGCCTCCTAATAGTTCTAGGGATGTAGAGGAAAGGATGGCGAAGATGATTCTGGATATGAGCGAAAGTAACAGGGTAGTTATTATGGGAGACTTTAACTTTCCAAATATTGACTGGAAAAGATATAGTTCGAGTACAATAGATGGGTCGTTTTTTGTACAGTGTGTGCAGGAGGGTTTCCTGAAACAATATGTTGACAGGCCAACAAGAGGCGAGGCCACGTTGGATTTGGTTTTGGGTAATGAACCAGGCCAGGTGTTGGATTTGGAGGTAGGAGAGCACTTTGGGGACAGTGACCACAATTCGGTGACGTTTACGTTAATGATGGAAAGGGATAAGTATACACCGCAGGGCAAGAGTTATAGCTGGGGGAAGGGCAATTATGATGCCATTAGACGTGACTTGGGGGGGCTAAGGTGGAGAAGTAGGCTGCAAGTGTTGGGCACACTGGATAAGTGGGGCTTGTTCAAGGATCAGCTACTGCGTGTTCTTGATAAGTATGTACCGGTCAGACAGGGAGGAAGGCGTCGAGCGAGGGAACCATGGTTTACCAAGGAAGTGGAATCTCTTGTTAAGAGGAAGAAGAAGGCCTATGTGAAGATGAAGTGTGAAGTTTCGGTTGGGGCGATGGATAGTTACAAGGTAGCGAGGAAGGATCTAAAGAGAGAGCTAAGACGAGCAAGGAGGGGACATGAGAAGTATTTGGCAGGAAGGATCAAGGAAAACCCAAAAGCTTTCTATAGGTATGTCAGGAATAAGCGAATGACTAGGGAAAGAGTAGGACCAGTCAAGGACAGGGATGGGAAATTGTGTGTGGAGTCTGAAGAGATAGGCGAGATACTAAATGAATATTTTTCGTCAGTATTCACTCAGGAAAAAGATAATGTTGTGGATGAGAATGCTGAGCCCCAGGCTAATAGAATAGATGGCATTGAGGTACGTAGGGAAGAGGTGTTGGCAATTCTGGACAGGCTGAAAATAGATAAGTCCCCGGGACCTGATGGGATTTATCCTAGGATTCTATGGGAGGCCAGGGAAGAGATTGCTGGACCTTTGGCTTTGATTTTTATGTCATCATTGGCTACAGGAATAGTGCCAGAGGACTGGAGGACAGCAAATGTGGTCCCTTTGTTCAAAAAGGGGAGCAGAGACAACCCCGGCAACTATAGGCCGGTGAGCCTCACGTCTGTAGTGGGTAAAGTCTTGGAGCGGATTATAAGAGACAAGATTTATAATCATCTCGATAGGAATAATATGATCAGGGATAGTCAGCATGGCTTTGTGAAGGGTAGGTCATGCCTCACAAACCTTATTGAGTTCTTTGAGAAGGTGACTGAACAGGTAGACGAGGGTAGAGCAGTTGATGTGGTGTATATGGATTTCAGCAAAGCGTTTGATAAGGTTCCCCACGGTAGGCTATTGCAAAAAATACGGAGGCTGGGGATTGAGGGTGATTTAGAGATGTGGATCAGAAATTGGCTAGCTGAAAGAAGACAGAGGGTGGTGGTTGATGGGAAATGTTCAGAATGGAGTACAGTCACAAGTGGAGTACCACAAGGATCTGTTCTGGGGCCGTTGCTGTTTGTCATTTTTATCAATGACCTAGAGGAAGGCGCAGAAGGGTGGGTGAGTAAATTTGCAGACGATACTAAAGTCGGTGGTGTTGTCGATAGTGTGGAAGGATATAGATTACAGAGGGATATAGATAAGCTGCAGAGCTGGGCCGAGAGGTGGCAAATGGAGTTTAATGTAGAGAAGTGTGAGGTGATTCACTTTGGAAGGAATAACAGGAATGCGGAATATTTGGCTAATGGTAAAGTTCTTGAAAGTGTGGATGAGCAGAGGGATCTAGGTGTCCATGTACATAGATCCCTGAAAGTTGCCACCCAGGTTGATAGGGTTGTGAAGAAGGCCTATGGAGTGTTGGCCTTTATTGGTAGAGGGATTGAGTTCCGGAGTCGGGAGGTCATGTTGCAGCTGTACAGAACTCTGGTACGGCCGCATTTGGAGTATTGCGTACAGTTCTGGTCACCGCATTATAGGAAGGACGTGGAGGCTTTGGAGCGGGTGCAGAGGAGATTTACCAGGATGTTGCCTGGTATGGAGGGAAAATCTTACGAGGAAAGGCTGATGGACTTGAGGTTGTTTTCGTTGGAGAGAAGAAGGTTAAGAGGAGACTTAATAGAGGCATACAAAATGATCAGGGGGTTGGATAGGGTGGACAGTGAGAGCCTTCTCCCGCGGATGGATATGGCTGGCACGAGGGGACATAACTTTAAACTGAGGGGTAATAGATATAGGACAGAGGTCAGAGGTAGGTTCTTTACGCAAAGAGTAGTGAGGCCGTGGAATGCCCTACCTGCTACAGTAGTGAACTCGCCAACATTGAGGGCATTTAAAAGTTTATTGGATAAACATATGGATGATAATGGCATAGTGTAGGTTGGATGGCTTTTGTTTCGGTGCAACATCGTGGGCCGAAGGGCCTGTACTGCGCTGTATTGTTCTATGTTCTATGTTCTATGACCCGGGGAGAAAGTGCAAACTCCACACAGACAGTAACCCGAGGCTGAAATTGAACCCGTGAGGCAGCAGTGCTAATCACTGTGCCATCGTGCTGCATTGATGAAGTACCTTGATGAAGGATGCCACAGAAGATGGCAAGAAACAGTGGAGAAGATTGATTTCACGCACTCAAGCCCAAAAGGTGTTGAAACTCCTATACTGCCTGGGAGTAGCTGAGCAACAATCACACCAATTGTCCAGAATCAAAGTTGATGTTGTTCCTTCACAACTCCTAGTAAACTCAAAGATACTGATAGTGGGAGGGTAAACTACATGAGTGCAAGTTCATGTTTAAAAGCTATTTGAGACAATTTCATCAAACCACAGCCAGAAATAAAACCTCTTACAGTTTGACAGGAAACAGGAATTCACAGAATTTGATCGGGAAATGTCCCAGTCTACATTCAGGAATTATGACTCACTGATTTTTATAAATAATGTTTTAGTGCATATTTTTCAGAACTACATCAGTTCTATAGTAATTAGTAATATATAGTGTTTATCATTCCCAACTCAATGGAACACATTCATTTCTCTGAAGCTAAAAAACATTTTCAGCCCATATTGAAGAACGGCTCTTTAAAAGGATTGATTTTATCTCCTCAGGGTATAACATTTGACCATTGACCAGAAACTGAACATAAATACTGCAAGTCAGTGGCTGTGTGTTCTGTAGTGGGTAACTCCTGACACTCCAAAGCCTGTCTGCCATCTACAAGACACAAATCAGGGCTGTGATGGAATATCCCTCATTTAGCTGGATGGGTGTTGCTCCGAAAACACTCCTGATGTCTGGCACCATCCAGGGCAAAACGGACCTCTTGATTGACATCCCATCCACCAACTTAAACATTCACTCTGTCTAACAATGGTACACGATGGCTACAAGATTCACTGCAGCAACTGGTAAACGTTCTTTAATAACACCTCCTAAACATGCGAGGCAAGATTCAGCATTCCTGGGACTAAGTGTTGACGCCGGGGCAGGATTTGTGGACATCCTCGACAGAAAAACTGGACTGATTCAGCGACTGTGGAGGGACTAGCACCGGCGCCATGTGGAACACAATCAATTCCAATGAGAAAAGGTGCGGGATTCGCCAGATCGGTGATTGACACTCAGGAGGCTGACAAGCTGCAAGCACATATACGCATTACACTCCCCACACAAGGTGGCACAGCTTGCGCTGGAGTGCAGCCATCCCACTGATGGGTCAACTGGGGCCAGAGGGCACCTAGGTGAGTGCCCTGGGGGTGAGACCCATAAAACCTGTGGCCCTAAACACACAGTCAGCAGTCAGTAGCATGTGCAGCTGCATGACTGCCTTGCAGACTGTGGCAATGGTTTCCTATGCCTGTCCACCCCGACCCCACAGCCCACCTCCTGGCCATCTCCCACTACTCCCTTCGGCCCTGGCTAGCAGTACAACTGTCAGCAAGCTATAGTGATGTTGGATAATTTCCGTACCCCCTCAGTTTCCCTCATCAGCCATTGCGCCAGTTTCACGATTTGTAAAAGCACAAATGAACCTCACCGTACTGAATTCACTCCAGTGGAGGTGGAGAATCGTGGAGGCCCCGGTGAATGCCGGGCCAGACCCACTAATGATATACCAATGGCGTTTACTGTACATGTGTTCTGGAATGCATTGCCGCCGCTGTTGAGAATTGCGATTTGGCATAAAACCGCGCGCGGCGCCCGCCACGATTTCGGAGTCAAAACCGGTTCTCCACCTAATTGCTTTTCCCAATTCTGCCGTCAACTGACAGAGAATTCCACCCGCGATCCCTACCAACTAGAAAGGCACTACATGCATGGGAACACGACCACCAAGTTCCCCTCCAAGTCACACAACATCCTGACTGTGAAATATATAGCCACTCCTTCTCTGTCAATCGGTCAAAGTCCTGGGACTCACTACTTAACAGTATGGTGGATGCATCCACCCTATAAGAGCTGCAATGGTTCAAGAAGATGCATTGTCACCATCCACTCAAGCAGAATTAGGAACGGGCTGACGCCAACATCCCATGAATGAATAAAATTAAAAATCAAATCAAATAAGTAAAAGAATGAAAGCATTGGACAGCTCAGTTTGTTCTGGAGTCAATTAGAGACCGACCTGTACATGCTTGCAGTTTTGAATCTCGCTGCAACTCAAATTCTAGATATATGCTTCTATTTGCAACATTATAAACAGGTGTGGTTAAATTTCAGAAACTAAACCATTTGAAAATAATCTTGTGCTTCGACCATATTTTGCTGTTTGTACATTGCTGTACAAAAGCCTTTCCTTACCTAAACACTTGCAAAGTTAGGCTTCAAAGCGTGGTGCATATAATTTGAAACTCAGCGCTACACTGCTGTCAGACAATAACTCTTCCCAATACACAAAGTCGGAGCTTAAGAAACATTCCAATTTATGAAGACGTCATTTTACTTATCTATCATAATGGAGGTTTAGGAGGGGCAGGAGTCAGCATTAGGAATGTGACTTGCGTATGCTGCTGACCTCTACTCTGTATTCTGGCTTTGCAGTGAACTGCATGAATTACATAAAACGTGCATTCCTCAATGGATTGAAGTTTACTGGAATGTTCGAACATATTTCACTTAACAGTAACAGTCATCAAAGCAAAACATTTGTATCACATCTCAAAAGATGAAAGGAGACTTAGATGACAATTTGATGTAATTCTTTTCCACGTCTAGATTTCAGAAATCACAAGGCAAAGGCATCAGTCCCCAAGTTCCCAAGGATGGAACACATCATGGTCATATGATGCTGAATTGAGCAGTTGGGCAGATTACCAAGTTTCAACCAAAGGTTCCAGGGATTCAAGCTCTGGTTGAGAGTCAAATGATCAACCACATTATCCAGCTGGCCACATGTTCCTTTATTTGGGTAGAGAGAGAAACACTATGATGCAGGGTAATTTTGGTGGGGGCGAGTTGGGGTAAGGCTAAAAGGCAGCAGTTAAACTTACAGCAAACTTACTTGTGTTTCACACCACAGGGGGTTCTTTAAAATCAACATTTTTTTATAACATTGTATGAATGTAATGAAATATTACTGCCGGAGATAAAGCCTTAATGAGGAAACTGAAACTGTTCAGCAGTATTACTGGTAAACCTGACCAACCTTTTAAGACAGTATTACTCACTATACCATCTCGACTATTTTTAAAGATGAACATTTCCATTAGTGTCCTCAGTCTTCATCCAGGTGATTGTTTTGTAACAGTGATGTTCTGCGGTTTGATCAAAGTCTATTTTTACTTTGATTTATCACCCGGAAGGTGAGTTTACGAGAGAAATTTTGATGTCAGAACAACTAACCTAGCCAACCCCTGCTCTATCAACTTCCTCCCAATTGTCAGTAAAGTGATGAAATGAGTCATCGATAGTGTCATCAAGTGACACCTACTCACCAACAAACTGGTCACTGACATTCAGTTTTGGTTGCGTTTGAACCCACGGCTTCAGCTCTCATCACAGCCTTGATCAGAACAGGAGTGCAAAGGTCAAGTTGATGTGACAAGAGCCACCCTCGACATTAAGACAACCAAATCTATCTCAAGAAGCTCTATAAAAACTGAAGTCATGAGAGCCTGTGTGAAATCTTCCACGGTCTGGAAACATACCTGCCACAAAAGGATGATGGTTGTGGTTGGCGAAGGCCAACCATCGTTGCAGGAGTTCCTCACAGAAGTGCGGCTCAAGCATCTTCATCAGTGATATTGCCCTTTCATAAACTTAAGAGTGGAACTTTCTGCTAGCCGTCCCACGGTGTTCAACTTCATTCACAGTTCCTCCACTGACATAGCTGTCAATGCCAGTCTACCGCAGGCCAGGCCAACATTCAGACTTGAGTTGTAGAGGGTAACATTTGCACTGCATAAGTGACAGACAATGGGCAACTTGAATAAACAAAAGTCCATCAAACCTACTTCCTTCAATAACACCATGATAATTTTATTCCTTGTCATCAACATTTTGGGGGTTGTCCTTAACCAGGGGTTTAGCTATACTAACCATATCCAACTGAATGTCAGTGACTAGTTTGATGGTGAGTAGGTGTCACTTGATGACACTATCAATGACTCATTTCATCACTTTACTGACGATTGGGAGGAAGTTGATAGAGTGGGAGTTGGCTAGGTTAATTGTTCCGACATAAGGAAAAGGCTGGGTAATGTGTGTTCAGTGGCCTATTCTCTGACTACTCAAATCTGTAAGCCTATTGACAAGGCTGAAATCAGGAGTAGTAAGGAGCATTGAACATTTGTTTCGATGCGTATGGCAATGTTATAATCCCAGTTGGTGTTGCCACTGGGAAGGTCCCAGAATGGAACCTTGGCTCAGAATATCGTAACATTTTACTTTTTAAGAAAATGTGGCAGAACATCACAGGACTACTAATCAGATTTTTAACAACAAGAAAAAACATATTTTAAACATGAAAAGTTTGATTATAATACATACTCCTTTACTCACCACCTTAGCTTCAGAACCGAATACAGTTTTCAAAAATAACACCCCACTCTGAAACCAAATGGCCGATGGCACGCAACCAATCTTCCATGAATTTCTTCTCAAACTCCCCCTCCAGATGATTGTCAGATAAATGTTTTCAAGCTCCACTCCCAAAACTCCATGCTTTAAACTCTTCTTTAAAGCAATGCTTTTCATCAGTTGTTTTCATCAAGAATCCAGCTCCAGGTTTTCCAACTATCTTTTCAAACAAAGTTTCCACTCCATTGTTTTAACAAGGAATCCAGCTCAAGGTGTTCCACCTCTCCTTTCAGGCTTCCTTTGTCTTAAATGCTTTTGCATAAACTCAGAGATCCAACCATTGATTTCTACAATTATTTAAAATATGTTTTAGAATGTTTCATAAACTGTATAGTAAGATATCACAAAATTTAGAACCACTTCAGATATCTTCTTGGCCTTTCATGGTCCAATTCCTTTTCAGCTGTCTATCTTCGCTTAGCAGTATCCTGTTCTAGTCTCTGTTTCCTCTATTCCTTCAACTTCAGACTTCTTGGAAACTTCTCTTAATTTCTCTAGTTTCATTAACTAGCTGTCCTTTAGATTCCTGCACTTGTTTTCTTAACCATTATTCCATGGTATGATGTTTCTTCCAGAAAAGCTGAGAGAGATGTTCCCTCTCTAGCTTCCTATAACCAACTGCTATGAATTCAGTTTAAATAAAACAATCGCAATAAGCCTTCCTACCCTAAAGGTGCCCCTGGTTACTAAGCAACCATTTTTACTTCTCCAAGCTTGTTTACCTTTCATGCCATAACCACAATAGAAGCACAGTTTGAATTGACCAAACCCCCCACACTTTTTCTAACATGAATCTAACTAGAGTTTCACTCTTCTTACATGGAACCACTCAATTAAACACACTTTAATCAATATCTTATTTATAACATTTAACAACAGAAAAATAAATCCCTTAAAACTATTTCTGTTTTCCTGACAGCAGCAACATGCTGATCAACGCTTTGTATTCTGCCAGAACCTACACTCAACTCCAGACCTCATTACAATTGTGGGCCAATCATAAACAAAAATCTGAACTCAAGAGATGAGTTGAAAGCGACTGATCTTAACTGCAAAGTCACATTTGACCAAGTATAGCATATGGAATCCCCAGTAAAATTGAAGTCAGTTGGATGATACTCTCCACTTTCATGCTCAGCTCTACACTCTCATGTTCAGGTAAAGCTGGCTGTTTTGGGTGTTAGAGATTAATTATCTCAGCCGCAGGATATCACTACAGGAGTTCCTGGGATAGTGTCCTATGGCCAAAAATCTTCAGCTGCTTCATCAATGACCTTTCCTCAAAACTAAGCTCAGAAATAGGGATGTTTGCCAATAATCACTCCTTTTTCAGTTTCATTCACAATTCTTTAGATACTGAAGTAATCTCTGCCTGCATACAGCAAGACCTGGCCAAATTTCATATTTGGGCTAATAAATAATATTTGCAGTACACAAGGGTAAGGATCCTTCCCTGATTCCCTTATTACCCATTTCTTTTACTTTGTCATTATCAATTTTGATCCATGAATATTTAATGGACATATAACTTTAAGTTGAGCAGAGGAAGTGAGGAACTCAAAAGTTGCAGAATAGTACACTCTGCTATGGAGATTTAGATTTTGAACGGAAGAACTCAGACTTTCTGGCACCCAATTGTTTGGAGGGATTCAGATTAATTGGTCGGTTGGTGGTCAATGGATTGGCCAAAGTCTGTATTCTGCCTGATGACAGACAGTGATTGGGTTTAGCCAGGCGGGGTTTTCAGAGGACCCAGGAACAGAACGTGCCTGGACGCTGAGAGAAGAAAGTATGAGTTGCTCTCTCTCACTCTCTGTCTTTCTCCAAAAAAAGGTTTCCTGCCTGCTGTCTCTGAGACCACAGAGAATTCTTGAGATCCTGATGAATCTACAGAGAAAAGAAAACCATTACAGACTGAAAGCAAGAACACCCAACGTAAGGCCAAGACTAAAAAGAATTTAATTGGAAGATATCCATCTAAAACCTAGACTCTTATCCTTTTACTCTTCGTATTATTCTTTATTTCTACACCCCTCTTTCCCCTCTGTGTTAGTCTGTCTTGGGGTGTGTAGTGGATGGGGGGAGTTAAAGAAGGGGGGGTTAGGAATTAGATGATAGTTAACCAGTTGTATTTGCTGCCTCTTTAATTATAGTAATTGTTACTAATACAAATAATTGTGTTTAAATTTACAAGCCTGGTGACTGTAGTTATTAGGCTGCCAATGAATTTGGATGTTTTTCAAAACTTAATAGTTCATTTCAATTGTGTTATGACTCTGGGTCAAATGGGACTGAAATTGACCGTGCACTAGCCCAGGGTGTCGTAACACAAATGCCAGACAATGACCATCTCCAACAAGAAGCAATCATAGAATCGGGACTTCCGGTGGCAGGATGTAAGGAGTAGTCGCACATAGGTGGCCCCTGTCAGAGTACTTTATTATTAGCCTTTTCACCTAGTTTCTGGGGGGGGGGGGGGGCAGGGGGCAGGTTTTGGCTGAACTTCATTAGTTCAATGGGATAAGGTTCCCACACAAGAGAAATGTCCAGAAAGTCCAGGACAAGGTAGCCTACAAATAAACATTCATCAACGGATTCAGAAGGTTCTCAAATTTCTTTGGTTGAGAAGTTGACGGAGGCCGCTACTGCGGCTCTGGCCACTTCATTGATGGATGAGATGCTTACAGGATCTTGGCAATGGAATTTCAGAAGCAGCGGCAGGATGTCTCCGAGGATCTCCACAAGTCAACAGAAGAGGCCCTAGATCCCATTCGGTCGGCTTTACAGAAGACTGATGAGATGGTAAAGGCGCATGGCGCAGCGTTACAGAGTGTAGCGGTGACTCTTTTGAGGCAGAGCGATTGTTGGTACTAATAAAGCACTGAGGGCCAAAGTGGATGACCTGGAGAATTGCTTCAGGAGGCAGAATCTTAGAATCGTGTGTTTTCAGAGGGAATGGAAGGCCCGAATCCAACGCAGTACATCTCGAGGATGTTTGGGAAGATTATGAGGAATGGTGGACTTACGTCCCTTCCTGAACTGGATCGAATCCACCGGTCACTCAGGCGGAAGCCCCACCTTAGCGGACAACCATGGACAATCATCGTGAAGTTCCATAGTCATCAGGAGAAGGAACGAGTCCTGAGATGGGTGAAGGATCATCAAGACTACAATTGGGAAGGCCATGCCATCAGGCTCCATCAGGATGTGGGCGTGGAGCTGTCTAAAAGGTGGGTGGTTTAACAATTAACCATTGTATGCCAATGGTGTTCGATTTGGGTTGGTATACCCTGCGAGTTTCAGTGTGGCGTTTCATATGAAGGACTATTATTCTGATGGAGGAGGCAAATGCTTTTGTTAAGAAGCTTGGTCTGAGGGCGAGTTAATCGTAATTTTCACAATGGTTGTGGAGGGCATGTGGTTATAGGGATTTGTTGGTGTTTCTTATGCAAGTTTATATTTGGAAAGGGGTTCTATCTATTCATTTGTATTCACTCCAGGCAGGGACCACCCTGCTGGCTGAAGAGTTAGCTAATGGGAGAGGAGTGGTGTGGGTCACTGCAGCTCATTATTTTATTGTAGTTTTAGATAGTGAGCTTAGGGTTTTTATTTTGTTTGGGGTTGGGGTAGTTGAGGTAGAGGGAAGGAGTCCTTGTTCGCCTTTTGATTGTTTGATTGTTTATTTGGATGTGCTATTGTTGCACGGTGGGGAGGTAGGGGGAGGGGGTGGGGGTCAAGGATATTTTTCTGACAGTGACTACGTTTTTTTTCTTTGCTTTGTCTTGATGGAGGGTTTGGTGGCCATCTTGGGTGGGTCTGGTGCTAGCACTCTTTAAGTAGTTGCTGAATTACCCCAGATGGTTGAAATGGCTGACTCAGGGGTGGGGTGAAAGGCCCGCAATTCGGGAGTGATCGGCCCATATGGTCAAGGATATTTGCTCACCTGAGAAGTTTGAATGCTGATGGGATGTTTCTCGGGAGACTCATTTGCAGGTCAGGGACCAGACAAGGTTTTGATGGTAGGCCCCGGAATGGGAGGGCTGGGGGGGGGAGTTTTGATTTATAAAAATGTTCCCTTTTTCGGCGGCTAAGATCTTGACAGACTTGATTAGTAGACATGTGATTGTGAGTGGGTTTTTGGTGGGCACCTCAGTGGTTCTAGTTAATAGGCTGGATTTTCTGCTGGTGTGATTCCCCGTTACACCAGCAGTGCACCCACGCCCAGGAATTTCCCGACGGCGAGGGGCTGCCCACAATGGGAAATCCCATTGGTCGGCTGGCGGGACGGAGAATCCCGCTGCCGGCAGGGCACCAGAAAGCTGTTGTTATGGACACTTGGTTGGACCTATTGCTGCCTTTTTACCCTTCAGGTGAACCACAAGCTGTTTCTTATATTGACCAAATGGCCACACAACCAATATGTTAGCTCAAAAACACAGTTTATTAATAACACAGGACTTGTATCTCTATGCAATAATACACGCGGCTCCGTACTAAACTACACCTCATAACTAAGATGACCTTTACTTCACTTCGAGTGACCGGCACTGTGCGAGATAAGGCCTTTATCCGTGTCCACATGGTCGGTTGGAAGTTCTTGGGTTCGTCTCAGCTGGGCTCGTCCTTCAGGAATGGCTAAGATCGATGAGGGTGATCGAAACCCTATCGATCCATTGGACCTGGAGTAAGGTTGCGGGTACTTGAACTTGGTTGTTCTGCTACAGTTGGTCGCGCACAGGCCGGTCCCAAAAGAGGCCGATCCCTAGTGCACAGGGCTTTTTATCCTTCGCCTCTTTTGCGCCCTTTTGGGCGGTCCTTACTCCAGGTCCAATGGATCGATAGGGTTTTGATCACCCTCATCGATCTTAGCCAATTAGGGGCGGATACCTCAATGGCTGGGCGGGTCCTAGCTATCATTGTTCCAGGCACGTAGGCATTTCCAAACAAGGGGGGGGGGGGGGTGCCGGTTAGTCTGCTATCGTTGATGGTCCTTAATGTGAATGATATTGTCTTAGGGAAAATGGTGATCGATCTTTAATGAACTGGGAGTTTCTTACCAGGTCTGGTTTCTTTGCACAATACACAGAGACTGTGTACCTGTCTGTATCACAAAATGACCACAATTCCCATAGTCCGTTGCAGGTGGCCATTTTAAATGGCTACACTATCTAGGCCTAAATCTGATCCCATCTTGGTTGGCTTTTATGGAGCAGATGTGAGGAGGGGGTGGGGGGTGGGGGGCATTCAAGGTTAATGCTGCATTCAAAGGCTTTTATCAAAGTCTCTATAGGTCGGAGACCCCAGAGAAGAGTTTGCCCACAATGCAGTTTTTGAAGGGGTTGTCCTTCCTGGTGGTGGAGGGAGAGAATAGCGAAGAGTTGGAATCTCTGTTGGGCCCTGAGGAGATTATGAAGTGTATTGGTTTAATACAGTCAGGTAAAGCTCAGGGACCAGATGGGTTCCTCATTGATGGCACAGATTTCCCATCACAGCTATATCCAACACCCTCCACCATCCCAGAGACACACACCTCAGTTGGGCACTTTAGTGAAGAGGCTCCTGGGACACTATCTGGTGCGCACCACACAGTTGACCCGGTGCAGCAGGTGGAAGTAGGAGCACCCAAGGGGATAGATGGTCAGAGAGCAGGCCAATCCCAGGGACCAGCTGCCGTCCAGACTGGTCTCGAGCTTCGGGAAAAAACAGTCCCATCCATAGTGGAGATGGAGTCACAGAGCCAGGGACTACATGAGGGGTTGTCGGCGAGCATCCAGTACTTGCAGGTGCAGTTGGAGGAGTCCAACCGTGTGCAGGAGCAGGAGGTGGTGCCGCCGGAGCCCTGCACTTCCAGCTGCGGTAGCCCCGCGCACCATTCCAGCTGCGGTAGCCCCGCGCAACATGGCGGACCCACACTGTGGGCCGACCACGACAATATAGGACTCCCAAGGTCGCATGCGCCGGCCGATTGGTGGCCCCCCGATCACGAGCCTGGCCGTCCTGGAGGCCCACCCACCCCCGGTGACGGATCCCCCCACCCCCCACCTGAGTCCGCAGCCACCACTCCGAGCTCCCGCTGGGTGGAACCATGAGCGAACCATGCCAGCGGGAACTCGGCCAGTTGTCAGTGGAGAATCGCCCCGGGGTCCTCTTTCAATGGCATCTGACCGGCTCTGCGTCGACCGCACGCACGTGATTGGCGGCGATTCTCCAGTGCCCGGAGAATCATGGGAGTGGCTTTGGACCCGATCGCGGGTCTGACGCCTATTCTCCGCCCCCGCGCCGAGCGCGGAGGCTCGGAGAATCCCGGCCTACAATTTTCCACTCCGCCTCCCTCACATATTGGCAATTTGGAGAAATGGAGGTAGGGGGGAGGGCAGAGAACAAGAGTGGATGTGTGAGTGTGGCTGAATGGAGAGGGATTGAGGGCATGAGGGCATGAGTGAGTGCGTGCGGCTGAGTGGGCTTGCAGGATGTAAGTGAGTCAGGTGGGGGAGGCATGGGAGGGTGTGAGTGAATGAGTGGGATGAGAGGGCACGAGATGGGAAGGAAGGCATTTAAGTGTGTGCGATAGTAAAAAAAATGTGTGTAAAGGTTGTATCCTGTAGCTGTTGAATGTCCGGAGATCATTGAATGAAATAATAATCTTTATTAGTGTCACAAGCAAGCTTACATTAGCAATGAAGTTACTGTGTAAATCACGTAGTCCCCACACTACAGCACCTGTTCAGGTACACTGAGGGAGAATTCAGAATGTCCAATTCACCTAACAAGCACGTCTTTCGGGACATGTGAGAGGAAACCGGAGCACCCGGAGGAAACCCACATAGACACGGGGAGAATGTGCAGACTCCACACAGACAGTGACCCAAGCCGGGAATCGAACCCGGGTCCCTGGCGCTATGAAGCAACAGTGCTAACCACTGTGCTGCCGAATGTAGCTCTATGATTCAGAAGGCCTGGCCATTCATGGTTTCTTCACTTGTGAAAATATTCTCCTTCATCCATAATAATAGATTTTCTGTCCGTCTGCATTTTCTGACGAGGCAGTGTTCTGATTTGGGGGGTGAAGTCTGGGGTGGCAGAGAAAAAAGGGGTGGTGGGATGGAGGTTGGGGTGGGGATGAAAGGAAGGGGATGCGGGGAATGGTATAGGAGAAGGATGGAATAACATGGGATCTTGATTTAAAGAAGTGCTGTTGCAATAAAGATATTGGCTTGGATTCTTTGGCCATTCATGGCAGCAGGATTCTCTGGTCCCATTACAATGAATGGGAGAATTTCCTGAGCGCCAAATTCTCCATCTTCACTGGCCTGGGTAGCGGGGCGGAGTTGCAATGGAGAATCCCGGCCATTAATTTTACAGCAAATGTTTTGCATGCCTGCTGATTGGTTTAAGTTTTATTTACAAGTTCTCTGCAAGTGATAACAGCGACATTATCAGTAACTGCAGAAGCAATAATTTCTCCATTTATTTGTTCGTTTATGGGATGTGGGCGTTACTAGCTAGGCCAACATTCGTTGCCCACTCTCATAGCTCTTGAGAATGTGGTGGTGAGCTGCCTCCCTGAACTGCTGCTATGTCCATGTGCTGTCGGTACACCAACTTTGCTGTTAGGGAAGGAGTTCCAGGATTTTGCCCAAGCGACAGTGAAGGACCGGAAACATATTCCAAGGGTGGTGAGTGGCTTGGGGGGCGAACTTCGAGGTGCTGTTGATTCCATTGATCTGCTGTCCCTGTCCTTCTAGGAGGTAGGGTTTGGAAGGTACTGTCCAAGGAGCCTTGGAGGGTTGCTGCAGTGCATCTTGCGGATGTTACTGTTCATCGGGGGTGGGGGGATTGAATGTTGAAGGTGGTGGAAGGGGTGTCAATCAAATAGGCTGTTTTCTCCTGCATGGCGTCAAGTCTTGAGTGTTGTTGGAGCTGCACTCACCCAGGCAAGTGGAGTATTTCATCACACTCCTGAAAATAATAATTGGTTCACACTGAGCCATGTTTACATCCTGTTATGTAAACTGCAGCCCTCTAGTGACAGATGATCAGTATTTATAAATTACATTGGGTGTCTTATCGTGACCTCTCTACATAGCTACACATGAGGAAAACTATTAAATGAAGAATTAATTTGCCAAGTAGTTTTAGTCACCCAGCCATTCTATTCTTTCATCTGTTTTAATTGTGTTTATGTTTGACAAGAAGCAAACTAGACGGCAATTACAGAACTTTAAAAAAGGTCAAACTGTTGTTACAGATAAGTGAATATGTAATAGGTTCATTTGCTTAATTACAATATACACATTACAGTGCAGCAAATCTTTAGTAAAGGTTCTTTTGCCAAGCTGTTCCACTCAGAATGAAAATGAATGAAAATGAAAATCGCTTACTGTCACAAGTAGGCTTCAATGAAGTTACCGTGAAAAGCCCCTAGTCGCCTCATTCCGGCACCTGTTCAGGAAATCTGGGAACATTTCAGACCAATCAGATTCACAGAATAACACAGCACAGAAGAGGCCCTTCTGCCCATCGGGTCTGCTCCGACTCATGAGAAACACCTGGCCTGCCTGCCTAAACCCGTTTGCCAGCACTTGGTCCATTTCCTTGAATGTTATCACGTGCTCATCCAGGTACTTTTTCAAGGATGTGAGGCAACCCGCCTCTACCACCCTCCCAGGCAGCGCATTCCAGACCGTCGCCCCCCTCTGGGTAAAAGTATTTTTCCTCAAATCCCCCCTAAACCTCCTGCCCCTGACTTTGAACTTGTATCCCCCCCCCCCCCCCCCCCCACCCCCGTAATACCCTTCAACTCAGGGGAAAAGCTGCTCCCTATCCACCCTGTCCATGCCCCTCATAATCTTGTACACCTCGATCAGGTCACCCCTCAGTCTTCATAACTTAAATGTTCCATCCCAGGCAACATCCTGGTTTGATCACCTCTTCAGCATCTCCAGTGAAATCACATCCTTCCTATAATTTGGTGACCAGAATTGCACACAGAACTCCAGCTGTGGCCTCACAAAAGTTCTATACAACTCCAACATGATCTCCCTGTTTATGTAATCTATGCCTCACTTGAAACAGGCAAGTGTCCCATTTGCCTATTTTACCATCTTATTAACTTGCCCTTCTGCCTTCAGAGATCTATGGACAAAGTCAAAGACAAACGCCAAGGTTCCTTTGTTCCTTGGAACTTCCCAGTCTCATGCCATTCATTGAATACTTCTTTGTCACATGACTCCTTCCAAAGAGTGTCACCTCACACTTTTAAATTCCATCAGCCACTTTTCTGCCCATTTGACCATCTCATCTCTATCTTCCTGTAACCCAAAACACTCAAGCTCAGTGTTAACCACCTGGCCCATCGTTGTGTCATCCACAAACTTACTGATCCTTCCCCCCACATAGTCATCTAGGTCATTTATATAAATGGCAAACAATAGGGGACCCAGCAAGGATCCCTGTGGTTCGCCACTGGCTTCCAATCACTAAAGCAGCCATCTTACATTACCAATCCTATTCACTATGTCACAAAGCTATATCCCTTTATTTCTGAACATATACCACATTTTCCAACTGTCAACTAACTGGAAATTTTGTAATTTGAACTAAGACCGAGCAAACTGCTTAAAATTGCAAGGCCACATTACAAGGTGGAGGTGAGAAACAAACAAATCACCCTCTGGGGTGTGTGAAGAGAGAAGAATTTCCTATAATCCAGACACCCATCAAAACTCATAACTGTCTAAGGAAGAGACATTAAAGTAACGGGTGTTGAAACAATGGCTGCGACAGACAGACAAAGCCAAAACCAAAACTACTTGGAAATACACAATGGGTGAAGTATTTCAAGGCAGGGCTCCCTAGCCCCTAGAGAGAGATTGTGAGTGACACAGGTGGTGTCAAGAAAGTCTTCATGTGGAGATGCCGGCGTTGGACTGGGGTGGGCACAGTAAGAAGTCTTACAACACCAGGTTAAAGTCCAACAGGTCTGTTTCGAATCACTAGCTTTCGGAGCGCAGCTTCTTCCTCAGGTGTATGAAGTGGTGGGTTCCAGAAACTCATATACAGACAAGTCAATGATGCAAGATGATACTTAAATGCAAGTCTTTGCAGTTAATGAAGTCGTTACAGGTACAAACGGAGCGACTGGAGAGAGGGATAATCACAGGTTAAAGAGGTGTGGATTGTCTCAAGCCAGGGCAGTTGGTAGGATTCTGCAAGCCCAGGCCAAATGGTTGGGCGGTGAATGCAATGCAACATGAATCCAAGGTCCCAGTTGAGGCCATGCTCAAGCGTGCAGAACATGGCTATCAGTTCCTGCTCGCCGATTCTGCATTATCGCGTGTCCTGAAGGCCGCCTTGGAGAACATATACCTGAAGATCAGAGGCTGAATGCCCTTGACTGCTGAAGGGTTCCCCGACTGGAAAGGAACATTTCTGCCTGGCAATTGTCACGTGATGTCCATTCATCCGTTGTTGCAGCGTCTGAATGGTCTCGCCAATGTACCACGCTTCGGGACATCCTTTCCTGCAGCGTATGAGGTAGACAACGTTGGCCGAGTCGCATTGGTATATACCACGTACCTGGCGGGTGGGTTGTGTTTTCACTTGTAATGGTGGTACCGATGTCGATGATCTGACAAGTCTTGCAGAGGTTGCCATGGCAGGGTTGAGTGGCATCGCGCTCGTGGTCTCCTGAAGGCTGGGTAGTTTGCTGAAAACAATGGTCTGTTTGAGGTTACGTGGTTGTTTGAAGTCAAGTATTGGGGGTGTGGGGATGGTCTTGGCAAGACGTTTGTCTTCATCGATGATGTGTTGAAGGCTGCGAAGAAGACGTCATAGTTTCTCCGCTCCAGGGAAGTACTGGATGACGAAGGGTACTCTGTCTGTTGTATCCCGTGTTCGTCTTCTAAGGAGTCCGGTGCATTTTTTTGCTGTGGCGCGTTGAAACTGTCGATCGATGAGTCGAGTGCCATATCCCGTTCAAACTAGGGCATCTTTCAGCGTCTGTAGATGTCTATACGTTCCTCCTCGTCTGAGCAGATCCTGTGTAATTGGAGGGCTCGTCCATAGGGGATGGCTTCTTAAATGTATTTAGGGTGGAAACTGGATAAATGGAGCATCGTTATCCATGGGCTTGCAGTGAAGCGAGGTGCTTAGGTGACCATCCTAGATGGAGATGAGTGTGCCCAAGAATGCAACTGATTCTGGAGATTAGTCCATGGTGAGTCTGATGGTGTGATGGACCTTATTGATGTCATCGTGTAGTCGGTTAGTGATTTTTCGCCGTGGGTCCAAAGGAAAAAAATGTCATCGATGTATCTGGTGTATAATGTCGGTTGAAGGTCCTGTGCGGTGAGGAGGTCTTGTTCGAACTTGTACATGAAGATGTTGGTGTGGTGAGGTGCAAATTTGTTTGTTCCGTGAGTCTGGATGAAGAACTTGTTGTCGAAGGTGAAGACGTTGTAATCCAGGATGAAGCAGATGAGTTGTAGAATTGCGTCTGGAGATTGACCGTTGTCGGTGTTGAGTACTGAGGCTGTTGCAGCAATGCCGTCACCATGGTGGATGCTGGTGTAGAGTGCCGAGACGTCCATTGTGACGAGGAATGTTCCTGGTTTAACTGGTCCATGGGTGCTGAGTTTCTGTAAGAAGTCCGTCGCATCGCGACAGAAGCTGGGTGTTCCTTATACGATGGGCTTCAAGATGCCCTCGATGTAGCCAGAGAGGTTCTGGCACAGGGTCCCATTGCCTGATATGATAGGTCAAAGTTTTCAGCAGAGGAAACAGGTTGAAGGCTGCTCTCTCCCTTCCTCTCTTCTGGAATAAGCATGTTGCCTGGTTCAAAACACGAACTCTACCTGAAATGTGTCCATAAACAGAGATCTCATAATAATTGCAACATCTCCAACATCTGAACGCACCCAAGAAACCAGCTGATCTAAATCGGCCGCAGAGTTTAAACTTTACGCCTCAAGAGCAATCAATGGACACTTTCCTGTACATTCATTTACCTATTTTATATTGGACTTTACGTCTCCTTATTTCTGCTATGTGTGTATCTGTGTGTGTCTGTACGTACATGCATAGTTCCTAACGATTGCATGAGGACTGAATGCTTAACATTGCATTTCTCGGGTTTAGTGGTTAATATATTTGCTCTTTCTTTGACTTGAAAACCTTGTATGATTAGCTTCTTATTTCTCACAGCTTAAGTAGTTAAATACGTTCTGGTTTGGAAAAGGTATATCCTCGTGAAAAAGAAACTCATGGCTTTGTTGTGACCAGCTGAGGAGATTCAATAGAGGGAAAGTCGATTCACCCCTTCCCGCTTGGTTGCGAGAGATATTGCAACTCCTTTTTCCGTCATCAGGGCAAAACAGAAGCTTCTTCTTTAGAGGTGCTTGGTCTATTATTCACAGAGATGGAAGGCTGGGTTTCAACGTGCTAAAGCACAAACATTTGGAAATGGGTGACAGGTGGAGGCAGGTGTTAAAGCTGACGAAACGTATTGTGAAATACTGTACATGCGGGCAATCTGAGATAAAAAGATAAATTGCTGGGAATACTCAGCAGGCCTGGCTGTGATGATAGAGAAAATTAATGCCATAAGCAGAACTTCAGTGCGACTTGGCAGTTCCAGTATGCAGGAACAACAATGTAAAAAGATTGATATTGTCTCAGTGCATTATTGTTGAGGCTCATTTTACTTCTGCTTCCTTTCCTTAGCCTCCATCCCAATGCGCAGACCACATCACTAAGTTCTTTGTGCCTCTGATGCCCATGCGACAGTTTATTTTTGTGCAGGTCTGCAGCATGTGGGGGAACATCAGAAAATAGTGCATGCTCAATGAGTGAATCCAAAAATCCCTCAGATCTTTGAACACCCCTTTTAAGTCTCTCCTTAATCTTCCCTGCTTTCTAAAGAACAATTCCAGCTCCTGTATTCTCTGCCCAAAGCTGAGGTCCCTCATCCCTGGTACCGTTCTCTATATAAGAATGATCCATCAGTTAGATGGCCTAATTCTATTTGCCATGTCAGCATGTGGCTTGTGAAATGACAGTAAAACAGCTGGGGGTTATTGTGTTTACTTACTGAAAATCGTTCAAGACAGTGTATCGAGCTATCCTTTTAACTCGTTTTTATATTCCAGCCAGATAAAACTATTTGTGATTTTTGCTTACATACAATCACTGCATCATAAACAAAAAGGTATTGGTTCTCAGAAGCAACAAATTTCAGCGTCTGAGACAAAGGCACAGCTAAATGAATGGCCAAATGAAAAAGAACAAAACTCATCTGGATCGCAACGTTAACTCTGTTTATTATTATTATCTCTCCACAGCTGCTGCGCCAGACCCGTTGATTTTTTTCCAGCCTTTTTGGTTTTATTTCATGTAGAATTAGTTCTGTATGTGTATTATATGTGGGAGAAGTTGCTACTTTTATATGTATTGTCAAATACTGCCAAGCCCACTTAAATAAATAACTGCTGATAGAATAAAATGTTTGGGAGAATTACATTTCCTTACCTAATCCATTTTCTATCTTTTTCAAATTAGCTGATCGTGTTAAATGAATAAAATGCTTAAATTAATGCTATAATTGTTGAACCTTTTTTCCTGATCAATATGTGGGATGTAATGCCCTCCCCAGAGGCGTGAATGGAGGTGGTGAATGGGGACACGGTAGCACAGTGGTTAGCACAGTTGCTCCACAGCTCCAGGGTCCCAGGTTCGATTCCCGGCTTGGGTCACTGTCTGAGTGGAGTTTGAACTTTCTCCCCGTGTCTGCGTGGGTGTGCAGGTTAGGTGGATTGGCCATGCTAAATTACCCTCAGTGTCCAAAAAAGTTAGGTGGGGTTACTGGGTTACGGGGATAGGGTGGAGGTGTGGGCTTAGGTAGGGTGCTCTTACCAAGGGCTGGTGCAGACTCGATGGTCCGAATGACCTCCTTCTGCACTGTAAATTCTATAATTCTATAATTCTATGGTGGAGGGCAGGTTGGTGCCCCAACAATATTCCCCCACTCTACCCTGATGAAGGTCAGGGAGGGAAGGTTTGTGGAGGATCTTCCCTCCCTGATGCCAATTGAGACCTTTAGGTGGGAAATTAATGCCTTCTTAAGGTAGTAATTTTATCCTAGCTGGTATTCAACCAATCATCATACAGCAAGCCTGAAAAGTAATCCCCTTTGGATTTGTTTGCAGGCTCTTTGATGGAGCGGATAGTGGGGTTCCTTGTTCTCAAGCACTGAGTGCATGATCAAGGCACCAGACCGGGAAAAGCAGGTACCTGCTGTGAGTTACCCCCTTCCCTTTCATTCAACCTCCCTTGATCCCCCCCCCCAAACACCGCTCCCCTGTCCCAGCTTGTGAACCCCTTGCCTTTAACCCCCATTCCAACCTCACTCACCAGTGGCCTGCCTCCTCCACTGATCCTGGGCTCCTGTTATATGCAATGCCAGCAGTTGCTGCCACTCCCCTGATGACAGTGATCTCAATCAGGAGATGCCGGCCTCTGATTGGCTGACAGCTCTCGGGGGTGGGGGGGGGGGGGGGGGGGGGGGATGCGGTGGCTGGTGGTGGTTGGATTTCTACCCCTGCCATCCTAAATTTTGGGAAGGCCCCTCAAGTGCCGACTAGCACTTAATATAGTGGGCCTTCCCCAAAGGAGGCAATTCGCTGGCTCTCCACACACAAAGCTGGAGCCCTGTCACGTGGATTAAATTCTGCCAGATGTTTTATGTCAGGGTGTGAAAATCGTCCATCTATCAATTCATTGATGAGTCATCAGGAGCTAGCATTCAAATACAGTTGACAATCAATGTAACAAGCGCTTTTGTTGCTAATGTTCAAACTATGTGATGGTTCAAACATACACATGTTTTAGCAGTACACGGGCACCTGGGCAACAAACTAGCAGAAACAACAATTTTATTATAGCCACTGTGTTTATTGGCGGCATGATGGCACAGGGTTAGCACTGCTGTCTCACAGCGCCAGGGTCTCGGGTTCGATTCCGACCTTGGGTGACTGTATGAAGTTTGCACATTCTCCCTGTCCCACAGTCCAAAGTTGTGCAGGTTAGGTGGGTTGGCCATGCTAAATTGTCCCTTAGTGTCCAACGTTTAGGTGAGGTTACGAGGATAGGGCAGTGTCGTGGGACTGGGTAGTGTGCTCTTTCGGAGGGTCATTGCAGACTCGATGGGCTGAATGGCCTCCTTCTGCACTGTAGGGGTACTGTGATGCTATTATCATTAAAGCCCTGGTCTTCTGTCCAATTAACATCAGCAGGTGTTTTGCGATTTCTACTCCAGTATTCCAGAGGAATGGTAGCTGGACTTTTAATGCTCTGGAGACCGAGAACAAATCCCATCGCAGAATCTGGTTAATTAATAAGTCTTGCTGGACTCTCGCTTCCGAGGCAGGTATCTCAAGTTGGGAAATTTGCTGGTTCTGCAGACCCACACTGATATAAAGGACTCGCTCACATGAACTTGTTGCTCCAGGGTGGTGGAGGCGGAATCGAGCCGGGCTTGGTGACCCCAGGGGCGGATTGGAGGCAGCTACGGGGGTGGGTGAGTGTCAAGGCAGATTGTTTAGAAGGCTTGCCTCAATTCTCTGGGACTTCGTCCCAGTTACATTAAAATCTGTTCGGCCCTCTAGTCCTCACTCTACACACCCCAACCACTCCCCATATTCCTTCCTGCCTTCCATGCCTCTTCCATGCCAGCTCATGCCCCCACTCACCCTCATGCCACTTCATACCCCCATGTCACCTCATAGCCCATGCCAACATATGACCCCATGCCTCCTTCATAGTCACTCAACCAATAGCTACGATGAGCAGGCAACAGTATCCAATGAAGGGCAGCACGGTGGCGCAGAGAGTTGGCCCTGCTGCCTCACGGCACCGAGGTCCCAGGTTCGATCCTGGCTCTGGGTCACTGTCCGTGTGGAGTTTGCACATTCTCCCCGTGTTTGCGTGGGTTTTGCCCCCAGAACCCAAAGATGTGCAGGGTAGGTGGATTGGCCACACTAAATTGCCCCTTAATTGGAAAAAAATGAATTGGGATCTCTAAATTTCTTTTTAAAAACAGTACCCATGTGAAGATGAAAAAATATTTTAACAATCTAATGGGATTCATACACATGTCATACCCATGCAGCTAGCTCTCTTCATGGATTTATGGAAAATTCACTTTACTTTTTTTTTAAATGGAAAATGGGCAATCTACTTGGAGGCAGTGGCTTGGTGGTATTGACTAGTAATCCAGACCCAGGGTGATGCTCTGGGGATCCTGTTTTGGATCGCACCATGGCAGATTCTCCGTCCAGCGATGCCGGAATCGTGAAACACAACTGGGCAGAGAATTGTGCGAGACCCGAAAATCGTGGACAGCGCCAGGCACCCGATGGAATGCCATCCTCCCGAACCTCGACGGCAGCTTCAATTTATTCTACTCCGCACGTACAGTAAACACCGTTGGAATATTTTTTTTTTAAAATTTAGAGTACCCAATTATTTTTTTTCCAATTAAGGGGCAATTTAGCGTGGCCAATCCACCTAACCTGCACATCTTTGGGTTGTGGGGGTGAAACCCACGCAGACAGGGGGAGAATGTGCAAACTCCACACGGACAGTGACCCAGGGCCGGGATTCGAACCCGGATCCTCAGCACCGCAGTCCCAGTGTGAGGCACTGCGCCACATGCCACCCTCGTTGGCATATTGTTAATGGGCCTGACCCTGTTTTCTCTGGGGCTCCTGCGGTGCCTGCTGCCACCAGGAGGAAATACTTGTGGTTTTAAAAATCAGGAAACAGGTGCTGTGGCTGCTGAGGGAGAGAGAGGAGGGAGGACATGTTCCTAGAGGCACGACGGTGGACTGCCAGTCCTGCTGCTGGCAAGGTTGACTGGGTGGGGCATCTGTTTTTGAAACAGAGAATCCCGGCCCTGGAAGTAAAAGTCTGAGAATGACCATGAAACGACCGTCCATTGTTGCAAAAATCCCATTCACTAATGTCCGTTAGGGAAGAAAACCTGCCATCCTCACCTGGTGTCGGCTACGTATGACTCCAGATCGGCAGCAGTGCAATTGACTCGCAAATGCCCTCTGAAATGGCCGAGCAAGCCACTCAATTAGATCAAACCAGTAAAAAGTCTAAAACAAAAGAAATTGGACAAACGACCTGGCATCGATCGAGGCACAGGAAACAGCAACAGCAAACTCAGCCTTCTCGACCCTGCAAAGTCCTCCTTACTAATACTTGGGGTCATGTGCCAAAGTTGGTAGAGCTGTCTCACAGGCTAGTCAAGCGACAGTCTGATATAGTCACACTCACAGAATCATACCTTATAGATAATGTCCCTGAAACCACCATCACAATCATTGGGATGGTGGCACAGAGTGGGGAGGGAGTTATTCCAGGAGTACTCAACATTGTCTTATTGTATCAGGTCAAACATGGGCAAGGAAATCTCCTGCTGATTACCACAAAGCCGCCCCCCCCCCCCCCCCCCCCCCCCATTCTCGTCCCCCAGCCACATCCCCCACAATATTGAACACCACTTGAAATAACCCTGAGGGGGACAAAGGCACAGAATGTACTCTGGTTGGGGTACATCAACGTCCATCACCAAGAGTTTTATTTAATTCATTTATGGGTTGTGGACGTCGCTGGTTAGGCCAGCATTTATTGTCCATCCCTAGTTGCCTTTCAGAAGGTGGTGGTGAGTTGCCTTTTTGAACCGCTGCAGTGCTGGTGGTGTAGGTACACCCACTGTGCTGTTAGGGAGGGAGTTCCAGGATGTTGCCACAGTGACAGTGAAGGAACGGTGATATATTTCCAAGTCAGGGTGGTGAGTGACTTGGAGCAGAACCTCCAGTTGGTGGGGTTCCCAGGTATCTGCTGCTCTTGTCCTTCTACATGGTAATGGTCATGGGTTTCAAAGGTGCTGTCTAAGGAACCTTGATGAGTTACTGCAATGCATCTTGTAGATGGTACACACGGCTGCCACTGTTCGTCGGTGGTGGAGGGTTTGAATTTTTGTGGAAGGGGGAACAATCAAGCGGGCTGCTTTGTTCTGGATGGTGTCGAGCTTTTTTCTCTTGTTGGTGCTACACTCATCCCGGCAAGTGGAGATTATTCCATTACACTCCTGACTTGTGCCTTGTAGATGGTGGACAGGCTTTGGGGATCAGGAAGTGAGATACTCGCAATCCTCAGACTCCTAGCCATTGACCTACCCTGGTAGCCACAGTATTAATATGACTAGTCCGATTCAGTTTCTGATCAATGGTAACTCCCAAGAACTCCAGTGATGTCATGGAGCTGAGATGATTGACCTCCAACCACCACAACCATCTTCCTTTGTGTCAGGTATGACTCCAACCAGCAGAGAGTTTCCCCCCTGTTTCCCATTGACTCCAGTTTGGCTCAGGCTCCTTGATGCCCTATTCAGTCAAATGTTGTCTTGATGTCAAGGGCAGTCACTCTCATCTCACCACTGGAATTCAGCTCTTTTGTTTTGTCATGTGAGAGTACCTTTAAGAAATGGGTGTTTATTACTGCAGTGATGTCAGAGCGTGGGTGGAGCTGGGCTGTCTGTCAGCTTTTAGTTTCACTTTGAGAAAAAGCTTGGGTGTGTCTGTGGTTTCAGTGTTGGAGCTACAGTCAGCCAGAGAAAGTGTAATGTTGTTCGCTCTGCCATGTAAAGACTATCTCTTGGTCATTTTGTGAATTCAGAGTGATAACTGTTCTCAGTAGTGAATTTAAACCTGATGTGCTTATGTTAAAAGTTTTTTTAAAGTCTTATGGATGTTTAAAGGAAAGTAAGGATTACTTAGTGTTGTATTCTTTGGAGGTTGTATTTGAATTAATGGTTGCTAAGATGTTCACTGTATGTTTTAAAAAGGTTAACTTGAGTTTATAGAATAAACATTGTTTTGTTTTAAAAGATACTTTTCAATTTCTTCTGCACCAAACCTGTAGAGTGGGCCGTGTGCTCCCCATACCACAATCTATTAAAAGTTGTGGGTCAGGTGAACTCCATGATACACTTTGGGGTTCTCTAAACCCTGGCCCATAACAGTTTGAACCAAGGCTGTAATTCGGTCAGGAGCTGAGTAACCCTGGCGGCACCCAAACTGAGTGGCTATGAGCAGGTAATAGAACCATTTAATATGCAGTGCAGAAGGAGGCCTTTCAGCCCATTGAGTCTGCACCGGCTCTTGGAAAGAGCATCCGACTTAATCCCCTCACCAACGTTCCACTCTGGGAGAGAAACCACCTCTCCCCTCTCACTTCACATTTTATCCACAAAGGTCACTCATTAAATGGGCAGAAAGGGCCAAAGCCAACACCTCCAAGCAGGAGCCACCTTGTGTACAACCGATCAGACCATGGTCACCACCAGCAGTTGTATTTTCTCCTTCTTAATCAATCACTTGGTCCGCCTTTGCTGAATTTTAAACTGTTCCCAATCCTCAGGTCTATTGACTTTTCTATCTAATTTGTATTCCTCTATTACTGCCGCTTGATAGCACTGTTGATGACTCCTTGCATCACATTGCTGATGATGGAGAGTAGACTGATAGGGCGGTAATTGGCTCGATTGGATTTGTCCTGTGATGTGTATAGTTTCCTTCTCCTGACTCTCACAGCTTGTCCACCATCTACAAGGCACATGTCAGGACTGTGATGGAATACTCTCCACTTGCCTGGGTGAGTGCAGCTCTAACAATACTCAAGAAGCTTGACACCATTCAGGACAAGGCACCGCCTTGGAATGGCATTGCATAATAAACATCCATTCCCTCCACCACCGATGCACAGTGGTAACAGTGAGTACCATTTACAAGGTGCACTGCAGGAACTCAACAAGGCTTCCTATGCAACACTTTCCAAACCCACACCTGCTATCATCTGGGAGAGCAAGGGCAGCAGACATATGGGAACCCCATCAGCTGGAACTTCCCCTTCAAGCTACTCATCATCCTGACTTAGAAACATATCGCCTTTCCTTCACTGTTGCTGGGTGAAGATCCTGGAACTCCCTCCCTAACAGCTCTGTGGGTGTACCTATGCCACATGGGCTGCAGTGATTAAAGAAAGCAGTTCCCTGCCACTTTCTCAATGGGCAATTCAGGGTTGGCAATAAATGCTGGCCTAGCTAGCAATGCCCACATCTCACAAATTAATTTAAAAAAAGAAACAGAATGGAGTTGAAAGATCAGGTGACCTCTTTTCATTTCTGCCAATATTCATGGATTGACACAAGACGTGAAGCTGGCCTGCTTGTCTGGCAATGCATTAAAATGCAAATTGTCAGTGCAGAGCGATGGGCCGAAGGGCCTCTTCTGAACTGTATGACTCGATTATGACCTTTCCGAACATTTCATTGCAAAGACATTAAAATGAAGCCCACATTTAATGTGGAATGAATGGCTGCTGCTGACCAAATACCTGCAAGGGCCTTACAGGCTTCTTGGGCGTGGAATGGAATTCCCGGCCTAAATTTGTCATGTCTATTCATTCACAAACTAGTTTGCGGCTCCAGCCTACTGTGCAGACCTTGTGAAGCCAGCAGCGCACGGGGACTAGTGTGTTGAGGTTGAGCCTGTTTCGCTTCCTGTGGCATCACACTCTATATTTTATGAACAGTTTATGCTTCCAAATAACTATATTGAAGCAGAAAATAATCAGAACAGATTAGAGAATCTCTTGAGGGCCCAGCAGCTACCATTTTTATGACAGCAAGGAACTGATTATCAACATGGAGATCATGGTGGGTGAGGTAATTACAGAGGGGATCTACCCGGTCAATTTTTATAGTGCAGCAGAACTGAAAATAATTTTACCAACACCTCACACATTCAGTGGGTACTCAGCTGCACATTTTCAGAAGCCAATAGTTTAAGGTACCGATGAGTCAGCGCCTTGTCATTTCCTATTTTTAACGAGTTTGAACCACTTCCAGCTCATATCAGTTAAAACATCATTACCATAAAGCTGCGGGGTCAGAATAGGGTAACCATTCATTTGAGATATCAATAACCTGCTCATAAAATGCTCAATTAGGCACAAATTTATTCAGGACGTAGAATATAAATACAGTGACATACAGTTTCCTTCTCCTGTGGGCGAAATAAAAACAAAGGACAAACATTAGAATTGGGTAACACGCGGATTAGCATACTGGGGTGGGTTTCTGTGTCGGCCGACACCAGAAGCACAAATGAACCTTGATCGGGAGGAGAAAATGGCGTCAACCGAAAATCGAGGTCGGCACTTGCCGCCAAATGGAGTGACATGCTCGGGCATCTCGATGGTGGCGTGAATGCGTTCCGCGCCACACAGCTGTGAGGGCATGCAAAACGTACTACTGTAACATCTCATTAATGACCCTGACCCGGTCGTCTCCAGCCTCCCGCGATGCTCCGCCCCTGCCAGGTGGAGGAGGCGGTGACGAAGTTCACTTGTGGTATTTAAAATCAAGAAGCAGGCACCCTGAGGGGGAGAGAGAGGAGGAAAGAAAAGTTTCCAAAAGCGCAGCATGGGCTGACTGTAATGCTGCCAGCTGGGGGGCGAGGGGTGGTGGGGCGTCTGCCAGGGCCGGGAGGGAGTGGCGAAGGGTGACCAGGGGAGGGGCTGTGGGGTAGGATGTCACCCCCAGGACTGGGGTTTCCAGGCAGAAACCGCCATTTCCGCAGCCCATAAGGCAGCCATCTGGCTGCGTACTCCACTGACTGGACTGCCCACTGTGGCCCGTGCGTGTGCAAAGCGCCACTGGCCGTATGGGTGCCCCCTTCCCCCAGGCCAACCCCCTAGGAGGCCACAGACCCGAGCCGACTCATCAAAGAATGGGTGTGGTCCAGCGCAGTCAGTGACTCACAAGGTGTTGGCACATCCCAGTGCACCCATCCGAGGCATTGCCCCACTGCAGGAACAGCAAGGAAGCCGCAAAGCGCACTTCGATCAGCGGGGGCATGCACCATGACCTGTGCCAACCAACATGGCACACTGCCCCTCGCAGGGCAGATGCCCTGCCAGTGACATCAACAGCTAGTCCACCCCACAGAACCACCGACTGTCACCAAGCCCCGCCTGCCCACTGCATCTCTGCTCCCATCCTCCTGCCACCAGACAAGTGGGCACAACTTGTGCATTGCGCAACTGACCACAGCAGACGCAGCTACAGTCCCAACAGATACCCACCCCCCCGGTCGAGCCCCATCCGCGGGCCCTGCCCACTGCATGCCACCAAGCATGGTGCCGGTCGATGGCACACTGCGCACACTCCCCCCCCCCCCCATCTACAACCTGGTGCCAACTTAGTGGTGAGATATCACATGGCCCACTCATAGAGAATCCCCACTGTAGACCCCACAGGAGAGTGCGGAACAGGGCACGCAGAGCCCTCCAATACAGCGCGAGGAGGGTCTCCTACATCGTGGTGGCCTGCTGCATATACCACAACCATAGCACAGCAGAGGGGGGACATGCTGGATGAGGATAATGAGTGCCAGGCCTCGTCCGATGAGGAAGATGCGGAAGAGGGCGAGGATGAACAGGGCATGGGGCCCGGGCAGCCAAAGGAGACCACACAAGTGTGCGCCAGGGCTGCCCCAAATGAGAGACCCTGATCATTTCTAGGTTCACTGACTAGGCGGCCTGGCCACTGGCAAGCTAAACGTCCAGCGTCGGGGCGGGGGGGTGGGGGGGGGGGGGGTCGTCGGGTTGGTTAGCGGGGCAGTGAGCGGTGATGGGTCACTCACCGGGTAGGCCCTACCACATGGCGCCCCCACATATCTGGCCCTGTCCGCTGCTGCCTCCGAAGGTGACCCCGGGGGTCACCTCCGAGTGCCCTGGGGGTCCTGGCTCGTATCCAACCACCGGCCTCCTCCTGCATCCCCCCCACCCGGTGCACCTTCTGTACTCAGCCCATCTCTCACACCCTTCAGACAGAGAGGGCTGAGGCAGTTCAGAACGTTGGTGAACAGGTGTAAACGTGCAATGTACAAGGATTGTACCCTAGCCCCTAACGCTAACCTATGTGCTTCACCCGTACCAACTTAACTGGTGTCTACCTTTCCAATCTTCCATGTCCTAATGTTCCATCTGGATGGTTCTCCAGGTGGCACATCAGACGTTGCAGCGGCATGCTGCGTCCCCTCCCCGCCCTATGACCCTGGATCCTCCTTGGCGGCTGTCCTCTGGAGCGACCAGGCTCGATGGACTTCGAGTGTCACAGGTGAGGTGGGGCCATCCTGTTCAGCCCGATGGTTGCTGACACCCGCTCATGTAGTCCCCAGCATTGCGCCTCGATCTCTAACACTGATTTTTTTTTTTTTAAATTTAGAATACCCAATTCATTTTTTCCAATTAAGGGGCAATTTAGTGTGGCCAATCCGTCTACCCTGCACATCTTTGGGTTGTGGGGGTGAAACTCTCGCAAACACGGGGAGAATGTGCAAACTCCACATGGACAATGACCCAGAGCCGGGATCAAACCTGGGCGCCTTGAGGCAGCAGTGCTATCCACTGCGCCCCCGTGCTGCCGCCCTTTCCAGAAGCCCGCGACCCGTCTGCATGGAAGCTAGTCCCTGCGGTTGGGCCGCCCTTCGATTAACCGCCCCTTCAGAAGTACCTACCTCTACCTGATGTCCTGCGACATGTGTGTCTTGCCCACCAGGAGCCTCTTCATTCTAGCGCTCAACCGAGGTGAGTGTCCCTGGGATGATGGAGGTGTCGGTAACATTAGTGACGAGAAGTCGATGTTAACCCCGGACTGGTGCTCCGGCGTGTTGCAGGGTTGCGTCTGGGTATGAGGGACACCAGATGGACCCGCCTCGTCGCAAGGTGATCCAGCAGGCATGATGCATGGTTAGATGGCGTGATGTGGGTGAGGGGTGACATGCGTGCCATTGGGACATCGAAATTCATTTAGGGCTCACTTGGATCTCCAATACCAATCTCTGGCCTCAGTGACTGCCCGCTCTCCAACCCCAATGACCAGGTCCATCGCCCTCTGCTTTGGAAGGTCTGCAGGTCCGGTACCCCCCCCCCTCCCCTCCGGTCTTCTCCTACTCCCTGCCGTTGTGGGCTGCCTTCTCCTGGGGGGACAGATAATGCACAGTGATGGACACTCGGATGCGGGCAGCACTGGGGGTTAGCAGTGGGGGTCCGCAGCTCGTGGCCTTTGTGTTCAGGGCACCCGGTCTATGGTGGGTGCTATGGTATTTGGCATGTGGTGCGGCGTGGGTGCGAACGGACTGCCGGCGGGTGGGGTTCGATTGCCCTCAAGGGGAGGGGGAGCTACGAATGTGTGGGATGGGGGTTGATGCCAGGGTGCTGGTGATGACTCACCCTGGCCGTCCTGAGGAGATTGGGCAGCTTCTTCCTGCACTGCTGCCTGGTCCTGGTGGTGGGGTTCACAGCACTCACAACCTCTGCCACCTCCGCCCAGGCCGAGTTGAATTCGGCAAGTGGCAGCTTTCTTACAGCATGTTCCCCTCTCCTCCATGTCATCCAGCAGTGTCTCCAGCTGTGCATCGGTGAACCTTGTACCACTTTGAGTTGAGAGTTGCCCTGTGATGCACTATCATTTACGACGAGACGAGAGTAGAGTGTAATCGAGGATTTATTACGCAGAGATGTGTGGCCTCCTACAGCTGCTGCCGAAATGGCTACAGTTCGGAGAGCCCACATATTTATACTCCGCCTACTGGGCTGAGCCAGCAGTCAGGGATCTACCCCCGTACCTGTAGTACAGGGGCCTTACCGTAATACCCTCGTATGCAGTGCAGTCTATACAATATAATACAACAGTGGTGACTACCACACACTTTCAGGGTGCCATCTTCTTTGTTGGAATGAGAGTGTGGGGAGTGAGTGCTGATATGTGGCTGCACCTTGTCAGGCCGTCGAGTGCCGATCCTGACCCCAGCGAAACACACACTGGTGTACATTGGAATTGCAATAGTTCCACGTGGCACCGGTGCTTCTCCATTAGCATGCCCTTAATTACTCCAGGAGTGGCGCCCCCATCATGACCACAGAGCTCCTGCGATTCTGGGGTGGCACGGTGGCACTGCTGCCTCACAGCCCCAGTGTCCCGGGTTCAATTTCAGCCTCGGGTGACTGTGTGGAGTTTGCACGTTCTCCCCGTGTCTGCGTGGGTTTCCTCTGGGAGCTCCAGTTTCCTCCCACAGTCCAAAGAAGTACAGGTTAGGTGGATTGGCCATGATAAACTCTCCCTTAGTGAACTAAAGGTGAGGTGGGGTTATTGGGTTACAGGAATAGGGTGGAGGCGTGGGCTTAAGTAGGATGATCTTTCCAAGGGCCGGTGCAGACTCGATGAGCTGACTGGCCTCCTTCTGCACTGTAAATTCTATGATTCAGTCCTGCCATCAGCACTTAGTCTCTGAAACAGAGGAACCCGCCCCAGATCTTTCACCTCTATGGTCTGGATTTGAATGAAGCCCACACGCATGGGCTAAAAATTATTTTATTTTGGATGGATTTCAGAGTGGTTTGTAAATGAGGACAATGACATAGTGGTAATATCACTCAACTAGTAATGCAGGAGACCTTAACCACTTATTCTGGGGAAATGGGCTCAAAACGATCATAGCAGCTGGTGAGATTCAAATTCAATTAATAAAGTTTGGAATTGAAAGCGAGTCTCTGTAATGGTGGCTATGAAACTGTCATTGATTATCATAAAAATCTATCTGGTTCGTTAATATCCTTTCAGGAAGTAAATGTGCTGTCCTGATCTGGTCTGGCCTACAAGTGACTCCAGACCCACAGAAATGTGGCTGACTCCTAACTGCCCTGTGAAATGGCCAAGCAAGCCACTCAGTGCGGGACTGTCCTATGAGAGACTAAATCGGTTAGGATTATACTCATTGGAGTTTAGAAGAGTGAGAGAGGATCTCATAAAAACTTACAGAATTCTAACAGGATTAGACAGAAAGAATGTTCCCGATGGTGGGGGAGTCCAGAACTAGGGGTTATAGTTTGAGGATAAGAGGGTAAACCTTTCAGGACTGAAGTGAGGAGAGATTTCTTCACCCGGAGAGTGATGACTGTGGAATTCGCTACCACTGAAAGTCGTTGAGACCAAAACATTGTGTAATTTCAAGAAGGAATTAAATATATCTCTTGGGGCTAAAGGGATCAAGGGATATGGAGTGAAGATGGGATCAAGATACTGAACACAATGGTCAGCCATGATCGTAATGAATGGTGGAGCAGGCATGAAGGGCCGAGTGGCCTCCTCCTGCTTTTATTTTCTATGTATGTTTCTGTATATGGCTGCTGCCTTCATAGTCACTGGAGCAAGCCTGCTGCCTTCAAATGAGCCAGCTTCCCTGGATGGCACTACACCCATCAATAGCAAACCCAACTGACGGCCTGAGGAAGGAAGGCATCTGAAGGCATAGCTGGAGGAAAATCGTAGGTGGTTTCATGGTTCAGTGATGCCTCTCTGCATATCTCCTGCAGGCTACTCGGGAAAGGTGGGAGGCCCTCTTCCCCATGGATGGGAGGGGAAGATCAGCCTCCCTGACCCAGCAGGCCTGGCCGGGGATTGCAGAGGAGGTCAGCAGCTGTGCGATCACCCGTGGTAGCATTTGTGGTTCTGCAAGCAGGAGGATGACCTTGTTCATTCAACCAAGGTAAGAAAACCACAACTCGCCTCCCTTGGAGCAGTGGCAATGTGTGAGGGTGGGGTTGGCGGAAAGGAAATGTCCATTCAGTTGGTAAAAATTAGGTCAGGCAGTGGCATTTCCTGTCAAAGCTGTGTCGGATGCCAGACACATGCTGAGCCCTGGTCTGATTATGTGTCTCTGGAATCAGCAGTAAGGCCACAGATGCTAGAAGGACAGTATGAGGTACCTAAAAATCTAGTGGAGATTCCAGAGAGGATGAGTATTCTGGCTCTGATGGGTTTGCTCTTTGCTTCTCCCATTGAAAAATTGGCAACCCTCATAGCAGAGAGAGAGCCAGGTCCAGCTGACCAATCATTGAATGACGGACATGCGCGCAGATTGGCGTCTCACTTCCGAGTTCCTGGGCCTTGTGCAGTCATGACTAGACGCCAATTCCTCAGGCTACTCAGGTGAGCAGGGTGCCTTGTGAGAGGGGATGAGCAGCTGCCATCGACATCTAGGGGCTCCTTCCAGGGCACTCCCGGTGCAAACAGCAGCTCTCTTCAGACCCTGTGACAATGACACCAGCAACTCATGTAGCTGTGGCGACACAGAAGGATCCTATATTTGTGCTGGAACCCCTCAGGATGCCAGGCCCTCAAAGCCACAGTCAACCAGAGGACAGCTGCCAAAGTTATTCCAGGCAACAGGGCAGAAAGATCAGCAGCCTGCCTCCACCTCAAATGCTGTTGAAGGGAGAGCACCACATAGGAGCACACACACAGGAAAATTAAGAAGAGTTATTAGCTGGACTGTGGTTCATAGATGCAAAAATTGTTAAAGAATACTGTTTAATGTGTAATAAAGGCATACCATATTCTATCAGAATCTTCTTTCCTTACTTGTAGATTTCTGGGACGATAGGAATACCCGACCTTGCCATAGTTAGGAGGGGTCATACCATCTGTGACCTTTGATATCCCCGAGCTGGAGATTGGGTTGTTACTGGGCGCAGGGCGATGGAATGATAAATGAAAGAGATGGCAACAGTCCAGCAGAAAGATAAATTTCACTTTAATGGAGGTATCAGGAAGCAAAACTCTTCTGAAACATTTCTGTATTAGTGGGTCCTGAGCCTCCGTTCTGTTTATCCCGATGCACATTTCCTGTAGTCTCTGAGGTCCATTGTGATGCATCGCCTGGTCAGCAACTTCCTCTACATCCTCATCATCTGAATAGGTATCACGCTCCGCTGCTCGCCCCACTGTGGAGCAGAGCAAACCACCACAAAATGCAAGGGCCTCGCTGGGGCATACTGAAGGGCTCCATCGGATCAATCTAGGCACCTGAACCGCGTCCTCAAGAGACCAATGGCCTACTCAATTGTCGCTCAAGTAGCTCCATGGTAGGTTTTGTACTTCTTCTCAGCATCGGTGTGTGGGATCCTCACAGGTGTGAGTAACTATCTCTTTAGTGGACAGCCCTTGTCGCCCAGTACCCGTCCCTTGAAAGTGTACAGGGCCGTGGTTACCTGGGATTGCTTTAATGTGTAAACGTCATGGTTGCTTCCCAGGAACGACACAAAGAGCTACAGGATCCATTTGCGGTGATCACAGACAGTTGCACACTGAGCGAATGGAAGCCCTTTCTGTTGATGAAGGCAGCTGGCTGGTCTGTGGGAGCCTTGATTACCACATGTGTGCAATTAGTCAGTGCTGGTGAAGTGGCTCCAAAAATGATTTTCCACTTGAGGCCACTGGAGTCATTATGGCAGGGGGTTTGTGTATCTTGAGCAGGAAATCCAGGCCCCGTTGTCTAAACTGATGTGTTGTGGATGACAAAGGGTCCCTTGTTGCCAAGTACTGCAGCATCTTCACAACAGAAGAGGAGAAATGGGCCCAAAGAAATACTCAATTCTAGTGGGGTAGGGAGTACTTCTACTAAGCGTCAATAAAGTATCAATGTTTTCTTGACCATTTAACTCTTGCTGCGCCTACTTTACATTTGGTTTCCAAAATCGATTTACATTTATCTTTAGAGTTTCAAGGTTGTGGAAGGCCGTGATCAGTCAACAGTTTCCAGTGTTAAGAATACATTGAAGAGGGTGGGAGAAATGGAATGTAATACACTCATAAGCCACAGTGAATAAGCCAAGCAAGTGTGATTTTGCATTGTGGACATTTCATCAAAAAATATTTTCTTGCATCATTGAAAAGGTTTATTTTTAGGATCTAAAACTCTATTAAGACAACTCCAGTAACACATAAAGTCACAGATTTCATGCATTTAAAGGTGCCGGTGGAGGTATCTTTGTTTCCAATTCGCAAGGCTTTGTGCGCCAAGCAAGAAACACATGCTATTTTTTTTTTAAATTCATGTTTATCAGATGTGGGTTTTGATGGCTCGGCCAGCATTTATTGCCCATCCCTAATTACCTTTGATAAGGTGATGGTGCGCTGCCTTCTTAAACCGCTGCAGTCTATGTGATGTAGGTACACCCACAGTGCTATTAGGGATGGAGTTCCAGGATTTTGACCCAGCGACAGTGAAGGAACAGTAATATATTTCCAAGTCAGGATGGTAAGTGACTTGGAGGGAAACTTCCAAATATCTGCAGCCCTTATCCTTCTAGATCATTTTTTAAAACTTTGTTCCCAGCGACCCATTTTTACAAAAGGCCGCCTCTCGCGACAAATGCCAAGTTCATAATAGAACATAGAACATAGAAAATACAGCACAGAACAGGCCCTTCGGCCCACGATGTTGTGCCGAACCTTTGTCCTAGATTAATCATAGATTATCATTGAATTTACAGTGCAGAAGGAGGCCATTCGGCCCTTTGAGTCTGCACCGGCTCTTGGAAAGAGCACCCTACCCAAACTCAACACCTCCACCCAACACCAAGGGCAATTTGGACATTAAGGGCAATTTATCATTGGCCAATTCACCTAACCCGCACATCTTTGGACTGTGGGAGGAAACCGGAGCACCCGGAGGAAACCCACGCAGACACGGGGAGGACGTGCAGACTCCGCACAGACAGAGACCCAAGCCGGAATCGAACCTGGGACCCTGGAGCTGTGAAGCAATTGTGCTATCCACAATGCTACCGTGCTGCCCTTGAGAACAAATAAATCTACACTATATCATTTTACCGTAATCCATGTACCTATCCAATAGCTGCTTGAAGGTCCCTAATGTTTCCGACTCAACTACTTCCACAGGCAGTGCATTCCATGCCCCCACTACTCTCTGGGTAAAGAACCTACCTCTGATATCCCTCCTATATCTTCCACCTTTCACCTTAAATTTATGTCCCCTTGTAATGGTTTGTTCCACCCGGGGAAAAAGTCTCTGACTGTCTACTCTATCTATTCCCCTGATCATCTTATAAACCTCTATCAAGTCGCCCCTCATCCTTCTCCGTTCTAATGAGAAAAGGCCTAGCACCCTCAACCTTTCCTCGTAAGAGATTCTCCATAGTTACTTTTTAAAACATCGCGTTCATTGTTGGCACTCCTGTATTATTAAATGTAAAAAATTGAAAATGAAAATATATTTTCTATTTTTTGTTGTTATTTGGAGATCTAAATAACCTGTAATAAAAATCTCTGCACAGATCAGTGTGCGAGACTTTTGATCGCAGACTCCTGAGGTGTTTGAAGACGGAATGAGGAAATTCTTGGAAACGCGCTGATGTGTTGGGTGCTCTGGATCTGTGGAGACTGCGTTTACCTTAGACAGGCTACCAACACTTGTAGTAGTACAACTCTATTTTATTTAACTAAGAGCTGTTAAACATACTTGCACTGTGGATCGACACTATGTTAGATTGACTGAAGACCTATGCCTAACCTGACCAGCCTATACTGCTAGCACATGGTGGATGTTTGTGCTACTGACTGCGGGCTCTGTCTCTCTCAGAGGCTGCATCCCGAATGAGCGGGAAAACTGGTGCCCTCTGTCTTTATAGTGACCGTGCCCTAACTGGTGATTGGCTGCTGTGTTGTGTGTGTTGATTGGTCTTGCAGTGTGTCAGTCAGTGTGTGTCTCTGCACCATCATATACTGATGTGTATATTATGACATCCCCCCTTTTCTAAAAAAATGTGTGTTCTTGGCAATAAATAATGTAGTATGCGAATGTTCCTAACTATGTGTGGCATATTTGCGAGCATATTTACAGGACTATGTACAGAAACTCTAAGTTATTTACATTGGAAGGTGTCTAGTGCAGATGGACAGTATGTAACACAAAATATAACTAGAACAACAGGATGTACACACCAGTGAGTTAATCAAATGGGGTAACAAAGCAATCAGTTCATGAGTTCAGAGACCATGAATTCAGGCAGTTCATAAATTCAGTCTCTGAGGTGGGCGACGAATTCTGGTTGACCGCCTCAAGGGTGGGTCAGGGGACGCTTGCTGTGGAATGGGCGGGACTGTGTCAGACTCAGAGGGTGGCAGAGCGAAAGGGAGGTCTGCAAAGTCCGTGACGGGTTCGTCATGACGGCGAGGCAGGACATGATGATCTGGTGGCGAGCGAGGAAGGAGTCATAGTCCCGCCTATTTCGGCGAAGAAGAGAGCTGTCTTGTAGACGAACCAAAAATGACCTGGGGGCCACTTGTCTGAGCACCACAGCGGTGGCGGACCAACCACCATCGGGAAGTTGGACACGGACCTCGTCATCAGGAGCCAGAGCAGGGAGAACTGTGGCGCGGGGATTGTACGCCGATTTGTGTTGGGCCCGAGACAACTGCATTCAACGAAGGACCGGAAGGTTGTCCAAGTCTGAGACATGAATGGCTGGCACCATCGTCCGCAGCGTGCGATTCATCAACAATTGAGCCGGTGACAGGCCGGCAGACAATGGAGCTGATCTGTAAGCAAGCAGGGCGAGGTAAAAATTGGATCCTGCATCGGCCGCCTTGCACAGGAGTCATTTGACAATGTGCACCACCTTTTCAGCTTTGCCATTGGATTGGGGGTAATGGGGACTGGACGTGACATGTGTGAAGTTGTATCGTTTGGCAAAACTGGACCACTCCTTGATTTGTTATGTTGTAGGTGTAACATAAGCGGCTTCCTTGTGGTGCACTTGACAAAGGAAGGTTCAGACGTGGAGATAACTTCAACACGTTTATTAAACTATTTACACTTCTATTACTCGGGTTCGACACTACTGCTAATCCTACTATAGCTACCCAGACAGACTAACCAGTTGCTGCAATCCACGTGGTGGGTGTAATATTGAATCAACCCTTTGTCTGTATTCACTGACTGTCTCCACTGGAAAGAGGCAGATCATGTGTGTGGTGTCTTTTATATATGGGTTGGTGTAATGCCCCCCTGTGGTCGTGTCACCTCCTTGTGTATCGGGAATGCCTATTGGTCGTGTCTTATCTACTTGATCTATTGGTTGAGTGTGTGTGTGTGATGTCTCTTGTGCTCCCTCTAGTGTCTAGCTAGCCTACATGTATTTACATTGATGCACATCACCACATCCCCCCTTTTGTATATGTTACATATTTTCTGCACACTTTGAGAAAATTGAACAAAGAACAGGTAGATAAGGTAAGGTATATACAAGTCATGGGAACAGTGATTAAACAATAAGTCCAAATCATTTGTGTGAGTCCATAAACCATCAATCATCATGGTCAAATGTCTCTCTTGGTTATGAACGCCATCAACGTCCCTGCGCCACAGGAACCAAGAAGTGGTCAAATCACTTCGCTGTCTGATTTGGAGTCCCTTTCTTTTTCCGATGTTTGTGATGATGCTGTCGGATGGCATCTTGTAGCTGATAAGGTGTTGATGTTGAAGAGGTACCATCAACAGTATCATTCGAGGTCATGGATGCACCATATGTTGAAGTTTGGTAAGACTGTACATACTGGTTCTGGCCACGTGCTGTGCTGGAAGGGTGATCCTGCTGAGAACCGTTGAAGCTTGTCGAATTGGAAACAGAATTGCTGCTCGCATAACTACCTGGTGATGGTGTGAAACTAGAACCTTGCATCTGACAGGAATATGCCGTCTGGCCAGGCTGGGGTGCAGCAAATCCTGGGCTGTAACTAAGGCATCCAGTCTGTAGTGCAGATTGCGCTTGCGGTAGCCCTCCTTCGGTCTTGATTCCATTAATGGGCAATCTGTAGTGCTGGCCTGTTTGAGAATATGCTGCATAGACTGCTGGCTGCTGCATGCCTGAATACTGGGTGTGTCCAGCATGAGCTGTCATTGGCTGCACTGCTGGTGTGGAAAAAATGTGTGGATATAGCTGTGGTGCATATTGGTGTATTCCTCTTGGACTGTAGCCACTGCTTGTTATTACTGACCCAGTGTAATTGTTAAGTGATCCATCTCCTGTCGTTGTGGCATCTGCGGTCACCCTGAGCGTGCCATCACTGAGGTTGCGGCATTCCCTGTCTGGAGTAAAGTCTGGCTTACGTGAATCAGAGTCGCCGTTTGGTTGCTCCCCATCTGGAGTCTGGTCTGTTTTAACTGAGTCAGTGTTCGTTTGTTGATGCTCCCCGTCCGGTGTCTTAGCAGGTTCACTGGAGTCAGCTGAGATTTCTTGAAGCTGCACGTCTGGAGTCGGAACATGCAGGAATGCATTGACTTGTGGAGAGGTTCGAGCGAATGAGGGTGGAAGTATCATGGTGTCACTGGAGTCACCAGTGGTCTCACAGTGATCGTCGAGTGCCTCTGTACACACTAGCTGAGGTCTGTCACTTTGCACATCTTGCATGGGAAGTGGGATGCTGGCGTCACTCGTCTCACATACCGTGGTAAAGCCACAGTAGCTGCTTGTTGTTCACTTGGGTTGGGTAAATTGTCAGAGTTTTCATCTGGTGGCACAAACAATGTGGGTGGGCTGTCATTGTCTTGCTGTTGTCCTTCATTTGGGCTTGGACTGTCATTGTCGCTTTGTTCTTCACTGTAGCATGATGGACCGTCATGGTCGTCCTGCTGTGCACTGGAGTGTGATAGACCGTCATAGTCTTCTTGCTGTTTACTTGAGCATGGCAGAATTGCATCGTCTGCCCCTAGTTGGTCAGAAGAGGTTGCTAGACCCTTATGGTCTTGTTCCTGCCAGGACTGTGCGTCGGAGTCTTGCGTTGCTTCTATCGTGGAGGCTGTCCATGAGCTTGCTGCGGAGGCTTGTGACAGTGGAGTCACTTCTTGTTCATACAAGGACTGCGGTGTGGAGTCTTGCGTGTCTTCTTTCGTAGAGTCCAGAACCCTGAGCGGTCCGTGGACCACGCTCTGTGTGGCAGCAGGCCGCTCTCTGTGGGCTTGTAACGCTCTCTGCCTCTTGGTTTCAGGCCGCAGCATCATCCTGCACTCACGAGTTGGGATGTCATATCTGCTGGGCTGAAAATGTAAAGGTCAGTTTCGAAGTATTCAAGGTCGGAATCATCGGTTTGAGCGTAGGTAACTGCTTGTTGCAGGATTCTTCGGAGGTAAATTTTATTTCCTGGTTCAATTTGAGTCATTGTGCTGTCATTCCAGGTGAAGGAAGGTTGTTTTACGGCTTTAAAAGATTTTTTCATGATTTGGGACGTTTCCCCTTTAAATGGGCGTGGTCCGGGGCCTCTGACGTCATGACGCATGTGACATAGCGCGTAGGAAGCGATTGCGCATGCGCAGATCGCTGCACTGATGGCCGTTTTCGTGATTGCGCATGCACGGCGTCTCGCACATGCGCCAACGGACCTTTCCGTTCTGCGTGCTTCTCGCGCAAGTGCAGTCCCTTTAAAAAGATGGCCGCCGAACAAAATTGTTCTCTGCTCCAGGATCTCGGCCTCGAGGTGAGTACTGGCGCTTCTCTTACCTTTTCTTGCTGGTTGGAGTGTGTTTTCCTCACAGTATTTGCCGAATTTGTCCAGGACTGCCTGGAAGTCACTCCTGTTTTGCCCTTCGGAGTACTTGAATTTTTTTAAGATTTCTTCTGCTCTGGCACTGACTATGGTGAGGAGAAGCTCTGTCTTTTGAGCATTGGCCAGGTCTTCTAGTTCGGCTGCTACCAGGAAGATTTCAAACATTTGCCGGAATACTCGCCAGTTTTCGCGGAGATCGCCGTGGCACTGGAGCTGCTGCGGAACCCGGATCTCGAACATCCTGCCTCGGTATCGTTGCTAGTTGTCACTGTTCACTGAGGTATGGCTATGTGGATTGAAACAGTTCAGTCCTGGTATCATGATTTGTTATGTTGTAGGTGTAACATAAGCGGCTTCCTTGTGGTGCACTTGACAAAGGAAGGTTCAGACGTGGAGATAACTTCAACACGTTTATTAAACTATTTACACTTATATTACTCGGGTTCAGCACTACTGCTAATCCCACTATAGCTACCCAGACTGACTAACCAGCTGCTGGAATCCACGTGGTGGGTGTAATATTGAATCAACAATGTGTGTGTACTCACTGACTGTCTCCACTGGAAAGAGGCAGATCATGTGTGTGGTGTCCTTTATATTTGGGTTGGTGTAGCACAATGGAGAGCTCCCGTTTGGCAACGGCATTTTCGGGGCTTTAAGCCCAGTCCCAGGGTCCGCGGAGGTGGCAGAAGAAGGGAGAAGGCACGGAGGAGGCACGGAGGAGGCACAGTGAAGACACAGGAGGAAAAAAGGAACAAAGAAAAATGTCGAGGGTGAGCAAGAAAACGGCCGGAAAAAAAACAGCTGAAGGTCCGTCGGGGAGTGGAAAGGTCACCGCGGGGTCACCAGGAAAAATGGAGGCTGGAGCACCAGGGAAGGCCGCACTGCTTACGGCTGAAGAAATAACTAAGGTGATGGCTGCGCAATTTGAAAAGCAGTTGGCGCAGATTGCAAAATGCATGGAGACGGTGATGAAGGAGATGATGGCGGTTTTGAGTGTGCTGGTGGAGGAGGCGGTTTCCCCGGTGAGGACGGAGGTGGCGAGCGCAGTGGCGGAGGTGCGAGAGCAAGGGGAGGCGCTGAAGGAAGTGGAGGAGATGTTATTGCAGCACGGTGATCAACTTGCCTTGATGGGGAAAGAGATGCGGAAGGTGATGGATACTAACAAGGATATGCGAGGAAAAATGGAAGACCTGGAAAACAGATCCAGGCGACAGAATTTGAGGATTGTGGGGCTGCCCGAAGGAGTTGAAGGACCGAAGCCGACTGAGTACTTTGCTGCGATGCTGGCAAAATTATTGGGGGAGGGGGAGGATCCCTCCCGATATGAACTGGATCGGGCTCATCGGTCGTGGAGGCCTATACCAAAGGCGAGTGAGCCGCCAGGGGCAGAGACTCTGTGCTTCCGTAGGTACAGGGTGAAGGAGAAGGTCCTGAGCTGAGCCAAGCAGAAGCGGGTGGTGCAGTGGGCTGGAGCTAGTATACGTGTATACCAGGACTTTACGGTGGAGCTGGCAAGGAGGCGGGCTGCCTTCAACCGGGTGAAGAGGGCACTGTACATTAGCAAGGTGCGGTGCAGCATTGTATATCCAGCGAAGCTGAGGGTGACCTACAAGCTCAGGGACTTTTATTTTGGAACGGCGGAAGCAGCGGAGGAGTTTGCGAAAGCAGAAGGACTGTGGCAGAACTGACAAATTGAGGAATGGCCATGTGCCGATGTAACCTCATGACTGTATTTTCTTCTTTTTTTGTATCACTGCGCGCGGGTGTAGAGATTAAAGGAGCCAATGTGGTATATACTTGGACAAGGGAAGGGACGGGACTTTCACTCGAAATGAGAACTCTTTGGAGTGTAGGTGGATATGCGGGGTTTGTGTGCTAAAAGGGGATCTTTGGGCTTTCCTGGGGCCGGGCAAGTGGGAAAGGGACCCGGGCGGGGTCCTCCACGCTGGCCGGTTTAAGCCGGCCCGTGAACGGGAGTGAGGTGGGGGGAGGGGCTGCGGCCATTGGAGCCTGGCAGAACAGGGTCCGAGTGGTCTAGCCGGGGTGGAAAGTTGGGGGGAAGGAACCGAGGTTGGGAGGAGGAGTTTTACAAGAGGCCGTGGATGGGAGGAGCTGGAGACCTGCGGTGGGGCCGGGGGGGGGGGGGCTGTGTAAGATTAAGGGTGACTACGGGTAATCCCTGATTCCTTTTTGTCATTTGTTTATGTAAACATGCGGGTTGAGGTTTGGGGGTTGGTGGGTAGATGGGATCGTTGTTATTATGGGGACTGACATATCTTGCTGATTATTGTTTATTGTTGATGGATGTAAATGTGGGAGAAAATGTGAAAAAGGAGGAGAATAAAAAAAAATTTTTTTTAATAATAATTTTTAAAAAATATATGGGTTGGTGTAATGCCCCCCTGTGGTCGTGTCACCTCCTTGTGTATCGTGAATGTCTATTGGTCATGTCCTATCTACTTGATCTATTGGTTGAGTGCGGGTGTGTGTGATGGCTCTTGTGTTCCCTCTAGTGTCTAGCTAGCCTACGTGTATTTACATTGATGCACATCACCACACTCCTGACTGGCAAAACATGGGCCATTGTCGGACATGACCGTGAGCGGGGTGCCATGGTGAGCGAAGGTTTCCTTGCACACACGGATGACCGCAGTTGAGGTGAGGTCGGGTAGCCTAACTACCTCCGGGTAGTTTGAGAAATAGTCCACTATGAGGACGTAGTCCCGGCCAAGTGCATGGAACAGGTCGATGCCCACTTTGGTCCAGGATTACGTGACCAACTCATGTGGTTGCAAGGTCTCCCTTGGCTGAGCAGGCTGGAAACGCTGGCATGTTGGGCAGTTAAGAATGGCGTTGGCAATGTCCTCATTGATTCCAGGCCAGTACACTGCCTCACGGGCCCGTCGGTGGCATTTCTCCACTCCCAGGTGGCCCTCATAGAGCTGCTCAAGGACGAGGTTCCGCATGCTGTGTGGAATAACTATCCTGTCCAGCTTTAGTAGAATTCCATCTACCACCGCCAGGTCATCTTTAATGTTATAGAATTGAGAGCATTGGCCCTTGAGCCACCCGTCTGTCAGGTGGCGCATGACAGGTTGGAGCAGGGGATCGTTGGCCGTCTCATGCCGAATCATCCAGCAGAGGGCAGTAGAGCGGAGCTGCTGATTGGCTGTTGTGGGGGAAATTGCATACGTCCGTGTGCTCACCCTAACTTGAAGGTGTACCTGAGCAAAAGACCCTAGCTGTTCATGTGAAGACGAGCATCCAGCAGAGGGCAGTAGAGCGGAGTTGCTGATTGGCTGTTGCGGGGGAAATTTGCATATGTCCGTGTGCTCACCCTAACTTGAAGGTGGTTTGTGGAGGAGTTGTTGTCAAGTGACACTCAAACCCGATACACTTCTTCAGTGTTTCCCTCCCTACCCCCTCCTCTAACCAAAAATAAAACAACCGCTGTAAAGATAAAGAGGAAGGCTCGAGGGCAGGTAGAAGGAGAAAGAAGTTGAACTGTGACATCACAGCCTGCAGGTAAGGGATTGGCTGGTGACTGGTAAGTAGTTTTTCTTTTATTTTCCCTCAGGTGTTATCGTGCGGGGCGCAGAGGTTGCTGAGTGAGTGCTTGCTGAGAAGGGGAGTGAATAACAGGTAAGCTCTTTCTTTCTTTTTCTTTTTTTATCTAGAGGGGATGGCAGGGACGGTAGTGCTATGTTCCTCCTGCAGAATGTTTGAGGTGAGGGACGCCGTCAGTGTCCCTGCTGATTTCATCTGTGGGTAGTGCACCCATCTCCAGCTCCTCAGAAACCACGTTAGGGAACTGGAGCTGGAGTTGGATGAACTTCGGATCATTCGGGAGGCAGAGGTGGTCATAGATAGAAGTTTCAGGGATGTAGTTACTCCGAAGAATAAAGATAGATGGGTGACGATGAGAGGGGCTGGGAGGAAGCAGTCAGTACAGGGATCCCCTGTGGACGTTTCCCTTAGTAACAAGTATACCACATTGGATACTGTTGGGGGGGGTGACTTACCAGGGGTAAGCCTTGGGGTACAGGCCTCTGGCACAGAGCCTGTCCCTGTTGCTCAGAAGGGAAGGGGGGAGAGGAGTAGAGCATTAGTCATTGGAGACTCCATAGTTAGAGGGATAGATAGGAGATTCTGTGGGAACGAGAGAGACTCGCGGTTGGTGTGTTGCCTCCCAGGTGCCAGGGTGTGTGATGTCTCCGATCGTGTTTTCGGGATCCTTAAGGGGGAGCGGGGGCAGCCCCAAGTCGTGGTCCACATAGGTACCAACGACATAGGTAGGAAAAGGGATAGGGATGTAAGGCAGGAATTCAGGGAGCGAGGGTGGAAACTTAGATCTAGGACAAACAGAGTTATTATCTCTGGGTTGTTACCCGTGCCACGTGATAGCGAGCCGAGGAATAGGGAGATAGAGAGGTTGAACACGTGGCTACAGGGATGGTGCAGGAGGGAGGGTTTCAGATTTCTGGATAATTGGGGCTCATTCTGGGGTGGGTGGGACCTCTACAAACAGGATGGTCTACACCTGAACCAGAGGGGTACCAATATCCTGGGGGGGGGGGGGGGGGGGGGGAATCTGCTAATGCTCTTCGGGAGGGTTCAAACTAGTTCAGCAGGGGCTTGTGGACCTGAATTGTAGCTCCAGTATACAGGAGGTTGAGAGTAGTGAGGTCATGAGTAAGGTTTCAAAGTTGCGGGAGTGTACCGGCAGTCAGGAAGGTGGTTTAAAGTGTGTCTTCTTCAATGCCAGGAGCATCCAGAATAAGGTGGGTGAACTTGCGGCATGGGTTGGTACCTGGGACTTCGATGTTTTGGCCATTTCGGAGACATGGTTGAGCAGGGACAGGAATGGTTGTTGTAGGTGCCGGGATTTAGATATTTCAGTAAGCTCAGGGAAGGTGGTAAAAGAGTGGGAGGGGTGGCATTGTTAGTCAAGGACAGTATTACGGTGGCAGAAAGGACGTTTGATGAGGACTCGTCTACTGAGATAGTATGGGCTGAGGTTAAAAACAGGAAAGGAGAGGTCACCCTGTTAGGGGTTTTCTATAGGCCTCTGAAAAGTTCCAGAGATGTAGAGGAAAGGATTACAAAGATAATTCTGGATAGGAGCGAAAGCAACAGTGTAGTTGTTATGGGGGACTTTAACTTTCCAAATATTGACTGGAAACGCTATAGTTCGAGTACTTTAGATGGGTCCGTTTTTGTCCAATGTGTGCAGGAGGGTTTCCTGACACAGTATGTAGGTAGGCCAACGAGAGGCGAGGCCATATTGGATTTGGTACTGGGTAATGAACCAGGACAGGTGTTAGATTTGGAGGTAGGTGAGCACTTTGGTGATAGTGACCACAATTAGATTGTTTTTACTTTAGTGATGGAAAGGGATAGGTATATACCGCAGAGCAAGAGTTATATCTGGGGGAAAGGCAATTATGATGCGATGAGGCAAGACTTAGGATGCATCGGATGGAGAGGAAAACTGCAGGGGATGGGCACAATGGAAATGTGGAGCTTGTTCAAGGAACAGCTACTGCATGCCCTTGATAAGTATGTACCTGTCAGGCAGGGAGGAAGTGGTCGAGCGAGGGAACCATGGTTTACTAAAGCAGTCGAAACACTTGTCAAGAGGAAGAAGGAGGCTCATGTAAAGATGAGACATGAAGGTTCAGTTAGGGCGCTCGAGAGTTACAAGTTAGCTAGGATGGACCTAAAGAGAGAGCTAAGAAGAGCCAGGAGGGGACATGAGAAGTGTTTGGCAGGTAGGATCAAGAATAACCCTAAAGCTTTCTATAGATATGTCAGGAATAAAAGAATGACTAGGGTAAGAGTAGGGCCAGTCAAGGACAATAGTGGGAAGTTGTGCTTGGAGTCCGAGGAGATAGGCGAGGTGCTAAATGAATATTTTTCATCAGTATTCACACAGGAAAAAGACAATGTTGTCGAGGAGAATACTGAGATTCAGGCGACTAGACTAGAAGGGCTTGAGGTTCATAAGGAGGAGGTGTTAGCAATTCTGGAAAGTGTGAAAATAGATAAGACCCCTGGGCCGGATGGGAATTATCCTAGGATTCTCTGGGAAGCTAGGGAGGAGATTGCTGAGCCTTTGGCTTTGATCTTTAAGTCATCTTTGTCTACAGGAATAGTGCCAGAAGACTGGAGGATAGCAAATGTTGTCCCCTTCTTCAAGAAGGGGAGTAGAGACAACCCCAGTAACTATAGACCAGTGAGCCTTACTTCTGTTGTGGGCAAAATCTTGGAAAGGTTTATAAGAGATAGGATGTATAATCATCTGTAAAGGAATAATTTGATTAGAGATAGTCAACACGGTTTTGTGAAGGGTAGGTCGTGCCTCACAAACCTTATTGAGTTCTTTGGGAAGTGACCAAACAGTTGGATGAGGGTAAAGCAGTTGATGTGGTGTATATGGATTTCAGTAAAGCGTTTGATAAGGTTCCCCACGGTAGGCTACTGCAGAAAATACGGAGGCATGGGATTCAGCGTGATTTAGCAGTTTGGATCAGAAATTGGCTAGCTGGAAGAAGACAAAGGGTGGTGGTTGATGGGAAATGTTCAGTTACTAGTGGTGTACCACAAGGATCTGTTTTGGGGCCACTGCTGTTTGTCATTTTTATAAATGACCTGGAGGAGGGCGTAAAAGGATGGTGAGTAAATTTTCAGATGACGCTAAAGTCGGTGGAGTTGTGGACATTGCGGAAGGATGTTACAAGTTACAGAGGAACATAGATAAGCTGCAGCGCTGGGCTGAGAAGTGGCAAATGGAGTTTAATGCAGAAAAGTGTGAGGTGATTCATTTTGGAAGGAATAACAGGAAGACAGAGTACTGGGCTAATGGTAAGATTCTTGGCAGTGTGGATGAGCAGAGAGATCTCGGTGTCCATGTACATAGATCCCTGAAAGTTGCCGCACAGGTTGAGAGGGTTGTTAAGAAGGCGTACGGTGTGTTAGCTTTTATTGGTAGAGGGATTGAGTTTCAGAGCCATGAGGTCATGTTGTAGCTGTACAAAACCCTGGTGCGGCCGCATTTGGGGTATTGCGTGCAATTTTGGTCGCCGCATTATAGGAAGGATGTGGAAGCATTGGAAAGGGTGCAGAGGAGATTTACCAGAATGTTGCCTGGTATGGAGGGAAGATCTTATGAGGAAAGGCTGAGGGACTTGAGGCTGTTTTTGTTGAAGAGAAGAAGGTTAAGAGGTGACTTAATTGAGGCACACAAGATGATCAGAGGATTGGATAGGGTGGACAGTGAGAGCCTTTTTCCTCAGATGGTGATGTCTAGCACGAGGGGACATAGCTTTAAATTGAGGGGAGATAGATATAAGACAGATGTCAGAGGTAGGTTCTTTACTCAGAGAGTAGTAAGGGCGTGGAATGCCCTGCCTGCAACAGTAGTGGACTCGCCAACCTGAAGGGCATTCAAATGGTCATTGGATAGACATATGGACGATAAGGGAATAGTGTAGATGGGCTTTAAAGTGGTTTCACAGGTCGGCGCAACATCGAGGGCCGAAGGGCCTGTACTGCGCTGTAATGTTCTACGTTCTATTTTCTATGAATCTGGATGAGTCGTTCGTCCGTGGCGGGCATGTTGGATGCGGCGAATGCCACCTGAGCATCAATTTGGCACACGAAGCCCGCTGGGTCGCAGGGTGTGGTGACAGATCGGGAGAGTGCATCGGCAATGATGAGCTCCTTACCCGGGGTGTAGACGAGTTTGAAGTCGTACCGCCTGAGTTTAAGGAGGATGCGCTGCAGGCGCGGCGTCATGTCGTTGAGGTCTTTTTGAATGATATTGACCAGTGGCCTGTGGTCTGTCTCGACTGTGAACTTTGGGAGTCCATAGACATAGTCATGGAATTTGACGACTCCGGTAAGAAGGCCCAGGCACTCTTTTTCAATTTGCGCATAGCGCTGTTCGGTGGGCGTCATTGCACGTGACGCGTTTGCGACAGGAACCCATGAGGAGGCGTCATCACATTGAAGGAGCACTGCTCCAATGCCGGACTGACTGGCATCCGTGGAGACCTTTGTTTCTTTGGCCGGATCGAAAAATGCCAACACCGTCAGCTTCGCCCTGAGTTCCGCCATTCTTGTTCGTGGGCAGAACTCGGTCGTCTTCTTAACCAGGTTCCTGAAAGCCATGGTGTGGGAGGCAAAGTTAGGGATGAATTTCCCCAGGAAATTGACCATGCCCAGGAAGCGGAGGACCGCCTTCTTGTCCTCCGGTGTCTTCATGGCCATAATGGCAGATACCTTGTCAGCATCCGGCTGCACGCCAAACTGTGAAATGTGGTCTCCGAGGAATATAAGCTCTGTTTGACCAAAGGAGCATTTGGCCCTGTTGAGGCGGAGGCCATGCTCATGGATTCGTCGGAAGACGCGTTGGAGGCGATCAATGTGCTCCTGCGGGGTGGTAGACCAGATGATGATGTCGTCCACATATACGCGAACCCCTTCGATACCTTCCATCTTCTGCTCCATTATTCTGTGGAACACTTCCGATGCAGAGATGATGCCAAACGGCATCCGGTTGTAGCAATACCGGCCAAATGGGGTGTTAAAGGTGCAGAGCTTCCGACTGGATGGGTCGAGTTGGATCTGCCAGAACCCCTTGGATGCGTCTAGCTTGGTGAAAAATTTGGCACGAGCCATCTCGCAGGTGAGTTCTTTGCGCTTTGGAATGGGATAGTGTTCTCTCATAATATTGCGGTTGAGGTCTTTGGGATCAATACATATGCGCAATTCGGCAGATGGTTTTTTCCCGCTCACCATAGAGCTGACCCAGTTAGTCGGTTCTGTAACTATTGAAATTCTGCCCTGGTCCTGGAGGTCCTGCAGCTGCTGCTTGAGGCGGTCATTGAGGGGTGCTGGTACCCCGCGAGGTGCGTGCACCACAGGCGTGGCATTTGGTTTTAACAAGATTTTATAAGTGTATGGGAGTGTACCCATGCCCTCGTATACACCGTGGTATCGGGTGATGATGGCGTTCAGCTGTGTCCGAAAGTCAACGCCCTGAGATGCGGAAGCGTCAGTGGGTGACAGGGAGTGAACCCTTTGAACAAGGTTTAGAAGTTTGCACACCTGAGCACCAAGCAGGGAGGCTTTAGTGGATCCCACTATTTTAAATGGCTGGTTAGCCTTTAATGACCGGTGTGACACTTCAAGTTGGCAAGAGCCACTGGCAGCAATGGCATTACCATTATAGTCCAGAAGCTGGCAGGCGGATGGCATGATGGTAGGCTTGACTTTCGAGGTCAGACCGCGCAATGAGGTTGCCTGAAGCGCCGGTGTCCAGGCGTAATCGGATGCGGGATCGGTTAACCGTGAGAGTGGCACACCACTCGTCGTCCGGATCAATGCGGAGTATTGGGAGAGACTTGGCTTTTGTCTTCTGGAGCATCTTGTGTTTGGTGATGATGCCCACCCGAAATGGTGCTTTAGGGTCCTCGGTGTCAAGGTCCGGAATCAAGTCGGAGTCGGAATCGGTGACCGGTGGCTGGATGGCTCGGACATCCCTGCGTGGCTGGTTGGAGCGATGAGAGGTAGTAGGTTGAGCAGACCTGCATAGGGCTGCATAGTGGCCAAGCTTGCCACATTGGAGGCAGCGTCGGGATTTTGCAGGACATTGCCGCTTTAAGTGGACGGAGCCACAGTTGCCGCACGTCGTGACGTCAGAACATTTGGTGCGCCACCGCGCATGCGCGGTGCGGTCGTACGTACCCCTGTGCACTGCGATCTTCGGCCTCGCCGTCCCCTCGGTCAGTGCGCAGGAGCCCGCGAAAAGTGCGCGAAATGGCCGCCCTCATCCAGGCTTAGGCCCTGGAGTTGTATAATGGCTTGCACCCGCTCTGCCTCGTGAGGACCTTGCCGCGCCGTTTCAGCCGCTTGAATGTGCGAGTATCGGTTAGTGGCGTGTTCATGCAGAACACAGGGCCCGATGGCTATCGCAAGGGTGAGCTGTTTAACCTTGAGGAGCTGCTGGCGTAGGGGGTCCGATTGCACACCGAAAACGACCTGGTCACGGATCATCGAGTCGGGGTGAAGCCATAATTACAGGACTGCGCGAGGATGCGAAGATGGGTGAGGAAAGATTGAAAAGGTTCATCCTTACCCTGCAGATGCTGTTGAAAGGCATAGCGCTCAAAACTTTCATTTACTTCGATGTCACAGTGACTTTCGAATTTGAGCAGGACTGTCTTGAACTTGGACTTGTCTTCACCTTCAGCGAAAGTGAGAGAGTTGAAGATATGGATGGCGTGGTCCCCGGCCGTGGAAAGGAAGAAAGCAATCTTCCTGCCGTCTGAAGCAGCTTCCAGGTCTGTAGCTTTGAGGTATAGCTGGAATCGTTGTTTAAAGATTTTCCAGTTCGCACCGAGGTTGCCGGTGATGCGGAGCGGTGGGGGAGGGCGGACGCTGTCCATATTACCGGATGGCTGATTGCTGGTCAAAGACAGATCACTTGAAGGTATGTCTATCAAACTCTAACATCACATACTGGTACCATGATGTGTTGGGTACTCTGGATCTGTGGAGACTGCGCTTACCTTAGCAGTAACATAGACAGGCTACCAACACCTGTAATAGTACAACTCTATTTTATTTAACTAAGAGCTGTTAAACATACTTGCACTGTGGATCGACACTATGTTAGATTGACTGAAGACCTATGCCTAACCTGACCAGCCTATACTGCTAGCACATGGTGGATGTTTGTGCTACTGACTTGCGGGCTCTGTCTCTCTCAGAGGCTGCATCCCGAATGAGCGGGAAAACAGGTGCCCTCTGTCTTTATAGTGACCGTGCCCTAACTGGTGATTGGCTGCTGTGTTGTGTGTGTTGATTGATCGCAGTGTGTCAGTCAGTGTGTGTCTCTGCACCATCACATACTGATATGTATATTATGACACGCGCCTGGATTTTGGGCTGATGGGGAAGGAAGGAGACTCACTATTGATTGCAATGTCAGTCTCACTGAGAGAGCGACTGATCTCAGAAAGTGAGTGGTGAGTGGCTCTCCATTTTAAATATACATCAAACCCCTAACGCACACACAGCACAACTTTAAACTCAGATCTGATTAACAAGGTTAAGAGTAACTGAAACTCAACAGACATCAACAAGATTAACTGTCGCAGAAATTGAACCAACACTGACAATGTTAATGTAACAGAAATTCAAGATTAATCGACAATGGTAACAGTGGCAGACATTAAACATGCATCAGATTCAGAACGTTAACCCTGAAGTCAGTCTCTTTGTGTGATCATTGATTCTATGCTTCCTATGAGCTGTACTTGAACAGATGCATTTCCCCCCTGACTGGGATGGATGGAACTCTCCAACCCACACCTGCCGCCCCAGAGCCAAGTTCAGAATGGGGCAAACATAAATTAGCTTTGTGACAATGGACCAATTAAAAGGTGGGGAGATCCCCACAGGAAACACAGGAATTAACTGATAGAGCCAGATCCTGTATCAGGGAGTACTCCGGCTATGTTACTGACTGGGGTACTTGTGGAAACATATTCCAGTCGGCTGTCACTTGATCACTGCTGGAAACTAATGTTGTGCAGAAGAAGTATCTGCAGGAAATTTAAAAAATGTAAAATAAATTTAGAATACCCAATTCATTTTTTCCAATTAAGGAGCAATTTAGTGTGGCCAATCCACCTACCCTGCACATCTTTGGGTTGTGGGGGCGAAACCCACGCAAACATGGGGAGAATGTGCAAACGGACAGTGACCCAGTGCTGGGATTGAACCTGGGACCTCGGATCTGTGAGGCAGCAATGTTAACCATGAGCCACCGTGCTTGCAGGAAATAAATTTAAAGACAATTGTTTTTTCTAACTCTTCAGTTGTAGGTGCAGGTGCTGACTCTCCTGGTTGACCAGCTGCTGCAGGAATGGGAGTGTCGGTGGCGGTGACTATAACAGTGACTCAGGGAGGCAGAAAGTCCATGGCACCGGCCTCTACATCCGCTTCGTGTGGCCACACACTGCATTGTAGCCAGAATTCATCCAGGGACAAAATGGGAAAAATTATCAGGCGAATCCTCGGGGATTATTTTTGGAGAACTTTTGGCGACCCATTTTACATCATCCCCACTTTGAAAAACACTGTTCTAAGTGGTAATGGTCGTGGGTTTGGAAGGTGCTACCTATGGAGCCTTGGTGACTTCCTGTGGTGCATCTTGTAGATGGTGCACACGGCTGCTACTGTGTGTCAGTGGTGAAGGGAGTGAATGTTCATGGAAGGGGTGTCACTCAAGTGGACTGCTTTGTCCTGGATGGCATTGAGCTTCTTGAGTGCTGTCGGAGCTGCACTCATCCAGGCAAGTGGATAGTATTCCATCACACTCCTGACTTGTGCATCGATGTACAATTGATGGTCAAACATTGCATGCATCCTGAATATGAACAGACAGATTATAATATGTGTGGCGTTTGTCCTCTTTTTGTGGGGGCAATCTGCAGAGTGGGTTATGTGACCCGGGTAACCAATCAGGGACCAGGGTGGGGGAGAATCACCCGATCACGTGTGGGATTCTGTATCAGTTCGATTCTGGAAGCTGACTTGATGTGTTGGGTGTTCTGGATCACATACAGGTCACCAACACTTGAAGTAGTGCAACACTATTTTATTAAAAGGTTAACTATTTAAACATACTTGAACTGTCGGTAAATACGATACTAGCTTTAACTAAAGACCTTTGCCTTGTCCTAACCAGTTGATGCACTCAGCACATGGTGAATGTCTGTGTTGCAGGCTGTGAGCTCTGTGCTCCTAGCTAGCTGCTACTCGAATGAGCAGGAACTCTGATGCCCCCTGTCTTTACAGTGCGTGTGCTCTCACTGGTGATTGGCTGCGGTGTTGTGTATGTTGATTGGTCCCACTGTGTGTCTGCACCATGATATACTGGTGTGTTATGACAGACTCACAACCACAAAGCTGCAAGCCTCTGAACTGCTGTTATAAGTAAATAAATGTTACTATTTACCTCACTGGTGAACAGGAAATATTACAGTATGGTAGAACTCATTTTTTGCTATATCACAGCCCAATGGAATAAACTATTATTTCCTTGATTTTGTCTTTTTTGGACATAGTTAAAGTTTACAGAAGCACCAGTGCACAGCACGCAGCTTGTTTCTAGGGGCAACATCACACTTTGACACTTCAATTCCGTGACTCAATTTCATGATTCTCATTTCCCTAACTGTGCATGTGATTGCTCAAAATTGCAAATTGCACAACCCACATCACAGGTACACACACATTAGTCAGTAACTTACTGCGTGATTCGCGACTTACGTCGCGGATGCACCGCACATGATAACCCAGACATGCAGGCATTCAGGCATGTGCGCTGGAAGCCCTGCTTCAATGAAAAATCTAGCTGCAGCACTAACCTGGGCCACTTACCTGGATTTTTGGTGAATTTTTACACCGTTTTATTTACTCGGAGAATTTTCAGTCTAGCAGAAGCAGGAGACATCGGGAGACATTTTTTTTGTTAGTTTAATGTTTTATATTATTTGTGTTTACCGTTTATAAATATGTTTAAAATGCAAATAAAATTAATGGAAGATATATTTTTATTTTTTTATATTTGTCATGAGTCTGTTAATTACATTAAAAGGGTACTTTACTGTCCAAAGTGAGTTTGAAGTTACAGAAGGTGAAATTTTTTTTTTAACTGTTTGTCATGAGGATGTTAATTTCATTAAAGGAACTATAATGGATAGAATGTAGTGATCACTCGCTAACGTGGATGATCGTCCGTTTAAGATAATCAGTGTGAGTCCTTGTGTGGCTGATGAGCCTGATCTTAGAGCCGCATCTTCAATCACTCACTGGGCAGGAGTTTCCAAACGGTGAGATCGGTCCTTGGATGCTAGGTCACAGGTATTCCTTTCTCAGGCTCCTTTTCCGAGCCTCCTCTTGCCATCGGGTGTTCTTGAAGAATTGTGACCCTTCAATCAGGAGGCTCCTCCAAGTAGGTCTCTTCTGAGCAAAGGTCTCCCAGGCATTGATGTCTATGTTCCATTTCTTGAGGTAAGCCTACAACTTCCTTTGTCCTCATCTTGTTTGGGATCCTTCCTTGAGATAGTGAAGAATATTTGCTGTGGCAGTCAGGACTCTGATGTCCTAAGCATATGGGTGGCCCAGTGGAGTTAGCTTTGGATGATCATGGCCTCGGTATTGGTGCTATTGACTCCTTCAAGGATACTTGAATCCTCCCAACTAAATCAGAGCTAAAGTACATTTGGATTTTGCAATTAATTTTTGGATTAAGCTGAGTTGTTTACAAATCTCCCTGATGTAATATTGATCCTTAGAAGCCTCAATGATTATTTCAAGTGATTGAACAAAGTTTAATGCATTAGTTGATATATACAAACCTCTTGTAAGCTAATATGAACTATCTCTCTGACAGGTATTGCAGCGAATCAGTCATGCCCCCTAAGAGTGGACTGCCAAAGGACATCCCAAAATGATGTCAGAGGAGCTGTGTGGCAGGGCACTGCACTTCAGCAGCTGCTGCTTTTGGATGTTGAAGTTGTCAATTAACAATTGATATGTCAAAACCCTCCCTTTCCTCGGGGAGGAGAGGGCGAGTGCCGGGGAGGAGAGGGCGAGTGCTGGGGAGGAGACGGCGAGTGCCGGAGTGGTGAGGGCGAGTGCCGGGGAGGAGAGGTCGAGTGCCGGGGACGGGGGGGGGCGAGTGCCGGGGTGGTGAAGGCGAGTGCCGGGGAGGAGAGGGCGAGTGCCGGGGAGGAGACGGTGAGTGCCGGAGTGGTGAGGGCGAGTGCCGGGGAGGAGAGGTCGAGTGCCGGGAAGGGGGGGGGAGAGAGGGGGGGGGGGAGTGCCGGGGTGGTGAAGGCGAGTGCCGGGGAGGAGAGGGCGAGTGCCGGGGAGGTGAGGGCGAGTGCCGGGGGTGGTGGGTGGTGGGGTGGGGAGGGGGCGGGGGGGGGGGGGGGGGGGGAGTGCCGGGGAGGAGAGGGCGAGTGCCGGGGAGAGGTGGGTCTGGGGAGGTTGTCCGCCTGGCCAGGTGCCAGCTTCCAACAGTCGCAACCATGCAGCCCATGGTACCTGGCTGCGGGAGGGGGGGTGGTATGGGGGAGGGTACGGGCAATGATGACATGTCGTCTGTCCCCCCTACCCGCACCCCCCACCCCCTGCAGGCCGTTATGTTTGGTGATCACCCAGCGATGTTGGCCGCCGTGGCGGGAGCCGCACTTCTACATGTTGCCCTGGGGGAGCTGGAGCAGGAGCATGCCAGGGAGGCGGCGGAGGCTGCTGCAGAGGAGCGTGCCGCAGGGAGGCAGATTGCAGCCGCCCAGGCTGGAGGGCCGCCGCACGAGAGGACAAGGAGGAGGAGGAGGAGGACGAGGAGGAGGAGGAGGAGGAGGTGGTGGTGCCACGGTGACAGAGACGCCCGATGAGGCCCCGTGTGTACCGGCCCCACTCGTCATACCAGGACCTCACAGACCAGCATGCAGGAAGAGACTATGGATGAGCCAGGAAACCGTCGCCCATATCTGCCACCTGATGGCACACCTGGCACCGCGTGGCACTGGGGGAGGACACCCTCTCCCCGTGGCCGTCAAGGTTACGGTGGCTCTGAACTTTTATGCCACGGGGTCATTCCAGGCACCGAGTGGGGACCTATCCGGCATCTCGCAGACATCGGTGCACCGGTGCATCCGTGCAGTGACAGACGCCCTGTATGCCATTGCGGACCACTACATCCAGTTCCCTGTGGACCGAGCCAGCCAGGATGCCCGGGCAGCGGGCTTTGCTGCGGCGACCAGGATGCCCATGGTCCAGGGGGCGATCGATGGGATGCACGTCGCCGTGCGGCCAGGTGCGGATAACAGGGCCATGTTCACGAATCGGAAGGGAACCTCTTCCATGAACATGCAGGTGGTCTGCGACCACCGCATGATGATCCTGCACGTCTGCGCCCGGTACCCAGGCAGTGTACATGACTCATTAGTATTGGCACAATCTTTCATCCCCACCATGTTCGAGGGATGCCCCCTCCACCGGCAGAGGGGCTGGTTGCTTGGCAACAGGGGTTACCCATTGCAGTCGTGGCTGATGACGCCTATACGGAGGCCACAGACTGACGTGGAGAACCTCTACAACGATGCCCATGCAGTGACCAGACGTGGGATAGAGAGGTGCTTTGGGCTGCTGAAGATGCGTTTCAGGTGCCTGGACCGCTCTGGGGTGGCCCTCCAGTACCCGTCAGATAGGGTCAGCCGCATCGTTGTGGTCTGCTGCATCCTGCACAACATAGCCCAGCAAAGGGGCAATGTGCTGCAGGCAGAGGAGGGAGAAGGGGAGGAGCAGCAAGACGAGGCGCAGACCTCCCCAGATGAGGAGGATGGGGGCAATGGTCAGGATAGACGAGCTGTACATGGACAAGAGGGTGCCCACTGTTACTGGCTGGGCCAGCGGGCACGGGACAGGCTGATATCCGCCCGCTTCACGTACTACGGGCCGTGGGAATTGCCGAGTATGGGCACAGACTGCACACTACGGCACCAGCCGACCACCCTCACTTCACCCATCCACCACCAACCACCCTCACCCCACCCGCCCACCACCAACCACCCTCACCCCGCCCACCCAACACCAACCACCCTCACCCCACCCGCATGCACGCCTTTTTCCTCTTAAAAAGACATTCAACCTCTCTTGTCAACCATGGTTCCCTCACTCGACCATCTCTTCCCTGCCTTACAGGGACATACATATCAAGGACACGTAGTACCTGTTCCTTGAACAAGTTCCACATTTCACTTGTGTCCTTCCCTGACAGCCTATGTTCCCAACTTATGCACTTCAATTCTTGTCTGACAACATCGTATTTACCCTTCCCCCAATTGTAAACCTTGCCCTGTTGCACGCACCTATCCCTCTCCATTACTAAAGTAAAAGTCACAGAATTGTGGTCACTATCTCCAAAATGCTCCCCCACTAACAAATCTATCACTTGCCCTGGTTCATTACCAAGTAGTAAATCCAATATTGCCCCTCCCCTGATCGGATAATCTACATACTGTGTTAGAAAAGCTTCCTGGACACACTGCACAAACACCACCCCATCCAAGCTATTTGATCTAAAGAGTTTCCACTCAATATTTGGGAAGTTAAAGTCACCCATGACTACTACCCTGTGACTTCTGCACCTTTCCAAAATCTGTTTCCCAATCTGTTCCTCCACATCTCTGCTACTATTGAGGGGCCTATAGAAAACTCCTAACAAGGTGACTGCTCCTTTCCTATTTCTGACTTCAACCCATACTACCTCAGTAGGGTCATACTCCTCGAACTGCCTTTCTGCAGCTGTTACACTATCTTTAATTAACAATGCCACCCCCCCCCCCCCACCTCTTTTACCACACTCCCTAATCTTATTGAAACATCTATAACCAGGGACCTCCAACAACCATTTCTGCCCCTCTTCTATCCAAGTTTCCGTGATGGCCACCACATCGTAGTCCCAAGTACCGATCCATGCCTTAAGTTCACCCACCTTATTCCTGATGCTTCTTGCGTTGAAGTATACACACTTCAACCCATCTCCGTGCCTGCAAGTACACTCCTTTGTCAGTGTTCCCTTCCCCACTGCCTCATTGCATGCTTTGGCGTCCTGAATATCGGCTACCTTAGTTGCTGGACTACAAATCCGGTTCCCATTCCCCTGCCAAATTAGTTTAAACCCTCCCGAAGAGTACTAGAAAACCTCCCTCCCAGTATATTGGTGCCCCTCTGGTTCAGATGCAACCCGTCCTGCTTGTACAGGTCCCACCTTCCCCAGAATGCACTCCAATTATCCAAATACCTGAAGCCCTCCATCCTACACCATTCCTGCAGCCACGTGTTCAGCTCCACTCTCTCCATATTCCTAGCCTCGCTATCACGTGGCACCGGCAACAAACCAGAGATGACAACTCTGTCTGTCCTGGCTTTTAACTTCCAGCCTAACTCCCTAAACTTGTTTATTACCTCCACACCCCTTTTCCTACCTATGTCGTTGGTACCTATGTGCACCACGACCTCTGGCTGCTCCCCCTCCCCCTTAAGGATCCTGAAGACACGATCCGAGACATCCCTGGCCCTGGCACCCGGGAGGCAACATACCTTCCGGGAGTGTCACTCGTGACCACAGAATCTCCTATTTATTCCCCTAACCATTGAATCTCCTACATGGGGGATATGGTGGAAGGGGGATATGGGGGAAAGGGTTAATGGGGGAACAGGGATATGGGGGAAGAGGATATGGGGGAATGGGGATATGGGGGATATGGAGGAAGGAGATATGAGGATATGGGGGGAAGGGGGATATGGGGAAGGGGGATATGGGGAAGGGGGATATGGGGAAGGGGATATGGGGAAAGGGGATATGGGGGATATGGGGAAAGGGGGATATGGGGGTATGGAGGAAGGGGTATATGGGGGAAGGGGGATATGGGGGAAGGGGAATATGGAGGATATGGGGGAAGGGGGATATGGGGGAAGGGGAATGTGGAGGATATGGGGGAAGGGAGATATGGGGGAAGGGGGATATGGGGGATATGGGGGAAGGGGGAAAGGGGGGCAGGCCGTGGGGGGTCTCACTTGGTGTCTCACCTCTGCATTCGCAACCTCCCGGTCCTCGGGTCCATCTGCAAGTTCCAGGGCCCTTTCCTCATGGATGGTGAGTGGTCGCAGTTCGGGTGGACCCCCTCCGGACCTCTCATGCTCCCAGTTGTTGTGAGCGCGCTTCTCCTGTGGGGGGCGGGAGGGTGGCAGGGATAAAGGGCAGTGTTAGGCAGACATATACATGCAAACCAGCGGTTGTGTGTATGTTGACAGAGATTCACAACCCATCCTGCCACTGCAGCCTGCATGGGTGGGTGCAGCCATATCAGTTACACCTAGGGCTGTGCCACCCATCGGAGATGGGGGGGGGGGTACTCACCCTGGTTACCCTGAGTAGGTCATTGACCTTCTTGTGGCACTGGATGCCTGTCCTGGCTGTTACAGCCACGGCGCTGACAGCCTCTGCCACCTCCTTCCACAGGCGCCGGCTGAGGCGTGCTGCGACCCTGCGGCCGTGTCCGAGGTACAGGGCCTCCCTCCTCTGGTCCACTGCGTCCAGGAGCGCCTCGATGTCCCGCTCCTGGAAACTCAGCGCTGTGCGGCGGGCGGCCATTTTGACGGGTCTCCGGGCAGGGGGGGTTTGTCCTCTGTGCTGCGACACCGCGCGCGTCCGTGACGGATGATGCCGTCGCGAATGGCGTCACGCCGCTGCTCGCCCATTCTGGACCGCAGATTTTGCGACGTTTCTGGGGGCCCGATGCCGGAGTGATACGTGCCGTTTTTGCCGCCGGGTTCGGGCCATCGCGCCGATTAGCGGAGAATTCCGCCCCATATTTTATTGCAAGAAATGTGTGAAATTGAGATCCTTTTATATCATTGCTCAGCTGGTAAAGTTAAACATTAAGTTAAATGTTAACAGGTTTCAAGGTTTTGCATTTATAAAATTATTTTTGTTAATAAATGTTTTGCATTAAACTTTACGAGCTTCTACAAATGTCTTATTGAAACATCAGAACACAACATTTAATTACAGATGAATAAGAGAATTGAAGTAAACAAGGAGAAACATATTTAGCACAGTGACCTACTAATTAGCACTGCTGCCTCCAGGGACCTTGTTCAATTTGGACCTTGGGTGACTGTGTGACATTTGCACATTTCCCCTGTGTCTGTATGTGTTTCCTAGAACCATGGAATAGAACCATAGAATTCCTACAGTGCAGAAGGAGGTCATTTGGCCCTTCAAGTCTGCACCGACCCTCTGAAAGTGTGTCCTGCCTGGGTCCACTCCCCCGCCCTATGCCCGGAAGCTAACCTGTACATCACTGGTCACGAAGGGGCAATTTAGCAAGGCCAATCCACCTAACCTGCACATCTTTGAACTGTGGGAGGAAACAAGTGCATCCAAAGGAAACCCACGCAGACAGTCACCCAAGGCTGGAATTGAACCTGGGTCCCTGGTGCAGTGAGGCAGCAGTGCTAACAATTGTATCATCATGCCTCCGCCGTTTCCTCCGGGTGCTTTGGTTTCCTCCCACAATCCAAAGATATGCAGGTTAGGTGGATTGGCCTTGCTAAATTGCCCCTCAGTGTCAAAAGGTTAAATGGGGTTATAGGGATAGGGCACAGATGTGGGTCTGGATAGGGTGCTCTTTCGGAGCACTCGACGGGCAGAATGGCTTTCTTCTGCTCTTCAGTGATTCCATAAACACTAATCAAAGAAAGTAACAGGTGTTGCAAGGACAGTGACAGCAAAAGGCCCAGGGCATTTTTAAAATCTTATGCCCATAATCTAAATTAAAACATACAAACATTTTTAAGCATGCCAAAGTTATATAATAATATAGTGCAGATTTAAATAGTTTCACAGATTTAAAACAAATATCCAAACCTTTGTTCACTTTTAAATAATCACCTTTAATCATAAAAAAATTTAAATTAATAGTAGTGCCTGTTTAAAAAAATCAAAAACTGTTTAAAAAAGTCCACATACCTTCAAAACACTTGTTACAATAGTTGCCTATTGTTTTCTATCTGTTTAAATGCCTGCCGTCTATGGGCATTCCCAAGACCGTCATAAGGGGACGGGCCTGCACTTCCCTTTACTGCACTGGTGCCTATGCAGACCAGGGGCATTGGAGGTCCCAGGCAGCCAAAGAGAAAGGAAGGTTCGTCGCATTATCAGAGTGCAGATAAGTGCACACGTTTCTCTTTCAAAATCGGCGGTCCGTGGCTTCCCGCCGCTAGCCGGAAGTTAGGGGCCATTCATTTCAAGCCACTTCTTTGTTCAATGGCAAGTTACATAAGAACATAGGACTTAGGAATAGGAGTAGGCCATTCGGCCCTTTGAGCTTTCCCCCCCTCCCCCATTCAATAAAATCATGGCTGATCTGGCTGTGGGTTCAACTCCACTTTCCTGCTTTCCATTCCATTCTCTTCTGGCACCTACTGGTGCACTAAGGTAGACTTCCATAGCTAATAATTCCCGGAACAAGTCGCTAGTATGTTGCCAGAAGCTTAGAGGTTGAGGGGCGCCAATCCACATCAAGAATAGCTGACCAGGAGTCTCTCCCGCTCTTACTGCCAGCCATTGGCCTGTAGGAAGGATTTTGCAGGTTGACACACAATCTGCTTGGCTGCATTATTAACTCTTCTTCCTTGGCCATCAAGTCCTGGGGAGGGACTGGGACCCAGAGCTTCTTGCATGCTATACAGACAGCGCATACCCAGGGACACTACCCACCGTGTCACAAGACCTCCAGTTTCCTATCCATAACCCTGGAATAGATATCTGAGTAATTAGAGAGGGCGGAGATAGGCTACGTTGGCAACGGAGCAAGGGGGGTTTGCTTTACTCAAAGTTCTCTTTAGCTAGAGTTTGCTCTTTAGCTAGAGGTATTAGTAGCACTGTTGCTATCACAGTTTGGCTTTAACCCGTATGCGGTGGACAAATGACTGCGAGTCGACTTTGTTTCATCAAATAGTGTTTATTCACACTCACACATTCAATCACACCATCAACACAAGTTATTTTACAGAATACTTAAGTTCATACTAGACCTTGACTTAACTTTGGAGTGGCGAGCAAATACCCAGACAGATATTGGCCTTTTTTTGTATTCAACTCCTGTAGCCCTCTATGTTTGGTTTTGGTCTGGTCTGATGCTCTGGGCTCTGGTCTTCCTTCTGTTGGTGGCGTGAAGGTTCTCCTCGTGGTGGCCGGTGAAGATCGCTTTATTGAATATTTGTTTGATTTGCAGTAAAGTTTGCTTTTGTTTAAAAACATGAAATCTTGTGGAGTAGTTATGTTGGGTAATTTCTGGGTGTTTGGATTTCTTTAAATGCTAACAGCCTCTAACAGTTGGATAGCAACACAATCCAACAAGAAGAGACAACAGAGAAGTCGGAGGCCATTGGGCCCTGCTCTGCCATTCTGTACGATCATGGCTGATCTATCTTCTAGCTCAACCCCACTTTCCTACACTATCCCCTATCTCTTAATTTCTTTGAGAAAAATTGGTTGCTTAATGCTTTAATATGCTCAGCGATTGTCGATTTTAGATAGTCTTGGAGAGAGTACATTGTTGATCATAAGGGAAGGTTTTGTTCATATTAAAACAATGTACAATTCTCTGTCCTGTGGCATCCAGGTGAGGATGCAAAATTCAATTATCTAAGTGAGACATTGCTGAGTCTGGCACAGAATCCATATTTCCTGATATCATGTCAAGATTTTTCTAACTTGAAGCACGGCACGGGCGGATTTACACGTTGGAGGGCCCTGTGCTCACCTTCATTTCTGCCCCCACCCCACCCCCACATGAGGTCATGCCCTTCTCGACCCCCACCCTCCCTTGCCCCACAGAACGCAAAGGTGCAAGCCACAAAAATATACAACTCGATCACTCCTTTAGTGCTTTTTAACTTTCAGCTATGAAGCTGTGACTAGATTTGAAACAACACTCGCTCTAATCTTCTGCCATTCCCACCTCACAAACTCACAAGCTCTCCCTCTCTCCAAAATGCAACCTGGTCCTCACAGGCTCCCCTCCTTGCAAGCCTGCAACCCTAGCTAACACCATGCCCCCCCCCCCCACGCCGCACACTCTCCTCCCCCGATCCATCCACCTCCTCACACTTTTCTTCCCCATCTCAGGGCCTTCCGCCTCTGCCTCTCTCCCTCCTCGCCCAGTCACCTCTCGTTCCTCGCTTGCACTTCTCAATGTTCAGACCAGTCTGTTCTCCCGCTCTAAGGGGACTCAACCAATCAGAGTCAGACCCTGCTCCCATGCCCACATGTCTTCCTGCTGCAATGTTCCAGTGAAGCTCAACACAAATTGGAGGAACAATATCTCATCTTCCGGTTAGGCATGCTACGGCCTTCCGGTCTCAACATCGAATTCAACTTCAGATGATTAGGTCTACCCCACTGCTATCCAACTGTTAGAGGCTGTTAACATTTAAAGAAATTTGTTTTCATCCCATTTCATTTTAACTGTCTTTTACCATTTCTTGTCTTTCTTAGTATATATTTAACCCCCCCCCCCCCCTCCCCCACCATCTTATCCACCTTTCCTTACCCTTTCTCCTCTTTGCCTCCCCCTTCCCCTCCCCTCATCTACAGTTCACCCTCTGATGTTAGTTTCTCTGCTGTTTGGCCTTTCACATCTTTTGTCCTCTCTGGGGACTGCCATTAGCACTCTTTCCCCTTGGTTTCTGTGGCCATTAGTACCCGGTTTCCCTGGGTTTCTGTGGCTGTGACTCATCTTTCATTCTCACTCCACAGTATAAATATTTCCCACTTTCTCTGTGTGTTAGCTTTGACAAAGAGTCATCGGACTCGAAACGTTAGCCCTTTTCTCTCCCTACAGATGCTGCCAGTCCTCCAGATTTTCCAGCATTTTCTCTTTCGTTTCTGATGTTGCTCTGCATTGCCGACTGATCGGCTCAATGTAGCCTATCATTAAATGCAGATTATCAGGCCCTGATAGGTGCCCACTGACACCGGACAGCACAGGGCCCCCCTATTGGTCGGAACTCTGAGTCTAGGTACGGCCTTTCATTGTAAATTTGTCTCTGAAGCACGGTAACAGAAAGAGTGGCATAAAGTATTGTCAGTTCCTCAACAGTGATTAGGTAAATTTAGCAAAATAATTATTCACCAAGAAAAGTAAATGTTTTAAAGTTCATATTAAATCCATTTACCAAATAATATAATTGGTTTGAGTACTTTCTACTTGCTGCTTGGTAACATAGAACATGATTATTGCTGCAAAAAGAGACGTGTTATCAACATTTTTCATCTTGCAGTCATCAGGGCAAGAGTGCTAAATCTCAAAAGCGGCAACAATTTATACTGCATGAAAAAGGGGATGTCGATTGATTGGCAAGTTGGCTCTGATTGGTTGTGATGTTGCCATGATGAATGCCCCAGGGATCTATTGTCCCCTGTGTTTTTGTTATTGGAAAAGTGCAATGCCTTCACACATTCTTTTTTACCTGAAGAGGATATGTCTCTGCATATGACTACATGTAATTTCCAGCAAGCCACAAGGGAGCTCGACTGATAATCTTAAATATGTGGCTAGCCTAAGTCTAGTACACTTGGGATTTTTGAGCAAATGCTGTCCAATAACAGAATCTCATCGAATGTTGGCCATTATATTCTATGTTTTGTAAGTACAGGGTGGTTGTGTACAGTCAGTACTCTGCCTATTGTGAACACTGAAGTGTTGTGCTACTTGATACAATCTGCCAGTGGTTGGGACATACAACCAACATACCTGGCATCACAACACTGAAATTCATCTACCACATTGCTCATTTGTGTGGTAGGTAGAACTTCTTTTTGGCTGAATGCAGCATCCTGTTAGTGGAAAACATCACTCATGTTGTGACTGCATAGTAGCAGTGTGAAAAGGCTAGCTTCACCTGTTGCTTAAATTTTTGAGATACGTTACCCTGCCAGGGTAATTTTCAGCTCCGAACGTGGTGGACTGAGACCCATTCCTGAGTATACGGGATACACAATGAGCAATAATCTGATCAAGGTAGCCATTATCTCACATGATAGCTTTGATGCAGTTTAAAAGAGGGTGAGGAGAGCGGCAAAAACACAGGATAAACGAGCGCTGGAACTGCGGGGAAAGGGAGAGGAGCTTCAAAGTGACGTCACAGCAAATTTTGCTGACTAAATGTTTAGAACACGATCTGGTCAATGCGAACACCCCGTTCCACCAGAGGGACAAGCAAAAGACCTCATGGTAACACCCTCACTCCAAGCACCAGCACCTAACAGACTACATCATCGTCAGAGCAAGGGACCACAAAGATGTCCGTATCAGCAGAGTTGAAGACTGCTGGACTGACCAACAACTAATCCGCTCTGCCATCTCCAGCACCCTGACCCCAAGTCAGTTCCTGCTCGGGCTCTTTACCAGGAAACACCAAGACTGGTTCAATAACAATGATCGGGAGATCCAGGATCTCATTGGCCGCAAGGGCAAGGCTGAACTAGCAGTTCCACCAAAGCTTGAGCGAGAGAAACAAGCCTACAGGCAACTGAAGGCCGAGGTGAAAAGAACTCGGACGGCACGGTGGCACAGTGGTTAGCACTGCTGCCTCACAGCTCCTGGGTCCCGGGATCAATTCCGGCCTTGGGTGACTGTGTGAAGTTTGCACTTTCTCTCTGTGTCTGCGTGGGTTTTCTCCGGGTGCCCCGGTTTCCTCCCACAGTCCAAAGATGTGTAGGCTAGGTGGATTGGCGGTGCTAAATTGCCCCTTAGTGTCCAAAAGGCTAGGTGGGATTACTGGGGCGGAGGTGTGGACTTAGGTGGCGTGCTCTTTCCAGAGGCCAGTGCAGACTCGATGGGTCAAGTGGCCTCCTTCTGCACTGCAAATCGTACGATTCTATGGTTGGTGGAAAGTGCAAAGTGCACAGAAGATTCAGTAACTCGCCGAAAACCATGATGTGCACGGATTCTTCAGCACGACTAAAACCATCTTGTTATAACCTGCCTACTTACCATTGGCTGGGGACTAATGACTATCCCACAATCCTGTGGGAGTATGAGCTTCCCCAATGAGGGGGGCGGAGAAACCACTAGTAAACTCCTAGTATAAATAAAGCTGGCCAGTTCAGGAACCAGCAGGAAGGAGTGTGTAGCAAGGGAAGTTACTGCTACTGTTTTGTATATATGTTATAGTAAATAAATGTTATTACTTTGTATCCTTAAAACTCGTGCTGGATTCTTCGTGGCCCTTACAAAACTGGCGACGAAGGTTAAAGTGAATAGCTGTCTGCACTACTGAAGCCACCTCCCTGGATATTTGTTGGATACAGGTTGGAAGTTGTTTTCTATTATACCATGCCTCTGTACGGACGTTTGGATGTTTTTGATGCTGCGCTGGAAAGCTGGAACCAGTATACACAACGGATACGTTACTAATTCCGGGCAAACAATATCACCGAAAACAAGCGTCAGGTGGTCATATTGCTCACCGCCTGCGGCCCGCATACGTTTGGGGTGATTAGGAGCCTTACGTACCCAGCTGCGCCGGACAGCAAAACGTTTGATGAACTTGTGAATATAGTGGGGCAACATTTTAACCCAACCCCATCCACGATAGTCCAGCATTAACGGTTTAATACCGCTGAGGGGACCCCTGGAGAATCCCTTGCCGATTTTCTATCCAGGCTACGCAGGATTGCGGAGTACTCTGGCTATGGTGAGACCTTGTCAGAAATGTTACGCGACCGTTTGGTTTGCGGTATTAACAATGCGGCCACCCAGAGAAAGTTGTTAGCGGTGCCAACATTGACTTTTCAACAGGCCATTCAAATAGTATTGTCTCGAGAGAGCGCAGAACGAGGAGTACAGGAGCTACAGGGAATGGATGTGCATGCCTTGGGGCGCAACCCCTTCCGTCCGAAAACGTCCCCCCGCACTCCTGCGGCACCTTGGGCGAGGCAACGTCCGGACCGACGCCAGTGGCCGTCGGACATTCCTCCCCAAAGGGAGCCTTCTCCAGAGCCAATGGATGAGGAGCCATGTCCGTGTCAGACTTGTAGGCGCCAACCCCGTCGTGGACGGCGGTCCTGGGGGCGCCAGAGGCGCCGTCGTTCTGACCGAAACTGGGACCAGCCCAGGGGCCGTAACTGGGACCAGCCCAGAGGCCGTACCGTCCATGTGGATGAACCTGCGGCGACTACTCCTGAGGACGTGGAGACGGAGGACGACTGCCTGCAGCTGCATTGTGTGGCAGCTCCCCGTGTGGCCCCCATTAAGGTGACAGTACGGGTCAATGGCCACCCGCTTGAGATGGAGTTGGATACTGGCGCAGCGGTCTCTGTGATCGCCCAGAGGACATTCGACCGCATCAAGCAGGTATACAGACCCTTACATTAACCGACTCACAGGCCAGGTTGGCCACCTACACGTGGGAACCACTGGACATTGCAGGAACTACAATGACCCCTGTTGTTTATGGACGCCAGGAGGGGCGTTTCCCACTTATCGTGGTGCGCGGCCATGGTCCCAGCCTGTTGGGTCGGGACTGGTTGCGCCATTTGCGGTTGCAATGGCAGCACATCCTCCAAACAGTTTCTGAAGGGTTGACTGAGGTGCTAGGACGATACCCAGATGTATTCCAGCCTGGTTTGGGGAAAATAAAAGGGGCCGTAGCCCGTATCCAAGTTGAACCAGGAGCCACGCCGCGCTATTTCCGGGCGCGCACAGTGCCTTACGCCTTGCTCGAGAAGGTAGCAGGGGAGCTCACTCGTTTGGAGAGTTTGGGTATTATCAGGCCTCTCCGTTTTGCTGAACTGGGCAGCACCAATTGTACCTGTAATGAAGCCAGATGCCACAGTTCGCTTGTGTGGCGACTATAAACTTATGAATACGGTTTCCCGACTCGACCGATATCCAATGCCTCACATAGAGGATCTCTACGCGAAACTTGCAGGTGGACTCTCGTTCACAAAATTAAATATGAGTCACGCCTACCTGCAGTTGGAGCTGGACCCTGCCTCCCGACCATATGTAACGATTAATACACACCGGGGCCTGTATGAATATACACGGTTGCCCTTTGGAGTATCCTCTGCCTGCGCAATTTTTCAACGTGTTATGGAGGGCATTTTGAGAGGTTTACCACGTGTGGCTGTCTACCTAGATGACGTTTTGATTACAGGGTTGTCGGAGCAGGAACATTTGGAAAATCTGGAGGCTGTCCTTAGACGCCTTTCGGAGGCTGGAGTCCGTTTACGTCACACAAAGTGCGTATTTCAGGCAAAGGAAGTAGTCTACCTAGGTTATCGGGTGGACCGCGAAGGTCTGCACCCCGTCGCAGAGAAGGTGCGTGCAATTCAACATGCCCCCGCCCCGACTGACACTTCGCACCTTCGTTCTTTTCTCGGTCTCGTAAACTGTTACGGGAAGTTCCTCCCCAATCTGGCAACTACGCTGGCCCCTTTGCACCTTCTGCTAAAGAAAAATCACACCTGGGTTTGGGGTCAGCCGCAAGAAACCGCTTTCCGGCGGGTAAAGCAACAATTGTCGTCGCCTGGGTTACTAACCCACTATGATCCTGGAAAGCCTTTGCTCGTCACATGTGATGCATCCCCGTATGGTATTGGGGCCATCCTGTCCCACAAGATGGAGAACGGTGCCGAACGACCGATAGCTTTCGCCTCCCGCACATTGACTGCAGCGGAGAAAAAGTACGCGCAGATCGAGAAGGAGGGCCTGGCAGTGGTTTTTGCGGTGAAACGCTTCCACCAGTACGTGTACGGCCGCCATTTCACTATCGTGACTGATCATAAGCCCCTGCTGGGACTTTTCAGAGAGGATAAGCCAATACCGCCCATTGCTTCTGCACGGATCCAGCGCTGGGCTTTGTTGCTTGCTGCATACGAGTATTCTCTGGAGCACAAACCAGGAACGCAGACAGCAAATGCCGACGGACTGAGCCGATTGCCTTTATCGACCGGCCCCATGTCGACCCCCACGACCGGTGAGGTGGTTGCAACGCTAAATTTTATGGACACCTTGCCTGTCACGGCATCACAGATCCGTGAGTGGACCCAGACGGAGCCAGTCCTGTCAAAGGTTCAACACATAGTCCTGTATGGTGGGCAGCATAGACAGCTCCCAGGCGAGTTGCGGGCATTTTCCTCCAAGCTGTCAGAATTCAGCATGGAAGACGGCATCCTCTTGTGGGGGACGCGTGTGATTGTCCCGGAAAAAGGCCAGGAGCTGATACTAACAGATTTGCACAATGTGCATCCAGGCGTGGCCAAAATGAAAATGTTGGCCCGGAGTTATGTCTGGTGGCCAGGCCTCGACACCGACATTGAGAAGGTGGCCCAAATCTGCTCCATTTGCCAGGAGCATCAGAAGATTCCGCCGGCCGAGCCCCTACATCACTGGGAATGGCCAGGGCGGCCTTGGGCACGCTTGCATGCAGATTTTGCAGGCCCTTTTCAAGGATCCATGTTCCTTCTACTAATTGACGCCCAGTCCAAATGGCTAGAGGTGCATAAGATGCAGGGGACAACGTCCTGCGCAACAATTGAAAAGATGCGTTTATCGTTTAGTACGCATGGCCTCCCCGAGGTGCTGGTCACGGATAACGGCACTCCATTCACAAGTGAGGAGTTTGCGAGGTTCACGAACATGAACGACCTCCGCCATATCCGCACTGCCCCTTACCACCCGGCTTCAAATGGGTTGGCAGAGCGCGGTGCCGACATTCAAAAGAGGCCTAAAGAAGCAGTCTTCCGGATCAATGGACACTCGACTGACTCGCTTTTTGTTTACGTACAGGACCACCCCCCATGCAGTGACTGGGGTAGCTCCTGCAGAACTCCTAATGGGCCGGAGACTTCGCACCCGCCTTAGTATGGTTTTCCCGGACATTGGCGCAAAAGTACGCCGCACACAAGAACGGCAGGGACAGGGATTTTCACGGCATCGGCCGATTCGGCAGTTTGCGCCCGGTGACCCAGTGTTCATTCGGAATTTTGCTGGTGGTGCCAAACGGGCCCTATATCTTATCAAGTGCAAGCCCAGGGTTGTCTCCAGCGAAAACATGTAGACCACGTTCGGTCCAGAAGACCATCCCCTCAAAAGATTCCCCGCCCCCGGAGCTCATTTCAACAGCCGCAGAGACCAGAGACAAGGGAAGGTAGTCCTCACAATCTTCCACTGGTGCCTCACTCGAAGCCTGCGCAGGTCGGTACGGGACCGAATGGAGATAGAGACGCTGACATGACGGAGGCAGCAGACTCTGACTCCGAGATGGAGACACAGGATGCATCAGAGGGGGAATCCTCGGGTCCACGGGCCGTGGATGTACAACCGTTGCGCCGTTCATCACGGAAGCGCCGGTCTCCGTCTCGTTACACGCCGCCTGATCCAGCGCCGCGTGCAAATGGTGTCCGGCCTGCGGCCAAACGAGTCCGACGCCCTCATTCGCCAGGGTCTTCGGTGGATTCCTTGGACTTTGGGGGGGAGGGATGTTATAACCTGCCTACTTACCATTGGCTGGGGACTAATGACTATCCCACAATCCTGTGGGAGTATGAGCTTCCCCAATGAGGGGGATGGAGAAACCACTAGTAAACTCCGAGTATAAATAAAGCTGGCCAGTTCAGGAACCAGCAGGAAGGAGTATGTAGCAAGGGAAGTTACTGCTACTGTTATGTATAGATGTTATAGTAAATAAATGTTATTACTTTGTATCCTTAAAACTCGTGCTGGATTCTTCGTGGCCCTTACAAAACATCTACAGTCTGAGAACCCAGGGACCCACCCCACTGAGAGCCAAAAATAGAGAGGCGCTCAACAAAGACAGAGAGCCAGTCAATGCCCGCTGGAGAGAGCACTTTGAGAACCTCCTCAACCAAGACACAGCCTTCGACACAAGTGCCATCGACATCATCACGCACCACGCTACCTCCACTATCTCAGAGCAACCCCAGTGGGCTGTGGGGTTGCAGTTGGCAGGTTAAGGTTCGAGCATGGCCGGTGGCATGCTTTCCAGCGCGGCCTAGGACCCAGCCATTCTCCGGCCATTTTTGGCACGATCCACCCACGGGCGTTTCACGTGGCTTCGTTGTTGGCCCTCACCGTTACCGGAATCGGTGAGGGGCTCACGCCGATTCTCCTGTGGTGAAACTCCTGCGTATTCAGGAGTGCAACTGTACTATTCAATATCTACCTACTCAGTAACTGTAAGATAGCATACATCCCCAAAGCATGATAACATAAAACTTGTTTGCCCTTCTGTCCCCTTTTTCTCTTAATTCTGGTTTCTGTCACTGTGAGATTTCCCGGCATGAATTGCTAACCAAACCTCCCACCCTCCTAGGAGCATGTCCTTCCCAGACGTCCCATGTCCATATGAATCAGGTCATCCTCATCACAATGAATGCCTATTGAGCACATACAGTTAGATGACAAATCACTTAATATTCTTGGTCATTTTGCCTAATGGACTTGGGAAGAAATCTATCAGTTTCAAATTGGCTGTGGGTTGCAATATCCAAAATACTGGTTCACGTTGATTCAACAGTCATTCTCCATTGTCTATGACCTCTTCATAAGGCTGTGTGTGAGTTCACCTTCTTTTGAATCATAGCCCTGTAACATAATTCACTCCTGAAATCCTATGTGAAGAAAAATAAATGATTGAAAACAAAAGAGCCAGGGGTGAAATTCTCCGTTTGGGAGACTAAGGGCGGGATTCTCTGTCCATGACGCCGGAATCACGAAACACGTGAAGCAAAAATTGTGACTGGCGCCGGGCACCTAACAGAATCCCATGCTCCGGTTCCTCGACAGCAATGCATTCTACTCCTCACGTACAATAAACGCCATTGGCATACGGGCCTGACCTGGTATTCTCCGGGGCTCCCGCGATGCTCCACCTCCACCAGGAGGAATTCCTGATGGCGAGCTTCATTTGTGGTTTAAATATCCTGAAACAGGCACTGTGGTTGCTGAGGGAGAAAGAGATGGGACATGTCCCCAGAGGGGATACCGTGGGCTGCTACTCTTGCTGCTGGCAGGGCTGGCTGCAGGGGGTGAGGGGTGGGCAGGGGGGGGTGGGTGGGGGGGGAGGCCAGGGCCGGGGGGGGCGCAGCGGGGAGTAGCAGAAGGGGATAGACCATGGGGTTTGGGCGACCGCACCACCCCCCCCCCCCCCCCTCTGGAACCTGCCACGGACCGCCACTGCCACGGCCTGCAAGGTAGCCTTCTTGCTGTGCATCCCACTGACTCCCCACCATGCCCCGTGGATGGCCGGATGGACGGGTGCCCCACCCCATCTCCCCTGCATTCACCCCCCTGTTGATGTGCATCAATGTAAATGCATGTAGGCTAGCTAGACACCAGAGTGAGCACCGGATACATCACACACACACACTCAGCCAATAGATCAGTTAGATAGGAGACAACCAATTGACATTAACGATACACAAGGAGGTGACATGACCACAGGGGGGTATTACACCAACCCGTATATAAAGGACTCCACACACATGATCTGCCTCTTTCCAGTGGAGACAGTCAGTGAGTACAGGCACAGGGTTGATTCAATATTATGCCCACCACGTGGATAGCAGCAACTGGTTAGTCAGTCTGGGTAGCTATAGTAGGATTAGCAGTAGTGTCGAACCCGAGTAATAGAAGTGTAAATAGTTTAATAAACGTGTTGAAGTTATCTCCGCGTCTGAACCTCCGTTTGTCAAGTGCAACACAAGGAAGCCACTTATGTTACACCTACAACATAACAAATCATGGTACCAGGACTGAACTGTTTCAATCCAGATAGCCATACCTCAGCGTACAGTGACAACCAGCAACGATACCGAGGCAGGATGTTCGAGATCCGGGTTTCGCAGCAGCTCCAGTGCCACGGCGATCTCCGCGAAAACTGGCGGGCATTCCGGCAATAGTTTGAAATCTTCCTGGTGGCAGCCGAACTAGAAGACCTGGCCGTGCTGAAAGGACAGAGCTTCTCCTCACCATAGCCGGGGCCAGAGCAGAAGAAATCTTTTTAAAAATTCAAGTTCTCCAAGGGGCAAAACAGGAGCGACTTCCAGGCAGTCCTGGACAGATTCAGCAAATACTGTGAGGAAAACACACTCCAACCAGCAAGAAAAGGTAAGAGAAGCGCCAGTACTCACCACGATGCCGAGATCCCAGAGCAGAGAACAGTTTTGATCAGCGGCCATCTTTCTAAAGGGTCTGCACTTGCGCAGTTGCGCGAGAAGCACGCAGAACGGGAAGGTCCATTTGTGCATGCGCAATCATGAAAACGGCCATCAGTACAGCGATCTGCGCATGCGCAATCGCTTCCTACGTGCTACGTCACATGCGTCATAACGTCAGAGGCCCCGACCACGCCCATTTAAAGGGGAAACGTCCCAAATCAAAGAAAAAATCTTTTAAAGCCGTAAAACAACCTTCCTTCACCTGGAATGACAGCACAATGACTCAAATTGAACCAGGGAATGAAATTAACCTCCGAAGAATCCTGCAACAAGCAGTTACCTACGCTCAAACCGATGATTCCACCTTGAATACTTCGATACCGTCCTTTACATTTTCTCTGGACCTCGCGAGCCCAATGCTAGCTCCGACGCAAACAGTGATGATATGGTCCTCGAAGAGAAGAGCACAGATGAACCTTTCACCTTGGGAGGCTACCACAGTACCAAATCCAAACCGCAACTCGACGTGTTGCACATTGGCGACCCCCGTATTGAATCTGACGCAGATGCAGATTCGTTCTTAAGATTTGAGGATCTTCAGCCCAGCAGATATGACATCCCAACTCGTGAGTGCCGGATGATGCTGCAGCCTGAAACCAAGCAACAGAGAGCGGTACAAGCCCAGAGTGAGCGGCCTGCTGTCACACACAGCGTGGTCCACGCACCGCTCAGGGTTCCTGACTCTAAGAAAGAAGTCACGCAAGACTCCACACCGCAGTCCTTACACACACAAGACGTGACTCCAGTGCCACAAGCCTCTGCAGCGAGCTCGTGGACAGCCTCCACGATAGTAGCAACGCAAGACTCTGACGCACAGTCCTTGCAGGAACAAGACCATAAGGGTCTAGCAACCTCTTCTGACCAACTAGGGGCAGACGATGCAATTCTGCCATGCTCAAGTAAACAGCAAGAAGACTATGACAGTCTACCACGCTCCAGTGCACAGCAGGATGACCATGACGGTCCATCATGCTACAGTGAAGAACAAAGCGACGATGACAGTCCAAGCCCAAATGAAGGACAACAGCAAGACAATGACAGTCCACCCACATTGTTTGCACCACCAGATGAAAACTCTGACAATTTACCCGACCCTAGTGAACAGCAAGCAGCTACTGAGGATCTACCCACGGTATGTGAGACGAGTGATGCCAGCATCCCACTTCCCATGCAAGATGTGCAAAGTGACAGACCTCAGCTAGTGTGTACAGAGGCACTCGATGATCACTGTGAGACCACTGGTGACTCCAGTGACACCATGATACTTCCACCCTCATTTGTTCGAACTTCTCCACAAGTCAATGCATTCCTGCATGTTCCGACTCCAGACGTGCAGCTTCAAGAAATCTCAGCTGACTCCAGTGAACCTGCTAAGACTTCGGACGGGGAGCATCAACAAATCAACACTGACTCAGTTAAAACAGACCAGACTCCAGATGGGGAGTAACTAAACGCCGACTCTGATTCACGTAAGCCGGACTTTACTCCAGACAGGGAGTGCCACAACCTCAGTGATGGCACGCTCAGGGTGACAGCAGATGCCACAACGACAGGAGATGGATCACTTAACAATTACACTGGGTCAGTAATAACAAGCAGCGGCTACAGTCCAAGAGGAATACACCAATATTCACCACAGTAATATCCACACATTTTTCCCACACCAGCAGTGCAGCCAATGACAGCTCATGCTGGACAAACCCAGTATTCAGGCATGCAGCAGCCAGCAGTCTATGCAGCATATTCTCAAACAGGCCAGCACTACAGATTGCCCATTAATGGAATCAAGACCGAAGTAGGACTACCGCAAGCACAATCTGCACTACAGACTGGATGCCTTAGTTACAGCCCAGGATTTGCTGCACCCCAGCCTGGCCAGACGGCATATTCCTATCAGATGCAAGGTTCTAGTTTCACACCATCACCAGGTATTTATGCGAGCAGCAATTCTGTTTCCAATTCGACAAGCTTCAACGGTTCTCAGCAGGATCATCCGTCCAGCACAGCATGTGGCCAGAACCAGTATGTACAGTCTTATCCAACTTCAACATATGGCACATCCATGACCTCGAATGATACTGTTGATGGTACCTCTTCAACATCAACACCTTATCAGCCACAAGATGCCATCCGACAGCATCATCACAAACATCGTAAAAAGAAAGGGACTCCAAATCAGACAGCGAAGTGATTTGACCACTTCTTGGTTCCTGTGGCACAGGGACGTTGATGGCGTTCATAACCAAGAGAGACATTTGACCATGATGATTGATGGTTTATGGACTCACACAAATGATTTGGACTTATTGTTTAATCACTGTTCCCATGACTTGTATATACCCTACCTTATCTACCTGTTCTTTATTCAATTTTCTTAAAGTGTACAGAAAATATGAACATATACAAAAGGGGGGATGTGGTGATGTGCATCAATGTAAATACATGTAGGCTAGCTAGACACCAGAGGGAGCACCGGAGACATCACACACACACACTCAACCAATAGATCAGTTAGATAGGAGATGACCAATAGACATTCACGATACACAAGGAGGTGACACGACCACAGGGGGGGATTACACCAACCCATATATAAAAGACACCACATACATGATCTGCCTCTTTCCAGTGGAGACAGTCAGTGAGTACAGACACAAGGTTGATTCAATATTACACCCACCACGTGGATTGCAGCAACTGGTTAGTCAGTCTGGGTAGCTATAGTAGGATTAGCAGTAGTGTCGAACCTGAGTAATAGAAGTGTAAATAGTTTAATAAATGTGTTGAAGTTATCTCCACGTCTGAACCTTCCTTTGTCAAGTGCACCACAAGGAAGCCACTTATGTTACACCTAGAGCATAACAAATCACCCCCACCCCCACAACTGAGTGTCACCCACTGGTGGGGCCGCAAGGGGAACACCCACAGTAGTCCCTACATGAGGGCGCCGGATGGGGGCCGCAGAGCGTATCACTTTTTTATTTTAAATTTAGAGTACCCAATTCATTTTTTCCAATTATGGCACAATTTAGCGTATCCAATCCACCTAGCCTGCACATCCTTGGGTTGTGGGGGCAAAACCCACGCAAACACGGGGAGAATGTGCAAACTCCCCACGGACAGTGACCCAGAGCCGGGATCGAACCTGGGACCTCGGTGCCGTGAGGCAACAGGGCTAACCCACTGCGCCACCGTGCTGCCCCGCAGAGCGTATCACTGACATGGGTCGGGTCAGCCATCAGTTCCCCTGCTGGCAGGGATGGGTGCCAGGGCCAGAGGACCCTACAGTGCTGGGTATTGATGGGGCCAGGGGTGCAGCGCCGAGGGCAGAGTGCCAAGGAGAATGGCCAAGGGTGGATGTGGTGATGCGAGATGTCGGAGCTGGGGGCGGGTCATGCGGGGACAGGGCTGAAGTCCAGGCCAGGGCCACATGTAACCCGATGTACCTGGTTGGCCACAGGGGTACGTACCATGCCTTTCACCTCCTACAGACAATGGACTTCAGCGGGCAATAATCGCCTCCAGGATCACCGACATCGGGGGTCTGGCCGAAGGCACGAATTTCCCATCACAACCCCACTGCCCCCCAGGCCAGTCTTTCCCTCCCATGACCACCCATCCTACATGAACCCCGCCCCCCATCTTCCACAACCCACAGATGGCATTTGGGGAGGCAGTGACATGGTGGTATTGTCGTCAGACTAGTAATGCAGAGATTCAGGGTAGTGCACTGGGGACCCGGGTTCGTATCCCACCATGGCAGATAGTGAAAATTTGAATTCAATTTTAAAATCTGCAATTAAAAGTCTATAACCACGGAAAAAAAAAATTTAGTGGGCAGCACGGTAGCTTTGTGGACAGCACAATTGCTTCACAGCTCCAAGGTCCCAGGTTCGATTCCAGCTTGGGTCACTGTCTGTGCGGAGTCTGCACATCCTCTCCGTGTGTGCGTGGGTTTCCTCCGGGTGCTCCTGTTTCCTCCCACAGTCCAAAGATGTGCAGGTTAGGTGGATTGGCCATGATAAATTGCCCTTAGTGTCCAAAATTGCCCTTAGTGTTGGGTGCGGTTACTGGGTTATGAGGATAGGGTGTAGGTGTTGACCTTGGGTGGGGTGCTCTTTCAAAGAGCCGGTGCAGACTCGATGGGCCGAATGGCCTCCTTCTGCACTGTAAATTCTATGATAATCTATGATGTGTAAGTTAGCTGGATTGGCCACAGTAAATTGCCCCTTAATTGCAAAAAACTAATTAGGTACTCTAATTGTATTTAAAAAATGGATGGGCAACAAATGCTGACCCAGCCAATGACACCCACATCCCAAGAATTATTTTTTTTTAACAAGCCTCTGTGTGCACTTAACAACAGCTATGGTCAGGTAGATAGCGTAACTGGCTGTACTCCGAAATTCGTTCTCTGCAGGGGGTGAAAAGAGAAGGCATGTCAGCAAGATGAGTATTCCCTTCCCCATCCAAATCCAACAGGCTACATGATGACTCTGAGTTATACTCTAGCTCCGCCCTCCACATATTCCCCCAAACCCACCGCAACCTCTCAGCCATCCCCCCTGACATGTGGCACCCCTGGTCCCATCAGAGGGTGGTACCAAGTCTGTGATGTGGGGAGCCTCTATCTCCCATCCCTGTCAACAGGGGTACTGGTGGCTGCTGCAACCCGTATCAGCGATAGGCTCTGTAGCCCCTATCTTGTTTCGCACAGTGGGGTCTACTGTGGGTGTCCTCATTGGGTGGGCCGTGTGTTATCCCGCCAGCAGGGTAACACCTGGTTGTGCGGTGGAGAGGGTCATCGTGTGCCACCAATTGCCTCCATGCTTAGAGGCTTGTGTATGGGCAGGTCCTACAGATGGGGGTGAGGCAGGAAAGTGTGCTTCTGCTGGGAATGTAGCTGCAGTGTGATGTGGGTCATGGGTGTGACACACATGTTGTGGCAACCTGACCGGGGGGGAGGGGGCAGGATGGATGGGAGCAAGGATGCAGTGGGCAGGCAGGGCTTGGAGACAGCTGGTGGTCCTGCAGAGTGGGCTAGCTGATAGTGTCCCTGGTGAGTCCTCTGCCGTGAGAGGGTCAGTGTTGCAGGGAGGGTGCCAAAGGCTATGGTGCATCTATCCTTTGTTCTGCTATTCCCCTGCCTCACATGCAGTGGGGCTGCACTTCTGATGAATGCACCGAGGAATGGCAGCACCTGGTATGTCACTGATTGAGCTTGGCCAAGCCCATCCCATTGATGAGTCAGCTGGGGTTTGAGGTCTTTCAGAGGGGTGGCTTGGGTGGGCTCCCAAATGACCAGCGGCTCTGTGAACATTTGCAGGACACACTGAGCAGTCAGCAGAGTGAGCAGCCAAGGACCTGTAGCTTCTACCAAATGGGTACATTTCAAACAAACACTGCAGCAATGGCAGCCTGAGCCAAGCCACCCTGATACCCTGAATCCACGAAGCTGTCACCAAGTCCCTCACCACTACTCCCCCCAGCCCTGGCAGCCAGCACTCAGCAAGCGGCATCATTTTTAACAGTTTTTAAAACTTTGCTTACATTCTCCCTCCTCCTCAGCAGCCATGACACCCAGTCGCCGTTTATAAATGCCTGTTGTAAATCGTGCCCATGTGACTTCTGCCTGAGAGGGGCAGAGCATCGTGGAGAAACGAAGCATAGTGGGTCAACACGTACATGTAAATGCGAACCTCGATTTTGGCCGGACTCCCAATTCTCTGCCTGATCGTTTGCGTTTACGGTGTTGCAAGGCGGGAATTTCACCCAGGACCTTTGTATTAGACAGAAACAGAAAACGTTGGCCAGTCTCAGCAGGTCTGGCAGCATCTGTGGAAAGTGAACAAAGCTAATGTTTTGAGGTGGATGACTCTTTGCCAAGGCTTATTAAACCTAAATGCAAATGATTATCAGTCTTTTAAAAAAATAATGGGTTAAATTTTTAATCCGTTTTAAATCCAGCTCACATCAATCCATCAATATTATTGTTTCAATTGCTGCTATGTGTAACAAGCAAGCACTTTTGGTCCAAAGTGGTTAAAAAAAATAATTGCTTGATCCGTGAACCTGTCCGCTTAACAAATGATTTTGCTTTAGTATCAGCATAGAAAAGAGAAAATGCAACGTGGTTCCTAGTGTCACACTTGGCACCACCGTAACCACATGAGATGACTAACAGCGGCTTTACCCCAACGTCAATCAGATTTGAACTGCCAGTTTAGATATTGTTTCAGGCAATCATTATTTCTTTTGTAATGTCACTTTCCTCACTATGTTTGTTATTCTGCTTGTGAAGATAGGCCCTTTGTTTTAGACTGAGCATATTGGTCTGACAGTGTGATGTGTGCTGCCCTCCAGATAGACTAGAGAACCGTGAGAGACATTCTACATGATTCCGCTTGCAGCATTTCAGAGGGAAGAGGCTCAGTGGCTCACCATGACTTTCACAAAGGTAATTACTGATAGACACCAAATGGTGGTCTAGCCTGCGACACCCACGCCCCATGGAAGAATGAGAAAAGGTCATTGGGAACCTGGTGCGTTTATAGAAATTGCCGTGCTGCGGTGGCCACAAGTTAAAAGAGTGCAGGCAGAGACAGAGATGTAAGATTGTAACTGTGGTTGAACATAGGCCCTGTGATCGAAAAGTGATTTTTTTTCTTTCACGGGCTGTGGACGGCCCATTTCAGAGATCAGTTAAGAATTAACCACCTTGCTGTGGGTCTGGAGTCACATTGGAGGCCAGATCAGATATTGGCAGATTTCATCCCCAAAAGGACATTAATGAACCGTATGCATTTTTAACAATAATCGATGATAGTTTCACCATTACTGAGACTAGCTGTATATTGCAGATTTTATTAATTGAATTTAAATTCCATTGTTGGATTTCAACCCTGTTGTGTACTGTAAACCAATTCATCTCTATGTAGTGTGTCACAGGATTACGTGGTGACATCATGGTGGCACGGTGGTTAGCACTGCTGCTTACAGTACCAGGGACCCTGGTTCAATTCCGGCCTCGGGTGACTGTGTGGAGTTTGCACTTTCTCCCGGTGTCTGTGTGGGTTTCCTCCCGGTGCTCCAGTTTCCTCCCACAGTTCAAAGATGTACAGGTTAGATGGATTGGACATGCTAAATTGTCCCTTAGGCTGAGGTTACAGGACAGGGGAGTGGGTCTCAGTCGGGTGGTCTTTCAAAGGGTCCAGGCAGACTCGATGGGCCGAATGCCCTTTTTCCGTACTGTAGGGATTCGAAGATTCTTCTATGATCATCAGAGGCACTTGGGAGATTACTCCTTTCTTTCGCCTTAGACTGTGAGCAGCAATTCCTCTCTAATAAAGTCTGGCTAGCTGGTTCAACAACCCACAGTGGGGCTACCTTTCCGTCCTTTGCTTCTACTGTAAAGGAAAACAGAACCCCAAAAAATATAGCAACCCATGTCTCCTGGCCTTGGATTCCAGATTGCAAGTTCAGTGACATTATCACGATGCCACCATCTACCCTCCCCGCCCCCCTCCACACCCCACACCCCTCCCCCTGCTAAACTGATTGAAACAATGAAGATATTGCTGGTCTGTCGTTATTACAGATCAAGGGTAGTCATAATGCACCCTGTGCCTGATTCACAACATGAACAACAAAGTACCAGAATATGGCAGATGAATTGACACGAGAGTGAGCACTCTGTAATTCAGAGTGAAAGCAGAACACGTGGAAACGGTTTGTAATAAAGGTGGTTATCACGAGCCTAAATATTCTGGCTGTGCTTAGTAAAGTAAGAAGGCAAAACAGGAAATAGTACTCATAGATACAGACTCAAAAATACAGAATGTAAGGGCAGAACATCAAAAACAGAAGATAAAGAGATAACGAGAATCAAAATGCATTGTAAAATTAACTTGAATTAACATATCTATAGTGTAATATAAATAGTAGCTTTATATTGTGTCAGTGTGTCACTATAGTCAATATCACTCGATCTTCAGGATGTTTGTAATCTCAGAACAAATTTAATGACTCTTTGTTGTGCACCAAAGGATTGCTGCCATGTAAACATTGAAAGAAAAAGATTGCCTTGTTGAAGATTCTTTTGCATAGTCTCCTTCTCATTCTCCTGTATGCTTATCTGGTTGATTGTATTTTTACCCTTTGTATAACTGACAACAATCTTTTATTTTACCACCTGACAGAGCCTAGTTTTGAGATTGCTGTTGTTGATACTATCAAAATAACGCTTAAAGTATTGCGGTTACACTGCTCAATACAGGACTACTAACCTACTGATAAGATTGTTTGCTTCATTCATGGGATTTGCGAATCACTGGGAAGGCTATTGCAAATTGCCCATGAAATGGTGGTGGTGAAACGCTATCTTGAAACATTGCAGTTTATGTGGCGATAGAGAGGGAGATCCAGGATTTTGACCCAGCAATAGTTAAGGAATGCCAATGTAGTCCCAGTCAGGATGGTGCATAGCTTGGAGGAGATCTTGTAGGTTGTGGTGCTCCCATGCCTCAGCTATCCATGTCCTTCTAGGTGGCAGAAATCACAGGCTTTGAAAAGAGCCTTGGTGAGTTGCTGTAGTGAATCTTGTACATGGTGCACGCTGCTGCTACTGTGCATCAGTGGTGGAGGGAATGAATGTTGAAGATGGTGGATGGGGTGTTGATCAAGAGATTGATATTGGGGGATCAACCAAGGTAATGCTGTAAAATATCAAGGTGAGATGGTTAGATTCTGTCTAATTAGAGATGGCTATTGTCTGGTACCTATGAGACACAAATTTTAAAAAATAAATTTAGAGTATCCAATTCTTTTTTTTCCAATTCGGGGGCAATTTAGCGTGGCCAATCCACCTACCCTGCATATCTTCTCGGGTTGTGAGGGTGATACCCACGCAGACACGGGGAGAATGTGCAAACTCCACACAGACAGTGACCCGGGGCCAGGATCGAACGGGTCCTCAGCGCTGTGAGGCAGCAGTGCTAACCTCTGCACTACCACGTTTCTCCTGAGACATGAATGTAGCTTGCTTTTTCAGCTCAGTCTTGAATGTTGTCCAGGTCTCCTGCATTCCACCCAGTGGTGAAATCCATGGAGAACCACCATCGTTGGGAGAGTTAATAATAATGATAATCTTTTATTGTCACAAGTATGAAGTTACTGTGAAAAGCCCCTAGTCGCCATATTCTGGCGCCTGTTCGGGTAAACTGATATGGGAATTGAACCCGCGGCTGCTGGCCTTGTTCTGCATCACAAACCAGCTGTCTAGCCCACTGAGCTAAACCAGCCCTATGCGACATGCAATCAAATGGATCAAAAGCACAGAAGCTTGCAGGTCCAGTGGTCTTCCAGCTTCAAAGCTGATAGGCGTGTGTTCACATCAAGATTCCATGCACTCATCCTACAGATTTGGGAGAGAAATGGGGCGTCATTCTCCGACCCCCCGCCGGGTCGGAGAATGGCCGTTGGCCGCCGTGAATCCCGCCCCCACCCCCGCCGAAGTCTCCGGTACCTGAGATTGGGCGGGGGCGGGAATCGGGCCGCGCCGGTTGGCGGGACCCCCTGTTCAATTCTCCGGCCCGGATGGGCCGAAGTCCCGCCCAGAAATTGCCTGTCCCGCCGGCGTAAATCAAAGCTGGTATTTACCGGCGGGACCAGGCGGCGTGGGCGGGCTCCGGGGTCCTGGGGGGGGGCGCGGGGCGATCTGACCCCGGGGGGTGCCCCCACGGTGGCCTGGCCCGCGATCGGGGCCCACCGATCAGCGGGCGGGCCCGTGCCGTGGGGGCATTCTTTCCCTTCCGCCTCCGCCACGGCCTCCACCATGGTGGAGGCGAAAGAGACTCTCCCCACTGCGCATGTGCGGGAAACTGTCGGCGGTCGCTGACGCTCCCGCACATGTGCCGCATTTCCGTGCCAGCTGGTGGGGCACCAAACGCCATTTCCGCCAGCTGGCGGGGCGGAAATCCCTCCGGCGCCAGCCTAGCCCCTCAATGTTGGGGCTCGGCCCCCAAAGATGCGGAGCATTCCGCACCTTTGGGCCGGCGCGTTGCACGTCTGATTGGCGCCGTTTTTGGCGCCAGTCGGCGGACATCGCGCCGTTGGGGGAGAATTTCGCCCATGATCTCCCCCAACTTCAGGAATGTGACAACTTCCACTATCTTCAAGAAAGGAAGTAAATTGGAAACAATTTAGATTTTTGTCTCTTGTCTATGACAGGGAAAATCCTGGCACACATTCTCCTGAATCGCCTATTTCCTGGACACACTTAACAAATTCCTCACCATCTCGACCCCTAGCCCTAAGGGATTTCCAGTCAATATGAGGAAAATTAAAGTCTCCGACTACAACAACCCTATTATTTCTACACCTATCCAGAATCTGCTTACATATCTGTTCTTCAACTTCCCGTGGACTGTTGGGAGGCCTGTAGTACACACCCATCATAGTGACTGCCCATTTTCTGTTTCTGAGTTCTACCCAGTGACTCGTTACTTGATTCTTCCATGGTGTCCTCCCTCTGTACAGCTGTAACATGTTCTCGAACCAGTATTGCAACACCCCCGCCTCTTTTACCTTCCCCTCTGTCTCGCCTAAAACATCAATATCCCAGAATATTTAGCTGCCAGTCCTGTCCCTTTTTTAACTAAGTCTCCGTTACAGCAGCCACATATAAGTTCCGTGCATGAATCAAGGCTCTCAGTTCATCTGTCTTACCTGTTATACTCTGTGCATTGAAGCAGATGCACTCCAGACCTCCAGTCCCACTGAGTTCGACCTCCCCCAGCCTACCTTCCTCTTAGCCAGCCTGACCCTGGTACCGTGCTCATCCCCAGGCTCTACACTTGCTGGCTTTCTGATACGCCTCCCCACCCCCAACCCCCCCTCGCCATATTAGTGTAAACCCACCCGAACCATACTCGTAAATCTCCCAGCCAGGCTATTGGTGCACCTCCAGTCCTTGAATGCTGTCACAACACAACTCACATATCAACCCACACCTGGCCAGCATAATATTTCACCTCACATACATGTTAAAGGAGAGAATCTGGGATACATTGAGCATTTAAATACCTTGGCAGCCATCTCTCTCAAAAGGCCACCATTGTTGAGATCCAACACTAGATCAACTGTGCCAGCTCAGACTTCAACAGATTACAGCATTGAGCGTGTCCCTTTAAGAGGGTGAGTTCTTGGGGGGTCACGTGACCCTTAGGGCCAATCGGGCTGGAGTATGTGAATCCTGGGCCAGAGCACGGCGTTTATTGTTATTTAGGAATTTGGAGTCAAGGAGTAGCCTTTATCTCACTCTCCGTAAATAGTTACTTGTCTTAATAAATCATTTATTCGTTAATCTACTTGGTGGTCGCCTGTCTTTCAAGACACTACATTTGGTGATGAGAGTGCCTTTCTCTATAGAAGTCAGGAGAGCAGACCTCGGGTTGGATTCTCCGCAGCCCCGCGTTAGGCGCGGGGGGCGGAGAATCCACTTTCACGCCAAAATCGGGTCCGGCGCCGGTCCGGCAGTTCTCCGGCACCCGAGAATCGGCGTGATCGCCGCGCAACTGGGGGCCCATTGACTGAAGCGATCCTCCGCTCCTGACTGGCCGAGTTCCTGATGGCGTGGAACTAACCTGGCATCGCCGGTCGGGATGCTGGCATGGTGGTTGTGGACTCAATCCGTTGCCGCCCTGGTGGGGGGGGGAATCGGACACCGGGGTGGGTGGGGAGGGGCCTTATAGGCGGCCGGGGGCCGATGGGGGGGGGTTGTCTAATTTTTCTGTCTGCATCCGAGGTCCGAGTCCGCCATGGAGATCGGCGCGGCCATTGGAGGTGACCGCCGTGCGCAAGCGCGGACTCCAAACTGGAAGTGCGGGGGCCCATATCTGCAGCTAAATTACTCCAGGTCCCTGCTAGCCCCCTGCAGGGCATTGAATTAGCTGATCTGTTTTCCAGGAATCTGGAGTAAAACTCAGCGTTTCTACGCCGGCGTGGGGATATAGTCCCATTTTGGGAGAATCCAGCCCCTCGTGTAGAAACCTTTCCTTTGAAGCAAACTCGTTCAGCAGTCTGTGAGTGTCAAAATGCCCTTTTTTGGGAAACTAGAGCAATTTGATCCTAAATAGAACAGCGGCTGCGACATTTCGAATATTGGCACGATTTTGTAAAGCCAATGAAACTGTGGGGGGTGGGGTGGATGAAGGGGGGGAAGAAAACCAGCAGGTACATCTATTAATAGTCTGCAGGGCACCAACCTATAACCTGATTAGGAGTCTGACTTTTCCAGATGCCCCCAACTCCAAAATGTTTGAGGAGCTTGTGGGATTAGTCAAGGGACATTATCACTCGAAGAAATGATACAAATTTAATTCAATGACAAGAGCTCCAGGGCAGAAAATAGCGGCATTCGTGGCACGACTAAAACAAACGACTGAGCATTGCATGTTCGGGATTGCACTCACCGACATGTTGAGAGACAGGCTAGTCCGTGGTATTAACGACACAGCCATACAAAATAAATTGTCAGCAGAGACAGAGATTACATTAAAGAGGGCATTTGAGGTCACCCAGCCTATCAAAAGTGCCAAAAAGGTGTGTTGAGGTGGGGATTCCAGATACAGGGGATCAACTTTGTAGCAGGACAAACAAAAGAGGCAATCAGATTCTAGAATGGGCTAATAGCTGGTCAGACAAGAGTGTTTCGGAGGCAAATGTATCTTGATTGAATCAGTCTGGATGAACAGGAGTATCCTCTTCATTCCCTTAATGAGTTTAAGTCTGAATGCGACTGACAAAATGCAGAGGGTCGGGATAAATGGGTCCTTCTCTGGCTGGCGAACTGTAGCTAATGGGGTGCCGCAGGGGTCAGATCTCAGATCTCAACTGTTTACAATCTATATAAATGATCTGCAAGCAGGGTCACAGTGTAACATAGCAAAATGTGCGAATGATACGAGAATAGGTGGGAAAGCAGGCAGTGAAGACGAGATAAAGATTTTACAGATGGATATAGATAGGCTAGGAGATTGGGCAGATGGAGTTTAATGTGGATAACTGTGAGGTTATCCATTTTGGCCGAAAATGTAGAAAGGCAAGTTATTATCTAAATGGGGAGCAGATTCAAAATGCGCCTGGGCAGAGGGATCTGGGTGTCATTGTTCATGAATTGCAGAAAGTCAGTATGCAGGTATAGCCTGTAATTAAAAAGGGCAGATGGAATATTAATGTATAAAAGTATTGAAGTATTGTTGCAATTGTCTTGGTTGTTGGTGAGACCGCATCTGGAGTATTGTCCAGTTTTGGTCTCTTTATTTGAGGACGGATGTGGTGGCATTGGAGATAGTTCAGAGGAGGTGCACCAGATTGATTCCGGGGATGAAAGGGTTGACGTATGAGGAGAGATTAAATAGTTTGGGTTTATACTCGCTGGAGTTTAGAAGGATGAGCGGGGATCTAATCGAGGTATATAAAATACTGAAACGGATTGATAAAGTAAACGCAGGTCAAATATTCCACCATGTGGGGCAATCTAGAATGAGAGGTCACAGATCTAGATTGAGAGGCGGTAGATTTAGAACTGAGATGAGGAGGAACTACGTCTCGCAGAGGGTGGTGAAGTTGTGGAACTCGCGGCCCCATAGTGCGGTGGAATCTGAGTCGTTAAATGGTTTCAAAAAGGATTATAGATATATTTCTGATTTTAAAAATGGGTTATAAGGATATGGGGAACAGGTGGGGAGATGGATTTGAGACCAGGAAGAGATCAGCCATGATCTGATTGAATGGCAGGGCAAGATCGTAGCGCTGAATTGCCTACTTCTGCTCCTAGTTCCTATGGAACTCAGGCCAGAGTGGGTGTACACCTATGACTCAGTGCTAACAGAACCAGTATAAAAGAAGGAACATTGGGACAGGTCTTCAGCAATAACCTGGGAATCCCCAGGCATAACAACCACAAGAAGAAGGTACCCTGGGTTTTGGGCCAGAGAAGATATCCACATTGAGTAATCGTATCCTAGCCAGCCTCCTTCACTAAGTGTGGGTAATACCTTGAACTTGGCTGTGAGTGTAGTCATATATTGTGACAGAATTGTGAATAAAATTGAGTTAAACCACAAACCTGTGTTTTCTTCTTTGTCCATCTAGCAAATAAGAACACCTGGGTAAAATATTTCACTAATAAACTGGTCGAAGTGTCTGATAATTTACGGACAATAGGTTGGAGGTAAAACAAAATGCACAGAAGAAAAACCCGGACTTGAGAAAATGTGAGAGAACACTTGAGGTGGGCGACTTGGATTATATAAAGAATTTTTTTGCTGATCCAAATTGGGTCCCTGGAACAGTCATGGCCAGAACAGGTCCAGTATCCTAAGAGATAGACATCCGAGGAAAAAGGATAAAGAAATATCTCACCATGCATCTTATCTTGTGCCTTGCAGGGTCACCTCACAACGGGGCAGGCCTGTAGCCATCTGGGATGGCCACTTAAAAAGGATCCCGGGAAATATGGCCACCTGCAAAGGACCATGGGAAATATGGTCAACCCAGGACTCAGACGCTCAGAGCTTATGTATGTTGGCAACTCAGATAACTAGATGCTATCGAAACCCCCAGCTACTTTGCATTCTAATGGCCCATTTCCCCAGAACAAAAAACCTGTATTCAGGTAACAGATACAGAAACAGACTTATCGGCACCACTCCCTTTCTCAGGGAGCCCAAAAAGCCAAGGTTAATGACCGCTCAGGACACGTCCTGCCATCAAGGCACCCACCCCTTTATTGGCCAAAATCGAAGGCAGTAATCGAAGCTTGACAAATTATTGGGTCCAAAGCTAAGGACTGCCCAAAAGAGCGCAAAATCCCAGAAGGATAAAGAGAGACACTGCCATGTGTTTGGTCTCTCTTAGCCCCGGTGCTCAGTCTCTCTTGGCCCCGACCTACGCCTAAAACCAATTGCAGCACCACGACCAGAAGACAAGTTCAAGACCAACGATTGCTCCCAGACGGATGAGCCCAGCAGAAACAAAGTCACTTCTCCAGACCCAGCCACGCAAGATCCGAACAAAGACCTTGTTCCTCTGTATAAAGCCGTGTGCCTGAAGTTAAGTACAGGTTGTTGCAGTGTTAGGTGTAATTTAGCTTGTAGTGTTTTATGTTGCATGTCAAAGTAATTCTTGTGTGTAAATAAACTGTCATTGAACTTGAACTAACTAACTGGTTGTTTGGTCTTTGATCGATATCCGGTAAAACCTTGTGGTGGTATCATTTGATACCTGGCGACTCTGAAAAGCAATATCATCATTAATAACTATCATATCAGTATCCAGTTAAAAAGAGGAACATTACTGGCGTCTCCAGTGCCGATTGGCAACAGCGCGGCCCCAGCCGCAACACCGCGACTCACCTCGCGACGAGGTAGGACCATCTGGGGCTCCTGACCCCAGCCACAATCCAGCAACATCCCCGGAGCACATGTCCAGGGACGACGCCAACTTCTCGTCACAGTTGTCACTGGCACCCTCCACCATCCCAGAGATATCACCTCGGTTGGGCACTGTAGTGAAGAGGCTCCTTGGGTACTATCTGGTGTGCAGGTCACACATCCAGCTGTGCATCAGGTGGAGGTAGGAACCCCAGAGGGGGCTGATGATCAGAGGGCAGTCTGACCCCAGGGACTCAGGGGTCATGTGTGTTGAGCATCTCCTGGACCTGGGGCATGCCCGCGATGGTGGCGAATTCCACTGCCCGGGCAACCTGGTCGACTCAGTCCACATTGAAGTTGAAATATTGTGCTGCCTGGGCATATAGGGCATCAGTGACAGCGTGGATGCACCTGTCATCGGACATCTGCAAGATCCCAGACAGGTCCCGACTTGACGCCTCGAAGGATCCCGTGACATAAAGGTTCAGGGCAACCATCACCTTGACGGCCACTGGAAACAGGTGGCCTCCTCCATAACCCCACATATCCAGGTGTGTCACCACCCGGCAGAGATGTCGCATGGTCTCCCTGCTCAGCCGTAGCCGTTGGTGACACGCTCGGTCCAGCAGGTCCTTGACGGACACGCGTTGCCGATATGCATGGGGCCTGATATACCGCCCCTTTCCCACCTCCTCCTCAGCCTGTTGAACGGCCAGCCCTCCAGCCTCACCGGCTGGCTCCTGCTCTTCTGGGGCAGTCTCCTGTTCTGCAGTATCCTCCCTGAGCAGCTCCTGCTCGTATAGCTTCATTGTGTTCGCAAGGGCCGCCACGCCAGGCAGATGCCAAGCATTCCTGGCTGGACTCCGAAATCCATTGTCCTTCCAACTTCCCATCTACATCCCCAGCCATTCCCCCCAACACTCTGCCATCAACACCAGGGGGCCTCTAACCCCGCCACCTGTCCCTGCTGGCTGGGGAATCGGTGGCTGGCTCTGCCCATGCAAGCGATACACTCTGTGGTTCCTATCTTGCACTCTTCTGTGGGGTCTATTGCGGTTGTTCCCCTTGGGTAGCCTGTGTGCTGCCCCACCAGCAGATGGTTGTGGGTTGGGGAGTGGGAGGGGGGTCACCGTGTGTGGCATGTGTGCAGACAGGCCATCCCGTTGCTGCGACGGCTGAGGTTGAGGGTCACTAGGGGGGATGGCCTGGGAGGATGGGAGGGCACCCATACGACCAGTGATGCTCTGCACGCTTGCAGGCACAATGGGCAATTGGTGAAGTGCGCAGCCATGCGGACTGCGGCTATGGTGGTCCGTGCTCGGACATCCCGGTCCCAGGGGAACACCACAAACCCACGGCCCATCTCATGGTCGCCCACCGCTACTCCCCCGGCCCTGGCAGATGTCCCCAGCCAGCGGCGTGACTGTCCACCCACCGCTGTGCCTGTAAACTGTCACCACCGTCACCTCCGCCGGGTGGAGGTGGAGCATCGTGGGAGGCCAGAGGCAACCAGGTCAGGCCCGTTAATGTAAGTTAACCAGTGGAACTGTCCCATTTCCATGCCCACGCCGGTCCGTACATTCACTCCGCATTCGAGGCACTGGAGCATGGCGCTTCAGTGGGCACCCAGTGCCGAACTTGACTTCTCCGCCCGATTGCGATTCACGATTTTGGCGTCACCTAACGGATAATCCCGCCCTACATTTATTTGCTGTTTCGCCCAGGGAAAAACAGTAGAATTAACTCTGTTGGAAATTGTATTCTCTGTCACACTACACTATTGTAGCACAGATTTGAAATGGTGCTCCAGTTTTGTGTTGCGATCCCCAAATAATGAACGGGTTTAATTATCTCAATACCATAGCTGATCAATTAACTGCTAAGAATATTAGCACTTAGAATAATGGAGAGCACATAGAACATGGACAATACAGTGCAGAAGGAGGCCATTCGGCCCATTGAGTCTGCACCGACACACTTAAGCCCTCACTTCTACCCTCTCCCCATAACCCAATAACCCCTCCTAACCTTTTTGGACACGAAGGACTATTTATCATGGCCAATCCACCTAACCCGCACATCTTCGGACTGTGGGAGAAAACCGGAGCACCCGGAGGAAACCCACGCAGACACGGTGAGAACGTGCAGACTCTGCACAGACAGTGACCCAGCGGGAGATCGAACCTGGAACCCTGGAGCTGTGAAGCCACAGTGCTATCCACTTGTGCTGCCCATGATTCCTCCTCCCTGTCCCAAGCCAGCAATCTAATGCCATTGAGCATTTATAAATGTGGCTCCATCATTTCTGGTGTTGCTAAAATCGCAAATGTAAGGTAATGTTATTGAGCGGTGTAATTCTGAACAGTGTGTCGTTGGAAGAGGTTGAACTAATTAATGAAGCATTTATTTTGAGCACTGCAGTGCACATCACTATGCTGTTCAGCTGCTTATACCGTTATTGGGCTTATCTCTGCAACCCAATTCTTTTGATTCCAAACTGAATCCAAACCGCTTAACTTGAACATGTGAACCTGCCGTATTCAATCAGAGAACTCGATTTTCACACATCACCTCCATACCCAGTTTACTATTCAAGTGTCGTTACCAGGTAGCAGTCTGCTCCCCTTCAGAGAGTGCAGATAAACTCGCTCTTATAAAATAGGTGCTGGAAACCCCCTACGTTTAGCAGTTCTGTAAAGGAAATGTGTTTGGTGCATACAGCTACCAAAATCGTTACTGTTTGACACCTTTATGAACAGTCTGATAACTTTGCATGAGCCAGATAATGAAATTTAACTGTTAATGTCATGAACACACTGATTAAGATTTACATTTTCCACTGCAAAATAACCTCCTGGAAGAAGTGAGACAAATTTAAACTATCTGCAGTGTGACAGTTATTTTCAGATTTGGTACATTTTAATGAAGTTATGAACAGTGTGCAGGCATGAATAAGATGATGTTTGACAACATTTCAAACTTATTTTATGTTACGATAGTGGCATTTTGATTCTGGTAATGTATTGAAACTTTGCGGTGAAGACTCGAGAGGGAGGGAGGGAGGGAGGGAGGAAGGGAGGGAGGGAGGGATAAAACCTCACTGGTCTTTGTAATAACCATTGGAACTGTCATTTCAGCGTCTATTCAAACAGGGAAATGGGAGCTAGGTTTAAAGGTGCCATCTCCTAAAAACAAATAGTTTTCATTTTGTTTCACTTACAGTCCAAATTATGAGAATTTCAACATAGACCAAGATATGCAACAAATATGAAGTAATCTTCAGCTGGGTCAAAACTTGTTGACAAAATACTGACTAAAATGTAAATAATCTAGTTTATCATTCTCTTGTCTGTATCAACAAAGTTAAACCTTTTGGCACAAAAGTGGCTTCCTGTAAATCACTGATTGATATTTTTCTTTCTAGAAACTACTTTGAATCTGTAAGAGGGGATGAATGAGCCACTGTAGCAGGTCTTTCCAGTATCGTGTCTGATAGCTTCCTAAATATTGGAGTTAATGAGGATCCCCGAAAAGGTTAGTCAAAGGTACAAAGAGCAAAAAAAAAGAAACGCACAGCACAGGAACAGGCCCTTTGGCTCTCTCGGCCTGTGCCAATCTTGATGCCCTAAATTTAAAAAAACCTTCTGCTCTTACTTGGTCCGTATCCCTCTGTTTCCTCCCGATTCAGGTGCCTATCCAGATGCCTATTAAATGGTGCTAATGTGCCTGCTTCCACCACATTCCCATCCAAATGCCTCATAAATGTTCCACCACATCCTCGACAGCGCATTCCAGGCACCCACCACTCTTTGTGTGAAAAACTAACCCCGCACATCTCCCTTAAACTTTCCCTCTCTCATCTTGAACCTGTGCCCCTTTGTAATTGACACTTCCACCCTTGGAAAAAGCCCCTAACTATCCACCCTGTCTATGCCTCTCATAATTTTGTAGACCTCTATCAGATCTCCCCTCAGCCTCCGTCTTTCCAGTGAAACCAATCCTATTTATTCAACCTCTCCTCATAGACAACACCCTCGAGATCAGGCAACATCCTGGTGAACTTCTTTGCACTGTCTCCAAAGCTTCCACGTCCTTCTGATAATGTGGTGACCAGAATTGCATGAGATACTCCAAATGCGGCCAACTCCTGTTCTCAATGACCCCCCCGCTGATGAAGGCAAGCATGCCATATGCCTTTTTAATCACCTTGGCCACCTGTGTTGCCACTTTGAGGGAACTGTGGACCTGCACGCCCAGAATATTCTGTATTTTAATGTTCCTAAGGGTTCTGCCACTTACAGTATAATTCATACCTATATTTGATCGTCCAAAATGCATTACCTCACATTTGTCCGGATTAAACTCCATCTGCCATTTCTGTTCCCAAGTCTCCAATCTATCTATATCCTGTTTTATCCTCTGGCAATCTTCGGTGCTATCAGCAACTCCGCCAATCTTCGTGTCATCCGCAAACTTACTAATCAGACCACCCACATTTTCCTTCAGATCATTCATATATAGTACAACATCAGAGGTCCCAGCACGGATCCCTGCGGAACACTACTAGCTACAGATCTCCATTCTGAAAAACAACTTTCCACTGCTACTCCCGGTCTTCTATAACCAAACCAGATCTGTATCCATCTAGCCAACACACCCTGAATCCCATGTGATTTTAGTTTTTGTACCAGTCTGCCATGTGGGACCTTGTCAAATGCCTTACTTAAGTCCATATAAATTACATCCACAGCCCTTGCCTTATCAATTTTCTTTGTCACAGCTTCAAAAAACTCAATCAAGTTGGTGAGACATGCCCTTCCCTGTACAAAACCATGCTGCCTTTCACTAACTAGTCCATTTTCCTCCAAATGTGCATATATCCTGTCCCTCAGTATCTTTTCCAAAAGCTTCCCCACCACTGATGTCAGGATCACCCACTTATAATTTGCTGGATTATCCCTGCTTAAACAAGGGAACAACATTGGCTATTCTCCAGTCCTCTGGAATCTCTTCTGTGATCAAAGAGGATTTGAAGATATCTGTTAAGGCCCCAAATATTTCTCCCCTTGCCTCCCGCAGTAACCTAGGATAGATGCCATTCGGCCCCAACCCCTAACTGCTCACAGTTAGGAAATACAGCAACTAAGCAGCATTCCAAGTCCAAGCGGGACCATCCTGAGGTGCCAGTTCCCTCCTGGGCTGGCTTTTATCTCGGGGAGTTAATGAATCCCACTGTTGGACCTCTACCGCTCAGCAGTGGAGCTCGTATTCCACGAGCCCCAAGGGGTGATCGAGATCGAGTGGGTCATTCCCCGTGGATATCGTGGGGGGTTATAACATCCCTCCCCCCAAAACCCATAAGTCCCTCTGTGGTGGGAGTGGAGGAGGCTGTCTTCTTCGCTTTGCCTGTGGTTGCACTTCCGGGTGTTGTGGGGCTGGGTCGGAGGTGTGGAGCATGTCGGGAATGTCATTTTCCCGTCGATCATCTCGGGAGGCACTGTTGCCAACCATTCCCTGGTGAGGCTATCGTCCAAAAAGCCTTGAATCCGGAGTCTCCATGTCGGATCCTCAATTCTCCACCTCACGCACCTCAGTGTCAGGGCCCCTAGGGGGTGATGTCCCCAGACCACCTTGTGCCGGTCATGGAAGCTGGAAAATGGTTCCTCCGGTGGCGTTGGTCCTGTCACTGGCTCCCTGCTCCGGAGGTGGTCCAGATGTTTCCACACCATCCGTTCCTGCTTTTTGATTGTGTAAGATACCAGTCCAGTCTGTTTCACCATGGTTGAAAGCAAATTACTGCGGATGCTGGAATCTGAAACGAAAGAGAAAATGCTGGAAAATCTCAGCAGGTCTGGCAGCATCTGTATGGAGGGAAAAGAGCTAACGTTTCGAGTCCAATGACTCTTTGTCAAAGCTCACCGTGTTTCACCATGGTCCCTGGAATCCACCGGGTGCCATCTCCGAAGTTTCAGGCATATACCGTGTCCCTCAGTCCGAAACCTTTGGCCTGCATCCGTCTGCTTTGGAGGTCATGTCTCCATTCCGGTTTCCCGCCAATATCAGGGAACGTTGGCCTCCAGCCCATCAGCAGTTCCCCTGGAGTCACTGCTGTCATAACGTATGGTATGGTAGCTGAGCAAAAACAGTGCCAGCCTCATCTCCTTGGATCCTATGACCTGTTTCCTCATGCCCTTCTTGAAAGTCTGAACTTGTTAGCCAGGCCATTTGAGGAAGGGTGTTATGGGGCTGTCCGGATGTGCTTCATCCTGTTTGTCTTCATGAAACATGCAAACACCTCGCTAGTGATCGGGTACCATTGTCCGTGACTAATATGTCTGGGATGCCAAGGGTACTGAAGGAGCGTCATAGCTTCTCGAGGGTGGCCATTGAAGTGGTGGATAACATTCGATGAACGTCTAACCATTTGGAAAATGAATGCTGGACCTACCCAATGATGCCCAAATCCTGAGAATAAGTATTTTTAAAAAAAATTAAGTATCCCACCAGAGCGAGGCACCGAATGAAGGGCAAATACATCCTTACAGGAGAGGAGGATAAGTTGGGAGAAAGTCACCTTCCACAGTTCAGCCTGCATTGACTATTCATCGGAAATAATAACTGGTGGAAATGTTGATGGATGATCAACTAGGATGTGTGATTATGCTGCGCAGATCCCATCGGGATTCGGCACGGGGTTTAATCAGAACTGATGTTGTGCTCAGTGTAGAATTCTCAGCATCTATAGAATTGAAGAAGTGGTTGACACAATTCATTCTGGCTACATGTAGTCCAACAGTCCTGTGACCTGCAGAGGGAGTACAGCGAAGGTTCAGCGACTGATTCCTGGAATGGCTGGGCTGTCATATGAGGAGAGATTGGGTCGACTAAGCCTGTATTCACTGGGATTTAGAAGAATGAGCGGGGATCTCATTGAAACGTATAAAACTCTGACGGGGCTGGACAGGCTGGATACAGGGACGTTGTTTCCTTGGACTGAGGAACCTCGAACAACAGATCACAGTCTCAGGATGTGAGAGAGGCTATTTAGGAATCAGATGAGGTGAACTTTCTTCACTCAGGCGGCGGTAAACCTGTATAATTCTCTACTACAGAAGGTTGAGGAGGCCTAGTCACTAAATATATTTAAGAAAGAAATTAATACATTTCTAGACTCTGATGGCGTCAAGGGGAATGCAGAGAGCACGGGAGATAAAGGGTCAGTCGTGATTATATTGGATGGCGGAGCAGGCTCGAAGTACTGAATGGCCCACTCCCCCTCTTTTCTTTGTTTCTGAGATGAAAATCAATATACAATGTCTGCTGGCAACGGTACCCCATCCACTGTCACATTTGATATTCCTTAGCAGCTGTTCAGGAAACCAAGCATTGGTAACTCTGAAGTCTGATTTGGAATCTACATCAGCAAAAATAACTGGGTTTAATTTATTTATTGTTGTTTTGAAGTACCAATGTCATTTCTGCTCAGACTCATTGGGTGATAAGCTGGCTCCAACAGCAATTGCATCACTTGACCTTGTGTTTACTGATTTGAGAGCAATGTCAAAGGTCATCGGGGGCATCATATTCCCTCAAGGAAATGATCAACAAGTTACATTTGTATAGCATCTCTAACACAGTTAAACATCCCAAAGTACTTCACAGGAGCATTAGCAACTAAAATTTGATAATGAGTCACATAAGGAGATATTGGGACAGGTGACCAAGAGAGGTAGGTTTTTAAAAAAATCTTTTAAACGTGTTTAAAGTTTCAAAGGAGGAAATGCATAGAGAGGGGAGAATTTCAGAGGGCGCGACACCACTGGACCCCCAGCCGTGTATTTCCCAGCGGCGTGCCGTTCGCTGGTGGCGGGATTCTATCTTCCCGCCGCTTGTCAATGGGATTTCCCATCCCATGCCTCCAGGAAACACACTGCTGGCGGAAAAGGTGAATTGCAACGCGCAGAGAATTCTGGCCAAAGTTTGGGGCCTAAGCAATTGAAATCAATGCAGCCATTGGTGGAAATATTTAAATGGAGGAGGCTCAAGAGGCAGAAATCTTGGAGGGGTTGCATGCCGAGAGAAAGTTATAAGGAGAGGGAAGGCCGTGGAGGGATTTGAAAATAAATATGCGTATTTTAAAATGGAAGCGTTGGTGGAACCGCAACTGTATGGCAACCAGCAAATGGAGCGATAGATATATATGAGAGGTACTTGGTCACAGGTTGTTGCTGCTTATTTGCTTTTAGTTCGGTTGCAGAGACAGCAGAGTTTTGGAGGGACTTAAACTTGCTGTCAGCGCAGAATAGGAGGCAGGATAAGGGAGCATTGGAATGACTAGTCTTGAGGTAATAAAGGATAGATGAGAGATGCAGCAGCAGATGAGCAGAGGCAGGGAAGAGATGTTATGGAGGTGGGGGTAGGTAGCCTTATCGTGAGTATGAGTTAGGGGCTGGGCCCGTAATATGAAAGGTCACATGACTTGTACCTTGAGACCACCAAATTGAAGCATCCACTGACTCTTTATAGAGGAATGAATTTAAAGCAATGGAGGTTCAAATTTACTGCAGTAACCTTCTGAACATTCTTGAATTTTGAAAATACGAAAACTGTTCCTTCAATTAATTTTAGTCGTAACGTGTCACAGAAACACTACAATTTTCTAACAGGATTAAGGATTCCAGTTGAATGAGCAAGTTGGTACATTTAAACAAGCATGGCCTATATTTGTTTTGTTTCCGTGCAAGGGACATCAGTAACCCACCTGATTGGCAACAAATCTTCCCCGTTCAGTCCGCAGATCTATGGATTGGTAGTGTCGTGTGAGAATACCTTTAAGAAATGGGTGTTTATCAAATAGCAGTAGTGGATGTACCTTTAAGAAATGGGTGTTTATCAAATAGCTGCAATGATGTCAAAATGTGGGTGGAGCTGGGCTGTCTGTCTGGTTTTATTTTCGTTTTCGAGCTGGCAGCTACAGTGTGTGTTTAGTTTTATTTTCAGAGTTGGAGCTGCATCCAGCCAAATAAGGTGTAATTTTGATCTCTCCCTGCATGAACAGAATGCCTTCAGATCACTTGCTAATTTAAAAGTGATAACTGGTCTCAATAGAGAATTTAAACCTGCTGTCTTTGTTAAAGAGGGTATTTGTCTTATGGATGTTGCTAGGAAAGATTAAGGGTTACTTATAGAGTACTGTTTTCTTTGGGGGGAGTATTTAAGTTGCTAAGATGTTTACTGTGTGTTTATAAAATGTTAACTGGATTCATATAATAAACATTGTTTTGTTTTAAAAGTACTTTAGATCTCGGTTGCATCACACCTGTAGAGTGGGCCCTTGTGCTCCCCATAACCAAAATCTATTAAACGTTGTGGGTCAGGTGAACTCCATGATACACTTTGGGGTTCTCTATGCCCTGGTCCGTAATAGTAGCGACTGTTGCCAGGGAAAAAAAAGATATAGCACTTGCTCATAAATAGCATTTTGAACACCAATAGTGATTAGGTGCTATGAAGGAAAGATTTGGTTACACCTCTGGTTATAATTTTTCTCAATTAATGAGAAGCTCTATCTTCTTGAATAAAGTCAGATAGGTGTGAACTGCAGCCGTGAAACTGCTTTTAAAAACCAATTAGACAAATAAGGATGGAAATAGATGGTGCAGAAAGGATGTGTTGTGCTGACCTGCACTTTCATAGAATCCCCACAGAATAGAAGAAGGCCATTTAGCCTATCGAGTCCACACCGACCCTCCGAAAGAGCACTACCCTACCCTATTCCCGTAACCCCACCTAACCTGCAGAGCTTTTAAGCATTAAGGGGTAATTGATCATGGCCATTCCACCTAACCTGCACATCTGTGGACAGTGTGAGGAAACCAGAGCACAAGGAGAATGTGCAAACTCCACACAGACAGTCATCCAAGACCAGAATTGAACCTGCACCCCAGATGCTGTGTGACAACAGTGCTAACCACTGTACCACCATTTGTTTTTAAGCATCAGCTTTTGGGGACTTATTGCCTTTCAATCCCATTAATTTATCCAGTATTACTTTTTCACTAAGACTAATCTCTTTCAGTCCCTCCCGCTTATGACACTCTTGGTTTTCAAGTGTTTTGGGGATGAATTCTGTATCTTCCCTTTGTGAATACTACGTCAAAATGCAAATGAAGAGCTTTCTCTATCAGTAACTTACTCTCTGCACAATTTACCATGATGAATTTACTGAAAGAACCTTGTGGCTTTGAGAAGTGTGTGACTTTGTGAGTTACAGCTGCCTCATACAAGACCATTGCCACATTTTGCCTCCTTAGGCTCCTTATCTAGCCTGCAAATCTTTGACAGCCATGCACTCTTCAAGTGCCTCGAAGAGCAACTGGAAATAGCAGATAGCAGGGCTGCGCAGATCTGCTACAATGGACAGATGGTCAATAAGCATGGAAGAGCCAACCGTGACAAAGGCAGTCAAACAAAGAGGTCTTAATACGACCCTTGTCCGTTCTTAGGACATTTTCACTTTTTAATTTGTCCTGCTTGTGGGACCTGGACATTTGGAAAAGGTTGTTTTTAGCCCTGAAATGACCTCATAATGACTCAGCTGGATCAACATCATACATTAAGTTCTGTTTGTATTAGTAGCTTGAGATTTGCGCACAATAATGCGGCAGGGTTTTAAACTTTACACAAATCTCTCCAGCCTAAATGGAGTACACCACTGTAGCTCCAAATGACAAAAACATGCATGATAGACTATTACTGTCGATTCCACAATGAGGGAATAAAAGAAGCTTCTGCAGCATCCATCAGGACTTGAATATTCCCCTGCCCTGCAGGATTCAATTAGCCTGTGCCTTTATGTGTCCCACAAGTCCATGCAAGTTGCCAAGATCATATCCTTCCATGACTATGACCATGACTCACTGTTTCCCTTCATTTGATCTCTTTGTTTTCGCATTGTTAACTATTAACATGCTCATTCACCATCTATGCACTATCTGCAAACCTTGCAATCTCCGATTTGCAGTTCCTGAATGGCAGTCGTTACTTCAGCTCATTAGACAAAACTTTCCCTTTTTTCCACAGAACTTTGAGTTGGGTGAGAAAACCGGCATGCAGCACGCCGGCTGTGTATGCGCCGTTTCTCGCTGCATTATGCAGCTTTCTGTGTAAACAAAAGATGGCGACTTGGCCACGCCATCAAGCTGGCAGTGCAGGGCTGGAAAAAGCCAGTAAGGCAGGGAATCCCGAGATCAGGGCGCCCTGAAACAGAATCCACGCACAGACACAAACACACGCAGAGACCCCTCCCCCACATGCACAGGCAACCCCCGGGCCCCCGCCCGCGGATACAGTTAATCCCCCCTCGGGGCCCTCTCCGCCATGGACATGGGGACCCCCTCGGATAAGGGTCACACCCATCATGGAGCTCCCCAGAGGGCCGTTGGCTCTGCCTGCTGTCAGAGGGCAGTGTCAGAGTGCCAGGGAGAAGTGCTGGGGTAGAGCCAGGGGCACTGCCAGAGCACCGTAGGGCAGTGCCAGGGTGAAAGGGGACATTGCCAGAGTATCGGGGCAATGCCAGGGGCAATACCAGGATGTCAGGGGCAGTACCAGGGGCAAGTGCCAGGATATAAGAGCAGTATCAGGAGCTAGTGCCAAGGGGCAATGCTGGGGCAGTCAAGAGGCAGTGCCAATGTACGTGTCCCTCTCTCCCCAGGGCGGTAATTGCCTCTGTGCCACCCCGCGAGTTCCCTCTGTCTGGTTCCTGTTCTCAAAAACCTGTTTTAAACCTTGCCGTGGTGATCACCAAGGTTGGGTTGCCCCTGACTTTCTGGCTTGTTATTGTGGCCCTTGCTACCCAGACTAAATGCAATCCATTGGATACTATACTGTTGCACCTCAGAGAACTACTGTTAGTTTTCTGTCTGATTTTACAGTTCACACTCGGACTGATAAATAGGCAACACGTCAGCAAGAGGGGTAGATTCCCAATGTGGGGAGACAATACGGCAGAGTAACACTTCAATATCATTATCATTTATTTAAATGAGGTTCCCGACCTTTCTGAGTGGGAAGCCCGTTACGTCACAGGCGGGATTGGGGAAAGTCTGAAAACGAGATCTGCCGGCAAGATTCCCGGGGCGGGATTCTCTGATCCTGAGGCTAAATGTTGACGCCATCGGAAACGCCGTCGCGTTTCTCGATGGAGTCAACACGGCCCCAGGATCATCAATTCTGGCCCCTAAAGGGGGCCAGCAGGGCGCTGGAGCCTTTCACACCACTCCAGCTGCTGATCCGGCTGTGGAATGGGCGCCGGGGGTTGCGCGCATGCGTAGTGGGACCGGCGTGAACCCACGCATGCGCAGTTCCACCAGCGCGATTTCCGCTTGTCCGCGCCGGCCCCGACCCAACATGGCGCAGGAGTACAGGCGCTGGCGCGGAAGAAAGGTGGCCGGGAGACAGAGAGGCCGGCCCGCCAATCGGTTGGTCCCGATCGCAGGCCAGGCCACATCGGATGCCACCCTCCCCCCCCCCGGAGTCGGACCCCCCCCACAGGCCATCCTCGGACCCTTCAATGCCGAGGTCCCGTCGGCTGAGAGCAGGTGTGAAAGGCGGCGGCGGGACTCGGGTTTTTGTTACGGCCCATCTGGGCCAGGAAAATCGCAGGAGGACGCCCGACCGGCGCAGCGCCGACCATGCCGGCCCCAATAGCGCAGATTCTCCGCTCTGCGGAGCATTACGTCCTGGCGCCGGGGCGCGATCCACATGGCCCGCTGCCGATTCTCCGACCCGGCACGGGGTCGAAGAATCCCGCCCCCGTTCTCAGACTCTCGCAGGGTTTTGCGCCCATACTCGCCCCAGGCGCAAACAGCGACGTGGGTGTAAAATACTGGCAAATGGGCTGCCTTCTCCTGCTGCACCAGCTTTATCCTTCATCCTTTATAATTCAGCAGCCACATGCAAGGCCTCCTCGGCATCATCTGCAAACAGGAGGGAAATTTTCACAATTAATAATGGAAAACACTTCCCATTCCTGCCCTAAAATTCAAGTGCCTAATTAAACCTTGGAATACTGAAATAGAGTTTTAAATGCTGATGGTACTCACTGAACAATTGAGCTGTATTTTACCAGGGGCCTTGTAAAATGATGAGGGAACAGGGAGGGATAGAGTCCAGCAATGGGGAAGGTGGAGGATGGCCCTCCCAGCCAGAGGCCAGTTGTAACCAACTGAGGGCCTCTTCCCGCTGGCTGTTTTTATTTTATCAGCAGTGGGTAGGCCTCTGCCTTGTGTGGTGAATCCTGGAAGCCTGGTGGAGTGGTGGGAGTGGGGTGCATCCTAATCAGACACTCTGTGGCTCAAGGATGGGCCCAGTGAGGAAATAACTGCCAGACCCCCTACCCTCACCAAGCACGCCCCCTTTGTCAGGGCCTGCCAGCTTGACTGACCCCGGAAACACAGCCCACACTCATCTAGTTATAAGAGTGGCATCCATTCTGCGTCTTCTCGGGTGGGTGCAGTCCCAGAGGTGACCACCTTTCCTAGTAGCGCTGCTCAGACTGAAGAGTTGCCATCCCTCTGATAGCAGCTGGGGTGGGCACCTGTATTTCAAAGGACCCCAGTGGCAACTCATTAATTGCCTGAATAGCCCCTGTCTTTCCGGCTTGTTGTGGTGGACCCTACTACCTTGACTCCATCCAATCCATTGGATGCTGCACTGTTGCACCTAACTGCTGTTAGGTTTCTGTCTGATTTTACAGGTGGCTGCACTTGACTTGGTCTGATGAATATGCAGCAGGATGAATTAGACACAAGCGAGGCATGTGCATTTAGATTTCCTGTAATAGTTAGGTGCAGTTCAGAAGCTGAGCTCACATATAAAACAGGTGTGACTGCTTCCTGTGCTGCTGTTTCAGTACTCTCAGCCCTAAAGTATTGGCAAAGAAGCTCTTTGTTTTTCCTTTTTGAATGTCAAATAATTGCAGATGGATAGGTTAGGTGGATTGGTCATGCTAAATTGCCCCTTAGTGTCCAAAGATGTGTAGGTTAGGTTGCGGAGATAGCGGGGAGTGGGTTTAGGTAGGGCGGCAGGGTGGCACAGTGATTCCCAAAGGATTAAAGTAATGAAGCGACCAAACACATTCATGTTTCCCCTCCACACTAACGGCCTTGACATTTCTTTTTAAACATGACATCTGTACCCTCCCACGAGCACCTCCATTCTGCAGCACACCCCACCCCACACCCCTCACCCCCTCCCCCTCCCCGCCCCAAGGTCTCCATGTCCATCACCTCTCCCTGCTGCCTGCTGACCATCCCATTGCACTTTTGGTTTAACCCACCTACTTATGAGAAACGCCCGCTGTCACTAATAGATCACCAAGCAAGGATGCAGCCTGTTAATTGGCCGCCTCCTGCTCCTACATGGATTTTAGAAGTTTGAAAGATTCCAGACAAAACGCTACTTCAAAGCAAAGTTGGAGAGCTAGTCCCGATGTCCTGGTGGGTATTTACCTCTCAATGAGCATCACCAAAATGGAATAGCTGGTCAATGTAACATTGCTGTTTTTGGGCCTACATTGGCATTGTCCCCTTTCCCACATTACATCAGTATGCCCATCAAAAGGTACTTAATTGACTGGTAAGTACTTTGGGACATCCTAGGTCCATGAAAGACACTATATAAGAATAAGTTGACACTTTTACTTCATCTAAAAGGCATAGCAGTGCAGAAGATGGAAAGCATGCTTGTTTAGAAATCTTGAGCCTCACTTTTCATACTTATAATTGGCTAAGTATTAATATCATTAACTTTTGTCACAATAAGAGAACACAACTTGCCAGTGCAGACAATAGGAACACCACCAACCTGTCCAGCAACCATCATTCTAATTGTAAGCCCATCACCAACAAGTCAATCCAATTCACTTGTCTCATGTCACTAATACAAATTCATCTTCTCTGCTAAGATTCTGGATAAACATACGGAATTTCTGCCCCTGCCAGTAGTGGGGGTTCAATGGGCGAAGGCAGAGAATATGACATAAATGAAAAACATTGGTTTCCTGATGGTGGCAAATGATGGCGGGGAATGTGTGACCCTCATCGTCATGGCAAGAGAATGGCGAGTTATGGGGAGGATTTGAGGGTTCACTTATCCTGGGGGCACTGATTAGATCATTCATTCTTTTCCTGCACTACAGGACGGCCCTTCTCTGAATGGAATTGGCATTGACCACCCTGGTGGCCTCCACCCATGCAGATGTGGTGAGATGGGAGGGCCTCCTCCTCCCATCCCTTGGAAAAAGGACATCCATCCTGTTCTTCACGGCTTGCAGCAAGTGTGTCCAATGAGACATCGCCAAACCTTATGGCCAGTGACAACTCCTTCTTGTAGCCAAGTCTCGGTCAAAGCTCCTTGTGTGATCAATGATTCTGCGTACCTTATAAATATGATTTCCGGATAACAGCTTGAGTTCTTGCCCGTCTCACCACACAATTAGCCGGGGATGGGCCCAACATCGCTTGATATGGCAGGTTTACCCACTAGGGCTCCTCAGTGGGAGTCCCTCCGACTTCCCACACTATCATGGGGTTTAGGCCTAGAGTGGAAAAGTTCAGCCAATATGTTTTACTGAATCACGGAGAACGACAATGATCCTGCTCATCCACATGCCATTGGCTTAAATCTCAAGCTTGAGTTAAAAAAGGCTGCTCATTCTGAAGATGCGAATGAAGGATTTAATTAAATAGAATCACAGAATAGTTACAGCGCAAAGGAGGCCATTGGGCCCATCGTGTTTGCACACGCTCTCCATATGAACAACTAGGGCCATTCTCCTGCCTTACCCCCATAGCCCTGCACATTCGTCCTTTTCAGATAATATAATATAGCACAATGCATTTGAAATATGACAGGAAGCTGAAGAGCATCTGCTGATCAAGAACAGGCAAAGATCTAACTACTCAATTTAATTTATTTCTATATTAATTTGTAAAATACCTACATAAATTCAATAGTTATATTTAAATTGTTTTCTCGCCCTCCAGATTTTGACTTTTGCCGTTTGTTTGCATATTTTGCTTGTTAAAGTATGCTGCTCTGGGCCATGTTCACAGTGGACATAGCCTCCTGAAGTGTAGGCCTTGTTATAATGTAGGGAAGCACAGTGGTTAATGTGCACAGCTCGGTTCAATAAACACAGTGAGATAAATAATCAGTTAATTTGTGATTAAATGATGTGGGATTTGCAATAGATGTAAGTTAGAGCACCAGGATAATTCATCTTTGCATAATGCTATGGGGTCTCTTGTTTCCACCCAAGAGGGTCCTGTTTTAATATTTCACCAAAAAATGCATCCAAGATATTAAAACAATCCTTTTGTATTAAATTGCTCAAATCCTGGAATGGAGTTTAAACTCAGAACCTTGCGACTGAGTAAGCAAGTGTCTTACGGTTGAATCGATTGAGAAATATTTTCTATATTTGCACTTGATGTCGATGTTAAAGCCTTTAAAGCCGTTTTTAGGTTGTATCTTCACAGAATGTGGGTGTCACTGTCAAGTTCCAAGGTCAGTGCTTACGTCCCATCCCTAATTGTCCTTCAGAGGGTGGTGGTAAGCTGCCTCTGTAACCGCTGCAGTACATATGGTAAAGGGATTGCCACTATTAGGGAGGGGATTTTAGCATTTTGAATCAGCAGGGATGAAGGGACGTTGATATATTTCCAAGTCAGAGTGGTTGCATGAGTTGGAGATAACCTCACGAGTGGTGCTTCCGCGTGCCGGCTGCCCTTGTCCTTCTCAATGGTCAAGTTTGCGGATGTGAGCAATGCAGTCAGAGAAGCCCGCCGCATTGTATACGCTGCAGCCACCGTGTGCTGCTGACGGAGGGAGTGAATGTCGAAGATAAAAAGGCGGCGGAATGAAACATGTATGGATGGCGTCAAGCTTCTGGAGTGTTGATGGAACTGCACTCATCCAGGCAAGTGGAGAGTATTCCAGCAGACTCCTGATTTATGCTTTGTAGATGGCTAGCAGATGGGTAAAAATATTTACCCGTACTTTTTTCAACCTGCTCATGTTAATTTATATTAACTGCAAGGAATTTGAAACAAAGGAATAATATTTGGAAAAGATCATTTAACTTGGCAGGTTTGTAGCAACAGAAATGTATTATTTAAAACAAATTCTGTTCAACAGCACCCTATAGTGGCTGACAGTGGCTACTTATAATTGCAAGCTTCATACCAAATATGGCTGGTTTCCTTTAGTTAAGCATTTCTTTGGAGAGATAGAAAGATAAAAAGAACATGAACATGGAGAACAAAATGCAAAAAAGAAATGCAAATCAAGATATTTTTACCTCCTGGCTTTGAGGGCATTTTGTCACTAATTCCCATTTCACTATCCAGTCACTTTAATTCGTCAAGAAAAGAAGCTTCCAGCTTCTCATTAGCTTTGCAATTAAAATTTGCAGAGAACGAAAATGGAAATGGAAACTTTCCGGCATTAAATTATCTCCATTATACATATTTAAAAGTTTGATTTGTGAGAATCCTGCTTCAAATCAGGGATTGTTGAAAATAAATCCCATGATCCTTTGCTACAAAATCATTGTGCTGCGTTCTCAGAACAATTGTTTGAAGTGGATGTGGCATTTTAAGGCCAAATTTAGGTCTGTTGGTGGCGAGGTTTAAACAGGCCTTATTTTAAGAATTTGCACCATCTAAAGCCTTAGAAATCTTCCAAGCTGTTCCAGAATTAAACGTGATCTTACCCAACTACTGCCATTTTATCACTGCCCACTAGCTTTGTCAGAAAATCTAATGTTGGCTGTGTTGTTAAACATCGAAAGAAATATGCTGTTCATCTGCCAAGGAATTCCCTGAAGATGACAGATTGCCGATAGATCTGCCAAGGGTTGTGCTGCGCATGTGATCATTTTCACTCGGGAATTCATCTTAGGAGAAAACAGCAGGAGGCTGACCAAAATCACAACAGTTTCCATTGGGAGCTGTTTCTGGAAATGGGAATCTTTAAATTAATTTAAGGATTAAATTTAAGGATTAAATTGGTGTCTCCTCACCTGTTCTGCCACCGTGGTGCAGGTTGTTGGCCTTTTTCCAATACTGGAGGCCGGTCCACTTGCAGATGCTCCCCCAACCCACTGCTAGTGCATTCCAGGGTCCAGGGTTGTGGACGACCTTCGTCCTGAACTCTGGAGGTAGCCCTCGGCATTGTTCATCTGTGCGCTACACTGTTCCGAATGTGTTTCATGCCGGTGTATTTTCCCGCCGGCATCGCAGAGAATCTGGGATTAGGAGAGTTTGGCCTTCATCTGCTCCCATTGACCGGATTCAAATGAGGTTCAGGCTGCCCTGCCGCAGGTTTTCCGACCTGTCATGGCAGGCTAAAAGAAAGATCCTGCTGTGAATTCACGCCAGGATGAAGCCGATTTCTGGACATCCCACTACATTCCCCCATCATGCCCGCCATTGAACACACCAGTTGGGGCTTGGGAGAATTCTGCCCAAAGTCTATGTAACTTCACATTTCCCCTTTTATAAATGGTGGTGTATTTTCCCCAACCCTTAAATTTGGCATGATCCAATCCTCTTTGAATAACTCGCGCAGCAAACTCGGGGAAAGATCTGATAATAAAGGTTGGCTTATTTTTACACACATACACACAAGCGAGAGAGGTTTCACAACGTCTGCCCCTTTTACACTCATGCACTAAATGGGGGATAAGGAAAAAGGAAGAGAGCTCAGGGCATGATTACAATAAAATACAAGTGAGGGTTTTACATGTGTCCAGAGTCCGGAATCAAAAGTCCAATGAAATGTTCCTTCAGAGGGGATGTTGGCTGACTGTCGCAGGATGGTCCGTCTTTCCCGAAGTGAGACCTCCATGCTGCGAGAAGGCTTGTAGAGAGAGTAGGTTTTGGAAGCACACGTTCAAATGTTCCAATTTTGCTGAGGGACAGAGTTCTTTCTTTTGCCACCAACTTGATGGCTGGATGTCTGCTTGTCTGGAGTTATCATTTCCTTCGATCGTCCAACAGCGACTGCCTGATTTCAGTTCATTCACAGTGCAATATATTAGTGTAATTTGGGGAAGTCAAGTGACATACCTCCCACTATTCCTCCTGGATGTTGGACAAAGGATGTATTTTCCCAGGGCTGGACTCTTGAGATGTTTAATTAGAGTCAGGGTTCCTTTCGCTCTGGGAGACACTGGTTTAGGGTTGACTAAACGAGGCCCCCTTGTTGAACCCATTGTGTTAGAACAGTTAATGATTAGTCCATTAGCACCATTACTGGAGATGACGACTTGCAAACAGCTGTCTTTGTTCCCAGCTGGCTTGGGCAGACAACTCGTCTGCTAGGCTGTAGTGTTGGCTTGGCTGGAATGTTTATGTGATGCAAGAAGTGTTACATTGCAGGACATTTGAAGCCTTTATTCATTTTGAAACTGGTCAGAAGCTCCCAGAAGCCAGCATCTGACCAGGTGGAGCCACCTTGCCAGCTCAGCAATTGAAAAGTATAAAAACATGTCATTATAAAGTAGTCCAGCTGATGAAGATTTCTGCATAGATTTTCCTTCCGTCTCAACTGTGACAGAATTAAAGCAGACTAAGACGTTTTGGAATCGCAGGATGGCCCGATGCCAGTGCCAAGAACGGCATAAACCACTCCAGCGTTGGGCCAACCAGAAGTTGCGGAATCCCCGGCACTTTCGGGGGCTAGGCCTGATGCATTAAGTAAGTTGGTTCAACATTGACTGCAACTGGATGCAGTGAAATCCAGGCTTCTGACACAGGAGATGGTCCAACACTGTTTTATTGAACTTCCTGATTACTGTACATAATCTGCTATGAGTTGACACTCTATCAATCTAACTGATAACCTCCTACTGGCTTGACCAGACTAACTCTCTACCTCATGGTGATAGTGCTCACTGGCTTTTGCACTCTTACTATCTCAGTAGCTGTGTCCTGTAGAGAGAGAGACAGTCTTAATGCCCTGTGTGCTTTATAGTGGTGGTGTCCTGTCTGGTGATTGGTTGTTATGTGTAGTGTGTGTTCATTGGTTATCCTGTGTGTCAATCACTGCCTGTCTGCATCTCATTATATACATGAGTGGATATTATGACAAGGCTGCGCAGACCGTCCGGCGTATTCTTGCGCATACGCAGGGAGGTTCTTCTCCGCGCCAGCCATGGCGGAGCCCTACAGAGGCCGGCGCGGAAGGAAAGAGTGCCTCATGGCACAGGCCCACCCACAGATCGGTGGGCCCCGATCGCGGGCCAGACCACCGTGGAGCTCCCCACAGGGGCCGGATCCCCCCGCGCCTTCCCCCCCCCTCCCCCCGAGGACTCGTCTAGCCAGCCTACAAGCCAGGTCCTGCCGTGATGGACCATGTCCATTTCACGCCGGCGGGTCTGGCCAGGAAACGACGACCGCTCGGCCCATCGGAGCCTGGAGAATTGCCGGGGGGTTCGCTGCCAACGGCCTCCGACCGGCGCGGCGTAAACCCCGCCCCTGCCCAAAACCCGGTGTCGGAGAATACAACAGCCGGCTTCGGAGCGGCGGGGCGGGATTCGCGCCACCCCCTGTGGGGATTCCAGCCGGGGGGGGGGGGCGGGGTGCTGGAGAATCTCGTCTCTGAAGTTTTCGAACTGGCCCCAGTGATTGGAGAATTCTTGTTCTCTATGGAGCCACCAAAAGAGACAAGTAGGAGAGGAGAGGAAGAGTAAATTCATGAGTGGAATTTTAGAAGCTCGTCGCAGCAGGGACCGTAAAATGCAGCAAGCCTTTCGAAATGCTATTGCCTTCGGTGGGACTGTAAAATCCCACTGGTGTGAAATTCCTGCCCCTTGAATTTCTAGTTAAAGCTCAGGGGCGTCATTCTCTGACCCCCCGCCGGGTCGGAGAATGGCCGTTGGCCGCCGTGAATCCCGCCCCCGCCCCCGCCGAAGTCTCCGAAGGGAGAAAAGTCGGCGGGGCGTTAATGGCGCCGCTGCCGCGGAGAATGTCACGGGTCTGCGCAAGGCAGCCGATTTTCGGCCTGCCGATATTCTCCCTTCCGGATGGGCCGAAGTCCCGTCGACGTGATGACCGTTCACGTCGACGTGAATCAAACCTCCTTTTCATCGGCGTGACCCGGTGCTCCAGGCTCACGCCGACCAGCGAGGAGGTGAGTGACGGCCTGGGGGGTTGGCTCTGGGCAGGAAATGGCGTGGCCGCAGACTGATTGCGTGAGGAGAGGTGTGTCTCGGCTTGTGTGTGTGTGTGCGGCGGGGGGGGGGGGGGTGGTTAGAGTAGGCTGGGCTCCGGGGGAGTGCCGGGAGGGGGTCCGTGCCGGGGTGGACGTTGGGGGTTTGGGGGGGGGTCCGTGCCGGGGTGGAGGTTGGGGAGGGGTCCGTGCCGGGGTGGAGGTTGGGGGGGGTCCGTGCCGGGGTGGAGGTTGGGAGGGGGGGTCCGTGCTGGGGTGGAGGTTGGGGGTTGGGGGGGGTCCGTGCTGGGGTGGAGGTTGGGGAGGGGGTCCGTGCCGGGGTGGAGGTTGGGGGGGGTCCGCGCTGGGTTGGGGGTTGGGGAGGGGTTCCGTGCCGGGGTGGAGGTTGGGGGGGGGGCTCCGTGCTGGGGTGGAGGTTGGGGAGGGGGTCCGTGCTGGGGTGGAGGTTGGGGAGGGGGTCCATGCCGGGGTGGAGGTTGGGGGGGGTCCGCGCTGGGTTGGGGGTTGGGGAGGGGTTCCGTGCCGGGGTGGAGGTTGGGGGGGGGTCCGTGCTGGGGTGGAGGTTGTGGCGGGTCCGTGCTGGGGTGGAGGTTGGGGGTTGGGGAGGGGGTCCGTGCCGGGGTGGGTGATGGGAGGGCAAATGAGTTGGTCCACCTGGCCAGGTGCCAGCCTCCAACAGTTGGACCCATGCGGTCCATGCCACCTGGCTGGGGGGAGGAGGGGATATGGGCAATGATGACATGTCGTCGTTCCCCTCCCCCCCACCAGGCCGTCATGTTTTCAGACCATCCAGCGATGTTGGCCGCCGTGGCGGCAGCCGCTAATATCTATGTTGCCCTGGATGAGGAGGAGGAGGAGGAGGAGCGTGCCAGAGAGGCGGCGCAGGCTGCCGCAGAGGGGCAGGCGGCAGCCGCCCAGGCTGGAGGGACACCTGACCGACAGGACGAGGAGGGGGAGGAGGACGTCGCGGCCCCACGGCAACGGAGGCACCCGAGGGCGCCCCGTGTGTACCGGCCCCGGCAGTCATACCAGGACCTCACGGACCGGGAATGCAGGAGGAGACTCCGGATGAGCCGGGAAACCGTGGCACACATCTGCCACCTGCTGGCACACCTGTTACCGCGTGGCACTGGCGGGGGACACCCTCTCCCCGTGTCCGTCAAGGTTACGGTGGCCCTGAACTTTTATGCAACGGGGTCATTCCAGGCACCGAGTGGGGACCTGTCCGGCATATCGCAGACATCGGTGCATCGGTGCATCCGGGCAGTGACAGATGCCCTTTATGCCATGGCGCACCGCTACATCCGCTTCCCCGTGGACCGGGCCAGCCAAGATGCCCGGACCGTGGGCTTCTCTGCCGTTGCCGGGTTCCCCATAGTCCAGGGCGCGATCGATGGGATGCATGTCGCCGTGCGGCCACCTGCAGAGAACAGGGCCGTGTTCACTAATAGGAAGGGGACCTATTCAATGAACGTACAGGTGGTCTGCGACCACCGCATGATGATCCTGCACGTCTGCGCCACCGTCACCCAGGCAGTGTACACGACTCATTCGTGTTGTCGCGGTCATCCATCCCCGGCATGTACGAGGGACGCCATCCCCGGCTGAGGGGCTGGTTGCTGGGCGACAGGGGCTACCCATTGCGATCGTGGCTGATGACGCCTATACGGAGGCCACGCAATGAGGCGGAGAACCGCTACAATGATGCCCATGTAGCGACAAGGGGAGTGATCGAGAGGTGCTTTGGCGTGCTGAAGATGCGTTTCAGGTGCCTGGACCTCTCTGGGGGCGCCCTCCAGTATCGGTCAGATAGGGTCGGCCGCATCATTGTGGTGTGCTGCGTCCTGCACAACATAGCCCAGCAGAGGGGCGATGTGCCGCAGGCAGAGGAGGGCGGAGTGGAGGAGCAGCAGGAAGAGGCCCAGTCCTCCCCAGATGAGGGGGATGGGGGCAATGGTCAGGGCAGACGGGGGAGACACAGGCGGGTGGCTGTCCACCGTTACCGGCTGGCCCAGCGGGCACGGGACAGACTGATAGACGCCCGCTTCACTGACTAGATGGGCGTGGGAATCGGGTAGTATGGCCACAGACCGCACACCATGACAACAGCCGACCACGCACACCCCCCACCCATCCACCCACCCAGCACCCTCACCCCCCTCTCCAACCCCACACACCCCACCCGCATGCACACCACCCCCCCCCCAATTGCCGATCCACCGGCGGCACAACGGGCCGGGCTCACCCAGTTGCGGGTGGACGCGTGTCTATCTCAGGCCATGGAGGATGATGACAACCCGCCTCCGATGAGCTCCTGGCTCTACATCGTTGGACTATGTCTGACCCATGGCCACAGTACCACCATCCACCCGGACCATCCCTGCATGCGGCTGTGACACTGCAGCGCACGGTCCCGTCCTCTGCCCGGGGGATGTTGATGGCGGCCCAGGGGGAAGGGGGCAGACTCACCTGGGGCTGAGGTAAGACCACCCGTCACACACAAACTTGCGCTCAACGTACATGACACGCCCGCACACTTTGGACAGAGCACAAAGGCAGCTTCGGTAGGTGTAACATTGACTTTAATAACCAAAGGAGTTCATGCCCTAGCCCCTAAAACTCATCTGTGCCCTGCACCCGTGCCAACTTACTCAGTGTCTAATTGTTTGGCCTTACGGGCCCTTTGACTACGTCTACGTGGTTCCCCAGACGGTACAGCAGAACTGGAGGTGGACTCCTGTGATTCCTGCCCTCTGACACTGGATCCCTTTGGCGGCCGTTTCCTGGGGCGTCCTGGCCTAGATGGGCCAGGCTGCGGCCCGGGCGACTGGGATGGCGAGCTGCCAGCCTGTCCTGCCCGTTGCCCACCCGATGCACCTGGGACGGAAGGGGGGAGTCCGAGGTGTCGCGGTGTACCGGGACCTCCCCTACAGAGGGAGCCGGGACGGACCACAGCACCTCCTCCTCCCTCGGGGTGCCCGATGGCCCCCAGGCCTCTACATGGGTGGGGGATGCGAACGGACTGGCCATCCGACGCGCCCCCGACATCTGGCGCTGCCAGTCCTGGAGGCCCGTGCTGGTATCGACAGGGGTCTGCAGGTTTGCAGCCATGGAGCCCAGGGGGTTGTTGAACCCTGTCTGTGACAGTGCGACGCCGGCTCGCACATGGCCACTGGCGCCGATGCCCTCAGCGATGGCCTGCTGAGACTGGGCCATGGCCTGCAGAGACTGGGCCATGGCCTGCAGAGACTGGGCTATGGCCTGCTGAGACTGGGCCATGGCCTGCTGAGACTGGGCTATGGCGTTGAGCGCCTCTGCCATCTGGCGCTGGCACTGGCTCATGGCCTCCTGTGAGAGGGCAGCCATTTCCTGGGCCACAGACGCCGCCTGCACGGAAGGCCCCAGGCCTCGCAAACCGTTCCCCATGTCTGACACCGTCGCACCCATTGCCTCCACCGCGGACGCCACCCGTGCGGTGTCAGCCTGGGTGGCACGCATGACCGGGACCACTCCCAGCTCCTGGACGCGGGTGGACTCCTCCACCTGCGACCGCAGCCGCCGCAAGCCACCCGTCACCCTATTCGCACGTCTCCGTGTCGGTGGTTGCATCGGATCTATGTGTGGGTGTGGTAACTGCAGGAACCCGGGATCCATCTGGGCGGCAGATGTTCGCTTGGCCTGGGCTGCCCTCCGACCGCCCGGTCCCTCTGCTGCTCCTACCTCCACCTGCTGTATCGGGACGGCTGTGTTGTGCGCACCAGTGAGTGTACCAGACGCCTCATCACTAAAGTGCCCAACCGTGGTGAGTGTTTCTGCGATGGTGGAGGGTGTTGGTGACAGCAGTGGCGTTGTGTCGTGCTCTTCGTCCCACTCTGAGTCCATGGCACTTTGGGGTGGGGGTTCGTCTCCACCCATCCACTCTGAGTCACTGTCCGGTATTTCGTCTTCCCGGGTAGTGCTGTCCCGGGTAGTGCTGTCCCGGGTAGGGGTGTCCTGGGTAGTGGTGTCCCGGGTCGGGGTGTCCTGGGTAGTGGTGTCCCGGGTAGGGGTGTCCTGAATAGTGGTGTCCTGGGTAGTAGTGTCCTGGCTCGGATGTGACGGGGGCCTGTGGCTGCCCCCCTCATCGCTGGGTGGTCGCTCCCGCACGTGACGGGGGTGTCGTCTCCCTGTTGCTCCAGGTCTCTCCGTCTCCCGTGGTGTGCGAGGGGCATCCTGCGGGCGTCGCATGCTGGAGGGTCCGGGTCTCTCCGTCTCCCGTGGTCTCCGAGGGGCATCCTGCGGGCGTCGCATGCTGGAGGGTCCGGGTCTCTCCGTCTCCCGTGGTGTCCGAGGGGCATCCTGCGGGCGTCGCATGCTGGAGGGTGCGGGTCTCTCCGTCTCCTGTGGTCTCCGAGGGGCATCCTGCGGGCGTCGCATGCTGGAGGGTGCGGGTCTCTCCGTCTCCTGTGGTCTCCGAGGGGCATCCTGCGGGCGTCGCATGCTGGAGGGTGCGGGTCTCTCCGTCTCCTGTGGTCTCCGAGGGGCATCCTGCGGGCGGTGTGCATCTGCGGGGATGGGTGCCTGGACGTTTGGTCCTGCGATACACAATGAAGCATGCATGGTTAGACATCAGGCAGTGATCAGGTGATACGGGGGAGGGGGATATAGGGGAGGGGGGACATGGGGACGGGCTGTTGGTGGCTCACTTGCTCGTGGGGCCCCGACCTCTGCATCAGCAACCTCCCGGTCCTCACGTCCGCCAGCCAGTTCCAGGGCCCTTTCCTCGTGTACGGTCAGTGTCCTCTCATCAGTGGGCCCTCCTCCAGTCCTCACATGCTCCCTATTGTTGTGTGCGCGCTTCTCCTGTGGGGGGGGGGGGTGGTGGCAGGGGTAAAAGGCAACAGTGTTAGGCAGGTATATGAATGCACGCCATTGGTTGCGCGTGCATTGCAGAGGTTAAGGTTAGGGCTGGATTCACTTGGGGATATGGGGGATATGGGGGGGATATGGGGGAGGGGGGGATGTGTGGGATATGGGGGAGGGGGGATATGGGGGAGGGGGGATATGGGGGATATGGGGGAGGGGGGATATGGGGAGGGGGATATGGGGGAGGGGGGATATGGGGGAGGGGGGATATGGGAGATATGGGGAGGGGGGATATGGGGAGGGGGGATATGGGGGAGGGGGGATATGGGGGAGGGGGGATATGGGGGAGGGGGGATATGGGGGATATGGGGGAGGGGGATATGGGGGAGGGGGGATATGGGGGAGGGGGGATATGGGGGAGGGGGGATATGGGGAGGGGGGATATGGGGGATATGGGGGAGGGGAGGATATGGGGGAGGGGGGATATGGGGGATATGGGGAGGGGGGATTTGGGGGAGGGGGGATATGGGGGATATGGGGGAGGGGGGATATGTGGAAGGGGAGATATGGGGGATATGGGGAGGGGGATATGGGGGAGGGGGGATATGCGGAGGGGGGATATGGGGAGGGGGGATATGGGGGATATGGGGGAGGGGGGGATATGGGGGAGGGCGGGATATGGGGGATATGGGGAGGGGGGATATGGGGGAGGGGGGATATGGGGGAGGGGGGATATGGGGGAGGGGGGATATGGGGGAGGGGGGATATGGGGAGGGGGAGATATGGGGGATATGGGGGAGGGGGGATATGGGGGAGGGGGGGATATGGGGGATATGGGGGAGGGGGGATATGGGGAGGGGGGATATGGGGGATATGGGGGAGGCTCACCCTGCCTGCTCTGACGAGGTCGTTCACCTTCTTGTGGCACTGGGTGCCTGTCCGTGGTGTTAGGGCCACAGCGGTGACGGCCTCTGCCACTTCCCTCCACAGACGCCGGCTGTGGCGTGGGGCAACTCTGTGGCCGTGCCCGGGATACAGGGCATCCCTCCTCTGCTCCACCGCGTCCAGGAGCGCCTCCACATCGCGTGACTCGAACCTCGGGGCTGAGCGACGGCTAGCCATCCAGTCGGGTGTTGCGGTCGGCTGTTCCGGTCGGGTGGGGGGGAGCTGCGCGGCCTTATGAGCCGTCACGCCGTGCAGCGTCATACCATTGCGCAAGCGCGGATCCCGTCACGTCGCTGCTAGCCCATTTCGGGCCGGAGACTATCGGCCCATTTTTATGACGTGACGCAAGTGGGATTTGCGCCGTTTTTTGCGCCGATCGGCGGACTTTCCGCCGATAACGGAGAATTTCGCCCCAGAGGTGATCATGTCATTTGATTGCCCAATGACTCAGGGAGGAACTTTTTCACCCCTGGAAATAGTCAAAGGTTTTTTCCTCTGGTTTTTTACCCTTCAATATTATTACAAACAATTGTGGAAGATGGAATGTGAAGTTGTACTGTCCAATGGACAGGACAACCACAGATAGGCCTGCAAGGGTTTTATCACCTTTCATTTTGGCAACAGGAAGTGAGAGTACGTGGGATACAACAAGGAAAATTTTGTAAGCAGTGCCCGCGTATCTGGAAGATTGTCCTTATTGCCATGTAGATGTTTGGGTCTTCGTAAAGGCCCAGAATTGACTAACAGAGACAGAAGGCCCTGTAACTCTTTCCTTCCTCTTCCATCAATGTTCAGGAGTGTATTCCTGAACAGTGGCATACAGGACTCTTCCTGTTACTTAATTTCTCCAAGTAATTAATTATGTGGGCAGAATTTTGAACCTGCATTAGCCGTCAGCAAGAACGGCGAGGGGCGCTAAATCCCTCGATTCTCGCCGTCAAAGTCACTTTTTCCGATTTTGCACACCCCTCGCCGATGATGTAACAAGGTTCCCACTCAGGAAGGTTGAGAACCTCATTTAAAAACATTCTAATATCATTAGGACCAGCACCCTGCAGGGGGGGGGGGGCGGGGAGAGAGAGGCCAGGCCCACTATTCCTCTGGCAGCAGGGCCACAGATGGTGGATCCTTAGAGGAGTCAATACCAGCCACCGGTCTACCTCTGGAGAACCTCCTACTTCCAGATGTCAGAGGTCCAGTACCAGAGAAGACTACATCTGTCCCAGAGATGTTGGACTACCTGTGCTAGGTAATGCGAGAGTGACTTCCGGTTGCAGCTATGCAGAGCTAAGTCGCACGTTCGGCAGCTCCCGTTAGAAACTGACTTTTGGGCTCTTTTTAGCGCCCATAACGGCGCTTGCTCGACGTTTCCCGGTGTGGGAAGGAGATAGCAACATTCCCCCAATAGTATATGGCTGGGACCAGGAGTGGGGCGACCAAAAAAGTGGCAGTGAAGCAAAAGACGGTGCGAGGGAGGAAGACCAAGATGGCGGCGGGTGGAGACCAGGCAACGTGGATGCAGTGGGTGCAGGAGCAGCAGGAGTTTCTTCAGCGCTGCTTTAGGGAGCTGAAAGCGGATCTGCTGGAGCCGATGAAGGCGTCAATCGATAAGCTGCTGGAGACCCAGACAGCCCAAGGGGCGGCGATTAGGGAGGTCCGGCAAAAGGTATCTGAGAATGAAAATGAGATCCTAGGCCTAGCGGTGAAGATGGAGGCGCGTGAGGCGCTCCATAAAAAATGGCAGGAGAGGTTCGAGGAGATGGAGAACTGGTCGAGGCGGAAGAATCTGTGGATCCTGGGCCTCCCGGAGGGATTGGAGGGGTCGGACGTGGGGGCTTACGTGGTCACCATGCTGAATTTGCTGATGGGAGTGGGGTCTTTCCAGGAGCCCTTGGAGCTGGAGGGGGCCCACCGAGTGCTGGTGAGGAGGCCCAAGCCCAACGAGCCGCCGCGGGCGGTGCTGGTGCGGTTCCACCGGTTTGCTGATCGGGAGTGCGTGCTAAGGTGAGCCAAGAAGGAGCGGAGCAGCAGGTGGGAGAACGCGGAGGTCCGGATCTACCAAGATTGGAGCACGGAGATGGCGAAGAAGAGGGCTGGGTACAATCGGGCGAAGGCGGTGCTGCACAGGAGGGGGGTGAAGTATGCTGCAGCCGGCGGGTCTGTGGGTCACCTATAAGGACCGATATCATTATTTTGAGTCCTCGGAGGAGGCGTGGGACTTTGTCCAGGCCGGAAAATTGGACTTGGACTGAGGTCAGGGGCGGGGGGCGCGGTGAAGGGATGGTTGGGGATTGTTGTGTTGTATTTTGAGGGTGGGGTCTTTGTTCGTCCCAGGGAGGACAGATGGAGGGTTTTCAGGGTGGCACAGGGCAGGGATACGAAGGTTGGGAGACCTGTTTGTGGATGGGAAGTTCGCGAGCCTGGGTGAGAGGAGGAGAGGTTCGGGCTCCCCCCCGGGGAACACCTTCAGATATATGCAGGTAAGGGCGTTTGTTAGGCGGCAGGCGGTGGAGTTCCCACTGTTGCCGCCACGCAGGGTCCAGGACAGGGTGCTGTCGAGGGTGTGGGTTGGAGAGGGAAGGATCTCGTCAACGTATCAGGTGATGCAGGAGGAGGAGGAGGCCTCAGTGGAGGAGCTAAAGGGTAAGTGGGAGGAGGAGTTGGGTGAGGAGATTGTCAAGGGGACGTGGGCGGATGCCCTGGGGAGAGCGAACTCTTCCTCCTCTTGCGCGAGGCTCAGTCTCATACAATTTAAGGTGCTACATAGGGCTCACATGACCGGGGCAAGGATAAGCCGGTTCTTTGGGTGCGAGGACAGGTGTGTTAGGTGCTCAGGGAGCCTGCAAACCACACCCACATGTTCTGGGCGTGCCCAGCAAAGGAGGACTTTTGGAAGGGTGTAGCGAGGACGGTGTCGAGGGTGGTAGATTCCAGGTCAAGCCAGGCTGGGGGCTCGCAATATTTGGGGTGGCAGAGGAGCCGGGAGTGCAGGAGGCGAAAGAGGCCGGTATTCTGGCTTTTGCGTCCCTGGTAGCCTGGCGGTGGAAGGATGCGAGGCCTCCAAGTGTGGAATCCTGGATCAACGATATGGCGGGGTTTATTAAATTGGAGAGGGTGAAATTTGCCTTAAGGGGATCGGTGCAAGGGTTCTTCAGGCGGTGGCAACCGTTCCTAGACTTCCTGGCAGAACATTAGAAGATGGTCAGCAGCAACCCAGGGGGGGGTGGGGGGCCTGTTAATTTATTATTTATGTATACGGGGGGGGGTTGTTCTTTTCTTTCTGTATTTTGTTGTTGATATTTTGTGAAAATTTGAATAAAAATTATTTTTTTAAAAAAGGTAATGCGAGAGTTGGCACCAATGGACTGGGAGGTCATCCATTCCCTTTGGATCAGAAAATTACTGCTGTTCCGAACTTATATGCCAGCGGCTTGTTTCAGGGCTGCATTGGTGACCTTTGCAGCATATCCCAGGGTAGCGCACACAAGTGCATAAGGGAGGTCACAGATGCACAGATGTGCTATTTGTGAAGGTCCATCTGTGCATCAGCTTTAACTGGGACCAGATGATCCAGGATACCATTGCATGGGCTTCACCCACATAGCTGCCCTCCCCAGGTGCAGGGTGTCGACTGAACCCACGTAGCTCTACATTCCCAATGGCACGCCGTTTGTGAACCACTCCCTCAACATTCAGATATTGTGTGACCAAGCCATGCGCATTATTCAGGTATGTGCCTCTTTCCAGGGGAGCGTCCATGACACCTACATCCTGAGTTGCTGGTAGATTTCGGTCATTTTTGAGGGATGGTTCCTCGGAGACAAAGGTTACCCACTCAGGAGGTGGCTGATGCCAATAATGCAGAGGCCACAAACACTCGCTGAGACTCGCTACAATGAGGTGCATGTGCCAAATCCTGTGCTGGTTGAGCAGGCGGTTAGCGAGCAGGCGGTTAGCCTGCTCAAGATGCAGCTCCATTGCCTGGACCGGTCAGGGGGAGCCCTTCATAATTGTGGTCTGCTACACTCTGCACAACCTGGGACTGCAGCGGGGGGAGCAGCAGATAGAGGAGCGCCAGATCATGGATGAGGAGGAGATCGAGGAAGGTGGCGAGGGGCAACCTGCGGAGAAGGCAGGTGAAGGACTTAGGTGATGGCCAAGGCCCGCATGGGGCACATGACTAAGGATGTCCTTATTGCCTCTCGATTTGGTGACAACCAGCTCTAGGGTGTGAAGATGTCTCCCAACGTGGGGTCTCACTTCTTTTCACTATTGTGGGGCCTGCGGGAGGTAATTATGATGGTTGCACCATTGCATCATTCATAAAGTGATTGGCTGGACGCTTCAGTGAAGACAGAGCAATGCACATCTTAATCTCTGCAAAATGCCTGACTCCTGCCTGACAAGGGAACTGATTGTGACCTGCCACTGAATGGGGGGATCGGGTGGCCCAGGGGGTGGCCTCCGCCAAGGTCAGTGGTCCTAGTGCGTTTCGCCACCTTCTGGCAAGGTGGATAGACTCTTATGTATTTTCAGCCCTTAGCATCCTCATAGCTCGAGAATTCTGGCACTCATGAGAGGCTTCAGCATTGGTGTGGGCTTCCATGGATGTGGGGGGGGCACGGCGGGGGGGGGGGGGGGTGGTGCGGATGGGGCTGGGAGAATGTGTGGGGATTTGTGGAGCATGGCTCCGTGACATGACAGCGTGGAGGATCGTGTTCAGGGCAATCAAAGTGAATTTTACTGTTAGCTCATTATTACAATGGTAATGTATCTCTACTGGTGCCTAGGTTCAGCCGTGCCCCCTGGGTGCCTTTTGTTTCTTACTCTTCCTCACCCTCCCGCTACGTGTCGGTGCAGCCCCAGGATCCACAGCTAAGGTAGAGGTGGCCTATTGTCTTCCACACCCTGTTGCCTGACCTTTACAGGCATCACCTGGAAGGACCCTTGAGGGTCCAGGCCTACTTTCGAGCAGCATGGGTGTTGCAATGCTATCCCCCCTTGATGTGCGGGCAGGAGGTGTGTCATTTACAGGGGTCCAGGTGTCCGGCATCCCGCTGAGGGCTGAATCCCCAGGGTGTCCACCAGCTGTGGATCATCAGATGCGAGGTGCTCACCAGTGAGTGACCCAGAAGCTTGCCTACAGGTGCGAATATCTGCACTGGTGGAAGTTGGTGACAGGTGTGACGCTGGTCTGCAAGATGTCTGTCTTGGGGCTGCTCCAGTCGGTGGTGTCCAGGGGCTATGAGGATGGTCCGGGTTGGCCTGCTGATTGACCTGCAATGGAAGGGAGAAAGACCACGCACGTGAGGCTTGCGCCATGGCTAGATGTGTTGAGGGTTCTATCTTTTATCTTTGACCCCTACCTCACCCTCTGCAAAGGTACGCTCCAGCTCCTCGCCAGCAAGCTCAAGAGCTCATTCTTCGAGTCTTGGGGTCTTGAACTCCGGCATCACTCTGGTCAGCTGTGCCCACTCACGCCGGTTGTGCTCGCATTTTCCCTGCAATGAGACAGATGGGGTGAGTCTAGGCAAGAGTCATGCCACGTTAAATGGGTATGAAGCATGGGCATGTGTGGGAGGTGAGTGGAAGAAGGCATCTGAGAGGCACAGGAGCTACTGGTGAGATCTTGCAGAGAGGAGGGGGGCATGACAAATGCTGTGACCTTGCAGGAGGGTGGGAGAGAGAGATCGCCGTGGTGTGATGGGTGTCTGACAGGGTGATGTGGGAGACATTGTCATGATATCCAGGTGAACATCATAGCATATACATACATACATACTCGACCAACACTTCAACGTCGAGGTCAACGAGAGCTTCGAGAGGTATCTCTTCCAGCAGCGCCTGCAGGGTAAGGATGAGCCCTTTCAGTCATTCCTTACGCATCTCCGCATACTCGCGCAGTCCCGCGGTTACGACACCACCTCCGATTCCATGATTCGGGACCAGATCGTTTTTGGGGTCACCTCGGGCACCCTACGCCAGCAGCTCTTAAAAATAAAAGGCCTCACCTTAGCCTCCGCAATGATGGACAGATCAACGGACAAATCAACACACACACAACACGACAGCCAATCGCAGGCAAGAGCATACACAGTACAAAACAGGGAACACAACACTTCCTGGGCACTCGAGCAGGAGACAGCTCAGGGCACAGAGCTCATTACAAGCCACTCAGACATCCACCATGTGCTGAGTGCCACTACAAGATAGAATTAGGAATAGGTCCACAGAATCAAGGGTCATGATCGAGCCTCAGTAAACAGTTTACCAGTGTAAATAGATGTTTGAAATAAAACTGCGTTGTACCATTCGCAACCGTGTTGGATCATCTGTGTAGCAGAGTACCCAACATTTCATAGTACCAGGAGTGACTTTGGTACCTACCTACAAATCTGCCATCCTGTGCCATGGACACCGTCAACACACCGCAGCCGCTGCAAGTCGCTGGAAACCTCGGCGTTAATTGGAAGCTGTTCAAACAGCGCTTCCAGCTCTTTCTGGAAGCCAACGAAAAGGAAAGCGCCTCGGACACCAGAAAGGTCGCCATCTTCCTCACCACCGCAGGTCAACACGCCATCCATGTCTACAACTCCCTGGTGTTCGCGGAAGGCGAGGACAAGACCAAATACAAGACGGTCCTTCTCAAGCTCGACCAACACTTCAACGTCGAGGTCAACGAGAGCTTCGAGAGGTATCTCTTCCAGCAGCGCCTGCAGGGTAAGGATGAGCCCTTTCAGTCATTCCTTACGCATCTCCGCATACTCGCGCAGTCCTGCGGTTACGACACCACCTCCGATTCCATGATTTGGGACCAGATCGTTTTTGGGGTCACCTCGGGCACCCTACGCCAGCAGCTCTTAAAAATAAAAGGCCTCACCTTAGCCTCCGCAATCGAAGCCTGTGTCCTGCAGGAAAACGCAACCAGCCGCTATACTCAATTTCAGGTGGCCGAATCGGCGCGGCAGGCATCCTATGTGGCCCGATCGGCGAGGGAGGCTCCCTACGAGGCCGAACGGGTCCAGGCGATCGAGTTGCTCCCGGCCCGTGGCCCAGACGAGGGCGGCCATTTCACGCGCTTTTCGAGGCCTCCCGCGCTTGTGCGCGCCAAAAACTACGGCAACACTGAGGGATGTGATGCGCAGGCGTGCTTGACGCAAGACCAAACTGCGAAATGGCCCGGGCTAAAATCTTCACAAAACTGGATGCCTCGAAGGGTTTTTGGCAGATCCAACTGGATCCGTCCAGCCGAAAGCTGTGCACCTTCAACACCCCTTTCGGCAGGTGCTACAACCAAATGCCATTTAGCATCATCTCGGCATCCAAGGTCTTTCATAGGATCATGGAGCAGATGATGGAGGGCATCGAAGGGGTGCGCGTCTACGTGGATGGACGACGTCATCATCTGGTCCACCACACTGCAGGAACATATATCGTCTCCAGCGTGTCTTTGCGCGCATACGCAAAAACGGCCTGCGCCTCAACCGAGCCAAGTGTTCTTTCGGCCAAACCGAGCTGAAGTTCCTGGGGGACCACATTTCCCGGTCATGGGTCCGTCTGGATGCAGACAAGGTGAGCGCCATTACAGCCATGCCGCAGCCAGCAGACAAGAAAGCAGTGCTACGCTTCCTTGGCATGGTCAACTTCCTGGGGAAGTTCATTCCCAACCTTGCCTCCCACACAATGGCTCTGCACCACCTCGTCAAGAAGTCCACGGAGTTTCAGTGGCTGCCCACACACCAGCAGGAATGGGAGGAGCTCAAACTTAAGCTCACCACAGCACCGGTGTTGGCGTTTTTCGACACATCGCGTGACACCAAAATTTTGACTGATGCCAGCCAGTCCGGCATTGGGGCGGTGCTCCTACAGCGGGATGACATTGCATCATGGACCCCGGTCGCCTATGCCTCGCGGGCCATGACCCCCACAGAACAGCGCTACGCGCAGATCGAAAAGGAGTGGCTGGGCTTGCTAACCGGGATCGACAAGTTCCATGATTACGTGTCTGGTCTCCCCCAGTTTATCGTTGAGACTGACCACCGCCCCCTGGTCAGCATCATTAATAAGGACCTGAACGAGATGACCCCTCGCCTCCAGCGCATCCTACTTAAACTCAGGAGGTATGACTTCCAACTGGTCTACACCCCGGGTAAAGACCTTATCATTGCGGATACCCTATCTAGAGCAGTGAGCTCACTGCCAGATTCGGAGGGGTTCGCCTGTCAGGTCGAGGCGCAGGTGGCCTTCACATCGGCAAATCTGCCAGCTGATGACTCCAGTCTGGCCCGTATTCGCCAAGAGACTGCGGTTGACCCCCTTCTACAACGGGTGATGCGCCACATGACGGGAGGGTGGCTCAAAGGATAGTGCCCGCAGTTCTACAATGTCCGAGATGACTTCGCCGCCATTGATGGTGTCCTTCTAAAGCTGGACCGGATTGTGATTCCGCACAGCATGCACAAGCTGGTCCTCGACCAACTACACGAAAGCCATCTGGGGGTCAAGAAGTGCAGACAAAGGGCCCGAGATGCGGTGTATTGGCCGGGCATCAGTGATGACATTGCCAATACGGTGCTCAACTGCCCCACCTGCCAAAGGTTTCAACCGGTGCAACCTCCTGAAACGCTTCTGCCTCATGAGCTGGTGACGTCCCCCTGGGCGAAGGTGGGTGTGGACCTCTTTCACGCGCTCGGCAGGGACTATGTAGTCATCGTTGACTACTTTTCCAACTATCCAGAGGTCATACGCCTGCACGATTTGACATCGTCCGCTGTCATAAGGGCCTGCAAAGACACCTTCGCTCGCCACGGCATTCCGATGACTGTCATGTCGGATAATGGGCCCTGTTTCAACAGCCAGGAATGGTCATCCTTTGCTGCCTCGTATGGCTTCACACACGTGACGTCCAATGCATCCCCAGTCCAATGGAAAGGCGGAAAAGGGCGTTCACATCGTTAAGCGGCTCCTCTGCAATGCTGCTGCTGCTGGATGGGATTTCTGCCTAGCCCTGCTGGCCTATCGCTCGGCCCCACTAGCCACTGGCCTCTCACCGGCCCAGCTGTTAATGGGTCACACCCTCAGGACCACTGTGCCTTACATTCTGGTACCCACAACCGATTATGCTCAGGTACTACACAGGATGCAACAGCAGCGCGTTCGCCAGAAGAGGGCATATGACACACGGGCAACTGATCTTCCCGCCCTGGCCCCTGGTGACGAAGTCCGCATCCACCTACCAGAAGGTGGCTGGTCAGCACCTGCCGAAGTTCTCCAACGCGTGGCTACCTGCTCGTTCCTGGTTCGCATGCCTGATGGATCCACTCGTAGGCGCAATCGCCGGGCTCTTCGCCTACTTCCACGCTCGCTACGGGAACTTACACCGACACCACGCCCTCCTGCTGTTCCTGACATCGACTTCGTGGAGCTGCCTGCCACCATGCCCCTTCCGCCGCCGCCCGTGGCCAGGCCCATTCCTCAGCCGGTGGTTCCAGACCCACCCTTGAGGCGGTCAACCCAAATTCGTCGCCCACCTACTAGACTGGACTTATGAGACTGTTTGAAGATTGAACTCATACTACCGCTGTGTTAACATGTTTATGTTCTTATGGTTACAGGAATTTGTTCTGTCGTTCTACATTTCCCCGTTATTTGTTTATGGTACAACCTCGTTGTTATGTCGCACCCGACATCGCCCCTTGTATAGAGTTTAGCCCCATGTACATGCTGTAGATATTGCACACACACACATTCAGCTGCACTCAGTACACATCTCTATTTATGACCACATAGGTACATGTTCTTGGAAAAAAGTGGAGATGTCAGGATATCCAGGTGAACATCATAGCACATACATACTGATGGACAGATCAACGGACCAATCAACACACACACAACATGACAGCCAATCACAGGCAAGAGCATGCACAGTACAAAACAGGGAACACAACACTTCCTGGGCACTCGAGCAGGAGACGGCTTAGGGCGCAGAGCTCATTACAAGCCACTCAGGCATCCACCATGTGCTGAGTGCTACTACAAGATAGAATTAGGAATAGGTCCACAGACTCAAGGGTCATGATCGAACCTCAGTAAACAGTTTACCAGTGTAAATAGATGTTTGAAATAAAACTGCGTTGTACCATTCGCAACCGTGTTGGATCATCTGTGTAGCAGAGTACCCAACACTTCAGACATGAGAGGGCAGATTTACCCTGGCTGCATGAAGAAGGTCATTCATCTTCTTCCGGCACTGCAGCCCTTTCTTCTGATGGAGTGAGCTGGTGCTCACAATCATGGCCACAGCCTCCCAGGCGGGGTTGGTCACTTGTCCGATCATGGATTGGGTGTTTCCCACGTCTGCTCAACCCCATCAACTGCTGCAGTCTTTCTGGCAGCCGCCCCTACCCCCCCGATTCGACTTGGAAAAAGTGCTGGTGAGCGCTGAGGATTGTTTAAAAGGAGCACCCGCCCTCCCCCCAATGATTGCAGAGATTAGGTTGTAGCAGCGCGAGTGAATCAGAGGGTGGCCACCATGGGCACAGCATGAAACACATTGAAAAAATAAACTTCCTTCAAGGGGCTGAATATACGCAGTCAGCTTTCTTGCTGATAGCACCGGCGGGATTCTCTCCGCTTTTCTTGCCGAGACCGACACTTCGAAAAAATATCAAAAAATTCTGCCCAATATCTCCACCCAGTTGAAGCCAACATTTCATACTGGCCCAACACACAACTAAATTCTTATTTCCCTCTGCATCCACAATCCCAGCTTCCATTTTACATTACAGTCCCACAATTTAAAATGAAAGAACTTTCAATGCCATGGAGATGCTTCATTCTATTAAATTCTACTACTCGGTAGGAAAGTAGTAAATTAGGTACACGTGTGGCATACACTTTCAAATATATTACATGGACGTATCATGCATTACAGAGATTGACTGCACTGTTTAGGATAATTCATACTTAAAACAACAATTATTACATTAAAAGGACAACACTGTCCCTCAGGAGAACATACTGTGCAGCCAGAGAGGCATTTGTTTTGGCTGGTAACATCACAGATTGTCGTTGAGTCAAAATCCTGGAACTCTCTCCCTAGCAGAACTGTGGGTGCACCTACACTACATAGACTCCTGCAGTTTAAGGAGGCATGTTTGAATGTCTTTGTCGTGTTATGCACGTTGAGATAACACGGGCTGCAACTGGATGCAGCGATAACTCAAGTAGACTACAGACCTTGAGTTTAGTTCAACTTGATTTATTGAACCTTTCACAGCACAGTTCTATGTGAGTTCGACACTCTGCTAACCTAGCTGTGATTTGTCTAACTAGATTGAACCAGACTAGCTCTTCTCCACGTGTTGTATGCGTTGATGTTTTGGGTGTTCTGGATCACATACAGGTCACCACCACTTGAAATAGTGCAACACTATTTTATTGAATCATTAACTGTTTAAACATACTCAGACTGTGGGTTAATACGATACTAGCTTTAACTAAAGACCTTTGCCTTGTCCTAACCAGTCGATACACTCAGCACATGGTGAATGTCTGTGTTACAGGCTGTGAGCTCTGCCCTCCTAGCTAGCTACAACTCGAATGAGCGGGAACTCTGATGGCCCCTGTCGTTATAGTGCGTGTGCTCTAACTGGTGATTGGCTGCGGTGTTGTGTGAGTTGATTGGTCGCACTGTGTGTCCATCAGTGTGTGTCTGCACCATGATATACTGGTGGATATTATGACATCCCCCCTTTTATAAAAAAAATGTACCTGCGTGGCAATAAATAGTGTATGGTGAATGTTCCTGACTACGTGTGTGCGAAATATTTACAGGACTATGTACATGAAAACTAAGCTATTTACATGGGGAGGTGCCTGGTGCAGAAAAAGTGTGTCATAAGAATAACGAGATGAACACTATATACAAACCACTTGAACGATTTAACGTAAGAACAGAACAAATCAGAAAGTCCATAAGTCCACAAAGTTCACAAATTAAGTCTCTGAGGTGGGCGACGAATTCTGGTTTACTGTCATGGTGGCACACCACTCATCGTCTGGATCGATGCTGTATACCGACAGCAGTGGTGTCTTTGCATCGGGGACAGCCTGTTTTTCGTTACGACACCGGCTCGAAAAGGCTCCCTCGGGTCCTCGATGTGACTGCTGTGTGGGAGGTCCGCATCGGACTCGGTGACCGTGGGTTGAATTGCCCGAACATTCCTGCGAGGCTGGCTGAAGCGCTATGAATTGGAAGGCTGAGCTGCTCCGCAAAAGCAGCATAGTGGCCAAGTCTGCCACATCATAGGCATTGTTGAGATTTTGCGGGGCATTGCTGCTTTAAATGGGCAGAGCCACAGTTGCCGCATGTCGTGACGTCAGCATGTTCGCTGCACCACCACGCATGCTCGGTGCGGTCGTGCGTGTGCGCGCCTGCGCATTGCGTTCCTCAACATCGCCGTCCCCTCGTTTGGTGTGTACAAGCGCGGGAGTCCGTGAAAAGAACGCAAAGTGGCCGCCCTCATCCAGGCTGAGGCCCTGGAGGTGCTCAATCACTTAGACCCGTTCTGCCTCGTGGGGACCTTGCCGCGCCATTTCAGCCGCTTGTATATGGGAATACCGAATCGTGGAGTTTTCATGTAAGACACAGGTCTCGATGGCGGTCGCTAGGGTGAGTTGCTTTACTTTGAGGACCTGCTGACGTAGGGGGTCCGACTGAACACCGAAAACGATCTGGTCGCGTATCACGGAGTCGGAAGTGGGCCCGTAGCTGCAAGACTGCGCAAGGATGCGGAGGTGCATGAGAAAGGATTGGAAAGGGTCATCCTTACCCTGCAAATGCTGTTGGAACACGTAGCGCTCGAAACTTTCATTCATCTCTATGCTGCAGTGAGTGTCAAACTTGAGGAGGACCGTCTTGAACTTCGTTTTATCTTCATCATCCGCAAAGGTGAGAGAGTTGAAAATGTGGATGGCATGGTCCCCGGCCATGGAGAGGAGAAGAGCAATCTTTCTGGTATCCGAGGCACCCTCCCTGTCTGTGGCTTCGAGGAAGAGCTGGAAGTGCTATTTGAAAATCTTCCAGTTGGTCCTGAGGTTGCCGGCGATGCGGAGCGGCGGCGGCGGGCTGATGTTGTCCATGTTGCAGGATGACGGAATGCTGGTGGAAGGCAGATCACTTGCAGGTAGGTCTAAGAAGTGCTAATATCCCACCACGCCTGGTATCATCATGTGTTGGGTGTTCTGGATCACATACAGGTCACCAACACTTGAAATAGTGCAACATTATTTTATTGAATCATTAACTGTTTAAACATACTCAGACTGTGGGTTAATACGATACTAGCTTTAACTAAAGACCTTTGCCTTGTCCTAACCAGTTGATGCACTCAGCACATGGTGAATGTCTGTGTTACAGGCTGTGATCTCTGTCCTTCTAGCTAGCTGCAACTCGAATGAGCGGGAACTCTGATGCCCCCTGTCTTTATAGTGTGTGCTCTCACTGGTGATTGGCTGCGGTGTGTGTGTTGATTGGTCCCACTGTGTGTCCATCAGTGTGTGTCTGCACCATGATATACTGGTGTATATTATGACAAGCGTTACGTGATATGTGCACTGGACTCACTCTGTAGATGTCCCTAGTGCAAAGAGGCGGAGTGTGAGTGCCTCGTGCCTTTTATAGTGGGAAACCACCTCCCAAGTGTTCTGCCTGCTGATTGGTTATGTCCTGTTCCCTGTGCCCATTGGCTGCCTGTTTGTATCTCATTAAGTGCCTGTCAGCATATCATGACAGTCTTCACAACTGTTTTTATTGGAGGCACATCCCACGTTGAAAGCCTGAGGTTTGAATTACACTGAATTCCCTTGCTCTGAAGTTGGATGCTGAACCAATTCTAACTCTCAGTTGCACCAGCAAGTGTGAGTCACTGTGAGAAAATGTAACTCTCAAAGTGCATTTTAAACTTATCGCTCCCTTCCCCTTCAGTCCGAAACTGGACAGTTGAGGCAAAATTTATAAGGAAGAAGTCAAGGCTTACTTGGTCAGTGTTATTGGTGACCATTTAAAAAAGATTCTTGGTTTCACAGTTTGAATGCAGAAAAATATTCTATTCCTCATCTGACTGGAAAAAAAGATTCTCAGAATCTTTGTCCTCAGTCGAGGCCTAGCACTTTCCCTGAGCCCCTTCTTCCCTGCACCCCTTTCTTCCCAACAATGGCCTCATCTCCTTTGGCTCTTTGACTCTCTCATTCCTCCTCCACCAGGTCAGATAAACCAGTGCACTGGTTCACTAGTACACTGTATGGAAGATTCCCTAGTTTCAATCTAAAACACTGACAACGCCTGTACATTTGTTGTCCACAAGCAACAGTTCTGGTGAAAAGAAACCTAATCTTCAAAACCAACATTAGAATATGAATAAGAGCAAATTACTGCGGATGCTGGAATCAGAACCCAAAAGAGAAAATTCTGGAAAATCTCAGCAAGCTTGGCAGCATCTGTCGGAAGAGAAAAGAGCTAACGTTTTGAGTCCAGGTGACCCTTTGTCAAAGTTAAATATGAATAATTACTTTGGATGACATTGTTTGATTAAAGCTACTTTGCAATACTCTGCGACCATTGATGAAACCTAATAGTGTTCAGTTTTATGCAAATGATGAAGAGATTTTTAAAAATATAATTTTAAAAATATAATGGAAAAAAGATTGCTGGAGAGAGGAGGCATGCCCCATTTTAGAATATTTTACTTGAATTTTTTTTGTACTGTCCACCATTTCTGACACAATCTGATAATAGCATGACCACGGCAGCAGGGAATCTGGAATGTCGGTGACCAAGTGTACCTCCTTAAGCAGGAGTTTTAGGGATAAAGAAACAGGAGTGGCTGAGAAGGGAATCGTTGATTAGCACGTTACAGCAAAGGAGGTCATTTGGCCCATCGTGCCTATGCTAGCTCTGTGCAAGAGCAACTCAGCTAGTTCCATTCCTCTGCCCTTTTCCCCAAAAACCTGCATTTCTTTCTCTTCAGGTGCTTGTCCAATTCCCCCTTGAAAGCCACAATTAAATCAGCCTCCACCTCATCCTCAGGCAGTGCATCTTAGTCACTTGCTGCATTAAAGAAAACCTCTTCATGTCATTGTTGGTTCTTTTTCCAATCACCTTAGATCAATGTCCTCTGGTTCTTGATCCTTCGGCCAATGGGAAGTTTCTAACAACTGTCTTCTCGATTCCTCATGATTTCTATCAAATTTCCTCTAAAGCTTCTCTTCCCGAAGAGCAGATTTGGCAACTCTGACCTAAATTTTGTTTCAGCTCCTTCTAATACCGACACATACTTCCCAATGTATAATGCCCAGGATTGGACACAATACTCCAGTTGAGATCGAACTGGCGTTTTACAAACATTCGTCATAATCGCCTTGCTGTTGTGTTCTCTACCGATTTATAAAGCATAGATTCCTGGATGCCTTTTCATCCGCTTTCTCAAACTGCCCAACCACCTTTATTGATTTATGCACATATACCACATTATGACAGCGGCAGATGTTAGTACTGAGCTAGCCAGATCTCAAATTGAAATCCATCTTGGCTGATTGTAATATTTTCTGTACTGTAGAAATGAGGAGGGTTAGCTACTAAACACAAAGGCACAGAACTCCAGTGATAACTTTACAAATTTGAAGAATTAGGATGTTTATTAAAAGAAATAATAAAACAAACATACAAAAGATAGTAGAAATTCTTAAAACTGTGTTGCCTAGTTTTGTGACTCAGTCATGGAATTTGGGCGTCACTGGCTAGACCAGCATTTGTTATCCATTCCTAATTGGCCTTTAAATGGGGTGGTGAGCCACCTTCTCAACCGCTGCTGTAGGTACATCAAGTGCCTTTAGGGAGAGTTCCAGGATTTTAACACAGCAACAGTGAAGGAACATTTCCAAGTCAGGATGGTGAGTGGCTTGGATGCGAACTTCCAGATGGTGTTCCCATGTTTCTGCTTCCCTTGTCCTTAATGGAAGTGGTCATGGTTTAGAAGGGCCTGTCTGAGGAGCCTTGGTGAATTCCTGCAGTGCATCTTAAAGATGGTAAACACTGCTGCCATTGTGCAGCAGTGGCAGAGCGAGAGAACGTTTGTGGATAGGGTGTCAGTCAAGTGGGCTACTTCGTCCTGAATGGTGTCAAGCTTCTTGAATGCTATTGGAGTTACACACACACTCCTGACTTGTGCCTTGTATACTGCAAACTGTCTTTGGGGAGTCAGGAGGCGAGTTACTCACCGCAGGATTCCTAGCCTCTGACCTGCTCTTGTAGTCACAGTATTTATATGGCTCGCATAGTTTTTGGTCAACGGTAACCCCCATCATGTTGATAGTGGGGGAATTCAACAATAGTAATACCATTGAATGTCAGGGGACAATGGTTAGATTCCCTCTTGTTAAAGATGGTCAATGACTGACCCTTGTGTGGCATCAATGTTACTTATGACTTGTCAGCCCAAGCCAGAATATTGTCCAGGTTTTGTTGCATTTAGATATGGATGCTTCATTATCCGAGGAGTCATGAATGGTGCTGAACATTGTATAATCATGAGCAAATAACCCAACTTCTGACCTTATGATGGAAGGAAGGTCATTGATGCAGCCCAACCACTAATTTTTCTGCTTGATGAAATGATACATAAAAGCACATATTCAGAAGGCATGTACATTTTGTTTACTTGTCAAAAACATTGTAGTTAAGATGATGGGCAATTGAAATTGCAAAATGGATACAGGTATTTCCAGAGTAAAATTAGACATTAAAGATTGGCAATAGTTGGTCGAATGACAATTAAACATCATTGAGTCAATCCAGAATACCTGGGCATCTCAACTGAAGATGCCATTGCTGTTCTCTTCAACGTAGCAGGTCACCCTGAACAGGCAGTAGTTTTGAAATTGGCGATTCTGTTGATATTCCATCAATTTCTCTAACTCAAATAAAAGAAAAATACCGCGGATGATGGAAGTCTGAAATACAACAGAAAATGCTGGATAAACTCAGCACATTTGGCAGCAGCTGTGGAGTCAACATTTTGGATCTAAATGATCCTTCACTATCCAGAACTTTGTCTATTTCTCTGCACAGATGCTGCCTGACCTGCTGATTTTATCCCGCATTTTCCATTTTTAATTTCTCCAAATTTGTCCCTTACCAACAATTCAAAGTTGATATTTTATCAGGTTACTAGGCTGTAACCTGTTTTACCAGCCTATCCATGTGCTTTCTACTATTTATTGTTCAAAAAGAGACAATCTGACACAGATGAAAATATGGCCACAAGAGGGCACCCCATCACAGAGCTACACCCCAGCATGGAATACACATGAAATATTCCCAGCTGAAAACATTTCCCTCACCAGCTCTTAGAAGTCTCTCAGACTGAAACTCAAAAGCCCATTTGACACATCCATGTAAAAGATACAATGCAACTGTACAATACCCAAACAACTTTAAAAAAAACATTTTCTTAAAGTTAGATTCATATTAATATCTAGAACTATGCAATTACACAGGTGCACATCTAGCCTTCCCTGCAAAGAATTCTCTAGGAACTATTTATTTGGTTACAATTCTGTGATACTAGGGCTAATCTACTCCTTGGGGAAGCATCAAATTAGTTTGTGATGAGAACACTTGAATGCCAGTTCCCAAACCTCGACCCTTCTATCATACTGAAGTCACTAAAGATGTTGAGGAAACTCCAGTAGCTGTTGCAACAACTCTGAATGTCAGACATAACACTTGTATCCAGGATTTAGTATGGCAGGCAAAACAGTAGCAACTTCTTTCTTCGCACTGTCATACAGTATGCTGCGCTCAAGAAGGTGGCAGCAAAGCACTTGTTTGTAGTGTTCACCATGCTGCTCAATAGCAGCCTCTAGGTTTTAGAGACGTTCGTAATGCATCCCATTAGGTGAGGAGCATTGGGGAAGACACCGCACATTTAGAGAGAGGTCAATGGGAGAATGCGCAGGCAGCAAAAGCAACACAATTCAAGGAGCCATTTCAAT